>NC_092756.1:1402193-2002193 GCF_047496795.1 Chiloscyllium punctatum
AGAGATAGGGGCACAGAGAGAGTGAGGGACACAGAGAGTGAGGGACAGAGAGAGAGCGGGACACAGAGAGAGACAGAGAGAGAGAGAAAAACACAGAGAGAGAGAGAGGGACAGAGAGACACAGAGAGAAACAGAGAGAGAGGGACAGAGAGAGAGGGACACAGTGAGAGAGAAAGGGACAGAGAGAGAAAGATAGAGGGATGAACACAGAGGAATAGGGACACAGAGAGAGTGAGGGACAGAGAGAGGGACACAGAAAGAGAGAGGGAGGGACAAAGAGAGATAGGGCACAGAGAGAGTGGGGGACACAGAGAGTGAGGGACAGAGAGAGAGAGGGACAGAGAGAGAGAGCGGGACAGAGAGACACAGAGAGACAGAGAGAGAGAGGGACAAATAGACAGAGACAGAGAGAGAGAGGGAGAGAGTGACAGAGCGACAGAGAGAGGAACAGAGGGAGTGACGGACAGATAGAGAGAGGGACACAGAGAGAGAGAGGAACACAGAGAGGGACACAGAGAGAGCGAGGGACACAGAGAGAGCGGGACACAGAGGGACACACAGAGAGATAGGGAGGGACAAAGACAGAAGGGGCACAGAGACAGTGAGGGACACAGAGAGTGAGGGACAGAGAGAGAGCGGGAAACAGAGAGAGACAGAGAGAGAGAGGGAGGGACACAGAGGATTAGGGACACAGAGAGAGTGAGGGACAAAGAAAGAGCGGGACAGAGAGAGAGACAGAGAGAGAGGGACACAGTGAGAGAGCAAGGGATAGAGAGAGATAGAGAGTGAGGGATAGAGAGAGACAGAGAGGAACAGAGAGAGAGAGGGACAGAGAGAGAGTGACATAGACAGAGAGAGAGGGACACTGAGAGAGAGGAACAGAGAGAGAGAGGGACAGAGAGAGAGTGCGGGACAGAGAGACACAGAGAGACAGAGAGAGAGAGGGACAAAGAGACAGAGACACAGAGAGAGACAGGGAGAGCGTGACAGAGCGACAGGGAGAGAGAGAGACAAAGAGACAGAGAGGGAGAGAGTGACAAAGAGAGAGAAGGGCACCGCGACAGAGAGAGGGACAGCGAGAGAGAGAGGGACAGAGAGAGAGGGACAGAGAGAGAGAGGGACAGATAGAGAGAGGGACAAGAGGGACAGAGAGAGAGAGAGGGAGGGACACAGAGAGATAGGTACACAGAGAGAGTGAGGGACACAGAGAGAGTAAGGGCCACAGAGAGTGAGGGACAGAGAGAGAGCGGGACACAGAGAGAGACAGAGAGGGAGAGACACAGAGAGAGAGAGAGACAGAGAGGGAGAGACACAGAGAGAGTGAGAGACAGAGAGAGAGAGGGTCAGAGACAGAGGGACACAGAGAGAGAGGGACACAAAGAGAATGAAAGACAGAGAGGGAGAGGGACACAGAGAGGGAGAGAGGGACAGAGCGAGAGAGGGACAGGGACTGAGAGAGGGACAGAGAGAGATTGAGAGAGAGAGAGGGACACAGAGAGAGTGACAGAGCCAGACAGCTAGGGACAGAGACAGAGAGACGGACACAGAGAGAGAGACAGAGAAAGAGGGACAGAGAGAGAGGGACAGAGAGAGAGAGAGGGACACAGAGAGAGAGAGGAACAGAGAGAGTGACGGACACAGAGAGAGAGGGACCCAGAGAGAGTGAGGGACATAGAGAGAGTGGGACACAGAGAGAGGGACACAGAGGGACACACAGAGAAAGGGAGGTACACAGAGAGATAGGTACACATAGAGAGTATAAGACACAGACAGAGTGAGGGACACAGAAAGTGAGGGACAGAGAGGGAGCGGGACACAGAGAAAGACAGAGAGGGGAGAGACACAGAGAGAGTGAGGGACAGATAGAGAGAGAGACACACAGAGAGAGAGAGAGGAACTGAGAGAGAGACAGAGCGGGACAGAGACACAGATAGAGAGAGACAGAGAGAAAGGGACAGAGAGAGAGAGGGACAGAGAGACATAGAGAGACAGAGAGAGAAGGACAGAGAGAGATGGATAGAGAGAGAGAGAGAGTGACAGAGAGAAAGAGATAGAGATAGAGAGGGACAGAGAGACACAGAGGGCCAGAGAGAGAGGGACAGAGAGAGAGGGACACAGAGAGAGAGGGACAGGGAGAGAGTGGGGGACAGAGAGAGAGGGGGGGACAGAGAGGGAGAGTGGGACGCAGAGAGAGAGAGGGACAGAGAGAGAGGGCGACACAGAGAGGGACAGAGAGAGAAAGAGACGCCGAGAGAGAGGGACAGAGAGAGTGGGCGATAGAGAGAGAGGGACACAGAGCGAGGGACAGAGAGAGAGAGAGACAGAGAGAGAGAGTGGGACAGAGAGAGGGACAGAGAGAAAGTGGGGGACAGAGAGAGAGTGACAGAGAGAGAGAGAGTGGGACACAGAGAGAGACAGAGAGGGAGGGACAGATGACACAGAGAGAAACAGAGAGAGAGGGACAGAGAGAGAGGGACACAGTGAGAGAGAGGGTCAGAGAGACACAGAGAGCGAGGGATAGACAGACAAAGAGGGACAGAGAGAGAGGGACAGAGAGATGGGGACATAGAGAGAGAGAGGAACACATGGACAGAGTGACATAGAGAGGGACACAGAGAGAGAGTGAGGTACAGAGAGAGACACACACACAGAGGGGGAGGGACAGAGAGAGACAGACAGAGAGGGACAGAGAGAGAGGGACAGCGAGACAGAGAGAGAGAGGGACAGAGAGAGAGAGAGAGAGAGAGAGTGATAAAAAGAGAGAACGGGACAGCGACAGAGAGAGGGACACAGAGAGAGAGGGAAACAGAGAGGGAGACGGGCACACAGAGAGGGAGAGAGGTTGTGAGAGAGAGGGACCGAGAGATACAGAAAGACAGAGCGGGAGAGGGACACAGAGAGGACGAGAGGGACAGAGCGGGAGAGGGACAGGGACAGAGAGAGGGACAGACAGAGATTGAGAGAGAGGGGGACATAGACAGGGAAAGAGGGACAGAGAGAGAGAGTCAGAGAGAGAGAGGGACAGAGAAAGGGACACACAGAGAGAGGGACGGAGAGAGCGAGAGGGACAGAGATAGAGGGGCACAGAGAGAGAGAGGGGCACAGAGAGAGAGGGACACAGAGAGTGACGGACACAGAGAGAGAGGGAGACAGAGAGCGGAACAGAGAGAGAGACGGACAGAGAGAGAGAGAGAGGGACACAGAGAGAGAGGGACACAGAGAGAAATAGAGAGAGAGGCACAGAGAAAGAGGGACACAGTGAGAGAGAGGGGCAGAGAGACTCAGAGAGTGAGGGATAGAGAGAGACAGAGAGGAACAGAGAGAGAGAGGGACAGAGAGAGATGGACACAGACAGAGAGGGACAGAGAGCGAGAGGGGGACAGAGAGAGAGATAGAAAGACAGAGGGGGATAGGGACACAGAGAGGAAGAGATGGACAGAGCGGGAGAGGGACAGGGACAGAGAGAGGGACAGAGAAAGATTGAGAGAGAGAGGGACACAGAGATGGACACAGACAGAGAAAGAGGGACACAGAGAGAGTGACGGACAGAGAGAGAGACATGGACAGAGAGAGATGGGGACACGGAGAGCGTGACAGAGACGGACAGCGAGGGACAGAGACGGAGAGACAGACAGAGAGAGAGAGAGGGACAGAGAAAGAGACACAGAGAGAGAGAGGAACAGAGAGACGGACGGACACAGTGAGAGAGGGACACAGAGAAGGGGTCACAGAGAGAGGGACAGAGAGACACAGAAAAAAACAGAGAGAGAGGGACACAGTGAGAGAGAGGGGCAGAGAGACTCAGAGAGTGAAGGATAGAGAGAGACAGGGAGGAACGTGGGGGGGGGAACAGAGAGAGAGAGGGACATAGAGAGAGAGGAACAGAGAGAGTGACGGACACAGGGAGAGAGGGACACAGAGAGAGAGGGACACAGAGAAGGTGACAGAGAGAGACAGAGAGGGAGGGACAGAGAGACACAGAGAAAAACAGAGAGAGAGAGGGAAACTGAGAGAGACGGACAGAGAGAGAGAGGGGGACAGAGAAAGAGATAGAAAGACAGAGAGGGAGAGGGACACAGAGAGAGGAACAGAGAGAGTGACGGACACAGAGAGAGAGAGGGACACACAGAGAGAGGGACACAGAGAAGGTAACACAGAGAGAGTCAGAGAGAAAGGGACAGAGAACCACAGAGAGAAACAGAGAGAGAGGGAAACTGAGAGAGAGGGACAGAGAGAGAGAGGGACAGAGAGAGAGAGAGGGACAGAGAGAGAGACACAGAGAAAGAGCAACACAGAGAGAGAGTGACACAGAGAGAGAAACACAGAGACAGAGAGAGAGAGGGGGAAATAGAGAGGGAGACGGACACACAGAGATGAAAAAGAGACAGAGAGAGAGAGGGACACAGAGAGGGAGAGAGGGATAGAGCAGGAGAGGAACAGGGACAGAGAGAGGGACAGAGAGAGATTGAGAGAGGGGGGGACACAGAGAGGGACACAGACAGAGAAAGAGGGACACAGAGAGAGTGACGTACAGAGAGAGACAAGGACAGAGAGAGAGGGGGACACGGAGAGAGTGACTGAGATGGACAACTAGGGACAGAGACAGAGAGATGGACACAGAGAGAGAGAGGGACAGAGAGAGAGGAACAGAGAGAGTGACGGACAGAGAGAGAGAGAGAGGGACACAGAGAGAGAGAAACACAGAGAAGGGGACACAGAGAGAGACAGAGAGAGAGGTACAGAGAGACACAGAGAGAAACAGAGAGAGAGGGATAGAGAGAGAGGGACACAGTGACAGAGATGAGCAGAGAGACTCCGAGAGTGAGGGATAAAGAGAGACAGAGAGGAACAGAGAGAGAGGGGGACAGAGAGACAGGGACACAGAAAGAGAGAGGGCGACAGAGAGAGGGGGGGCCAGAGGGACAGAGAGAGAGGGACAGAGAGAGACAGAGAGAGGGGGAGAGAGTGACAGAGCGACACAGAGAGAGAGACAAAGAGACAGAGACGGAGAGAGTGACAAAGAGAGAGAACGGGACAGCGACAGAGCGAGGGACAGAGAGAGAGAGGGGGACAGAGACAGAGAGGAACAGAGAGTGTGGGGGACAGAGAGAGAGAGAGGGACACATAGTGAGGGACAGAGAGAGAAACACACAGAGAGAGAGGGACAGAGAGAGACACAGAGAGAGACAGAGAGAGAGGGACACAGAGAGAGACAGAGAGAGAGGGACAGAGAGAGAGTGGGGGACAGAGAGAGAGGGACACAGAGTGAGGGACACAGAGAGAAGGACAGAGAGAGGGAGGGACACAGAGAGACACAGAGGGAGAGAGGTGCAGAGAGAGGGAGGGACACAGAGAGAGGGACACAGAGAGAGACAGAGAGAGAGAGGGACAGAGGACAGAGAGAGCGGGACAGAGAGAGAGGGACACACAGAGAGCGAGAGAGAGGGACAGAGAGACACAGCGAGAAACAGAAAGAGAGGGACAGGAAGAGCGAGAAGGACACGGTGAGATAGAGAGGGACAGAGTGACACAGAGTTGAGGGATAGAGAGAGAGGGAGACACAGAGTGGGACAAAGAGAGAGGGACAGAGAGAGAGAGAGTGACACAGAGAGAAAGGGACACAGTGAGAGAGAGAGGGACAGATATAGAGAGCGAGGGACAGAGAGACACAGAGAGAGAGATGGAGGGACAGAGAGACAGAAGGACAGAGAGACAGAGGGACAACGAGACAGAAGGACAGAGAGATAGGGACAGAGAGTGAGAGCGACAGAGAGTGAGAGGGACAGAGAGACTGAGAGAGAGGGAGAGGGAGAAAGTGACAGAGCGACAGAGAGAGACAAAGAGACAGAGAGGGAGAGAGTGACAAAGAGAGAGAACGGGACAGCGACAGAGAGAGGGATACAGAGAAAGATGGAAACAGAGAGGGAGACGGACATAGAGAGAGACGCTGCGAGTGAGACAGAGAGAGAGAAGGACAGAGAGAGAGAGAGGGACAGGGAGAGAGAGAGGGACACGGAGAGGGACACAAACAGGGAGAGAGGAACGCAGCGAGAGTGACGGACAGAGAGAGAGAGAAAGACGGACAGAGAGAGAGGGACAAGGAGAGAGTGACAGAGAGGGACAGCTAGGGACAGAGACAGAGAGATGGACAGAGAGAGAGAAGGACACAGAGAGATTAGGACACAGAGAGAGTGAGGGACACAAAGAGAGAGAGACACAGAGAGAGAGAGTGGGACGCAGAGAGGGACACACACACAGAGAGAGGGAGGGACACAGAGAGAGTGAGGGACACAGAGAGTGAGGGACACAGAGAGAGAGGGGAACAGAGAGAGTGACGGACACAGAGAGAGAGGGACACAGAAAGAGCGGGACACAGAGGGATACAGAGAGAGAGAGGGAGGGACACAGAGAGATAGGGACACACAGAGAGTGAGGGACACAGAGAGAGTGAGCGACACAGAGAGTGAGGGACAGAGAGAGTGGGAGGGACAAAGAGAGAGTGAGGGACACAGAGAGAATGAGGGACAGAGAGAGCGACACAGAGAGAGACACAGAGAGAGAGGGGCAGAGAGAGAGGGACATAGAGAGGGAGGGACAGAGAGAGAGAGAGGGACAGAGCGAGAGAGGGACAGAGAGAGAGAGGGACAGAGCGAGAGTGGGACAGAGAGAGAGAGGGACAGAGAGAGGGACAGAGAGAGAGGGACACAGAGAGAGGGACACAGAGAGAGAGGGACAGAGAAAGAGGGGCACAGAGAGAGAGAGAGGGACAGATAGAGAGAGGGACAGAGAGAGAGACAGAGCGAGACAGAGAGAGACACACACACACACAGAGGGACAGAGAGACACAGAGAGAGACAGAGAGAGGGACAGAGAGAGAGTAACAGAGAGAGAGAGGGACAGAGAGAAAGGTACAGAGAGTGAGGGGGACAGAGAGAGAGGGACAAATAGTGAGGGAAAGAGAGACAGAGAGAGAGGGACAGAGAGAGAATTGGGGACAGAGAGAGAGAGGGACAGAGAGAGAGGGACACGTAGAGAGAGGGACAGAGAGAGATAGGGAGGGACAGAGAGGGACAGAGAGGGACAGCGAGAGAGAGGGACAGAGTGTGAGTGGGGGACAGAGAGAGAGGCACACAGAGTGAGGGACAGAGTGAGAGAGAGACGGAGAGAGTGGGACAGAGTGGGGGAGAGAGAGAGAGGGACACAGAGAGAGAGGGACACAGAGAGAGACAGAGAGAGGGACAAAGACAGAGAGAGAGGGACACAGAGAGAGGGACACACACAGAGAGAGGGAGAGAGACAGAGAGACATAGATAGAAACAGAGAGAGAGAGGGACACAGTGAGATCGAGAATGGCAGAGAGACACAGAGATGAGGGATAGAGAGAGAGAGAGAGTGGGACAGAGAGAGAGGTACAGAGAAAGAGGGACACACAGAGAGAGGGACACAGAGAGTACGGGACACAGTGAGAGCGAGAGGGACAGAGACAGGGACGAAGAGAGATTGAGAGAGAGCGGGACACAGAGAGGCACACAGAGAGCGACAGAGAAAGAGGGACAGTGAGAGAAAGTGACAGAGAGACAGAGAGGGAGAGAGTGACAAAGAGAGAGAATGGGACAGCGACAGAGAGAGGGATACAGAGAAAGACGGAAACAGAGAGGGAGACGGACATAGAGAGAGAGACATTGCGAGAGAGACAGAGAGAGAAAGAGAGGGGGACAGAGAGAGAGAAAGACAGAGTGGGAGAGGGACACAGAGAGGAAGAGAGGGACAGAGAGAGAAGGGAAAAGAGAGATTGAGAGAGAGGGACACAGAGAGGGACACAAATAGAGATTGAGGGACACACTGTGACGGACAGAGAGAGAGACGGACAGAGAGAGAGGGACACGGAGAGAGTGACAGAGAGGGACAGCTAGGGACAGAGACAGTGCAATGGACACAGAGAGTGAGAGGGAGGGACACAGAGAGATGAGGACACAGAGAGAGTGAGGGACACAAAGAAAGAACTGGACAGAGAGAGAGAGAGTGGGACGCAGAGAGGGACATAGAGAGAGAGAGAGAGGGACACAGAGAGATAGGAACACAGAGAGTGTGAGGGACAGAGAGAGAGCGGAACACAGAGAGAGACAGAGAGAGGGAGACACAGAGATTGAGGGACACAGAGAGAGAGGGACAGAGAAAGACCAGGTTATAATGTAACAGGATTCTCCGAAAGCTAGTGTTGTGTGATGTCTAACATTATATTTTGATATATATTGACACAGAGGTAGGGAGGGGAGAAGGGGCTTGTGTTTTGGGTGGGTTTATGTGAGGGTTCTGTTGTATTTGGATGGAGAAAGAATGTTGCATTAAAAGAGATCCTCTTTTTAATCTGTCATTCAATCGGGGGGAAGTTCGAGGGGGGAAAGTCCAGGGAGGAGTCGAGGGGGGTAATTCGAGGGGGAGAAGTCGAGGGGGAAATCGAGTGGGGATTTCGAGGTGGGGGAAAGTCGGGGGGAGTCGAGGGGGGATGGTCGAGGGGGGAAGTGTGGTACGTCGAGGGGGGAAGTTGGGGGGTAAAGTTGAGGGGGAAAGTGTAGGATGGGCAGTCGAGGGGGAATGTAGGGGGGAAGTCGAGGTGGAGGAAGGCAGAGAAAGAGAGGGAGAGGGAGAAAGAGAGCGAGAAAAGGGACAGAGAGAGAGCGAGAAAAGGGAAACAGAGAGAGAGAGAGCGAGAGAAAAGGGACAGAGAGAGAGAGAAAAGGGACAGAGAGAGAGAAAAGGGGCACAGGCATAGAGAGAAAGATAAAAGGGACACCGAGAGAGAGAACAGGGACAGAGAGAGAGAAAAGTGACAGCGAGAGAGAGAGAGAAAAGGGACACACACAGAGAAAAAAGCGACAGAGAGAGAGTGAAAAAGGGACGTACACAGAGAGAAAAGGTACAGAGAGAGAGAGAAAGGATACAGAGAGAGAGAGAGAAAGGATACACAGAGAGAGAAAAGGAACACTCCATCACAGTCATCCTGAAACCCTCACACTCACTCCATCACCATCACCCTGAACCCGGAAAACACACTCAATAGCGGTCACCCTGACCCACTCACACTCACTCCATCACTGACACACTGACCCCCTCACACTCACCCCATCACGGTCACCCTGACCCTCTCACACTCACTCACTCCATCACCGGCACCCGGACCCCTCACACTCACTCTGTCACCGCCACCCTGATCCTCTCACACCTACCCCATCACCGTCACACGGAACCCCTCACAATCACTCCACCAACGTCACACTGACCGCTTCACACTCACTCCATCACCGCCAACCTGATGTCTTCACACTCAATCCATCATGGTCACTCTGACCCCCTCACAATCACTCCATCACCATCACCCTGACCCCTCACTTTCACGCCTTCACCATCACCCCGACCCCCACACACTCACTCCATCACCGTTACCCTGACCCCCACACACTCACTCCATCACCCACACACTGACCCCCTCACACTCACTCCATCACCGTCACCCTGACCCCATCACGCTCACTCCATCACTGTCACACAGATATACTCACACTCACTCCATCACTGTCACACTGACACCCGCGCACTCACTCCATCACCGTCACACTGACCCCCACACACTCACTCCATCTCTGTCACCCAGACCCCCTCACACTCACTCCATCACTCACACACTGACCCACTCACACTCACTCCATCACCATCACCCTGACCCCCCTCACACTCCATCATCACCACCTTGACCACGTCACACTCGCTCCATCACCGTCATCCTGTCAATGTCCCGCTGCAGCCTACAACAGCCCTCTATAGGGTATACGACACCTCCTTTTTCGGCTGCAAACTTGTTGACCCATCCTTCAATCCCTTCTTCCAAGTCATTAATAAAAATTACAAACAGAAGAGGCCCAAGGACAGAGCCCTGTGGAACACCACTCACCACTGACTTCCAGGCAGAATATGTTCCTTCTACTACCACTCGCTGTCTTCTGTTGGCCAGTCAATTCTGTATCCAGACAGCTAAGTTCCCCTGTATCCCATTCCTCCTGACCTTCTGAATGAGCCTACCATGGGGAACCTTATCAAATGCCATGCTGAAGTCCATATACACCACATCCACATCTCGACCTCATCAATCTTTCTAATCACATCCTCAAAGAACTCGTTAAGATTTGTAAGGATTTGATCTTCCCCTCACAAAATCATGTTGACTGCATTTAATCAAGCCATGCTGTTCCAGATGGTCATAAATCCTACCCACAGCATCCTTTCTAACAACTTGGAGACGTCAGACGTGAGACTGACTGGTCTGTAATTGCCGGGGATTTCCTTATTTCCTTTCTTTAAGAGTGGAATTACATTTGCCTCTCTCCAGTCCTCGGGTATGATTCCAGTGGAAACCGAGGATGCAAAGATCTTCTCAAGTTGTGAAGCAATCATATTTCTCGCTTCCCAAAGCAGCCGAGGACAAATATGGTCCGGGCCTGGCGACTTGTCACTCTTAATGTTTGACAAATTTTTCAGCACATCCGCTTCCTCTATCTCTATCCTTTTCAGCATGCACATCTGCTCTTCAAAGGTTTCATTCACTACAAAGTTTGTTTCTTTCGTAAAGACAGAAGCAAAAAAATCATTTAGGGCTCCCCCTACCTCCTCAGACTCCACACATATGTTTCCCATGCTATCCCTGATCGGACCTACACTTTCTTTGACCATTCTCTTATTCCTCATATAAGTGTAAAATGCCTTTGTGTTCTCCCTAATCCATTCTGCCAAGCCTTTCTCTTACCCCATCCTGGCTCTCATCAGAACATTTTTGAGCTCCTTCCTCGCCTGCCTGTAATCCTCTGGAGCTGAGCTTGACCCTAGCTTCCTCCACCTGATGTAAGCTACCTTCTTTCTTTTGATGAGAAGTTCCACCGCTCTTGTCATCCAAGGTTCGTTTATCTTATCACTTCTTGCCTGTCTCAGAGGGACATATTTATTCATCGCTTGCAATAACTGTTCCTAAAACAGTCTCCACATGCCTACAGTGTCTTTACCATGGAACAATTGCTCCCAGTCCATGCTTCCTAACCATGTCCAATCGCATCATAGTTTCCTCTTCCCCAATTTAATATCCTCCCATTTTATCTAATCTTCTCCTGCTCCATAGCTATGTAGAATGTCAGGCAGTTGTGGTCACTATGACCAAAATGCTCTCCCACCACAAGATCTGATACCTGCCCCGGCTCATTGCCGAGCACTAAGTCTAGAATGGCCTCTCTCCTCGTCGGCCTTTCAAGGTACTGATTTAGGAAACCCTCCTGAACACACCTTACAAAAACAGCTCCATTCAAATCTTCTGCTTGAAGGAGGTTCCAATCAATATTGGGAAAGTTAAAGTCACCCATTACAACAACCCTACTACATCCACACTTTTCCAAAATCGGCCGATCTACGCTTTCTTCAATCTCCCTGCTGCTATTGGGGAGCCTGTAGTAAACCCTTAACGAGGTGACTGCTCCCTTGCTGTTCCTAATTTCCACCCATACTGACTCGGTAGGCAGATCTTCCTCGACAATGGTAACTTCTGTAGCTGTGATTGTGATACCCTCTCTGATTAGTAGTGCTGCACCACCTGCTATTCCCCCCCCCCCCATTCTTTTTAAATGCCTTGCTGATGTATATACTCACTGCTTTCCTTCCCGGTTTCCCCTTTGGTCCTCATCACTTCCTCCGCTGCTCCCACTCCTTCTGTGAAAGAGAAAACTACGCTGCCCGCTACCGGTAAGTAATTTTTAAAAATCTGCATTACCTTAGCTGCAATCTTTCGGGTTTGTCATACCTCCACTGCTGCTCGCACCCACATGTGGAAGTCTCAGAGAGTGTGCAGAGCATATCTAACAGGATGCTGCCTGGGCTGGAGGACATGTCTTAGGAAGAAAGGTTGAGAGAGCTAGGGTTTTTCTCATTGGAGCGAAGAAGGATGAGAGGTGACTTGACAGAGGTGTACAAGATGTTGAGAGACATAGAGTGGATAGCCAGAGCCTTTTCCCAGGGCAGAATTGCCTATCAACTATGGGCATAACTTTAAGGTGATTGGAGGAAGGTTTAGAGAAGATGGCAGAAGTAGGTTCTTTATTCAGAGAGTGGTGGGTGGGCGGAATGCACCGCCAGCGGTGGTAGTAGAGTCAGATACATTAGGGATAGTTAAGAAGACTCTTGGATAGGCACATCGGAGTTCGTACATTAAAGGTCATATAGGTTAGTCTGATCCAAGAGTAAGATAAAATGCCAGCAAAACATTGAGGGCTGAAGGGCTCTTACTATGCTGTACTGTTCTGTGTTCCAAGTTTCACTCAGTTTGTGGATTCTCATCAGTTGGTGATTGTTTGAGGGAGTGAGGCGTGGGAGGGAGTGAGCTGTGTGAGGGAGTGAGCTGTGTGAGGTCAGGAAGCTGGGGTGAGGCGTTCGGCTATGACTTCCAGTTTTGATGTGCTTTCTTACATTCACGTAAGTGCCAGCACAATATACGTGGTTACCTAGACCAGACAAAATCCATCAAGTTCCGTTATTAAAATGATTCTTGGCTTGCTGTTTGCTCCTGGTTTCTTCGGACGCATTCTGTTGGGTGTCTATCAATTAATATCTGACCATCCACAAACATGTACAATTTGATTTTGATACTGGTGAATATGAAGATACATTTATTGGAAATACTTTCAGATGGTTCACTGTGAGTCACAAGATGTTGCAACAGACTGTCAATTGTGAACGTTTTTACCCAGTGTCTTGTCCAGGGGGCAGATGAATGGAGACTGGGGGACATGCCAGATGTCATCACCATAAGTAACTTTGTGCGGTGTGATTCTGACACTCCATGTCCATACATCTGCTCCATGGGCCAGGCTCTGACTGGGGATGATTTTGTAACACCTGGTTCCTAGTCAATCATTGGTATCTAATTTAGACAGAATTGATACCTACACTGAGAGCAGTGATAGCCTGTTGGTTTCTTTCCTCCTGCTCAAGGCGGATCCCAAATGATTCTCTGTGAGGGACTATTTGAAAGATTGCCCTGACCCAGGTTGGAAACTCTCTCGGCAAATTCAGGAGCAGGCCAGTGTCTCAGTCAGCGCCACAGGCAGCTGTGATGTCCAGTCGCACTGTACCCAAATTCACCCTTTTGAACACTTTTAATGCCGGTCATGATGCAAAGTGATGGGTTTCCTGAACTAATTAATGATCAGGAGCTTGCCATGTTTGTGAATTGGGCAATAATAAGATATGAGCTACAATTATTCAACTGAACAATAACTGCATCATCTCTGAAAACAATTTAATTAATTCTGTATTGATGGAATTAAAATATAAACACCGACCAACCTTTTATGATTGTTTACAAAAGTAAAGAATGCTTTTTGTTTTGTAATGAAGAAGAATATGTCGTCTGACTCCTTTGGTGATCACAATTACACATTGAACGTCAGTACTCAAATGCGTACATTGTCGCTCTATCATTTGCAAATTGTTTGACCTCTGACTGATTAAATATTCAGAGTCAGCAAATGATTGCACAATCAAATAGAATTATAACTCTTACACATTTAAATATAACCAATCAATTTAATTTCTCACCTGAAATGTGTGTGCTTCAGCTATTTGCCAAAAATTCTATTAGTTTTAAAATAATGATGGAAAAGGATCTACCAGATCTAAACATTGAAGTTCTAAATTGGATAAACGTCAATTTTGACGGTATTAGGCAAGATCTTTCAAAAGCTGGTGGCGGTAAACGTTCGCAGGTAAGCGGACAGCTAGAAAATGGGAAGCCTTCAGAAATAAAATAGCTGGAGTCCAGAGACAGTATATTCTTGTTAGGGTGAAAGGAAAGGCTGGAAGGTAGAGAGAGAGCTGAATGACTAAAGAAATTGAGGGTTTGGTTAAGAAAAAGAAGGAAGGATATGACAGGTACAGTTACGTTAGATCGAATGAATTCTTAGAAGAGTATAAAGGCAGGAGGAGTATACTAAAGAGGGAAATCAGGAAGGCAAAAAGGGGACATGAGTTAGTTTTGGCAAATAGAGTTAAGGAGAATCCAAAAGGATTTTACAAATACATTGAGAACAAAAGGGCAAATAGCGAGAGAATAGAGCACTCAAAGATCAGCAAGGTGCCTTTGTGTGGAGCCGCAGGAATGGGAGAGATACTAAATGAGTATTTTGTATTCGTGTTTACTCAGGAGAAGAACATGGGAGATGTCAATATACTGAGAAATAGATGGTGTCATCTTGAAAAATGTCCATATTACAGAGGAAGAAGTGCTGGATGTCTTTAAATGCATAAAGGTGGAAAATCCCCAAGACCTGATAGATCAGGTGAAACTTGAAAGGGTTCAGAAAAGATTTCCATGCATGTTGCCAAGGTTGGAGGTTTTGAGCGACAGCTGGAGGTTGAACAAGCTGGGTCTGTTTTACCTGAAATGTTGGAGACTGAGGGGTGACCATATAGGGTTAAGAAAATCATGAGGGACTTGGATAGGGTAAATAGACAAGGTATTTTCACTGGGGTGGTGGAGTCCAGAACCAGAGGGCATAGGTTTCGGTTGGGAAGGGAAAAATATAAAAGAGATGTAAGGGGAAGCTTTTTCACTCAGGGGGTTGTTCGTGTTTGTAATGAGCTGCCAGAGGCAGCAGTGGAGGTTAGTACGATTGCAACAATTTAATGGCGTCTGGATGGGTATATGAATAGGAAGTGTTTAGAGGGATATGGGCTGAGTGCTGGCAGGTGGGACTAGATTGGGTTGGGATATCTGGTCAGCATGGACAAGTTGGACTGAAGGGTCTGTTTCCATGCTGTATATCTCTTTGACCCTGTGACTGTAATTTAGAAATGACTATAAGTTGACATGTACTATCAAATAAATAAACCGTTTACATTATTAAATTGTAGCATACAATAAGTTGAAAACTTGCTATTTTTAGAATGAATGATAAAGAACAAAGAACATTCCAGCACAGGAACAGACCCTTCGGCGATCCTAGCCTGTGCTGATCCAGATCCCCCATTTCCTAAACCTGCCACTTATTTTCTAAGTGTCTGAATCTCTCTGTTCCCTGACCATTCATGTTTTTGTCTAAATACGTCTTAGATAACGCTATCGTTCCTGCCCCTACCACCTCCGCTGGCCATACGTTCCAGGCTGCCACCACCCTATGTGTAAAGAACTTCCTACATATATCTGCCCTAAAGATTTCGCCTCTCACTTTAAATTCATGAGTAATTGAGTTCCACAATCTGGGGAAAAAGCTTCTTGCTATCCACCCTGTGTATATCTGTCTTGATTTTGTAGACCTCACCTTCGTCTTTGTAATGAAAATAGTCGTAATCTATTATATCTTTCTTCATAACCAGCACCGTCCATCCCAGGCACCATCCTGGTGAACCTACTCTGTACCCTGGTAAAAACAATGACTGCAGATGCTGAAAATCAAATACTGGATTAGTGGTGCTGGAAGAGCATAGCAGTTCACGCAGCATCCAACGAGCAGCGAAATCAACGTTTTGGGCAAAAGCCCTTCATGATTCCTGATGAAGGGCTTTTGCCCGAAACGTTGATTTCGCTGCTCGTTGGATGCTGCCTGAACTGCTGTGCTCTTCCAGCACCACTAATCCACTACTCTGTACCCTATTCAAAGCATCCACATCCTTTTGTTAATGTGGTACCCAGAACTATATGCAGTATTCCAAATGCGGCCAAACCAAGTCCTATGCAACTGTAACATGACCTGCCAGCGCTTGTACTCAACACCTGATCCAATGAAGGAAAACATGCCATATGCCACCTTGACCACTTTACTGACCTGTGTTGGTGTCTTTAGGAAACAATGGGCCCGAACACCCAGATCTCGCTGTAAGTCAATTTTCCCCAACACTTTTCCGTTTACTGTATAGTTCACTCTTGAAATGCATGACCTCGCATTTGCACAGATTGAACTCCGACTGCCATTTCTGTATCCATTTCTCCAATCTATCCATATTCTGCTGTATTCTCTGACAGTCCCCTTCACTATCTGCTATTCCAACAATCTTGGTGTCATCTGCAAGCTTGCTAATCAGGCAACTGGTACCTTCTTCCAAATCATTGATATATATCACAAATATAACTGGTCCCAGCACTGGTCATAGGTCTCCATTTTGAGAAATCCCCTTCCACTATTACTCTCTGTCTTCTGTTGCCCAGCCAGTTCTCTATCCATCTAGATAGAATACTCTGGACCGCATGCAATTCAACCTTTTCCTTCTGCCGACTATGGGGAACCTAATAAAACGCCTTACTCAAGTCCCTCAGTATCTTCTCCAGCAGCTTCCCTACCACTGATGGCAGGCTCGCCGGATTACAATTACCTGGATTATCCCCGCTATCCTTCTTCAACAATATTAGCAATTCTCCAGTCCTCCGGGACCTCACCCATGTTCAATCATCCTGCGAAGATATATGTTAAAGCCCCAGTTATTTCCACACTCACATTCCTCAGTAACCTTTGGTTGAGCCCATCCGCATTTGAGGGCTTGTCTACCTTAATACCTTTCAGAGTATTCAAAGCTTCCTCCCTCTTTATGTCGACTTGACCCAAAGTTCTCAGAGATCTATCCCTAATCTCAACACCCGTCATGTCCCTCTCCTTCTTAAATAAAGATGAAAAGTACACGCTAAGAATCTCATCCATTTTCTCTGACTCCATGCATAACCTTCTTCCTTTGTCCTTGTGTGGGCCAAACATTTCTAGTTACCCTCTTACCTGGATATCCTTATATATGAAAATACGTTTTTGGGATTTTCCTCAACTCTGTTTGCTAACGATATCTCATGACCAATTTTAACTGTCTTAAATCCTCGATAGTTACTGTGAAATGTAGCTCGTGAAAGGAAAATAAACATTTGTTCGTGCCAGTGGGAACTCAGACCTTTTCAAAGTGATTTGTGCCAAAAAAAAATTGAAATCCGTCTCAGTGCAAATAAAAAGCAAGAGAAGCAACCTCTTGGGAAGAGTAATTTTCAGCCACTGTCCCCTCAAAGTACTTCTGAGGTAGAAAAGAGTGAGGGTTTGTAATGAGGGCACAACAGTAACCATGGGTGGTTTGAACATGCAAATTGTCTGAATTAATCAACTTGACAGTGATATCCTTGAATAAAGATTGATAGAGTGTATGAGAGATTATTTCTGAGAGCAGGACGTCATGGAAATAACCAGAGAATGGTGGCTCAGTGGTTAGCACAGCACCAGGGTCCCAGTTTCGATTCCAGCCTCGGAGGAGTGTCTGCGTATAGTTTGCACATTCTTCCCCTGTCAGCGTGGGTTTCCTCCCACAGTTCAAGGATGTGCAGGTCAGGTGAATTGGCCATGCTAAGTTGCGCATAGAGTTAGGTACATTACTCAGAGTGTAATGGGACTGGGTGGGTTACTCTTCGGAGCGTCGGTTGTGGACTTGTTGGAACGAAGGGCCTATTTCCATACTGTAGGGCATCTAATCTAATATACATTTGATATTATGTAACAAGGAAGGATTGGTGGATGATCTTTGCCTTGGAAGGAGTAACCACAACATGCTGGAGTTTCACATTCAGATTGAAAGAGTGAAGACTGAGTCATACATGAGAGTTTTAGTGTTAGGTAAAGATAATTATACTGACCTAAGGACGGATTTGGCTGTTGTGGTCTAGGGGGAGAAAAGAACAGTCAAAGGCAGGACAGCTGAAGAAATCTGGCTAAGGACCGAAGAGGAATTGCATTACGGAGAAAAATCATCCATATCTTGATAAGGAAGTCAAGGATAACATGAAGGCAAATCCCAGTGCATATCATACGGCACACGTTGGTCACACTGTGGAGGATTGGGCAAGTCAGTGGCCTCGTGGTGTTATCACTGAATTCTTATGTGATAAACCCAGGTGATGTTCTGGTGATCTGGGTTCAAAACTGGAATTACGTTGTGGATGGTGGTTATGAAGCGATTGACAAGAAGAACTCACCTGGTTCACTGATGTCCTTTAGGGAAGGAAACTGCCGTTCTACCATATATTCACAACTCTCAGGCTGAAGACGTTTCTCCTTATCTCCGTTCTAAAGATTTTCTCTTGACTCTCAGGCTATGTCCTTGAATCCTTTCTCTCCTAACAGTGGAAGCATCTTCCCAATATTTACTCTGACCAGGCAACCAGTTTTCTTTATGCTTCTGTTAGAGCCCCCTTCATCCTTATAAACTCCAACGAGTATCGACCCAGAGACTACATATGTTGATCTTGTCATTCCTAGTATCATTCGTATGATGTTCCTCTGAACACGCTCAGGGTTGGTACATCCTTCCTGAGTTATTGGGCCCAAAGTGGTACACAATACACCAAAAGTGATCTGACCAGAGTCTTATAGAGCCGCGAAAATCGAACTCTGCTGTAATATTCAGATCAATTCAAAAGAAATGTCATCATTGTATTTGCCTTTCTGACCAGACAGGCCAACTGAAATAATAATCTTTCGAGGGACAATAATAAATTTATCATCGAGTTACAAAAATGAATAATGATTAAAGCATGCTGGGAAGTAGAACCCAGCCTTGACCAAAGTCTCTGTGCTCATCCACATGCTGCAGAATGCAGACAGGCTGCAGCTACCCAGAGATGGTTTGCAAACAAACCTGACAGCTCCAGACCCTGTAATACATACCTGAAGTTGGACCTAAATGGGACAATGGAATGTCGCCCTTGGGCCATCAATGTGACAACCCCAGGTTGGATCTGATTGATCAGGGTAAATGAACCTGGTCATTTCATTGGCAGATTCTCCACATCCTCGCAAAAGGCGTGAAGACTTGGAAGGATAAGAATCACCGTAAAACCGCTTCGAGAGTGGCAACTCAAGAATAACCACTGAAAGAAAATATACCTACAAGACCATCAGAAGAACAAGAAGACTTCACCACGTGGAATCCAGTCAACTTCTAGTGGGATTGTGTGTGATCGTCCAAAGTTAATTTAAACCATAAGATAGATTGTGGTGTTTTTCATTACATTGTAATACTTTTTATTGTTCTAATATCAATTGTGTTCAATAAACAAATGCCATTGTTTAAAAGAGTTGTCTCAGTTCTTTTGCTGAATATAAGATTTCAAACACACTGTGTGGCAGATACAGCAGTTTCCTAACTACTGACACAACCTGCACATTTACCTTGAGATAATCCTGACTGGAACTCGAAACACTCTGCACTTCACAATTCTGAATTTTCTCCCCAGAAATAAAATTGTCCATGCCTTTCTTCATCCTACTAACGTGCATCACCTCGCACTTTCCCAAGTGTACTTCATCTGCCACATCATTGCCCACTCTCCTACCCTTTCTAAATCCTGCTGCAACCTCCCTGTCATCTCTATGATACCTGTCCCTCTATCTACCTCTGCATCATCTAAAAACCTCGCTGGATTGCCCGAAGTTCCTTCAACGAGATTGTTAATGTACTAAGTATAAAATTGTGTTTCCCTTGCAGAACACCAGTTGTCATTAGCTGCTATCCTGAGAAGGACCCTTTTATTCCCACTCTCTACCTTCTACCAGACATTCAAGCTGCTGTACATACTAGCACTTTATCTCTGATACCATGGCCCCTTCTCTTACTCAGCAGCTACCTGTGAAGCACCTTGTCAACGTCCTTCTTGAAGTCCAGACACAGAGTATCCATTAGCTCTCCTTGGTCTAACCAGCTTGTTACATCCTCAAAGTGTACTAACAGATTCATTAGCATGACTTCCCCTTGATGAAACCATACTGACTTCGCCCTACGTTACCATGCACTGGCAAATATTCAGAAATCTCATCCTTCACGATGGATTTCAGGAACGTACCCACGAACAGGGTTAGGCTGGTCAGTTTGTAATTTTCTGGTTTTTGCCTTATTCCTATTTTAAACAGTGTGCCAGCGAGATCTAAGATGGAGGCGACCCAGTAGGTCTGAGTCTGCAGCGCTCCACCCAAGTCTCAGGCAGTGAGGTACCCACCCTCACCTCACCTGTTAAATTGCTAAAAGAGTTTTTGCCCACCAGCCTTGGCCATTCTACATCAAACTTTAGCAGTCTGATGCTTTTTAAAACGAACACAGGTAAATGCTCTCGCATTTCACAACAGACAGCGACTTCTGTCCCTCTACCCCTTGGCAACAGAGACAGCTGCGGCCGCCCCGTGGGCCTGACTTGCAGGAAGGGCATAATCTCGGAGTTTCTTAAACTCAGAGAGAAGATTGATGAGTTCATTGAAGAGACGCTGTCCAGGTGGGAGGCAATCTCGGTCAAGCTGCAGAAACATGACGGAGAGATCAAGAAACTCGAGCAGCGTGTAGGGGTGGGGCATAGCAACGGGCCGTGGCCTCCGAGACAACTGATGAGTCATCCATGGGTCAGGTCTGGGCTCTGGAACATCAAGTCCGGACCTTAGATGAACATACTGATGACCTCGAAAATCGAGCTCATCGGGAATATATTCGGTTGCTGGGCCTTCCCGAACGGGAGGAGTTGATTTCCTGGAGCAATGGCTCCCACAGCTGCTAAAACTGGAGTCATTGCTGGGCTGGTTGCCGTTTGAGCGGGCCCATGGGGTTGCTGTGCGCCGGCTCGGGTCGGACCAGCGCCCCCACCAGGTGATAGTTGAACTTCAACATGAGAGGGAAAAACAGATGCTGCTCGAGTCCACCAGAGTGCTGGGAAAGGATCCCCATGCTATGATATACAAGGGTTCCAGGATAATGGCGTTCTCTGGCTGTGGTCCGCAAGAGGAAGGCATGTGATGAGGTGAAGAAGCGTCTCAGGGGCTTGAATATTCAATATTCCATCCAATACCGGCAATGCTATGCTGCAGTCATGGAGGATCCGTATATGACTTCAGATCACCGGAAAAAGTAAAAGAATTCCTAGATGCTCTCAAAAAGACTGCAGGGTTGGAACTATATTGATAATGAATTTATTTTGCCCCCCTTTTCTTCTTTTTTTCCTCCTCCTTTCTTCATTTTTTTTTACTTCTTTATCTTTCGGTAGTGGTGGGGGAGAGGAAGTGCTAGTTCCTTATCCTTACTATGGACTCTTATCTATACTTCGTGCGGTTTATTTGAGAGTTGGGGGGCGTTTCTGATTTTTTTTATTTGTTTGATTATTACTTGCTGAGATTGTAATTTTACATATTTTCATCTTTCCTTTTTTGCTAAGTGTATCAAGCTGTTGGTGAGGGGGGTCGCCACTTTTAAATTCTGTTTTATAAAACGTTGAAATTTATTTACTCGACTTTGTAATGCCTGGGTCGATGGCATGCCTCTAACTGAGGGATGTTATGGTGGGATTATTGGAAGGTAGTAGTACATTCTCTGAACAAGGGAGAAAATCTCCTTTTAAATATGTTTAGTATTAATTGTTTTTGGGAAAAGTTCTTATTTGTTTTGATTTCGCTGTTTGAATGAGTGTTTTATGTGCGAATCACGTTTGGTTTTTATTCAATGTCTTTTAGATGGGGATCTCCCTCCTGGGTGCTCTCGGCTTGCTTTGATTATCATGGCTAGTCATTTGTTTAGGTGGTGCACCTGGAATGTAAAGGGGTGCCACTCATTAATCAAAAGGAAAAAGATATTATCAAATCTTAAAAAAAAGAAAGGTTGGATGTAGCCCTTCTACAGGAGACACATTTACTTGATAAGGAGCATTCGAAGATGCAACAGGGTGGATTTGGCCAAGTGTTTTTTTCATAATTCAGCTCAAAAAGTAGGGGAGTTGCCATTCTTATTGGGAAGAATCTTCCCTTCCAAAAGCTAAGCCAGATAAAAGATGAGTCTGGACGGTATATATTAATTAAAGGCTTAATATATGGAGAGGAATATAGGATGTTGAATCTCTATTGCCCCCTGGTGCACCCTTTTAAATTTGTAATGGAACCATTCTCCAAATTGATGGCACTCGGAGTACACCACACAATTATAATGGGAGATTTTAATTGCATCATCAACCCAGGAGTGGACAGAATGCTTAAGATCTCTGCGGGCATATCTATAAGATCTAGGCAGTTGACGGCTCTGAGTAGTTAGTTGGAGCTGTTAGATGTGTGGACGTGCCTTCACCCTGAGGGTAGAGACTTTACTTTTTTATTTTAACCCACACAAGTGCCATACCAGAATCGATATGTTTCTGTCCCTACCCTTTTGAACTCAATATTGTTTTGTAAAGTACGTAATATAATGATTTCCAACCATGACACTATATATGGAGGTTAAGACAAGTGATGATGAGAAAGGTCCCCGACATTGGCGTATGGACATTTCCTATTGAATGATAGCAAGAACATTAAATATTTCTCACAGGAATTTAAAACCTTCTGGTATATCAACTCAGGCACGGCCAGTAACCCTTCGATGATGTGGGAGACTGCGAAGCCATATGCGTGAGGCTTGGTTATCTCATATTCTGTGACCTGAAAAAGACAAAAGGGAGAACAGCGTCTGCTCGAGTGTCGCCTGAAGTATGCTGAGACAGCATATGTGCATTACTAAACTACAGCGGATCACAGCCCTTAGCGCAACTTTGAAACCCGCACTTACTCAAACAGCAAAGAGGGAGATATTATTTGCGAAGCAAAGATTATTTGAATTCAGTGACAAGCCTGGCAGGTATCTAGCATACTTTGCCAGAAAGAAAAAGGCTCCCCAAGATATTATATCTATTTGAAAGAGTGCTGGTTCCCTGACTTGCGATTATAAAATGATCAATGCAGCCTTTAAAAAAGTTTTATTTCGAATTGTATAGGTCACAGGGCTATGACGATAGAACGAGGAAGATAGAGTCTTTTGGAAAAAAATATCTGGCCCGCCCGGGCCTTACCTCGGAGCATGTGTTGTTCTTGAATGCCCCCCGGCAACCCAGGAAGTACAGGAGACAGTGAGGCAGCTCCAGAATGGCAAAGCACCCTGACCAGACGGATTCCAGGCTGAGTTCTATAAAGAAATTATTGGGGAATTGATCATACCATGAGGCGCCTTTGCTCACCTCTGAGGTTCATGATTGGATTCCTACAATACTACACTCTGCTGGCATCTCCATAATACTGCATCAGTGGCACAGCTTTTTGCTTTCGAAGATAACAAATCCTTTACTGTGAATCTCTCAAAATGCACGGCCGTTTGATTTTTCAAATAATATCTTTAGAAGCACAGAGCAGTTTTTTATGATACTAAGCCATGTTGTTCCTGCATCATTACCAACACTACTGGGCCTTTTTTGGGAGTTTTCAATACTTTCTCACGTAAGTTTTAACCATTGCTACTCACAAATTGATAAATAAATTCACCTCTTTGCCTGATAAAATGGTCCAGTCAGAGGTGAGCATTTCCATTCTGACAGGTCCAAGTATATTTGCAACCCTCCATCTAACAGCATTGGGTGTTTATGTGTGTGCGTGTTGACACTGCTGTCAGTTTGGATGGTGATGTAAACTGATGCCCTCCCTCTCTCCCTCCCAGATTGATTCCTCGAAGGTTATTACCCTCTGCCACTGTAACTGCAATAGGGTGGGAAGGCCAGCTGAGGGAGATATTGACTCATTTTCAGCACCACAGAGACTGTCAGACCTGCACCCGCGTTGAGATACTCACAGAGTAAAATACAAACACACAGGTACAAGGGATGGGAGGGGAGATGGATATCGAGCACTCCACCAACTAGATTGACCCTTTCTGTCCTATTGCAAGCTGTTTCTCCTGGAATAGGAGACGGGGACTGATGGAGTGAGGGTGGGGGTGGGTGATCCTGCTGTTAGTGCTTGTACAGGTGTTGGGAGGGAGCTGGTGACGTGTCCAGAGGGGGTCAGTCAACAGTGTCATAGAGGGGAGAGAGAGCGGAAGGCATTGCATGCAGCAGTGAGCGTGGTGGAGCATGAGACTTGTTTTGGGGTAGGTGCTGTAACAGATATACAGTGAGTGTGAGGTAGCAGAGAGAATACAGCGGCCATTACCTTGACAAAGCGGGGAAGGTTATTGATGTTTGTGCTGTATTGCTGTACATTTCTTCAGACCACAGATACTGCACAGAGTTCAGACCATGCTCGGTGGGTCTGGTGCTGTGGCCCTCTCTTCGAGGAGAATGATCCCCCTCTGTACTAGCCCATCCACCAGGACTTCTGTGCTCCTGTCGGCAAACTGTGGTGTAATTGCCCATTATCTGCCATGCTCAGGGTAAACTGTGCAGTGTATCTCCAACCTGTGAATGCTCAACCACTGGCCTTTTAAAGGTGGCATCAGTGCCAGGGATCACGGAGTATCAGGGGCATCTGGATGATGGTGAGTACCTCCAGCCATGATGGGTGGGAGAATCGTGCTGGCAATGAATGGGAGAGACACCACGGAGTGTGTTGGGTCGTTAATGAAGTGAGTTTGATAAGGTAGCACCAGGAAACTAGCTTAGCCTCGTGCAGACAATCCCTTTGTCATACTTAATGAAAGTGTTCCTGAGATAAATTGTTGTTAGATTCAACCCAATGAGTCGAAGACTTTGCTGACCCCAATCACAGTGACAACGCAGCAGCTGCTTGATCGGTGCTCTCCATCACAGAGAAGGAGCTAAACGTCACCTTACCCTTGGGAAATAAGGCAGTGGGGAGCGGGTGAATGAGATATCATTAGGGGAGCACTTTATGGAAAGTCATCCTAATTCTATTAGTATTAAAACAGAGATTGAAAAGGATGAACCAGGCCTAAAAGTTAAAGTTCTAAATTGTTGAAAATCAATTTTGATGATAATCAGGAATTTTCTGAAGTCGATTCGGACAGATATTCGTAGAGAAGGGGACCAGCTGAGAAGTGGGAAGCCTTCAAAAATGAGACGTCAGGAGTACAGAGCCATTATGATCCTGTTGGGGTGAAGGGTAAGGCTGGTACGTGTAACGAATGCTGATGGATTGGAGAAATTGAGTTTCTGGTCACGGATAAGAGGGAAGGATATGTCAGGGTATAGACAGCAGGAATTGAGGGCTTTTTTTCTTAATTCATTCAAGGGATGATGGTGTTGCTTGCTAGGCGAACATCTATTACCCATCCCTAATTGCCCAGAGGGCAGTTCACAGTCAACCACATAGCTGTGAGTCTGGAGTCACTTGTCGGCCAGACCAGGTAAAGATGGCAGTTTGTTTCCTTAAAGGGTGTCAGTGAACCAGATGGATTTTTCCGACAATCAGAATTGTCATCATTAGACTCTTAATTCTTGATTTATAGTGAACCATTAGAAAAGTCTGAAGGCGACAGGAGAATACTTAAGATGGAAATTGGGAGTGTAAAAAGGGGACATGTGATAGCTTTTGCTAATACAGTTAAGGAGAACCCAAAGGAATTCCACAAATATGTTAAGTACAAAAGAGTAACTGCGGAGAGTATAGGACATCCTTAAAGGTCAGCAAGGCTGTCCATATGCAAAACCACGGGAAATGGGGGAGGTTGTGAACGAATATTTTGTCTCTGTAATTACTGTGCAGGAGGATAATGGAAGGTCGAGAACTTGGGAAATAAGTAATGGCATCTTAGAAAGTGTTTGTATTACAGAGAATCTGCTGGAGGAATTAAAACATGCAAAGTAAGGAAAATTTCCTGACTTTTATTAGATGTACGCTAGATCTTTGTGGGAAGCTATGGAATGGATTGCTGGTCCCCTTGCTACACATAATAGCCACAGATAAAGTGCCGGAAGACTGGAGGTTGGCTAACGTGGTGCCACTGCTTAAAGGATTTAAGAAGGGTAATAAGGAAAAACCAGTGAGCCTGACGTCAGTGGTGGGTAAGTTGTTGGAGGCGATTTTGAGTCAAAGGATTTTCATGCATTTTCAAAAGCAACAGCTGATTAGGGATAGTCAGCATGGCTTTGTGCAAGCAATATTATGTCTCACTGACTTGATGGGAATTTTTGAAGAAGAGAGTAAAAAGATTAATTGAGATACAGTGATGTACATTGTCGATATTGACTTAAGTAAAGCGTTGAATAACTTTGTGCATGGTCATTCGTTTAACAAGGTTGGTTCAAATGAAATACATGGAGAACTAGCCATTTGGATACAAAACTGGCTCAAAGATCGGAGGCAGAGGGTGGTGGTAGAGGGTTGCAATATCCTGGCAAAGGTTGAAATGCTCCCCATGCTGTTCAGAAAGTCCAGTTTATGGAGTAATCCATTAGCACGGCCTCACAGCTCTCCATCTTAGCTGTGACATTACACCAATTAATGGTGTCTGAGCTGGTTCTGTGAAGCAGATTCAGAATTTGAGGCAATGGACCATTCTAGCGGTCTGGCAATGTCTATTCAATGTTTGCTTTCTTGGGATTGAACTCACCATGTCTTATTTATCCCGTTATTCCAATCCCCGAGCTCCTGGTCCATATTTTTACTAAGTTATCATTTAATAAATTACTTGTTTTTTTTCTGTATCTTTCCCTGGCCTTAGTTTTTGACTCCCTCGTGTATCGAGTGCTCGCATGGTGAAACTCTGAAACATTGAAATGGCGTGTGTCAGGCTGTTGTTCACTTACTGATGTGTCCGATGTGGTGCCCCAAGGACAGGGGTATTCCTGCAGCTCTGACGTTAATGTTTGAAACTTGGTATGCTCCTCCTCACGGAACGCCTCTGGTTCTCTCTTTCTCTCAGTTGATTATCCGGTCAGTAACACGAGGAAAATCCTGGAGTATAATTGTAAAGGAACAGGCATCTAACTTGTAGCTGAAGAGCTTCTGACTGACCCTTGTTATTGAAATGGTAATGGATGTGCTTGGGATGAGTTGCTGGAGGTCGTGGTGTGAGCTCCCTCAGACATTCAGGGAGACCTGAGGATTTGGTGACACAACTCTGGATGGAACATGGGGACTGTAGTTACTGGGTCTGTAACTTGAACAACATATGGAGCAGAGACTGCAGAGAGGGGAAGCTCTGAAACCACGGAGAGAGTGCGTGCGGAGAAAGGGATCTGCTGTATCTGTCTGTGTTTTTGCCTGGACAAGCACACCCTCTCACTCTCCCCGTTACATACACTGATGCATACTTTCCGTTTCTGCTCCACTCACACTCTCCCTCTCTCACATGCGCACACGTGCACTCCACTCCGTCCCACGCACGCATGCACACGCAGCCTCTCTCTCTCCCTCCCGCACTCACACACACACCCCTCACTTTCTTTCACGTACACAGTGTCTTTCTCTCCCCTTCACAGAGACACGCCCTCTCTCTCTCACACCTATGCACACACAATTAAACACACATGTATGCACATATACATCTGCGGGTGAATTTGCATTTGCCCATTTGTATTTGCAGATGCATTTTATTTTGTTCCAAACACGCACAATTTGTAGACAGTCAGTCAGTGTGATATTTTATGAACTCCTACATTGTAATTAAAACCAGTCTGACTCCAGATGAAGACACAGACAGCGTCCAAACAAGGCCTCACGCTTAGAATGCATTGTCTGACCGCAGGTCTTCCTTCACTTACATGAAGGTATCTCCAGGCAGTGGACTTGAAATAAATTCTGAGATTTGCATATTAATCAATCAAACTTGCACCTCCATATTAACTGATTAAGTATTTAAGAGTCATCGTAGATGTTTACAGTTATAAGGAAAATTTCAAAGGGTTGTACAACTTGTGTACAACGCTTTGATCTTTTCCTTATAATATCTGTGTTTAAGATTTTCCTCTCTCTTCCACCTGATGAAGAGGCAGCGCAATGAAAACTTGTGTTTACAAATAAACTCATTGGGCTGTAACATGGTGTCGTTTGATTTTTGACCTTGTCCAACCCAGTACAAAACCAGGGGCTCCATATCATGGTTTTTACTGGTTAGCTAATCCTGTCCCCTAGCAAGTAAATTGTTCCTAGCCCCATGTGTTATTGATGCATATTAATCTTTTGCGAAAAACATTATGCACTGATGTCTGGAAGTCCAGATATAATGTAACTATATGATCCCCATTATCCAACTTGCTTGTTACATTTTTAAAGAAGCTGGAAAAGCTCGCGTTGTTTACTTTGGAGCAAAGAAGACTGAGGGGGATGTGAGTCAGAAGGATAAGATTACAAATGGCATGGGCAGGGTGGATAGACAGCAGCTGTCCTTTTTAATCAAAGGGGCAAAAACAGGGGAACACACATTTAAAGTGAAGGGTTTGACGGTTAGAGAGAATTTGTGGATTGTTTTTCACCCAGATGATGTTGGGGTCTGGAATGTACTTCCTGAGAGGGGAGTTGTTATGGTAACCACATAACAGCTAAAAAGGACTTAGGCCAGCTCATGGAGTTTCATAACATGCCTGCCTGCAGGCTTTATGACGGAGAGTAGACTATGCTGTATTTCTGACGGTATGAGTCGAACATGCTCCTATGACTTTATTGTGTGGACATGAATGGGTGGTTTTCTGAAGAGAATATTAACAAGAATTATAAGGGTGAACTGTCAATGGGAAGGGTTAGAGAAAACAAGTGCAGCTTCGTTACAGTCTGAACCCAGAGATGGAGAACAGAGAACAGGGCAACCGCAGAACTATGAAGCAACTACTTCAGTCCAGTCTTCACAGTAGAAAACAAACCAAACCAATCAAATTTCCCAGCAAGATTGGAAAGCCGAAGTCTCTAGAGAAAAAAAAATGAAATTAATAAATAAATGTTTTGGGAGAAATTATTGGGATTGAAAGTATGGTTGAATTTTGAATACAGATGGAAAGTGAGAAGGTAAAGTCCAATACCAGGGTTCTGTGCTTACTCAAAGTAGACAACAATAGGATGAGGGAAGAGTTGGCTAAAGTTGACTGGAAACAAATACTTCACGGTGGAACCATTGATGAACAGTGGATGGCTTTCAAAGTAATTTTTCCAAGTGCTCAGCAACATCATATAATAGTGAAATGGAAGGACTGTAGGAAAAAGGGCAATCTGGCATGAATTTCTCAGGAAATAAGAGAGGCTATCAAAATAAATAAATGGCATAAATAATGGCAAAGACCAGTGGGAAACTAGAAGATTGTGAAAACGTTAAAGGTCAAAAGAGAGCAACTAAAAAGCAATCAAGAAACATAAGATAGATTATGAGAGTAAACTACCTCAGAATATAAATTCAAACAGCTGCCCTTTGATCGCTTTTAAGTTCCTTCCCTCTTACCTTAAACTTATCCTATCTGGTATTGTACACCTCCACCCTCGGGAAAAAAACATTGTCTATTTATCCTATCAATGTCACTTATGATTTTATAAACCTCTGTAAGGTCATCCCTGCCTCTCCATATATCTCAAAACCTCCCATCTCCGTCACATCCCATTTTAAATACTTTTGTCCCTTTTCCACGTTATAACATCATTCCTATAGCAGGGCGACAAGACTTTTACTCAGTACTCCAAATGTGGCCTTACCATTCTCTTGTACAGCCACAACATGATGCCCCAATCCCTAAAGTTAATGCTCTGACCGATGAAGGTAAGCGTGCCTAATTCTTTCTTCACCGCCCTGTCTACCTGCGACTCCACTTTCAAGGAACTATGTACCTGCATCCTACGTTTCTCTGTTCGAATATACTCCCCAGTGTCCTACCGTTAAAAGTATAAATCCGGCTCTAGTTTGTCTAACAAACTGCAACACCTCACATTTGTCTGCATGAAGCTCTACCTGCCAATCCTCAGCCCACTTTCCCAGTTGATCAAGATCTCATTGTCCTCTAACATAACCTTCTTCACTGTCCACTATTAACACGAATTTTGGGAGTTTTGTCTACGAACTTACTATCCATGGTTCCTATATTCTCTTCCAAATAATTTACAATAACAATGATCAGCAGCAGCCTGGTCCTTGTGGCATATCACTGGTCACAGTCCTCCAATTTGAACAATAGATCTCTCCCAGCACCATCTACCTCCTACTGTCAAGCTAATGTTGTATCTAATTGGCTTGCTTTCCCTGATCCTCTACGATTTAACCTTATTAATCAGTCTACCATGAGGAACCTTGTTGGGCCACACGAAGGTCCACGTAGACAACGTTTGCTGCTTTACCTTCATCTATCTATGGGCTGCACGCTGGCTCAATGGGCGGGGCGGTCGCTCAGTGGTTATCACTGCTGTCTCACAACATCAGGGACCCACGTTCAATTCCCACCTCGGGTAATTGTCTGCGTGGATTTTGCACATTCTCCCTGTGTCTGCGTGGGTTTTCTCTGGATGCTCCGGTTTCCTCCCACAGTCAAAAGATGTGCAGGTTTGGTGAATTGCCCGGAATGTTAGGTGGATTAGTCAGGGGTAAATAAAGTGCGGTTGGGTTTCTCTTTGAAAGGTCGGTGTGGATTTGTTAGGCCGCAGGGCTTATTCCCACACTGTAGGTAATCTAATCTAATTTCCCGATCACCTCTTCAAAAACTGAAATCTAGTTTTGAGACATGGATTCCCAGACACAAAGCCGTGCTGAATATCCCTAATCAGTCCTTGCCTTTCCAAATGCATGTAAATCTGCCTCTCGGAATCTCCAACAAGCACTTACCCACCCTTGATATCAAATTCACTGGTCTGTAGATTCCTGGGTTTACCTTGCATTCTTGTTACACATAATGCAACGACATTAGCTGTCTTCCTGTCCTCCAGCACATCAACCCGTGGCTGACAATGATACACAAAAGAAAATCAAGAGAACTGCAGATTTTGTAAACCAGAAACGAACACAGAAATGTGCTGGAAAACGTAAGCAGGTCTGTCAGCCTCTGTGCAGAGAAATCAAAGCTAATGTGTTACAACACGGGGTAAAACCCCCGCCCCTCCCCAACCCACGCGCTAATTTAAACTTGCACCATAGAAAAGATTTAGCCCGTGCTATAACGTGTAAAACTTCGGAAGGACAAGAACCATCTGTATTTAAAGTAAAAATTAACAACTTTTAAATTCTAACAGAGAAGAATTAACTAACAACTATTTACAACCCCTTTCTCTGACTATCTTTTACTTTCCCTTCTACAGTACTGGTCCGATAAAAACACCCCAATTAAGATTGACAAAAAACACTCAAATTTCAGAACTATCCAGCAGTCGAATCGTCTCACTGTATCTTCCTCTATCCTGTTTGCTTCTCCTTAGAGTTTCTGTTTCACAGGTCAATGATAAATAAAGGTACATTTAAGAGAGCTATTCTCTGGGCAGTCTGCCTATGCTGCTGGCATAGCTGTTCTCCCCCAACTTTTCAATTTATTTTGGCTTTATACCCCAAAACAGCGGGTCAATTCATTTTTTAAAATATTGTCAAAATACAAAATTCAAACTCGAGTGTAGTTTAGTTTCTTGGGACATAATTTATACTGATTGGTCGAATTTGATTCTATTTTTCTCTCATAGCAAACCAGGTTCTGCCAGCTTCTGTACCAAAAGTTACATTCTAAATATTGCATAGCTCACTGTGTTTGTAAATCCTTCAACTGCCATCAAAGGTACAGTACCCTTTACACGTTCCTAACACCTTTCCTCTCAAAAAAGAACCATCATATTTAAAACGTGGTATCATTTGTTTTTCTATTCTTTAAACACATTACCATAACATTCAGATAACTTTAACCTAAGTTCACCTTAACTTCATCCTATTTGCCTATATTTATCATTGGATAAATACAAATCTTGTCTAAACTTTATCAGTTAAGTCTGTGAGAACACATCTGTGATTACATTTTTACGACATGATATATATACAATTTTTAGATTGAAAGTCTGTAATATATGACCCCAATGTAATAGTCTTTAAAGCTTTCAAAAAATATAAGCAGATTGGGATCCGTGTACACAGTGGTCTCCAACATGCTGTTTGTGAGTACACATTAAAATGTTATAAGGCTAGTACCAAAGTCATTAGTTCTTTCTCAGTTATGGAATTTTTTTTCTGGTGGATGTTGAGTTTCTTTGAAAAGTACAATCCCATCTCATTGTCCTGTTGCAGTATAGCTCCTACCCCTATGTCACGAGCGTCGATGGCAACTTTGAAAGGTTTTGAAGCGTTGGCTGTAGCTGAAACTAGTTTGGTGGTCAATATTTCTATTAGTGGTCGAATGTCTCCTGACAATGTTTTGCCCACCAAAAATTTGTGTTCTTCTTCAGCAAGTCGGTTAACGGTGCCACTACACTGCTGACGTTTGGAACAAATTTCCAATAGAGTTCCTCGGAAACTTTTGTCTTTGCATTCCATGGGATCAACCTTCCATGACCGATATTTTGTCCCAAGAACATCACGTCTGCTTTCGCGACTTCAGTTTTGTTTAATTTTGTCACCAGGTTTGCTTCTTGTATTTGTTCAAAAGGCTCTACCAACTGTACCAAGTGATCTTTCCAAAACTAACTAAAGACCACGACATCGTCCAAATGGACTGCACAGTTTAAAAATCAGACCACAATTCTGTCCATGAGTCTTTGGAATGGTTTGGGTGTGTTTGTCATTCCAAAGGGCGTCACTTTGAATTGATACATTCTAATTAGCGTTTCAATTCAAAAACGTCTTTCGCCATCTCTGATAAAGGTACCTGACAGAAACTACGCATTAACTCCAACTTGGTGATATGACCGACTTGTCCAACTTTCTCGATATAGTCATCCAATGTCGGTATTGGATATAACTCTATTTTTTTAACATAATCCAGCCTAAATCATTGAGTCCCATCTGGTTTGGGAACTAAGATGATCAGCGAGCTCCACTCACGCTGTCTTGGTTCGATGATGACCTCATTGAGCATGATCTCCACCTCCTTCTGGACCAGTCTGACTTTGAGAGGATTAAGACGATATGGATGCTGTTTATCGGAACAGTATTCCCATGTCTACTTCATGTATAATAGCATTATTCTCACATATGTCTTCATACTGCAATAACAAACATTTCAACTGCATTCTATGCTCCTGAGACAGATAGTTTACCAACCTATTCCACTGCTCAAGGACTTCTACTTTTTAAACATATTTTGAGGCACGTCAAAGTTTGCAACATTTGGATTTGATTCCTCACTCTGTGGGGCAGTAACTAACACCTGTTTTTCCAATTCTTTCTCTCCTCTACTTTTCAGAAGGAGACGTACACACTCAGTTATAACCCAAAAGGAGGGATCTTCGAATGTGGGAATTGGCAATAGAGGTGCTAGTTTCATGATTGCCTGTGGCCTACCTACTATTTGGCATTTATGACACGTTTGCCAAAAGTTAACCACATCTGTAAGCATTCCAGGTCAATAAAAATGTTTTTGTCCCTTAGCCTGAGCCTTCCATACCACGCGGTGCCCTCCCACAGGTAGTTCACGTGCTACCCGTAACACTTCCTTTCTCTATGCCACCGGCAACATAATCTGGTGCACTTCAGCACATTACTCCTCTGCACTAACCTGCCGTAGTCTCCACCTCCGTCTTAGGATGCTATATTTCCGGTAATAACCCCCAGGTACATCTCTGCCTCACTCTCAGAGTACACATTCACATATAAACCTTTTATCATCTTGCCTGTCTGTTGCAAATCGCTTAGCCTTTCTGGACTAAATACCTCTGTCTGACTCTCTCTTTGTCCATGATTTCCCTGCACCATTACGTCAAACAGAACGTCAGCTCACAGAGCCTTAACTCCTTCATCGTTGTCTAAAGTTTGTGCTTCCTGCTGTGACTTATGATAGTGGGGTCTGGTTATTGTCAAGTTTGGGAAAATATCAGTATATTTCTGTTTTAACTTCTCAGTTTCTTGGTCTTCCTTGGGCTTCTCCACAACTCGGGGTATCACTCCCAACTTGGACCCTGCTAAACCATTCTCATGAACAAACTGGATTCCTGGAACTGACACTCGGTCAGAAACTCCCACGGTTACTTCCCCAGATTTGCGTTGGTCATCCAACATGATCTTATGTCGAGGAAATCTAAATTTCTGTCGAACTATCCCACACATTGCGACACTCTCGGGTAACAGATCAGAAAGACTGCAAATTTGCTCATCTCTTACTATTAGAAACTGGTTAGATCCTGTATCTCTCAAAATGATAACTTCTTGTCCTTCTCCCCCTATTGTTTCTGAGTAAACTATACTCACAGAGGCGATTTCTTTATAGAGATCAGGTACGAACTCCATACTCAGCCCCTGCCGAGGCTGTGCACTTTCCTGTAGTTTTTCGGTTCTTGTTGGGGTTTCCTTTAATACTATCACTAATGTCACTGGCTTAACTTATTTTACCACATCTTCTCCCTCAGTCCCTTTCTTAATGACCAGCACTGTGACATTACTTATCCCATTTTATGGAAGTGAAAATACCTTTTACCAGTGCCCTTCTGAATCCATCGGCACTGAAATTTTCTGTGTCCCACTCTATGACAGTAAAAATACCTGAGGCCTTTGACCTCCTTTCCATTCTCTTGGGCATCTTCTTTAACTTGTGGTAAACTCTTATTCTCTACTCTTTCTTTTATACTGTAGCATCTCCCCTTCTCGCAAATTCTATACCTCACTGGACGACTTTCTGGCTGGAAGCTTGTCTTTTGCAGCAACATGTATTCATCTGCAAATTCTCCTGCCCTTCTCAATTCCTGAACTTTCTGTTCCTCCACATGAATTCTTATAATCCCTGGAAGTGAGTTCTTCAACTCCTTCAGCAGAATAACGTCAATTAGAGTCTCATATGTCGTATCTATCTTTAAAGCAGCATCCATCTATCAAAATGCCTATGTCTAGTTATTTCAAACTCAACATAAGTCTGACCTGGTTCCTCCTTTATGTTTCCGTACTGCTGTCTATGTATATATGGGACCAAATTGTGAACACTTCAAATGGATTGTTTGACGTCTTCAGAATGTCTTAACTCCTCATCTGACAGCGGTGAATATATTTAACTCACCCTACCCACCAGTTTATTCCGAGCTAGCATTCCCCATAAATTCTTGGACCATTCTATCTGCCCAGTCAAGTTTTCAATGGAATAAGATTAGATTACTTACAGTGCGGAAACGGGCCCTTCGGCCCAACAAGTCCACACCAAACCGCCACCCACCCAGACCCAATCCCTTACATTTACCCCATTATCTAAGACTACAGGCAATTTAGCATGGCCAATTCACTTGAATAGCACATCTTTGAACTGTGGGAGGAAACCGGAGCACTTGGAGGAAACCCATGCAGACACAGGGAAGAACGTGCAAACTCCACACAGACAGTCGTGAATTGAACGCGGGTATCTAGCGCTGGAAACAGCAGTGCTAACCACTGTGCCACCCTGCGTCTCCAGGGCTTCAACATTTTTCTCATCAAAATGTGCCACAGTTTTAACATAATTCTATGGATGACTATCTTCACTCTTAATCTCCATCCTGTTAACTTGACTTTGCTAACTAAATCGCAACATCTCAAGTTCAAATTCTCTCTCTTTTTGCTCAGCTGCGAGCCTTCTCTTTCCCCTTTCTCTCTCTCTGTCTTCTGTCTTGCTTTCTGTTTCTTCTCTCTCTCTTCCTCGCTCCCTTTGTTTATCTTTAAACTCAAATTTCCTCAATTGTAAGTTAAGTTTTTTTTTCACTGTACTGCACTTGTCGGTTTCTCTGACACACCTTCGTGTTTGAGTAATTCCCTGAAATTTTCAACGTTACTTTTTTCCTTGGTTGAACACAAAACTATGCTCCTCAATAATTCGAAAAATTTGGCCTTTATCTTTCTTTCTAAACTTTCTTGGCAAATTTGAGGATCATCTTCAAACCTCTCTTAAATTTTAAGAGCCAGTTCTCTCACTTTTAATTTGACCAACCACAAATAATCGAAATTAAATAATTTGTCTCCATGACATTTTATTTAAATCTCTCAACCACTAAAGTGCATATGTTTAAATATACTGTGCTTTTTTAATACCTCAAGTCTATTCTAATCTACCCAGATCTCAGTTTGGATTTGTCTAAAGCTGTTCAATTCGCGGACGAAAGCCCCTAAACTGTTACAACTCAGGGCTGACACCTCTCCTAATTTAAACCAGCCACATAGAATAAGTTCACCTCATGCCGTAATCTCATAAGTTTCGAGAGTTAAAGATCCATTTACAGAGTCACTATTTAAAGTAAAATTAACAACTCACCTGTGTGCATGTGTGTATGTATCGATGTGTGTGGTGCTGTGTGCGACATTGCCTTTGTATTTGTGTGCGTGTATCTGTGTGAGCATCTGTGTGTGTTATTGTGCGTATCCATCTGTGTGTTTGTGTGTCCGTGTGTATTCGTCTGCGTGCCTCATTGTGTGTGTCTTTACATTGTGTGAGTGACTGTGTCTGTGTTCACGTGTATTTGTTTGTGCTTCTATGCATGTCACTGTGCTCGTGACTCTTTGTGCATCTTTGTGCACCTTTGTGTGTGTCTGTGTGCATGATTCTGTTCGTGTTTCGGTGTGTATATGGACGTATCTCAATGCAATTGTCTGCGTGTTATCTACGCGTGTGACTATGTGTGTGTCTGTGAGTGTGACTGTGTGTGCTTCTGTGTGCTAACTCTGTCTGTGTATCTGTGTACATGACTCTGCGTATGATTGTGTATGCACCTGTGTGGGTGACTCTGTGTATTCATCCATGTATGTATGTGTCTGTAAGAATCCTGTCTACCTGCCATTCTACTGTCAAGGAGCCATTAACTTCAAATCCAAGGTCTCTTTGTTCAGCAACACTACCTAGCACCTTATGATTAAGTTTAAAAGTCATGCAATGAATTGCTTTCCCAAAATATAACACCTGTAATTTATCTAAATAAGACACAATCTGGTTTTCCTCAGCCCTTTGCCGCATCTGAGGAAGATCTCATTGTAATCCGAGGTAACCATCTAATGGAGAATGTGAAATATCCTACTCATGTATATACAGCTCACAGACGTGATCAACCCATCAGGACATCTTTGATCTCTGCCAGTGACTATGTCAACATTTACTGATTTCAGGAGGAAACATTGGTAATGTTTGGGCCAAGTTCCCTCTTCATCCCATCTCAGATAGCACATAGATTTTCATTGTCCAAGCTAGTTTGAATTTCTTGTGGACATAGCTCATATCCAACAAGGAAAAGGAAATCAGCTCTTTGAGTTCGTTCTGCATATTTATTACGAGAATGTTTAATTTCGTCTTGTTCTCAACTCCACTTCCTGCCAACTCTCCACGAACCTTCCATCCAATAAGATTTTAACATTTGTTTTGATCATTGTGTTCATTTATCTGACCTTTATTTGCGCAGGATCTCCATGTGTCGGACGTAAAGTCTTGACAACTTTCATGTTGTCCATTCTTCTAGCTATTGGGATTACTTTGTATATCAGCTCGGTTTCACTTTTTGCTTCACTGGCAAGACGTACCTCTACTGAGTGGGATTCAACCCAATCTTTGTTGTGGCTGCTGACTGTCTCAAATATTCCTGCTGCACTCTCAAAAATGATCTGATTCAGAGATTTTTAAACTTCACCGCTATCAATGTTGATTCAGGAAACGTTTCTCTGATGCGTCTCTGACATATCCATTATTCTGTTTCACGTTCTTTGATAATTAAATTGCAGAATGAATTTGAGAATGTGCTAAACGTGCACGTCAAGAAGAAAAAGCAGCATTACTTCTTCCATTTGAGATGCTAACCCTTTGAAACTTTTAGGAACTGAATTGTAGATGTTGCTTCAAAAATCGAATTAAGTTTCGACTAAAAGTCGATAATCTTTTTGTAAACAATTCGCTGTTGAGATTTCTTCAATCAAGTGAAAACATCATAGATAGTAATTCTAAAAGTGTCATCGCAGCCCTCAACAGCAGTGATATACTTAGAATATTAAACACCGGTAGGTGTAAGGGCTGTGAACTGAGTTGAAAAGAACAAATAATGTCAGAGTAGCAATATGCAAATAATAACCAGTATAAACGAAGCCTTGCTTAAGTTTCACCGGTTCCCATAATTCAGTGAATGTCTTCACATACAAAGAACAGGTTAAGAGTGTCTCCCATGTATAAGGGCGTTGCTGCGCTGGGTGTAAGGAAGATTATGGAATCCCCACGCACACATGGAGCAGGTTAATTGTGTCTCCCCTCTGTGAACTCATTCGTGTGCACTGGGAATGCAAGTGAACCTGTAACCTCATTCGACAGGAAGGGAAGATTTACAGCTTCTGCTCAGTACAGATTCGCTGGTGTGCAACAATGGCAGATCACGGAGTAAATTGCTTTTCACAAATAGAGCAAACAAACAGCATCAGTTTTAATTCGCTGGTGTGACAAAAGGCACATTGATTTGTGACCCCCTTCTCACACACGGAGCAGGTGAATGGCCTCTCTCCATTGTGACTTGTTTTCATATAAAACAAAGCTTCGTTACTCCTCAGAGAGGTTGCGTGCTTTTTTCCGACTTTGAAGACTTCAAAAAACCATAAAATCTCTTTCCACAGTCACAACACTGTCAATCACTTGAGTTTCTCTGTGTCTCTCAGTACATTATCAGTCATTTTACATTTGAAATATTTGTCCTCACACGTAATGAACACATTTTCTTTCCCATGAAAAGGCTAATGATACTTACATTGGCACGTACCAAATAACTTTCAGATTGGAAATCGAAATTTCTCTTGAACTTCTCAGTTGCAATCCACCCTTTCTGCAAAGTTCACTGAAAATCTATGATGTATAATTACTGGTGTGGAACGGGATTGAACAGGTTAAGAATATACGCGCCAGTAGGTTCCAGTCCAACAAGTCTATTTGAAAATAGAATCTTTCAGAGGAATCTCCTTCCTTAGGTTTTGTTTTCATGTAAACCTGTTCGAATACGGTTTGGTACCTTGAGATTTTTTAGTTTCTCCAATTCAGAAAACAAGTCAACACTGTTAATAAAAGATGGAGATTCACAACAGTCAGTTTTCGTCTTAAATTGCACAGATTTCCTCTCTTATTCTCACAAAACTTTAAATCATCGTCCCACACGCTTGCTGTCTTCCCTGAACTGAAAGCCAAACCAATCGCCACAATTAGTTCCTCCACTCTCGGTTTTCTCCCTTCTTGTCTTCTCTCTGGATTCAGGTCGCCAGCCCTCATTTGCAGAAGGAGAATAAAATCAATGAGTTAGACCCGGATCTTGGGATCTCCGTTGGGTGTTGGTGAATCCTCTTTGTACAATTCCAGGCTGAAATTTCTGGTTAGAACCTTACCGATTTTCCCCAAACTGAAAACCCTTTTTTTATTTTTCCCAAAGCCAACCGCTGATGAGAGCCATCCGACAGTCGCTGTTCTGGGATAGGTTTCATTTCCCGTGTGTTTTTTATTCCCAGAGGGAGGGATCTGCCAATGAGAGAACTTTAAGTCTACACAGACCCAGCTGCTCTCTCTGGCTCTTCTCAGACCTGGGCATTCTCCAAAACAAAAATCAGCATTGCCAAAACACATTGGCATTTACCCGTACACATATGCTCCAGATTACAAAGGAGCCCGGGAGATTGACGGCAGCTTCTGACCAATAGAGAGGAGGGGGCCTTTCATGAGGATAGGATTAATGGGATTTTGAACAATGAATGAATTTAGGCATACTGTTGGAGGGAAAGGTCATTGACGGATAGGCTCAATGGCAAACAAGGAGGGTCACCTGTACAAACTGAGCCACGGAGTGTCTGATTGGAGAAAAACTCCAGGAACATCCCGTTCCGAATCTTCGGGAAGGGACAGTTGGTGATTTATGCATATTTTCGATTTTTTATATTTCCAGACTAAAAGATGGTATAACCAACCTCTGTCGAAGATAGCACTTGAATCCTAGTTCACTGGTCTGAAGGTATGGACACTACCAAAGAGCTACGAAAGTCCATTCTGAGTGTTCAACTGGAAGCAGGGGAAGATTTTATCAACTCTTTGGCAAAAAAATCCATGCAGTTCTTACTGTCTGTCGAGAATCTGAAGGTCACAAGACATAAGATAAGACATGGAAAAGACAGACTGCCTTTCAAAATGAACCCATTTGTGTGAGAACTAATAAGAAGACTCAGTGCATTGTAATTAACAACAACCTGATGTATTTGAATTATATCTAGAAGATTGTTGAAGAAGGCTACTAATACGCCTTCTTCATTTTTCACAGCATGGAGGATATGATTTGAGCAGACATATTGCATTGATATGGGACACCAGCTACACCCTTTCTGGAATATTGTGTGCAATTTTTGTCTCCCTCCTATAGGAAGTTGTGAAACTTGAATGGTTCGGAAAAGATTTACAATGCTGGTGTCAGCGGTGGAGGATTTGAGCAACAGGGAGAGGCTGAATAGACTGGGGCTATTTTCACTGGTGTAGTGGAAGCTGTGGGGTAATCTTATAACGGTTCATGAAATCATGAGATGCGTGGCTAGTTCAAATAGACAAGGTCCTTTCCCTTGAATGGGAATTCAGAACGAGAGGGCACAGGTTTAGGGTGAGAGGAGAAAGGTTTAAAAATTATTCCAGAGGCCACATGCTTCACTCAATGTGTACTGCTGCCAGAGCAATTCTTGGGGCTGGTAAAAATGCAGCAATTAAAAGGCATCTGGATTGATTTATGAATAAGATAGTTTTCGAGGGATATCGGGAAAATGCTGATAAATGGGACAAGATTATTTTAGGATATTTAGGTGGCATGGGCGAGTTGGACAGAAGGGTCTGTTTTTGTGCTATACATCTTGATGACTTCATGACTGTATGATGTCTCTGTATGGGCATGTCTTCTGTGTGCTGAAGGGGAAATGAAATAGACTTCCTTCCTAGTTGATCTACTAACCACCAACCTTTTGTTTAACACCTGGATGCAAAGACAAGTTCTCTCTTCAATTATGTCTGTTCTGACTGAGCAGGATTGAATTCCACTTACCGCTGATCAGCTCATCTAACGACCTTTAAAACCAGTTATAATTAACCTCCTCACTATTTACGACCATTAGTTTTGTATCATCTGCAAATTAACTTATCAACCCTTTTTCATTCAAGCTTAACTTATTTATACAACCGACAAACAGCAAGGGTACAACACTGAACACTGTGAGACTCCATGGCCACAACGTTTCAGTCAGGAATCATTACTCCTTAACCATCCACCCTCTACATCCTGTAAATTAGCCGAATTAACACATTTAACGCATTTTGTTGATTCCATGGTCTCTTACCTATTTTTAGTAGTCTTCCATGCGGGACCTTATCAGGAGCCTTGTGGTATCGAAAGACACTCCTCAAAATTATTGCTCTTATTGGCACATCTAGATACCTTACCAAGAATTGAATTAAGTGACCCGATGCAATTTCTCTTGAAAAAAATGCATGCTGACTGTTCTTGACGAATCCCTGCCTCTCCAAATGCAAATTAAATCTATTACTCCAATTACTTCCAATAGTCTCCCTATCACTAAGTTGAGAGCGGCTCTCATGCAGACTCTTCATTTGACCCTTACTCCCTTCTGGAATAGAAGTTCCACGCTAACTGTGCTTCAATCCGGAAGCTTTGGAGAACAGATTCAGAGACATGCACAGCACAGACACAGACACTTTGGTCCAATTCGTCCTTGCCGAACAGATATCACAACCTAATCTAGTCCCATTCTGGAGCACTTGACCCACATCCCTCTAAATACGTCCTTTTCATTTGCATATGCCTTTTAAATGTTGCACTCGTTTCAGCCCCCACCACTTCCTCTGGCAGCTCATTGCATACGCGCACCTCCCTCTTCATGAAAGTATTGTCCGTCAGGTCCCATTTATATCATTCCCCTCTCAGTCTAAACTGCTACCCGCAATTCTGAACTCCCTCACACCAAGGAAAATATTTTGTCTATTTATCTTATCCATTCCGCTCGTAATTTTATAAACGTCTATGAGCTCACCCGTCAGCGTTCCATGCTTCAGGAAAAGCAGCCCCTGCCTGTTCAGCACTCCCCATAGATCAAATTCTCCAACCCTGGCAACATCCTTGTATATCTTTTCTGAATCCTTTCAGGCTTTATGACTTGCTTCTCATAGCAAGGAGACCAGAATTGCACGCAATATACCAAAAGTGGCCAAACCGACATCTTGTCAAGTATAACATTGCCTCCCAACTACTGCAATCAATGCTCTGACAATTAAAGGAAAGCATACCGAACTCCTTCTTCACTATCCTATCCACCTGCGACTCGACTTTCAAGGAGCTAAGAACTTGCACAACAAGTTTTCTATGGTTGTTTTCAGTACAGATCCGGGATCTGCAATAGCTTGTTCCTATCATATAAGGCGAGATCAAAGTGACTTCATTTGCCATCAAGGAATACTTCACAGAGCGTGCCACGGATGATCCTGAGTTAACTGTCATCAATTGGAATTGGAGATAATTCTGCATTGATGAAATCCTCGACTGAACAATGAAAATCAAACCGCAGCATGTTGTATTCCAAATCATTTGCCATCCAGAATTGTAAGTTCCTTCACATCTTTGTTTTTAAATCTTGGAATCTACTTGAACACAGCGCTGTGTGCATGCCTGCACCACTTGGATGGAAGAGGTTTTAAGGAGACACAACTTTGTCAAATTCTCCAGAACGTTGGGGATGTCAAATTAACCTTGCGCTTGCTCATGCTGTCTAACACTCATGAATACGTCCCGTTAAACTTAACAAGATACTTTAGGTTTTCACATTTTGCTTTAAAGCCAGATAAAGGTAAGATTTTGCTGAATAATTGCGAGCCGATTAACACCAGGGGTACAACATGTAAGGGTACCCATCATTTTGGATCTTTCAGAGGATTGACTGTGCGATGTCACTGCCACTGAATTCGACACTTTCATGGTCAGTAATCACAATGCAACACGTAATCGTAATTTAGGGACCTGTCAAATCCAGAAAGTTTGCCATTTCTCATTCCATGTACGTGACCAAATATTTGAAAGTCAACTGAAATGGCAGCTTCAGTGTTCGAATTCTGATCAGACCGATTGTGACAATCCAAAAGAAAGGGAAAAAAACTGAAATGCTGGAGAAACATAGCCGGTTGGGCAGCATCAGAAAAGAGAAAAGCAGAATTAACCTTACTATGGTCAACGTGATTTTTTTTAACTGAAAGGTTTCATACAGAATTCGATATAGAACATAGAACATTACAGCGCAGTACAGGCCCTTCAGTCCTCGATGTTGCCCTGCCCTGTCATACTAATCTGAAGCCCATCCCACCGACACTATTCCTTGTACGTCCAGATGCCTGTCCAATGACGACTTAAATGCACTTAAACTTGGCGAATCTACTACCGATGCTGGCAAAGCATTCCATTCCCTTACTACTCTCTGAGTAAAGAAACTAACTCTGACATCTGTCTTTTACATATCACCCCTCACTTTAAAGTTGTGTCCCCTCGTGTTTGCCGTCCCCATACTTGGAACAAAGTTCTCCCTGTTCACCCTATCTAACCCTCTGATTATCTTGTATGTCTCTCTTAGGTCACCTCTCAACCTTCTTCTCTCTAACGCGAACAGCCTCAAGGAACTGTCTTTCCTCGTAAGACATTCCTTCCATACCTTGAAACATCCTAGTAAATCTCCTCTGTACCCTTTCCAAAGCTTCCACATCTTTCTTATAATGTGGTGACCAGAACTGTACACAATACTCTAAGTGTGGCCGTATCTGAGTTTTGTACATCTGCAGCATAACCTCCTGGTTCCAGAACTCAATCCCTCTATTAATAAAGGTAAAAACAGTGCATGCATTCTTAACAACCCTGTTAATCTGTGTGTCAACTTTCAGGGATCTGTGCACTTGGACACCGAGTTCTCCCTGCTCTTCCGCACTCCCAAGAATCTTACCATTAGCCCAGTATTTTGCGTTCCAATTACTTCATCCAGAATGTATCAGCTCACACTTGTCCACATTAAACTCCATTTGCCACCTCTCAGCCCAGGTCTGCATCCTATCTATGTCTCTCTGCAACCTACTATATCATTCATCACTATCCATAACTCCACCGACCTTAGTGTCGTCTGCAAATTTACTACCTCACCCTTCTAAGCCGTCATCCAGGTCATTTAGAAAAATGACGAACAGCAGTGGACTCAACACCTACCCTTGCGGTATGCCACTCGTAACTGGACACCAAGGTGAACATGTTCCATCAACTACAACCCTCTGTTTTCTTTCAGCAAGCCAATTACTGATCCAAACTGCTATGTCTCCCACAATCCCATTCCTTTTTATAATAGTCTACTGTGGTGAATCTTATCGAACTGAAACTGTCTCTAGGAGCTGCTTCACCTATTGTGCTTCTCGACAATTTTCTATTTGTGCATCTGATTTCCATTATCTCTAGTATTGTGGTTTCCCTGATCGGTCTAATCATTGACGTTGCTCATATTTGGAAAATATGCTCCATTCTTGTTCTCATTCGAACTGTTCTTATAGTATACCAGATTCTGTTTCGTCTTTTGCTTCAAAACTGATCTTCTATTTGCAAATACCCTGCTGCACATGTGAAACTACAGAAATTAAGGTAATTTCAAAAGACATTTTAGAGACAGATACACTTCATGAAATAACAGAAATAGATATTTGGCGATGATGATACAATCTGTGTCCTTCATCGATCAAGTTTGTCTCTTTAGTATCTGTTTCATGCATATCACAGAATAACTACAGTAAAGATTGTGGTTACTCGGTCCATCGTTTCTGCGCCAGCTTGGACTGAGCTAAGTCTCCACTATTATCATCCTGCACTTCCACTGCACCCGTAACATTTTGTTGTCTGCGTCTGTTTTAATTCTCAATGTCTTGTGCAGATATGATCGATCCTATCTGACAGTTTACCATGTGATTAAATAATAGTTATTAAATATAATCCTGGACATCACTTTTGAAATTGCCCTGTTCTGTTCATTTTATTTTTCAGCATTCCAACTCCTGGATATCATTTAATTCCTTGCTAGACATTAAATTTCATTCCATCTTCTCGAAAAGGTGAGGTGCCTGAAGAACATGACTGTACTCCTCTCCAATCTCCACAGCCACTGTTCCAATTCAATTCCGTCTCCTAGCCAACGTCATATTCATGTCTGAGTGATTACTCCATGGGCTTCATTGAAGAAGGAACGCTCCAGAGAAAAGAAAACGTCCATCACTCTCCCTCATCACTGGCCTCGGTAGAGCAAATGGTGATGTGAGATAAGACGATTGGCAGAGATGTCAATATTCAATCCACTATAGTTATTATTATGTGTTGGAAGCGTCAGGGAAAAGGGGTTAATTGGGATTGTTTGTTTAGTGATTGTGATTGATGTTAGTCTCCATGGATTCTGATTGTGTCACTGGAGGTTTTCCCTCTGCTATTACTACGGGGTTGCTTCAAATACATCATCCCATTGTAGCACCAGACCCATCATATCCGAAACAAACAGAGGTCAGCAGCTGCAGAGAAAGGGAGAGGAAAGATCAAAATCTGAGTACATTAGACTGGAAATTTTCCAACAATGGATCAGAATCGGACAACGTTAGGTATGAATGTTCTCACATTGGATCAGAATCGGACAGCAAAAGACTGGAATGTTACAGCGATGGACAGGAGCTTATCCTGGGGACTTTACTATTTTTCCTGGACAACATTACGTTGGAAGATATACGGTGCGCTGTTGATTATTCAGGCAGCTTACTATCCCATCCTCGCTATTGTTGGTGTTCCTCGTAAGTCTCTTTATCTCGAACCAATTATTAATTACATAAACAATTGAACTTGTTCTTATATCTGTTATCTATATTTGGCAAAGACACAAAGCGATTTCTTCGGTTTCAGTCACAAATTCAAATTATTACACACGAATTTGAACCTTTCCCCGCAAACATCTGATAGCAAGACTGCTCACAAACTGTGCCTTTTTGCCATGACATGAATTATGAAACAGTATTCTCTTCATCACCAAACTTGTTCACTACCAGCTCCATAAATCCCTAACCCCCCTCCGTGTCAGTACTGTTGCCTAGTAAACCATTATCTACATCTCGGTAAAATACAGACTTCACAGTTCTAGCTGTCTTCTAGCTATATTTCTACCTAAAATTTGTTTTGTCTTTAAAATTAATTTTCAATAAGGATATTGTGTCAGAATTATTCTGACGTCATTCAGAGGCACAGGGTATTACACTGAGGACAAGGTCTTACCACAGCTGGTGAAAGAACTTATATTTAAATGTTAAGAATTAGAATTAAAGGATATTTCACTAGTAGCAACCATGATAACTATCAGCGATTTTACTAAAAAAAGTACATGTTTCACTGATGTCCTTTGCTCAAGAATTCAACATTATTACCATGTGTTGACTCCATACATCCCTGTGGTTGGCCTCACAGTAAAGGGTAATTAGTAATGGTCATCAAATGATCCCCTTGCTAGTGATGTCTACATATCATGCAATAACAAAATTAAATATCAAATTAAACAAAGAAATATGCTGGCATTCTAAAATGAATGTAAATCACATGTTGAGAAAACTTAATTCAGACGAGATAAAAACAGATTGAGCTTTTTGAAACAAGTCACTATACTTCTGAATTGGAAGCAGCTGGTAAATAGTGCGATATATGGTGGTGACTGGGATGGTTATTTTGAAGGAGAAAAATATTGATTTGAGTAGATAGGGAAAGAAAGAGAGAGAGAAAATGAAGCAAACAAAGGAATTATTGAGCACCAGCTAGGATGGAAATAAATTGCAATTAACATCATTTGCTTTCTTCTGTTCCCATATCCCTGAACGCCATGCCCATGAATATATATATCCCTGATAATACCCAAGACCCTGTATAAACTGACTAATATCACCTCATTATCTCTTCTCTGAGCATGGTCATTTATTTTCATTCATTAATGGACGTTAATCTCACGGGAAGAGTCAGAATGTAATCCCATTTCCCCTTGAGAAGATATTAGTGAGCTGCAGCCTTGAACAACTGTAAAATGTGCTGTGAATTGTTAGTGTCGATGTATATCCTGTTTCATTTCTTTTAGACTTTGTAGCGATTAACATACTATATGACTGGCTATCTTTAAAGGCAGTTGAGTGTCAACCACATCTGTGTGGGTCTGGTGTCACATGTAGGCCACAATAGATGAAGATGGCTGCTTTCTTTCCCTGAAGGGTATTAATGAGTGAGATGCGTTTTGCTGCTAATCGACGATGGTTTCAGTTTCATTAGATTTTTAATTCCAGATACTTTAACGAATTCAAATTACACCATCAGCTATGCTGGGATTGAAATCCGAGGCCTGGTTTATTAATGAACTCCCTGGATTAATACCATGGAGATAATACCGCAGGGCCATTGCTTCCCTAGCATCACCAATCACCTCCAATGGCAGTAGTGGTGCTGCTGATTTTATGACTGAGGTTCAGGATGTGATGCAATGACGTTGTCATCGACTTCTCTGGGGAAGGAAATTTTTAATATTTCTGGTCACTCGGACTGTGTAGAGATGTAATGTTTTAATAGACAGGAGCAGGCGAAGGATGATGACAAAGAGCATGTTGTAGCCAAAACAGAGAAGGACGCTTCATTATGATTCCCAGATAGCAGTGTCAAAGATGTTTGTAAGGACGAACACGGTCATGCACAAGGTGAGATTCGGTGAAAATCATGTCTGTTTCGCCCCACCGTGGGGAGAAGCCACACGGAGACTACGGGAGAAGTGCCTTCACTACAGGAAGAAGACGGTTGAAGAGAACATTGGCGATGACGTTGCAACGGTTGACATAAGGAGATACCCCTGTTGCAACCACGGTTGGATATTTCCTTTTTTCTGAAAATGTTGATAACTGTGATATCTTGCAACTCTCGCAGGAAGCCTCTGCTCCTTGCAGATAAGGCAGAGAAGGGGTGTAGCTGAACTGGGAATTCTGTACCTCCACACTTCAATGCCTCAGCAGGGATACTGTCTGCTATAGCAGCCTTATTGTTCTTGAGCTGGCATATTCGCAATTCGTTCAGCTGTACTACACAAGTAGTGTTTCCATACGTGCAATGTCAGATGATATACTCCTCACCATTGTCAACGCTGCTTGCGCAAGATCCTGTGAATCCACTGGTACGATAGACACACCAACACTAGGTTCCTCGACCAGGGCCCCCATGTCACCGGCATGGAGGCGCTGATACCCCTTGATTGGCTGCGGTGAGCTGGGCACAACGTCCCTATGACTGACGAGAGATTCTCCCAGCTCCGAAATGGCAGGCGAGCCCAAGGTGGGCCGAGAAAGTGCTCCCCTCAAAGCTTCACTGGTATGAGCAGAATATCAATAAACTGCTGGGAATGTCTGACCCAGGGCAGGAGAAAGTGGGGGAAGAACATTGGGAATGCGTCAGGCACATTCAGACTTGTGTGAAAAAAGTGAAAGCGAAGATTAAACAACACAAGGAGCTCACTGGCACCTCAACGCCCCATATATGCCCGTCTCACATCTACATTTTTTCCAAAAAAAAGTCTGTGGAAGCCACATCAGTTTGTACAGCCACCTACAGGAGTAAGTGAGGACTGCAAATGCTGGTGGTCAGACTCAAGTGCATGCTGCCAGAAAAGCACAGCAGGTCAGGCAGCATCTGAGGAGCAGGACAATCGACGTTTTGGGCATATGATTTTCATCAGGTTTCTTGATAAATGGCTCAAAACGGAAATGTCGATTCTCCTTCTCGGATGCTGTCTGACCTGTTATGCCTTTCCAGCATCATTCTCGTCTGTGAGCGACCAAAAAAGAATGATGGCTGTCTTCTCTAGGGTTACTTGGACAAATTTCCTGGAACATTTGCACCTACACGAGTTACAATATATGAAAAAAAATTCAACAATAAGGAGGTAACATTGCTATGCCACCTCATTCAGTATAACCTATAACCTCACATCTGGAAGAGGACTGTGCTGACAATAGCCATGAAGTGAACTGCTTTGATTCTGGAACTTGCCAAGCTGGAGTGGATGACACACCGATCATATGTCAGAGTGTCATCCTCTGATTTATTCACGAAGTGACAGAGGCCATCTCTATGTGGGGAAGTGTACATGTTGGCTTTGCATCCACAGTAGAAAGAACGAAAATCTTCCAGAAACACTAGGGAACAGAGTGACAGATGAAAATGAGAAACTGAAGGTGATCATAGCTATGAAAGGGGAAATATGCAAAAACATCTTTGAAGGTTAGTAAGTTGCCACGAAAGATGAGTGATGCATGTAGCTGACTACGGAAATAGGGATGGAGGATTGCGTGTGCTGGATAGCTCTTTCAGGAGCTGGTCCAAACAAGTCCCCTTCTGTACTGACAATTCCATCATTCTCTGTGGCACATCCCTGAGTATTGAGAGAGGGTAAAGTCGATGAAAGCTCTTCCGATTGTCGAAGGATACTGCAGACTGGAGAGTAGATATAGTGTCCTCAAATATTTAAAACTGGGCGTCGACCATAACGAAACTAACCAGTGGATATCTTGATGACAGTTCTGACGAAAATATTGATACTTTTTGTAAAGAATGTGTTAAGGCGACACTTGGAGAGTACGGATATGATTTGGCAGAATCAACCACAATTCAGGAAAGCGAAATCATCTTTTGAATGAAAGAGAACTCATCTTTTCCATCTGTTGGAGTTTGAGATGGATGTTTGTTGTAACATTCACAAATGGGAGTTTTAAGAAAACTTTTTAATTTGTTGCAAACAGGTGAGTAAGGAAAGTTGGAGTTCATTGGTAAGGAGGAGTATACTACATGGATTGAGAATTGGATAATGAAGAGAATACATCGAGAAAGTTCCAACTGTGTACGAAAGATCATTGCTTTTACAGATCACACGTATCAGTGCATGGAACACAGTTATTTTCAAGGCAAATACTTCTCGTTATGTATTTATTAGAAGGTGAGAATTGGTCTAGGCGAAACGGATCTGGATGTCCTTGGTAATAAGACACGACAAGAATTCATACGGGTCAGCAAGTCTTTAGCTCAGTATGCCGTCCTTCATTACAAAACAATTTATGTATAGGAGTAAAGACACATGTCTCCAGTAGTGTAGTGTTGTTGAGATAGCATTTTTGGCACTTTGCCAAGATTTCCTCTCCTTTATAAGTTATAACATTCTTGCTACAGTATCACCAGAATAATCCCGGGAATGTTGGTGCCAGAAGTCAAGTCTGAAAGAAATGAGTAATTAATCTGCAGCGCAGGGAGAGAAGAAGAGGTGATAGTGTTAAAATCTAAGGGTTATGGACCCACACTCATGAGGTAAAAATCAACATATTGACAGTGTTACTGGATTACCCATAGTTTCTGTACCTCTGTAGAGACTCACGTCGGTTGCTAGATAGAGCTTCTGCCTCTGAATGAACACTCACCATCTCAATATGCAATTGATATGTGATTTTGCACTGAACGTCATGTTGTTCACAAATCTGTCAGCAGCTGCAATACCTTACTTCCGAAACAGTTAGCTGTTGTTAATAGCTTCTGCTTTCCAGCGGTAGTACCAGTCTGCATTTTTGAAGATGGAAGGTACCTCCTTGAGAATTGTCACAAATCTCCCACTTGCTCTACTCACCGTCAGCAAAGAGCGTTAAAGTAATCCCTGTGTATCATTAGCAATGAGCCAGGAGGAGAAACATGGTGCAATTAATATGCACACTCTCAGATTCATTTATTTGTCACATTGGTGCATCAATGGTATTCTCCTATATGTATGTAGGTGTTTTGGGAAGATTAATACGTTCTTCCTGTTCCTGTGTTCATGCTTCAAGGATTGATTTCTTTTTCTGGCCCCATGGAAGAAGCTCAAGTACCTAACTGGGCGACACCTGGTTCATGTTTAACCTCGCAATGTGTTGTCTAGACTTCTTATCTTCCTGTGTAATATGCAAGTGGAACGGAATGGGTTATCCCCTTCTTATCCAATTGATTCTTTCTGCTGAATGGTGACGTTATATTCCTGTGAAATCAACTTGAGGTTCTGAACGAGCTACTATTTAAATTGTGGAAATGGTTGGTGTTCAGCAGTACTGTTGCATGACTTAACAACCATTTAACAGCGCAAGCATAACTATTGTTGAGATCTTCCTGTACATGGAAACAGACTGCTTCAGTAGCTGAGGAGGGACATATTATTTTGAACGTTGCGTAGTCTTAAATGAAAATCATCACTTCTGAAGTTATGATGGAAGGAAAGACACTGAGATGCAGACAAAGGCTTTTGCGTCAGAGGATGCTACCCTGAGACCACCTGCAGAGGTGAATCGGGACTATGGCGGTTGATGTCCATCATGTGACGGTACTGTCATTTTAATAGGTTACTTTATTCCTTTTCTTTTTGAAAATACGTTTTTAAATCAGAAGTATGTAACTAGCTACTGAAGACCGTTAAAGTAAACAAGAGGTGACGCCTTCAGATATTTTAATTAAGTTCGAACAATGGAAGAAGCTGGAACAGGTATGGTCAGCTCTCAGAGACAAGGCGTTCTAGATATTGTTTGGTTTAGCAGTCCAAAGCTGTTTAGGGTTTCAGAGGAGTTGGATGCATCAGTGAATGATTGCTATCTGGTACGTTCTCTTAAATTTCTCTTGATGGTTTTTCTTCTGAACTACTGAACAGTGTGTAAGAATATGTGTATTAATTTACGTTTTTGCCAAGGGTTGTATTAATGGAATGTTACTGAATTGATATACCTAAATAGTATTGGATACTCCATCTATTGTTCGCATAAGTTTTCGAACAGCGAAGTTGTTCTAACTACCTTTTCCTTTTAGTTTGTATTTTAACTGTCGTGTTTAAGTAAATTGTACTTTTTTAAACATCGTATTACATCATGAACATGCATTTCACATCTACCTTTAAAATCAAAATAAATGTTATTCCATGGACGACAATCTTATAATATTTTGAGGAGTCTGGTCTGGTCTGTAATAAACGAGTACAACCACTCTTTGTACTGAGTGTTTCCAACCAGTGGAGAGTGGAAATCCATTCCCATTGTATTCAATCTTGTTTCTGTTCCTCGATGCCATCCTCAGAAAAAATATTGTCCTCATGTCAGGACAAGTTACTCCTACCTTGTGTTCATATTTTTTTTCATGTGAACATATCGAAGTGTATTTGTGGGGAGTGCTTCCTTTTCGCCTATTATATCAACTGTTGGAAGTTCTCTGTTTGGTAGAATTCGGGGATCTACGTCACTGAAATGTTTGGAATGTAGTATTGATGGAATTTTGATACATCAGAGAGGTGTGCGCGACAAAGGATAGGGAATGAAAGAGGACTTGATGCCTTGAGCTGATCGGCCATGGTCATATTGAAGATAAAAGCAGGTTTGAGGGCCTTCATGGCATAGGGCAGTTATGTTTTCTCAATCTGTTAATAAAGAGTTTGCAGTTGTTGTTTTCCAGGAATTGCGGTTAAAGAATGTTGTAGTAAGGTAGACCGTGGGATTTCATCAGCCCTCTCTGGGTGTAGTATGGGGGCTTTGTTCACAGTGAATCTGGGTCTGCAACATGACCAACATGTGAAGATAGGTGATCGTCTGTAAAAAGGGCATATTTGACACTGGTTCCACGTTTAACTCCGAGATCAGTTTATAAATGACATCTAACCGTGTGTGACAGTCTTGCAGGGCTGAAGAGTCTCCTGTTTTTCTGTACCACCGGTATCAGGTGCAAGTGGTGCAGCTGCACCTGTCTAGTAGATTTGAGACCTGACATAGAACTGAGCAACAGCAGTCAGTTGATAGGCACTTTGATCTTGCTCCATAACACACGAAGATCGTGGCTGATCTCGATGTAGTCGATGGCGCAATTGCCTATCTGTCGTTCATTTACCTTGATAAACTGCTCTATTAAATATCTAACTAACACAACTTTTTTATGAATTATAAATAAACAGGTACCACAGACGTCGCATTCCTACACAAACGGCTTGATAGGATTTCTGTTTGTCGCTTTTCAGACCGAGGTTGGAGGTTCATTCTTTACTTTTCTAGTCTCCCTCCAATATTGAGTTTTACAAATTTTCATACACCCAATCATATGGGTTTCAAAGAGCGTTAGGTTCATTGGTTTTACTAAGCCAGGCAAATATCTAGAATTTTGAAAAATAATTTGAATACAACCAAAACAATGTCACTCAAGATGTGATGAAAAAATAATTGAACAACTTTTTGAAGATACAAAGATAAATATTAATCAATATATTCTCAATAAACCTACGACAAACAAATGCGCACACAGAATCACACAAATGTCTCACATACAGATAGCTACGGGCACAAACAGAGACACATACACAGACACATACAAGAACACAGACTGACGCACACAGATACACTCACTGACACATGCACAGATTCATGCACACACACAGTGACACACAAGTCACGCACAGACAGACACGCAGACATACACAGAGTCAAGCCCAGGCACACACATGGAGTCACAAGCAGAGATGCACGCAGAGTCAAACACAGAGATGCACAAAGATTCATGCATACAGGTCCAAACACAGACACACACATACATGGATGAATACACAGTCACCCACACAGGTGCATACACAGTCATACGCAGAGTCATGTACACAGAGTTAGCACACAGAAGCACACACAGTCACACACACAGACACACACAGAGTCACACGCGTAGATAACAAGCAGACAATTGCATTGAGATACGTCCAGATACACACCGAAACACGAACAGAATCATGCACGCAGACATACACAAAGGTGCACAAAGATGCACAAAGAGTCACGAGCACAGTGACATGCATAGAAGCACAAACAAATACGCGTGAACACAGACACAATCACTCACATAATGTAAAGACACACACACAATGAGGCACGCAGGCGAATACACACGGACACACAAACACAGAGGGATATGCACAATAACAAACAGATGCTCACAAAGATACACGCACACAAATACAAATGCAAAGTCGCACACAGTACCACACACGTCGATACATACACACATGCACACAGGTGCGCACAGAGCTACGTGCACAGCCACATGTGCAGAGCCACGCGCACAGCTGCAAACACAGAATCACGAACACAGATACATACACAGAGTCACGCAGACAGATACACACACAGAGTCAGGCACACATACATGCCCTGACTCTAGCACACAGAACACACCACCGAGTCAAGCAGACAGACAGGCACACATGGGCACTCATACAGATGCACACGGATTCACAGATCTGATACACACAGAGAAACACTCACAGAATCACACGCACAGGCGCACACAGTCACACAAATGGATGCAGAAACAGTCACACACCCGGATACAGACACACAATCACGAACACAGACAGTCACATACATAGATACACGCACAGCCAGACACACACAGGGTAACACAGTCGTGCAGACAGGCACACAGAGAGTCACACACACAGACACAAAAAACAGTGTCAAACACATTAATACACATACAACCACACACAGAAACACAGACAGGATCAGATGCATGGATACACATACAGAAACGCACAGAATCACAAACATGGGTATACACTCACAAAATCACATGCACAGACACACACAAAGTCACATACGTGGCTACACACAGACATACAGAGTAACACACCTTGATGCACACACAGAGTCACACATTCAGACGCACAGACAGTCACACACATGTGCAAATACAGAGACACAAACAGAGTCAATGGCATGAGTACGCACACATCCAGACACAGACAGTAATTCACCTTGACACACACACTGTGTCAAGTGGTGAGGGATGCACAGAATCATGCACACAAACGCGCAGAGTGAAACACATGGATGCACATACGGTCACACACATCCACACACAGAGTTGGGCACGTGGATACGAACACATAAACACACAGAGTCACGCATTTGCATAAATCACATTACTACACCCAGACACATACACACAGTGTAACTCAACTTGCTGCGCACAAGAGTCACGAAGACACACACATAGGAGTAATTGACACATACACAGTCATGCACACAGACACACAGAGTTGTGTACACAGACGCACGCATAGAGTCACTCACAAGGATAAACACAGACACACACAGATTCAGAAACATGGATACATACACAGAAGCACCTACAGAATCACGTGCATGGATAATTGCAAAGATTCACCTCCGTGAGTCCACCCACAGGCAGACACACAGACACTCACACACCTTGATACACACAAGTGTCATGCAGACAGATACATATAGAGTCACAGACACATGCATAAACATGCATATGACACACTGAGTTGTGCACGCAGAAATACATGCAGAGTCACGCACATGGATATACACACAGACACGAACAGACGAACACACAGACATGCATTCAGAGTCACACACACAGAGACGCACATGCACACACACATGGATAAAGAAGCAGATACATGCACAGAGTCACACGCAGATACAAACAGAGTGACACATATGCATACATGTGCAGATACACACAGAGTTATACACGCCAAAGCATACCAGGCCACACCAAAAGAGTCACGCGCATGGACACACTGATACACACAGAGAGGAATGTGCACATGCACACGGACAGAGTTTTACACATGGATACATAATGTGACACACACACACAGAGCCACGTATATACATGCATAGACACACAGATTCAGGCACACAGTCACACACACGAAGTTGAACACATGTATATAAGCACAGACACACATGTACAATCGCGCATACACGCATACCCACATACACACTTACAGACTGAATAACGCACAGTCAGTAATATATCTGCACTTACAGACACATACAGGGTTATACATATGGATACATACTGTGACACACACAATCACGTATATGGATGCACAGTCAGATGGAGTGATGCACACAGGCACACACAGAGACACACACGTGGATATCCGCACGCAAACACATACACACACCGTCACACAGGCACACACAGAGTCACGCACATGGAAACACGCACAGCCACACACACAGTCATGCAGACACATAACTAGAGTCATGCACACAGATACACAAACAGTCTCACACATGGATGCAATCACAGAAACACACGGAGGCACACACCACGATGCACGAACAGTCAGACAGACACACACACACAATCACAGAATCACGCAAACAGACACACACAGAGTCACTCACATGGATTACACACAGATAATCAAGCACATAGATACACACACAGAGTAAATGATATGGGTACGCATACAGCCAGACACCGAATGTGTCACACACCTGGATGCACACACAAATCAGTGCAGAGACACACATCCAGAATCACACGCGTGGATACACACACAGACACGTGCGCAAAATTAGTCACTGGGTACTCACATAGATACACACACAGAGTCACATACACAAAGTCACGCAGACAGCCAAAGGTCATACACACAGACACACACGCGCGCGGAGGCATACACACGGATACAGACAGGCACACACGCAGTCTTTCAACTGGATAGAGGCACATAGTCACTTACATGGACACAAGATCAGAGTCACACACATGGATACACACAGACCCACACAGAGAGTCAATAACATGGGTAGACACACAGATGCAAACAGAGTCAAACAACTTGATATACATCGTCTCGTAGATAGAAATGTATGGAGTCATGCACAACGACACACACTGCGTCGTGCACACAGATATACATTCAGAGACACATATTTTCACAGATGCAAATGTACATAGACACACATGCACACAAATACACATGTACACAGATACACACACACATACATGCACACTGATAAACATGTCTGAAGACAAACAAAGATAAAACTCTGCACATAGCGTTGTCCTAATAGTAGTTAAACAAATGACGAATGGAAAAAATGAGTTACTTGAAAATGTTATTCAGCCTCTGAATTTCTTCTGCTTAAACAAATTGCAGAAAATGTGATTTATACCTGGAATAGTTCCATTTGGCAGAATTAATTTTGCTTCAGGGAGTGGGGACTATCTAATGAATGCTCCAGAGGAATCCTCCATGAGTGGTGAAGGTGACTGATGGGTTTTCCTTTCCCATAAATTGTTGTGAGGCGGAACAAGGAAAGAGAGTTAGCAGTCACCATTTCCTTCTCAGTCAGTTTATATTTTCTCCTTCGTTCAGCTGAAGCATACAATGATGCTATTCGACCACCAAAGTGGAACATGTGAGGTCTCCTCGAACATTATTCGAACTGTATGACTCCATAATTCTCCCCTGCTCCATGTCGGAGCAATTCATAGATAACTATTTGAAAATATGTTCATATGTGTCCTCATAAAGTTAATACGATAAATTAATGACTTTAAAATACCCCTGCCAAAATGAAAACATTCTTTACTTAAATCCGAATCCTTAGGTTTTGTGGAAATATCCATCCTCATACACTGCGCTCGGGATCTTGTGTGGTTCAACATGAACATCTCACATTCCCAGGTTTGATACGTTGAGACCTTGCAGAGGTTTCTAAAATCATGAGAGGTAAGGATATACTGAATGGCTAAGATCATTTTCCGAGAGTGGGGTGTCCAAATCTAGGGAGCCTTTGGTTTAAGGTGGGAGGGGAAACTTCTAAAAGGGACATAAGTCGTATTTCTTTTCACGGAGTGCGTGGTGCATACATGGAATGAGTTGTCAGAAAAAGTGGTGGAGGATGGTACAATTGCAACATTTCAAAGGCATCTGTTTGGCTGCATGAATCGAAAGGAATTAGTCGGTTATGAGCCAAACGCTGGCAAATTGAACGAGATTACATTAGGATAGCTGGTCAGCTTGGAAAAGTTGCACTGAAAGGTTAGCTTCTGTACTGTATGACTCTGTAAGATCTTCATTCCAAGAACAAGTAAATTGAAACATAATTGAACAGCTTCTAAAGCAATTGTGCATTTTTTAGAACGCGGAAAAGTAAGTGGAAATGCAATAAGACATCCCAATAGCTTTTTCATGAAACAGCATCATTCTATTCCTTCCTAACCACTTGCTGCATCTGCAGACTGACTTGATACTATTCATGTCCCAAAACAGACAAATCACTTTGTACTACCGAATTCAGCGACCTCTCTCCGTGTAATTGGTCTACTGCTATTTTGTCTGTCATCACAGCACTAACTTACAAAATCCACTTTACAATACTTCAGCTGAATGTTTGCTCACTGGCCTCGCTGTCTACATTGCATTGCAGACTCCCTGCTGCCACTTCACATCATATTGAATGATTATCTTGGTAGATGATTAACTGAGCACCAGTGCAACCAGCTCTCATATCCATATCATTGATGTGCTTTCTTAATAGTTGGTAACATCACACTGATCGTTGTAGCATTGTACAAAGTTGCAGCTTGAGAACCTGAAAAGAACTATTTGTTTCTGTTATTTGCGGATAGTTAACAAGAGCTCTCCTCTGAGCGTATAACAGCCTAGAAAAGTTGCAGGAACGCCATCTGTGCTTTGTAATATTCTCAACTGGCACCATTATATTGCTATGTGAGTACTTAGAGGTGCATCATGGTCTACTCGAGTCTCATAGTTGTGACCTTAACTAGCAGAATGGGGCAACCTCTACTTCTGTGAAAGTTTTGTGGACTTGGGTGTCTGAGGAACACATGAGGGATATCAACAGCAATTGGGTGTTCGACCCTCGTGCCTGCTAAACCATTCAGATTTCTCAGTGTTGATGTAATTGTGGCAGAAGTATCCTTTCTTTCCTGTCAACAAGAAACATAGATTTTCTTCTCCATAAAAGATCGATGGAAATCCACCTGTTTTCTGTAATACAGACATCAATGCTCCTTTGGAATGAGAAACCTAAAGAGGAAAGACAACCCCTAACTCAATCGTAAATGGGAAGGCCCAAATTTTATAATTGTGTTCCCTCAAACAATTACGCTTTTCTTAGATTCAAGGGCTCAACTGTTTGGAAAATACATAGACCATTCAGCACCTCAAACCTGTCCACCATCCTCAAGTTCTCGAAACAATGAAATTCTCATGAAATTCAGTCTCCACTGAACTCGCAGGAAGACAATTTCAGATACTATACGATTGTAGCGGATAAGAAATTGGAGTAGAATTCGGCCATTCGGCCCATCACATCAGAGGTGCCGTTTGATCATGGTTCAAATGCTTTTTCAATCACATTTACCTGCCTTCACCAACAGACCATTAATCCCCTTAATAACGATAAACATAAATATCCCTGTCTTGAAGAGACTATTGTGGCTGTGTATGTGCGTGTGTGAATTGAACATGTTTGTGTACGTGTCGATATTTGTGTGTATCTGTGTACAATGACGTCTCTACCGTTTTTGAAGTAAATCCATCGAAATTGGGGCTCAAAATCTCCAATCTCTCTCTATCCCTCTGCCTGCCTCTGTTGTGTTTATACTTATACACTGCCATCCTGTGTTGGCCATTGTACAAATGGCAGTTTTCTATTTTCACAAGACATCAATTCCTGCGAATCCCTCACCATGTAGGGTTCTTTAAGTAATAGTCATTGGAAGCACGGAGCAGTTTTGTCCTATACCCAGAAGTGTTGTGCTTGTGTTAGGACCATCATCGGGTCGGTTTCAGGATTTTTCAATGTGCAAGTGAAAGCACAAGGTACTGACAAATAAGGTTTGCTCCGAAGAACTTGGATATAATTTTAGAGAAAATACACTTTAATATGTGCACTCTGTTACAGGAATACTAGTCACTGACAAATCACTTCCGCATTAAAGAGGAAGCAAACATTTCTCTACATGACCAATCTCCACTCTGAAGTGCTCATGTTCAGTAGCCATCCTTCCTGCACAAGCCCAGTATTTGTATGTGTCTGCACTGTCAGTTTGGAGGAAGGTGTGAGTTGCTGCCCTCCCACTCTCCCTCTCAATCTAACCCCTGCTTGGACAGTAAAGTGTGGAGGCCAGCGGTGTGGGACATTGCATCACTTTAAACACCACCAGGAATGTCAGACCCGCAGTTCATGGAAATACGCAGTGACAAATGCACACATATGGAGACAAACATCGATGCAAAAATGCAGACAAAGACAAATACACACATATGCACACAGAGAAAAATATTAATTCATACGGATAGAGAATAATACAACACAGAGATGCATATAAACATTGTTGTGAATGTGTAGGCAGAGAGACTACATGCAGAGAGACAAATGGATGCTACCCACAGATACACTGTCGCTAATACAGCCACGCAGATAATAATACAGACACACATTTACACAGAGGCACAAACACACAGATGCAGATACATGCACAGTTTCACAGACACAAATGCAGTTACAGAGACACAAACATAGAAATGCATACACACACAAACGCACACACACTCAGAGATAGACACAGATACAAAGTGACTAGCACAAATAGACAGATAGACACATTAATATAATAACACACACAAATATGGAGAATGTGTTAGCATGGGGAATAATTCAATTGTTCGTGTGAATGGCTCTGCGTGGAATGCGACTCTGGTCCAGTATCAAGACTTGCAATTCAATCAACTGAGTTTTGAAAGGACCCCACATGCTGGATGCAAATTTGTTTTCGATCAACTGCACCAAATTCACATACCACAGCTCAAATAATTTGGATGCAATTAGCCCTTGCCCAACAATGCACCCACTCTCGCGGGCCATTTTTTTCCTTATCCATACTTACTCGAAGTATGGACATGATTTGGAGATGCCGGTGTTGAACCATGGTGCACAAAGTTAACAATCACACAACACCAGGTTATAGTCCAACAGGTTTAATTGGAAGCACAATAGATTTAGAAGCGTCGCTCCTTCATCAGATGACAGTGGAGGGCTTAATCCTAACACAGAGAATTTATAGCATAAATTTACAGTGTGATGTAACTGAAATTATAAATTGAAAAATTGATTGCCTGTTGAGTCATTCATCTGTTTGAATACCAAGATAGTTTTACATCTTTCATGCGTAAATCACAAAACCTTTATTTTAAAAGTTGCATTCTCAGATTACCTGTTAACAATGGGTGATAGCTAGATAACATTTGGAAGGGGTTAGTCCCCTATGTTCTTTGTCTATGCCATGGTATTTAGATTGTTTCTAAGCTAAAAAAAAAGTGGGATAATGGAGTTTTACATGAATGCATGCAGTTTTTGAGCAAAGTACAATGTAACCCTGCAAGTACGAATTCACCCCACAAAATATATGTGTGCATTTGGGTCTTTGTCTGTCTGTGTGTGTCTGTCTGTCTGGGTTGGGCGTTGTGAGAGTGATAACGTGTATGTGTGTTTAGAGTATCTTAAATCTGTGATGGGGTGCATGTGTGAGTGTGTGTGTTTTTTAAGGGTGTGTGTGGGTGTCTGTGTGCTCGTCTGTATATATATGTGTGGCCACGTGTATGTGCGTGTGTGTATATGTGTGCGTGTAAGTGTGTGTGTAGGATGTCTCTGTATGTGTATAGTTCAATGGTGGTCACCTATAATGTGACACGAGCCCAAGTTCCCGGATTAGGCCCTCCCTATGGGTACTGAATATAGCTATCAGCCTCTGCTTGGCCACTTCTCGCTGCTGCCTGATCCGAAATCTGCCTTGGAGAATGGTCACCCGCAAGTCCAAGGTCGAATGTCGTGGACCACTGAAGTGTTTCCCAACTGGGAGGGAACACTCCTGTCACTTGATTGTTGTGTTGTGCCCATTCATCCATTGTCGTAGCTTTTGCTCGGTTTCCCCAATGTACCATGCCTCACGACATCCTTGCCTGCAAGATGTAAGATAGACAACGTTGGCTGTGTCACATGAGTACCTACCTACCATGTGCAAGGTGCCCCCACATGTAATGGTGGTACCTTTGTCCACACTCTGACAAGTCTTGCAGCGCTAACATGACAGGATTGTATGGAGTTGTCCTGAGAGGCGGGCAGCTTGCTAGGAACAATGATCTGTTTGAGATTTGGCGGTTGTTTAAAATCAAGTAGTGGAGGAGTGGGGAAGGTCTTGGTGAGGTGCTCATCCTCCTTGCTAATGTGTTGCAGGTCACGAAGGACATGACGTAGTTTTTCAGTTCCTGGGAAATACTGAACAGCGAAGGGTACCCTATCGGTAGCAACATGTGTCTATCTCCTGAGGAAGTCATAATGGTTCCTTGCTGTGGCACGTCAGAACTGGCGGTCGATGAGTTGGGCATCCTACTCTGTTCTTGTGCGGGCATCCCTGAGAACTTCCAGGTGTCCAACACGTTCCTCCACATCTGAGCAGATCCAGTGTACGCATAGGGCTTGTCCAGAGAGGATGGCTGTTTTAATATGTGTTGGCTGGAAGCTGGAAAAATGTAGCATTGTGATGTTGTATGTGAGTTTGCTGTAGAGTATGATGCTGAGGTGTCCATCATTGATCGGGATGCATGTGTCCAAGAATGAGACAGATGGTCGAGAGTAGTCCATGCTGAGTTTGATGGTCGGATGAAACTTGTTGATGTCAATGTGCAGGTTTATCAGTGACTCCTCTCCATGTGTCTCGAGGAAGAAAATGTAGTAAATGTACCTAGAGTATAATGTTAGTTGGAGATCCTGCATGGAGAAGAAGTCTTGCTCGAACCTGTGCATAAAAATGTTTGCATATTTGGGTAGAAATTTGGTCCCCATGGCTCATCCATGTGTCTGGATGATGGAGTTATGGTCGCTAAGCCGAAAGTGCTCTCGTACTGAAATGTCGATCACCTGTTCTGGCTCATTCGCTGTCCAAAATCAAGTACGGCCTTCTCCCTGGTTGGATTTTCAATATACTGTCTCAAACAAAACACTTCTAGGCGCATCTCACAAATTGGTCGCGATGCAAGCTCCTGTTTCTAAGGGAGTCCCAGTCAATAAGAGGAAAATTGAAGTCACCTACCACAACTACCATGTTTTATTTACCACAGCTTTCTAAGACGTTACTAAATCTCAGATCCTTTGTCTCCTGTGTGCTGTTGCAAGATCTATAGAAAAAAATCCCTTACTTGTGATTTCACCCTTCGTCTCCCTGAGCTCCACCCTTAATGTCTCACAGCAAAATTCCTCAACGCAGCTCTGATGCAATGCCAAATCCGCAATGCAACTGCCTCTCAGCATTAATTTCACTTTCTCCCATCGAAATGAATGATGTCCAGGAATCTTCAGCTGTCAGTCCTGCCCCTCCTTCTCAATATCTCCGTAATGGCAAAAACATCATAATTCAATGCAGTAATCTGTGTTCTCAGTTCATCTGTTTTACCTGTGACAGTTCTTAAATTGGATTAAACGCACTTTAGAAATTAAGTCTCTCTGAGCGCCACGAATGCCCTCTGCGTGCTTGATAGGCAATAAAAAAATCTTTAACGCAGAAGACGGGGTGCATGAACAGTGGGCCCCGAGTGTGTAATTGCATAGATTTTTGAAGACGTCAGGACAACTGAGGAGAGCAGTAAGAATCGCAAATCGGCTTCAGTGTCTGATCTGTTTCCAGGAAGAGGTGTAGGAGGGAACCTCCATGCTTGTTCTTGGGATGTGAAGGAGATGATGTATTGCGAGTACACCCTCCCACCCACTGAGACTGTTGTGATTCCATTTGTATTGGCTCGACACGAAAATAATAAGGCATCAGAGCCATGGCTTCTAAGTTTTGCCATGTGGAAACGGACTTGACTGTGGCTTCAACGTGAGAATTGTCCTTCACTGATTAGTCCTCCTTACTCGGTTGTTGGGAAGTGGACGTTTCAGAATCTCCACATGAATGTTCCCGGTCATCTCGGCATGTGCCACAGTCTTCCCCAAATGTTGCTGTGGATAGGGGAGTGATTAAAGAAAATATATCGTTCACTGCAGCAGACTGATTGGCCTTTTCTGTCTGTTACAGGCTGTTACTCCGAGAGAAGGAGAAGGCGATGATGGGAATAAGGGTGGGAGGTGGTGGCCCTGCTGTTGGTGGAAGTGTAGCTGCATGGGTAAAGGTGAGGTGCCCGGAGGAATTCACTCCACAATGTTAAATCCATGATTTGTTACCAGTGTAACGATAAAAAGAGCGAGGGAGAGAGAGAGGAATGAAAGACGTTGCAGGCAGAGTGGTCGAGCATGAGCTTTTTTGGAAACTGGGTGCTGTCTCAGATATAGGGAACGATGAGACAATCATCTGAGAACTTTACAACTGTCAACTTAATATGTGTGATCAGTAAGTTACTTGAGGCCATTCTGATGAATAGATACACACTTGGAAAGATAAGTATTGATTCGGATCAGTCAGTATGGCGTTGTTGATGGGAGATCTTGCCTCGCCAACTTGTTAAAATTCTTAGAAGAAGTGACGAGGAAAATTGACGAGGCCAGGCCAGTAGACGTACTCCATATAGATTTCAGGAAGACCCTTGATAGGTTTGCACATAGTGGGCTGCTCTTCAAGATCAGATTGCATGGAATCAGGAGAAGCTGGCAAATTGGACTCACAACTGGTTTGATGGTATGAAGTAGAGGATTATAGAGGAAGAACGCTTGCTGCACTGGCGGCCTGTGACTAGTGGAGTGCCTCAAGGTTTCTGCTGGACCTGTTGCTGTTCGTTATCTATCAAAGATTTGTATGGGAATGTACAACGCATGATGAATAAGTTTGGAGATGACACGAAACTATTCGACTAAGTGGAGAGTGAGTGACGTTATCAGAAATTGCAGCCGGACCTTGATCAGCCGGGAAAGTGGGCCGAGAAATGCCAAGTGGAATATAATATAGCTAGATCTCAGGTTTTGCATTTTTGACTGTCAAAGTACGACAAGGGTTTCATGGTGAGCTTAAGGACTGTGATGGAACAGAGGAATCTTGGAATTCAGGTGCACAGTTCTCTGAAATTGGACTCACAGGTAGACAGGGCAGTGAGGATGTATTTTTACGCCTTGATCATTCAGGGCATTGAGTATAGAAGTTGGAATATTATGTTTCAGTTGTACAGGACGTTGGTGAGGATGCACATGTAGTGTTGTGTTCGGATTGGTCAGCATCTTATATGAAGAATGTTATTAAATTGGAAGGAATGCGGAAGACGTTTACAAGGATGTTGCAAGGACTCAAGACACTGTGTTTTCGGTAGAGGTTGGGGAAGCCAGTATTCTTTTGCAGCGTAGGAGACTGAGATAGAATCTTATAGAAGAGCATAAAATCATGAGAATCATGGAGAGGGTGAACACACTCTGTCTTTTTCTCAGGATTGGGTAAACGAGGACAAGAGGACACCAGTTTTAGTCTGGATGGGAACAAATAAAAGGGAACGTATGGGACAAATTATTCACTCTAATGAAGGTACGCTTAGGAATGAGGTGCTAGCGGAATTGTTTGACATGGGTACACTAACTGCATGGAATAACCATTTGGATAAATCCAAGAACACAATCCGTACCCTTACTGTGGGGAAACAGGCCCTTCAGCCGAACAAATCCACATGACCTTCCGGAGAGTATCTCACCAATACTCATTCAGTTCACCTACGTAGCTCAAACGCTATGAATAATCCAGCACAGCCTATTCACCTAACCTGCACATCTTTAAAATGTGGGAGGAAACCCACGCAGAAACGGGGAGAATATGCAAACTCCATTCAGACAGACAGTTGCTCGTGGACGGAATCAAAACCTGGTCGCTGGGATTATGAGGCAGCGATATTATGAGGCAGCAGTGTTAACCACTGAGTTAACATTTCCCATGGCACTGCAGCCAAGAAAGAATTATAAGGTCATGGGCGAAGTGCAGTGAATTAGGTTATTGTTTATGACATTTTGATAGACATGGACCCATTTGGGCAAAGGGTCTGTCTCAGTACTGTGGGACTCTATGACTCGATGACTCAATAACACGCCCATTGTTGGCCCATATGTGGCCATTGGGTTTGTTTCAGGACTTATGAATTCATTGTCATTATAATTTGGAAGAGCACATCTAAAAGAATGCAAGTTGGATAAAATTGAATAAAATCAATCTCAACCTCTTCCAAATTTCATTCTGATTTGCCTGTATATAATTGTTCTGCCGTTGTGTGCACAGCTCCCAGTGCTGGCCAAAAATCTAGTCCAGCTTTATAGGTCAATCATTGCTATGGTCAGCACAATGTTCCTCTCTGAGTAGATTGTCGCTTGAAATAAACAGAGCATCCTCTGCACAGTACTTTGTGCTAAACAGATATCTTCTCTGAGGTTATGGTGCTTGGGCAGGCTCTAACAGATATACCGAGAACGTGATACAACTGAGCATTTCAGTCGATCTAGAAATGCCTTTATTTTATGTTCTGATCCTGATGAATGAAACATCCAAACGTTCACCTAATTAATGTTACACATTGACAATGCTTAGTACATCATTTTGGTTAATAGCACTATTCTGGAAGCAGGAGTGCAGGCAGCATCCAACGAGCAGCGAAATCGACGTTTCGGGCAAAAGCCCTTCATCTTTCCTGCTGAAGGGCTTTTGCCCGAAACGTCGATTTCGCTGCTCGTTGGATGCTGCCTGAACTGCTGTGCTCTTCCAGTACCACTAATCCAGTATTTGCTTTCCAGCATCTGCAGTCATTGCTTTTACCTCTATTCTGGAAGCAGCCAAACCCTCTTCATTTAGAAGCAGTCAGCATTTCCCGTCAATTTCGGGTCCCCACGTTGAAAGAAAGGATGGCCTTTCGGATTAAGGCCGTCTCCTTTGTCTATCCCATACGGCCCAAAACCTGCTCCCTCTCTGTTACTACCGCTAAACAACCACATCAAAATGTTCCAAGTGCACTGAGAACAAGGTGGACAGGCAGATGGAGCAACACTTCTGATGTGTGAATGGTCAGAGTGAAATCTTAAGTAAACATGGTATCAAAGTGTATGTTCTCTTTCCATTTCAGTAATATATTGCCTTTTATTCTTCCTAAAAAAAATTACAACTTCATGGTTACACACGTTATATGCCACCTGCCAAATAATTGTTTTCCTTTTTTTTCTATTTGCAGATACTCTACCTTCTCTTGATAATTTAGTTTCCGTCCTATATTACGTGCATCGAAAAATTCAGTTTTTGTATTGTTACATTTATCAAAACCACTGGTAAAGTTTGCAAATTGTTGAGGACATAGCAGTGGTCACCACGTCACTGCAGTCATCAATTTCTGTTCAACTGTTAAAGACAAATTAATCACTGCTTCCAGCTCATTAACCAGTCCTCCCGTATTCCTTTGCAGCAGGGTTGAAAGGTTGAATTATCGATGTGTGACACGCATGACAAATTAAAAGACCTGCACCAATTGATGAGTAACAGCCTGGAATGGCGAAATGGTCTCATGTTGTTCCTGTTTAAAACTTTGGATGAGCTGAACATACTACTTCAGAGTAGGTGAAGTTGTGAATATTACTCAACATTTTGGTACAATAAGTGACCAGCCATTTCTGACTTTATTATGGAAGGAACGCCATTAAGGCTGTAACTGCTGATAACCTCAGAGCTTCGAGGATGCCCAGTTTCCAGTTGCACTATCTCTTAGAATTATGTCAAATGGAAACCACGAGGTTGTGCCACATAATGCATGGGTAGTATCCTGAATACAAAGCTGAGACTTTCCCTCCGCCAAGACTGTCTGCTGGATGCTGCTCCACATATTGTTGGAAACCGATGCATCTGTGACAAGTCGTTTAGTGAGTATGTTTCATTTTTGTTGGTTCACCCATCAGTTTCCACAGTCTGGCTGCTCTGTATTTGAGGGCGTATCCTAATTCAATGTTTGGCATGTGGAGACATTCTTGGTGATGGATATTGAAATACCACATCCAGAGTTCTGTTTTCTTGTCACCCATAGTGCTTCCTCTGGTTTCTTTTCAACTTCGAGGCCCACTGAGTAATGACGGAGGGGTGGTGTAAAGGGCAGTGGATGTTCATCATCAGGCGATTCCTTCATTTCCTCCATGTTTGATGTTTAATCATGAGATTTCACGACTTTTAGAATGAATGTGAGGGATTGCCAGGGAAACTCCTTTCCTGACTGTATATAAACGTGCCAGCAACACTCGTGGTCTGAGCTGCCTGTCGGACAGGATATACCCAGTGCGAAGATGGGACGAAAGAAACACAACCATCAGGTCTGACTCTGTGAGAATTTGCTGATCGGTCAAAATGAGGAATAAAGGCAACAATGGGTCAGGGAATTACAGCTTAAAATGATTACTGTAAGGTACATTATCTGAATATGCATGGGATTCTCAAAAACAGACTGAGGAATTTATTAGATTACTTACAGTGTGGAAACAGGCCTTCGGCCCAACAAGTCCACACCCACCCGCAACCCACCCATTCCCCTTCAGCAAGACCAATTCACCTAACCTGCACATTTTTGGGTTGTGGGAGGAAACCAACGCACACACGGGGAGAATGTGCAAACTCCACAAAGAGAGTCACCTGAGGCAAGAACTGAACCCGGGTCGGTAGCACTGTGAGGCAGCAGTGTGCCACCGTGTCATCCACGGTGTATACTGAGGGAAATGGATATGATTTATTAACATCAGAGAGACATAGCGAGAGGGTAACAGATATTCAGAACTGAATATCAAGAACATGTTGTATTTACGAGTATTATACAAAACTGAAAAGGATGTGGAGGAGATCTCATATTAACGGGTGATGTCAAACCGATCATGAAAGTTGATCTTAATCAAGAGATGAAGTCTTTGCATTAACTGTATTTTTTGTATACAAAGTGACAACTCAATCGAGTTTGCGGAGATATTCCCACAGTTAGGCTGAATGGCTCTCATCAAAAGTAATGGGCAGAAGGGCCTGTGTGATGTGGATCTTTAGGATTCTATCACATTATTTAGCCGACATTCCCTGGAACACTCTATACCCGACATTCTCTGGAACATTCTGTGATGAAAATTCCCCACAACCTTCTATGCCTGAAACTTCCCTGAAAATTCTGTTCATAACATATCCCCGAACATTCTACCCCCGACATTTACCAGAATATTCTGTCCCGGACATTCATCACAGCAGTCCTTATTACAAAGTCTCTTCAACATTTTACAAAAAACATTACCCATGAACGGCCGCACGTCAGTGAATTGACTAGTGAGATCCCATTCCAGAGATTAGGAGACACTGTTTCGAATTCCCGAAAGGCACTTAAAAGGGTGAATACGTTTTCCTTTCATTTATTTTTCTTCATGACAGTGGATCTATCACAATTTAATCTAAAAAACTGAAATTTGCATACGCCATCTGTCTCCAATGAACTGGGAAAGAATCCTGAGTATGGCAGCGTTTATACACCCGGTATTATGAATTGTAAAGAAGTCAACTGTGTCTGTTCTCAAGTGGTCGAGTGTGTGAGAATGCTTTAGTAATCATCTACTTTGTAAATGTGTCTCTATGTTTGAGGAGGGAGGGCTTCTTTTATTTTGTGATAGTAATTCTGATGTTCGCATGTTTTTTTTCTGACTTCAAGTTCAATTACTTAAATAAACCTCTGAAAGTGGCACGGTGGTTCAGTGGTTAGCACTGCTGCCTCTCAGAACGAGGGACGCAGGTTTAAATTCTGGCTCAGGCAACTTTCTGTGTGAAGTTTACACATCCTCCCGGTGGATTTTTTCCGGGTGCTCCGGTTTCCTTCCACAGACCAAAGATGTGCAGGTTAGGTAAATTGGCCATGCTAAATTGCTAGTAGTGTTAGGTAAATTAGTCAGGGATAAATGTAGGGGAATGGGTCTGGGTGGGTTTCTCGTCGGTGGACTTCATGGGCCTCTCTCGGTTCTAATCGAATTGGTAACTTTGTCTTCAGGCTGATGTATAATTTCTTTGTTTTCCATCCTCACAGTTAACGTCGTGACTATCTACATCCTGCTTCATAAAGATTGTGGATTGTCTCCAAGTGTCAGTCGTTACCTGGTGGCCATGGCAGTGGCGGATCTTCTGGTTATTATCCTCGACCTGATACTGAGACACATTCCCATTGTTTATCGGGAACAATTTTATTTCCTGAAGTCCATCCCTCTGTGTAATATCCACGCTGTCCTGATTTATGTAGCCACTGATTGTTCTGTCTGGTTCACTGTCACTTTCACATTTGATCGATGTGTGGCCATTTGTTGTCAGAAGCTAAAAGGGCAATACTGCAGTCAGAAAACGGCGGCGCTGGTTTTGGGAACAGTGACTGTTCTGATCTGTTTAAAAAACATTTCCTGGTATTTTCTGATCAAACCTCAGTATTGGCTGGCGAACGAACCCTGGTTTTGTGTGGTTAAAGGCAATGCTGATTTCACTCGTGTCTGGGTTGTAATCGGGCTACTCCATCACATTATAACCCCTACTCTTCCATTTCTTCTGATTCTACTGCTCAATGTTTTCATCGTTCAACACATTTTAGTGACCAGCAGAGCCCGGAGGCGACTCCAGGCTGATACAAATAGTAATGCTCAGTGTGACATAGAAATGCAAAACCGAAAAAAATCGATCATTTTCCTGTTGGTGATCTCGGCTAATTTCATTTTGTTATGGTCAACGTTAATGGTGTATTCTATGTGGATACGGAATCGGTATATAGTGTATTCCACTATATATCTACATTCCTTTGTTCAGGAATTGGGCTTCATGCTACAGCTCCTCAGTTGCTGCTCAAACACCGCGATTTATGCCGTGACCCAGACTAAGTTCAGACAGCAGCTGAAGAATGTGCTGAAATATCCCTTTACCCAAAATCGTCAATTAGTCAAAATCACTCATTAGTCTATCCATTCAGGATTGTTTCAGTTCAGCGTTTCAGCAATGAAGCAAACTGTCGCTCTGGCAATAGGTGGAGGTTAGTGCTGTTTTTGCCAGCCTTACCCCACAGGGGGTGAAAGGGCTACGTTTCAATGTTTCTCTCAACTCAGGGGTCAGTCAGAAAGAGGCACCATTGAACTGACTGTATTGTTTTGATGTTGAAGGTGTCAATTGTACCTTTAAGGGAGAGTGAGGCACTTTTACCAGTTCGAGATGGAAGGCACATGCCATGTGACTGACCAGCTGCGTACACTGGAAAAATTTGAAATATGTACCATTTAGCTGTTATGTTCACAATAGTTCGAATTTAACCAATCAGATTAAATTATGCCCCAACTACTAAAATGCATTCACATTTGAATGTCTATGTTTTGTCAACGTCAAAGTAATGAGATGATCCGATGTTTCGGGTATGGAAGAATCCGGCAATTTGGAGAGTTCGTCAGAGATATCGACAACTGCCAACATCAGACAGACTTTCCACAAATAGACGCTCTCTATTATAGATACCTTTGTAATGTCTTTGCAGCAGAAAACAAAGCCGCCACAGGGGGATCTATAAACACAGGTTGACTGACACTAGAGAAGATCGCTGCTGTCTGGTTTTGAAAAATAAGTTCCTGCAAAGATAATAGGTGCTTTCTTGTTTCAGTTATTGTTATACAGTACACCATCATTGAATAGAAAGTAGGTTCAGATTTGCAAATGTTTCTTGCTTAATCTTTACTTTTAGAGTTGAAGACTAGATTCTGTACAGCATGGAAACTGGCTCTTTCACCCAACACATTCGCACCCACCCTCTGATGTATAATCCACCCACACCCATTCCTCTACAGCTACCACTCACTAATACACAAAACACTATGGGCAATTTCATATGATTAATTCACCTGAATCGCACTTTTTTGGGATTGTGACAGGAAACCCATGCAGACATAGCGACAACTTACAAGCTGCCCAACGTGAGAATCAAACCCAAGTTCCTGGTGCTGTATAGCAACAGTGGTCACAACTAAGCGAGCGTGCTGACCGTAATATGCTTTTTTTTTCTTTCAATAGTGTAACTTGGTTCGTTCTCTGTCACTCATTGTTTAACAGATTACGAAGCGAGGTGAGCTTTCCTGTGTGTTTGGTTTAATTTCCAGAAGGCTTTACAGCTGTGTCATAACAGTATCTATAACTTCCAACTGTAAACAATAAAAATTAACATTTAAAAATAATAAAGAAGCAGAGAGAACTATGTTGTTTTTCGTCTTTATGTAGCAGAAGGTAAGCTCGAGAGAGACAGAGTAGGAGAAAATGAGGACTGCAGATGCTGGAGTGCCAGAGTTGAAAAATGTGGTGCTGGAAAAAACACAGCAGGTCAGGCAGCATCCGAGGAGCAGGAGAATAGACGTTTCGGGCATAAGCCGGAAACTGCCTGGCCTCGGATGCTGCCTGGCCTGCTGTGTTTTTCCAACACCATATTTTTCAACTCTAGAGAGAGCCAGAATCAGCTTCAACTCGTGGCCCTCGGGAAGGGGTGGGTAACGTGACCAAGTTCAGAAATTGGCCTTACGTCACTCTGTCCTTTCTTTCACCTCGAGGGTTACGCACACTGTGATGCTGGAAAAGCACAACAGGTCAGGCAGCATTCGAGGTGCAGGAAAATTGACCTTTTGTTTGTAAGCCCTTCAGCAGGATTAGTGATTCCTAATGAAGGGCTTATGGTTGAAGCTGAGATTCACCTTCTCCTCTGATGATGAATGACCTGCTGTGCTTTTCCAGCACGACCTTCTCGACTCGGACCTCCAGCATCTTCAGTCCTCATTCACTCTCTGTTATGCACCCTGGCGCATTCTCCTTCACTATCTTTCCCTCTTGCACTCTATCTCCAAAACCCCGTCTCTCCGACTTTGCTCATGCTTGTGTGTCCGTCTGTGGTGATGGGTTCAAAGCTGTTGCTCGGGTAAGAGATTTTGCATTGGTGCTCACGTCAAATCTACTGGTCAGAGGGGGCATGGTTACACAGGCCATTGTTAAGTGAAGAGGATGGGGATGTGTTCATAAATCGTTGCTGAAGGAAAAGATTTAGGATGGTTACAAACGCCATTGCTGTGGTAACAGAGTGGTTATTGTGTCACAAACCGATTCTGGGAGAATAGAGGGGGCTTGGATTTAAAGGCAGTTGCCAGGGGCGCAAAGCAGCAATGTGTAGCCAGATCGTTTCTCGGGGAAAAGATCAAGCATTATTTCACAGTCTGCTGCTAAGTGATCAGTGTGGGATCGGGTTTGCAGAGTTTTGCTAGCAAAAATGCCGGATGATGGGTTTACAGCCCAGTTGGAGGGTGCAGATTGTTGAAGTGTTCGCTTGTCATTGTTAGGAGAACAGAGTGATTATGCATTTACAGGCAATTGCGAGGGATACAGAGGGGGGATGGTTACAGAGACGTTACTGGGAGAACAGTGTCGTGACGGGGTCACATGCAGCTGCGAAAACAGAGTAAGGACGGGTTTAGAGGAAGTTGCCAGGAGGACAGATTTGGGATGGGTTCTCAGGCAGTGGCGAGAATACCATAGCGGGGAAAATTTTGCAGGCAGTTACCATGGAAATAGGGTGAGGATGGGTTCACAGGACGTCGCTCGGGACGCATGTTGCGATAAGGATGGAGGCCGTTTCGAGCAACATCGAACACAGAGCATAGAAAAATTCAGCATTGTGCAGGCCCTTCAGACAATGATGTTGTGCCAACGATTAATACTAATATAAAACAAAATAATCTAACCTACTCTCCCCTCAATTCACTGCTGTCCAGGTGCATGTCCAGCAGTCGCTTAAATCTCACTCATGACTCTTTCCAAAACTACCGCTGGGCAAAGCATTACATGCTCTCACAACTGTCTGCAACTACATCTGACGATCCTCTATATCTTCCCCCGAACACCTGAAACCTATGACGCCTTGTAGCAGTCAATCCTGCCCTGGAATAATTGTCTGGCTATCCCATGCACTCACAACTCTCTGCATAAAGAACCTACCTCTGACGACTTCTCTGTACCTACCCCCGAACGCCTGAAAACTATGAACTATCGTGGCAGTCAATCATGACCAGTAAAGATTGTCTGGCTATCGAGTCTATCCATGCCTTTCATTGGCTTTACAACGCTATCATTTCACCTCCAGAGAGAATAATCCGACCTCAGTCAACATCTCCACATAAGACGAGCCCTCCTGTCCACGCGGCATCCTGGTATAGCGTCTTTGCACCCTCTCCAAAACATCCATATCTTTCTTGTAACAGTGCGACCAGAACGGGCACAATATTCCAAGTGTGATATCACCAGTGTTTTGTCCCGCTGCAGCTAAACCCCTGGCTCTTCAACTCGATCTCCCTCTTCATGAAAGCCAAAATGCCATATGCTTTCTTGACAACTCCATCCACTTGGCTGGCAACATTGAGGGATCTATGCACTTGAACACTATCATTCCTCTGTTCATCCACACTGTCAAGAATCCTGTCTTTGATCTTATATTCAGTATGCAAGTTCTTCCTTCCAAAATGCAACACGTGGCATTTCTCCAGATTGAACTCCATCTGCCATTTCTCAACTCTGTATTCTCTCAATGTTGTTCTGCAGACTGCAATAGATCTTGATACTATCAACAGCACCTCCAACTTCTGTGTCATCAGTAAACGTACGACCCACACCTCAACCTCCTCGTCCAAGTCATTGATAAAAACTACAAGGAGCAAAGGCCCAAGAACAGAGTCCTCTGGGACGCAACTAACCACTGACCTCCGGTAGAATGCCTTCGATCCACAGCCACTCTCTGCCTTCTGTCAGCCAAACAATTCTGAATCCAGAGAGCCAAACTTCCCTGTATCCCATGCCTCCTGACTTGATCACTGAACGTGCATGGGGAAACGTATCAAATGCCTTGCTGAAATCCATGTACACCACGTCCACTGCTTGACCTTGGTCAACCTGTCTCATTACCTCCTCAAAGACCTCAATAAGATTTGTGAGGCATGACCACAGGAGAGGCCATACTGACTGTCTTTAAACACGGCATGCTTTTCAAAATAGTTATAAATTCTAACCTTCAGAATTCTTTCCAAAAACCTGCGGACCACAGACGTAAGCCTGGCTGGTATGTAATTGCCAGGGATTTAGGTATTACTCTTCTTGAAAAGAGAAACAACGTTAATCCCCCTCGAATCCAGCGGTACGACACCCATGGAGAGTATGGATTCAAAGAACTTCGCCAGCGGCTTAGCAACTGCCTTTCCGGCTTCCTGGAGCAACCAAGTTGAATCTGGTTTGACCCTTGGGATTATCAGTCTTAATGTTTGCCAACATTTCCTGCACATCAATTTCCTCAATGTCGATCTGTCCAAGCCTGTTTCCCGGCTGCTCAAAGTTCTAACTCAAAGCAAGGTCCCTTTCCTTCGTGAATCCCGAGACCAAAAACCTATTTAGATATTCCCCTATCTGACTAAATTATTTACAGTGGCGAAACCGGCCCTTCAGCCCAACAAGTTCACGTCGACCCTCTAAAGACGAATCCAATCAAGTCCACAGCCCTATCAGTAATGCACCAAAATCTACAGGCAATTTCGCACGGCCAATTGACCTGACTGGCACATCATTCAACTGTGTAAAATAACACGCATACATCCTGGGAGAATTTGCAAACTCTACACACAGTCGCCCAAGGGTGAAATTGAACTCGCCTCCATAACGCTGTGAGACAACAGTGCTAACCACTGACCCACCGTGCAGCCATCTGCTCAGGCTGAATGCACAAGTTCCCTGCACTAACCCAGACCAGCCCGACATTATCCCTGATACTTTCTTATTCCTCATGTATGAGTAAAATGCCTTTGGGTTCCCCGTTATCCATCATTCAATCCATTTTCTTGCCCCCTTCTGACTCTCCTCAGTCGATTTTTGAGCTCCTTCTGAGCAAGCATGTAATTCTGTAAAGCTGTGATAGAGCCTTGCTTCTTCCACCTTATGTAAGTTGGCTTTTTCCTTTCGACGGTTAGTTCCTCTGTTCTCGTCATCTAAGGCTCCTTAATCTTACCCGTTCTTGCCTGTCTCAGAGGAACAAATGTAAGCATCGCGCACAACAACTGCTCCTTAAACAGTCTCCAGTTGAGCCCTTTCTGTGGAACAACTGCTCCAAATTTGTACTTCGCAACTCCTGTCTGATAGGTTCATAATTTACTAATCCCCAATTAACTATTTTCCTATGGCAACTGTTCCTTTCCCTCTCCATGACGATGATACATGTGAGGCAGTTGTGGTCACTGTCACCAAAATGTTTTCCATCTCGAGCTATGACACCTATCGTAGCTCATTACAGAGCACCAATTCCAAATTATCCCCTCCCATCGTCGGCCTGGCTACATACTGAGTAAGGAAACACGCCTGAACACACCTGGAAAAGATTGCTCAATCCAAACCATCTTCACTAAGGAGGTACCAAGTAATATTGGGAAAGCTGAAGTCTTCCATAACAACAACCCTGTTATGTACGCACTTTCGCAAAATCAACCGGCCTATGAGATCTTCGATCTCTCTACTGCTATTTGGGTATCTGTAGAAGACCTCCAGTGAGGTGACAACTCCCCTGTTCTTCCCAAATTCCAGCCCTATTGATTCAGTAGGCAAACCCTCTTCGACAAACATCATTTCAAAAGCTCAGAGTTCCTGATCAGGACAATGGACTGGGGAATATATCGCAGACTGCTGCGCAGAGAACAAAGCAGAGATGGGGGTCACAGTCAGTTGTTCGGAGATCCAAGTGGTTATTGGGACACAGGCTGTTGATAGGGGAACAAAGTGGCAATGGATTAACAGGTTGTTGCTAGATGAAAAGCTTGGGAATGTGTTCAGAGTCTTTTACAGGAAAAACAGTGTGTGCATGGGTTAAGAGGCCACTGCAGGAGTAACAGATCTGAATGCATTCAGAGGCCATTGTAAGGACATCGAAGGGTGGATTGTAAAACAGGCCATTGCTAGGAGAAAAGTGTTGGGGATGGATTTACAGGGTGTTTCGAGGGGGAGAGTGGTGATGGGATCACAGGCAGTGGCTAGGAAAACAGGGGCGGAATTGGGCCAAAGGTTTCTCCTGAGAGATGAGATTCGGATTGGCTTCACAGGCGATGCCAGGAGAACAGAACGGGCTTTCGTTAACAGCCTGATGCTTGGAGCAAATGAGAGGATGAGATCATAGGCCATTGCTCGAAAAATAGTATGAGGATGGCGTAACAGGTCTTTTCTAAGTACACCGTGAGGGGATGATCTCACAGGCCTTTGCTAAGGAAGAGTAGTGGGATGGGGTCACCGGCCATTCTTACGTTAACAGTGTGGATGCATTCACAGGCTGCTGCTAGGGGAACATATTGTGGATGTGTTCACTGACCTTTGCGTGAAGAACCGAATCATGAGTCCGCAGGCTGTTCCAAGGGAAACAGTTACAACAGGGTGTTGCAAGGAAGACACTGTCATGATGCATTGAGAAGCAGTTGCTTGGATTTGTGAGTGGTTATGGGAGTGGGGATGGGGATGAGGTCAAACGCTGTGTGGGGAACAGTGGGGATCGGTTCACAGGCTGTTTTTAGATTAAAGACTTTGAATGTGTTCTGAGAGTGGAGATGGATTCATGGGCCATTGCGACAATAACAGTGTAAGATTGGGTTCAGAAGACATTACAAGTGGAACAGATTGAGGATGGGTTTACAGGCCGTGGCTCGGATAACAGTGTTGGAATCTGATACTGGCAATTGATAAGGAATACCGAGGATGGAGTCATAGGTAGTTGCTTGGGGAAAAGAATGGGGAAAGGTTCCTGGCTTTTATTGGTAGAGGAATTGAGTTCCGGAGTCCTGAGGTCATGCTGCAGTTGTATAAGACTCTGGTGCGGCCGCATCTGGAATATTGTGTTCAGGTTTGGTCGCCATACTAGAGGAATGATGTGGAGGCACTGGAACGGGTGCAGAGGAGGTTTACCAGGATGTTGCCTGGTATGGTAGGAAGATCCTATGAGGAAAGGCTGAGGCACTTGGGGTTGTTTTCATTGGAGAAAAGAAGGTCTAGGGGTGACTTGATAGAGGTATACAAGATGATTGGGGGTTAGATAGGGTTGACAGTGAGAACCTTCTTCCACGTATGGAGTCAGCTATTACAAGGGGGCATAGCTTTAAATTAAGGGGGGGGAGTAGATATAGGACTGATATTAGGGGTAGGTTCTTCACTCAGCGAGTCGTAAGTTCATGGAATGCCCTGCCAGTAGCAGTGGTGGACTCTCCCTCTTTATGGGTATTTAAGCGGGCATTGGATAGGTATATGGAGTATAGTGGGTTAGTGTAGGTTAGGTGGGATTTGATCGGCGCAACATCGAGGGCCGAAGGGCCTGTACTGCGCTATATTCTTCTATGTTCTATGTTCTATGTTCGACGAGTCATTGCTGAGGGAACAAAGTGAAGATGGGGTCGCAGTGATTTGCGAGGAAAATTGAGCGGGGAAGTATTCACAGGCACTTGCTCCAGGAACAGAGAAAGAATGCGTTCACCCGCTATTTCTAGTTAAACAGAGCGTGCATTTAGGTTATACATTCTGGTGAGAGGTGTACAGAAGGGAGATGGAGTCACAGTTCTTTGCAAGGAGAACAGAGGGAAGATGGGTCAACGGCAGGTGCGTGGGAAACCAGACTGCGGCTGTGGAGCCAGGCCGTTGACGGGGAAAAAGAGTGAGGATTAAGTCACAGGGGGCTGCTGTGGAGAACAGTGTTGACACAGCGTTCGAATGAATTCACAGTGTGTTGCTAAGGAAACGGAGAGGAGATGGGATCACAGTTCACTGCTACTAGAACCATGTTAGGATGGCGTTACAGAGCAGTTGCTAAGAAAATACAGTGGGGATGGGCTTCCTAGCGTGTTACAATGGCAGTTTAGACATTGTATCAGAGGCAGTTTCAGGGGTACCAGAGTGTGGACGGGTGTCCTGGCCATTGCTCGGAGATCGCAGTGTGTTATGGAATCATAGGTTGGTATGAGGAGAACAATGTTCCAATATATTCACAGGCAATTGCTCGGCTAACAGAGTGGGGATTACCTCACAGGCCGTTGCTTGGGGAAGATAATGGAGATGCGTTCAGAGGCTTTTGCTTGAAGAAGAAAGTGACCTTGTGCTCAGAGATTGTTGCTGGAAGAACAGCGCTCGGATGTGTTCACAGGGCATTGCACTACAACCGAGTGGTGATGGATTTACAGGCACTGCATGGAGAAGAGTGTGAGGATGGGGAAATAGGCTGTTTCTAGGAGACAAGAGAGGTTGTAACATCAAAAAGTAGGTCTGAGGACAACAGAGCGAAATTTGGACTCATTCAATTGCGAAGGGAACAGAGTGGCGGTGGACTTGAGAGGCTGTTGCTGCGAGAACCGAGTGGGAATGAGGACACTGGCCTTTGCCATAAGAACAGACTGGGAATGGCTGTACAAGCAGTTGCTCACAGGGCAGACCGGGATGAGGTTACATTAAGATGCTCGGGGAACTGAGCAGGCATGTGTTGACATGACGTTGTTAGGAGAATAGGGTGGGGATGGGCCAAGAGGCCGTCGATAGGGGAGCAGAGCAGGATTTGGGCCTCAAAGGCTGTCGCTAGGGAATCGAGGGGGAATTGGTTCACTGGCCATTGTTAGGCGAACTGAGTGACAGTGTTCAGAGATGGTTGCAAGTTAAATATTTGGGATGTGTTCACAGGCTGATGCACGAGAACAGAGTGGTGAAGGTCATCATATTGAGCTGCTATGGAAACATTGGAGATGGGGTCACAGGAGTTTGCTCGTGAAATAGACTTGGACGGGTGTCACAAGTTGTTGCTGTGAGAAAAGGATGGGGATCAGTTTCACATACCGTCCTTAGAAGAACAGAATGAGACTGGGTTCACAGAGGGAGAACAGAGGGGAGATTGACTCATATGCAGTCACCAGTAGAACAGAGCGAAAATTTGTTCACATGCCTTCACTTGGAGAGCAGAGTGGTGAAGATTTCAAAGAGCTGTGGCTTGGCGAACAGAGTAAGGATGAATTCACAGGCCTTGTGGGGAAAGGGGGGTGGGGGGGTGGTTTGTAATCACAGATTGTTGCACGCAGAACAGAATGGTGAGGGGATCACAGGCAGTTGCTGGCGGAACGGTGTGGCGATGAGGACAGAAACGGTAGAGAGGAAATCAGCAGGGGATGGGTTCCCAGGCAATTGCGAGGAGAATAGATGAGCATTGGGTCATAGGTCTTTGCAAGGACACAAGTGTGGTGGTGTGGTCGCACGTGTAGCTAGGACAATAAAGCGAAAATTAGGTCACATGCATTCGGTCGGGGAGCAGATTAGGTACGAACTTCTCAGGCTGTTGCTGTGAGGACAGGGTGGGAGTGGGGTCACAGCTCTGTGTTAGGAGAGCGGAATGTCAAACAGGTCACGGACAGGTTCTAGAAGAGGCGAGTGGGCATGGCCTCGCAGGCAATTGAGAGCACATTGGATTGTTGATGGATTTCCAGGCCATTGAGATGGGAGAAAACGATGGGAATTTCCTAAAAGGCCATGAAAATGGGAAAAAGGTGAGCTTTTGGGATGGCAGGCAGTTGCGAGTTGAACAAAGCAGCAATTGGTTCACAGGCCGTTGCTCGGCGAACTGAGTGGGGTTGAGTTCAGAGACCATTGCTGGGAGAACAGCGTTGTGATGTGTTCACAGGCTGTTGCACCAGAACAGAGTGATACGTGGGTTTTCTGGCAGATGCTAGAGGAACAGAATTGGAATGGGTTTCAAGGTTGGAGGTGGATTCACAGGACGTTACCAGAATAACACTGTGGCGAAGGCATCACACGCCATTGCGAGGAGAAGACAGAGGGAATGATTAAACAGGCAGTTGCGAGAAGAACAGAGTGGAGATAGGATACAGGCAATTTGCAAGCGTACGAGAGTGAGGATGGGATCACAGGGCCTTGCTAGCAAGCTAGTCTGGTTATGGATTGATAGCCAGTTTCTCTGAGATCAGCAGAGGAATCAGTTCACAGGGTGGTGCTAGTGAAACAGAGTTGAGATGGGATCACCATCAATTCCTAAGAGTCAAGAGTGGGGATGAATCACGTGCCCTTTTAAAGAGACAATCTGGATATTGGTTCAGAAGTAGCTTCTCTTGGAACAGAGTAGGGAAGAACTTCACACATTATTTATAGGAGAAAAAGTCTTTGCTGGCAGAACAGAGTGGCGATCGGCTAAAATGCCTTTGTTGGGAAATTAATCTCAAATCAGTTCTTCCCGCAGGATCCTGTGATCCCATCCTTACATTTTCCCCATGAGAACCGCTTGAGATAGAATTCCCAGCCTGTTCCCCTATGAGCGCCTGGGACACTAGTTCTCTTTCTGTCCCCCTTCCAATGGCCTAATATTCCTGAAGAAGGGCTTATGCCCGAAACGTCGATTCTCCTGCTCCTCGGATACTGCCTGGCCTGCTGTGTTTTTCCAGCAACACATTTTTCAATTACGATAATATCACAAGCCGATGCTAGGAGATGGAGTGATAGGTTGTTCCTATTTGAATAGAGTAGGTTCACATGCAATTGCTAGCGATCCACAGCAGAAATGCGATCATAGGGTGTTGATAGTAGAACAACGTGGGGATTGGTTCACATGTCATTGCTACGGGAACAGAGTGGGAATGCGTTCACCTGTCGCTGCAAGGAGAAAAGATTAGAGATTGGTTCACAGACAGTTGCTAGAACAAGAGCATGGGAATTAGTTCACAAGCCATCTCTTGAAGAAAAGTGCGAGCATAGGTTCACAGGCAGTTACGAGAAGAACAGAGCAGAAATGGGTTCACAGAACATTATTCGGTAAAGAGAGTGAGAGTAAGCTCACAAGCCATTGTGAGTGAACAACGTTAGCATGTTACCACAGGGTGTTGCTCGGAGAACAGTATTGACTATGGGTAGAATGCCCTTGCTTGGAGAACATCGTGGGAATGAATTCACAGGACCTTGCTGCCAAAAAAAGATTTGGGAATGGTTTGCAGGCCGCTGCAAGCAGAACAGAGTGTGGATGAGGGGCACAGGCAACTGCTCGGGAAACAGAGCGAGGATAAGTCAAAGGCAGTTGCGCTGAGAACTGAGTGGCTCTGGGGCCACAAGCCGTTCCGATGCGAGTGGTTTGAGAATTGATTGAGAGGCCGTTTTCAGGAGAACCGAGTGTGGATGAGTTCAGAGGCTGTTGCGCGCAGATCAGACTGCAGATAGATTCAGAGGCCGTCGCTCGGCAAGCAAAGTTGCGATGGGTTCACATGCCATTGCTAGGTCCACAGACCAGGGATGCGTTTACAGTCCGTTTGTAGGAGACCAGGGTGAGGATGGGCGAACAGACCATTGATAAGGGAACAGAGTTCACAGGCCGCTGCGAGGGTAACAGAGTTGGAATGAATTCATAGGCCATTGGAAGGGGGACAGAAAGAGAACTAGTGTCCCAGGCGCTCATAGGGGAACAGGGTGGGAATTCTATCTCAAGCGGTTCCCATGGGAACAATGTAAGGATGGGGTCACAGGATCCTGCGGGAAGAACTGATTTGAGATTGATTTTCATGCTGTTGCTAGGGCAATAGATCGGGAATGGGCTCACAGTTCGTTTCTAGGAGAATAGTGTGAGGACGTGCTAAGCGGCCAAAAGTAGGGGGACAGACTGGGCATGGGTAAACAGGCCTTTGATAGGATAAAAGTGTTGGGATGTGTTCACAGACCATTGGTAGATGTGGAGCGCGGAGACGGTATTCCAGGCCATTGTTAGGGGAACAGAGTGGGGATGGGTTCCTAAGCTGTACTGAGCACAATAGACTAGTGATGGATTCACAAGCCGTCGGGAGGAGACCAAAGCCGAGAGGTGTCACAGTATGTTTTTCGTGAAGACAGTGAGGATAGTCTTGCAGGGAGAACAGGGTGAGGCTGGGATTTCAGCTGTTGTACGGAGAACAGAGCAGAGATGGTGTCACGATCAGTTGCTGATCGAACAGAATGAGGTTTGTGTCACAGTGTCTTGCCAGCGAAACTCTGTGGGCATGGGTAACAGGCCGCTGCTAGGAGAACAGTGTTGACATAGATTAACATGCCGTTGTTGCGAAAAGAGCATGGGGATGGGTTCCCAGGACATCGCTCGGTGAATACGACAGGGAAGGGGTCAAAGGCCTTTGCTATACAGTCGGCATTCTGTGAGATGCCGTTTCCAGGGGAATATGGAGTGGATGAGTGCCCAAGCCTTTGCCAGGAGCACGATGTGGGGTGGCTTCAAAGTTCTTTGCTAGCGGCGCAGAGCTGAGCTGGGTTCAAAAGCTATTGCGAGGGGGACAAGTGTGCGGATAGGGTCTCAAGACATTGCTGGCGACACATAATGAGCTTGTATTCAGAAATCACTGTCCATAGACCAGCGTTGGGAAGCGTTCACACGCCATTGCCAGAAAACAGAGGGGTGATGGGTTGGCAGGAAGTTGCTAGGGGAACAGAATGAGTGCGCTGCTGTACGAACAGAGGTGGAATGTGTTCTCAAGCCATTGCCGGGGAACAGAGCGGGAGTCCGATCACAGGCTGTTGTTAGGAGAACAGAGTGGAGATTGGTTCACAGACCGTTGTGAAGGGAACAGAGTCGTGATGAGTTCACGAGCAATTCCTCAAGGAGTAGGAATGATTTCACTGGTAGTTTCTAGTAGAATAGAGTGGAGAAGGGATCTCAGTCTATTTCCAGTAGAACGGATAACTAATGGGGTCCCAGGCCAATATTTGGAGAACAGAGAGGTGATGAGTTCACAGGCAGGTGTTGATGAAAGTTAGTGGGGAGATGGTCACAGGATGGGGCAACAGGCCGTGAAAAGGGGGAAAGGGAAACATGCGGGTTGAAGCCATTGCCAGGGAACAGAATTGGAATTGAATCAAAAGTCATTGATGCAGGAACAGAGTTGCAATGAGTTCACAGGCCAATGCTCGTGGAACAGAGTGTAAATGGGTTCACATGCCATTGCTCGGGGGACACAGTGGGGATGAGCTCAAAGGTCATTGCTCGTCGACTAAAGTGGGGATGGCTTACTGGCCCTTCCTTTGTTAACAGAATGTTGATTAGATCACACACTGTTTCGAGTCAATCAATGTAGAGAAGGGGTAAAGAGCGGGAATGGTTTGCAGGCAGATGCTTGGACGGCAGCGTCGATAGGATATGCTGCCAGTTCCGAGAAGAGCAGCATGGGGATTGGTGTGCAGGTATTTCTGGGGTAACAGAGCGTGAATGGGTTCACAGGCAGTTGCTGGAGGAACGGAAATGGGGATAGACTTCACAGGCCTTTGGTAGGAAAACACAGTGTGGATGGGGTCACAAGAGGCTGTTACCCGAACAAAATGTGGAGGATTTCACAGATTGTCGCTGAGAGAATAGAGTGGCAATGACGATCAATGGCCGTTGCTTGGTGGAAAATGTAAGTTTGCGTTTACAGGTCATTGCTCGGTGAACAGAGTGGGGATTAAGTCACAGGCAATAACCAGGAGAACAGAGTTTGGATGTGCTTACTGGCTGTTGCGAGGCAAACAATGTGGAGTTGGGATCACTGGCCGTTGCTTGGGACAATGAGTGCGGACTGGTCAGCAGAACATTGCTGGAGGAGCAGATTGGGGATGCCACTGGACATCGTCGACATGGAAACAGATCGTAGGTTGGTTTCAATGGCTCTTGCTACGAAAACAGAGTGGGGATGGACTCACAGGCTGTTGCTACAGGAACAGATTGCGGATTGGTCTGCAGGCATTTGCTGGCAGAGTTATTCACCGACAGTTGCTCAGGAGCAGAATGTGGATGGGTTTACCGGACCTTGCTCGGAAAACAAAGAGTGGGGCTTGGGCCATAGGACGTCACAATGAGAACAAAGCGGGGATGTGGACCCAACCGGTTGTTAGAGGAACAGAGCGGTGATGGGATCACAGACAGTTGCCAGAACAAAAGAGCGGGAATGCGTTCACAGGCCACAGGCCGTTTGTAGGGGAATACAGTGGGAATTGGTTAACATGCAGCTGCAAAGAGAGCAGTGTGTGTCCAGGTTCACAGGCTGTTGCTTGGTGAACAGTGTGCAAGGAGTCACAGGCCATTGCAAAAACAACAGACTGGCGATGGAGGCACAGACAGTTTCGAGGGAAACAGACTAGCGATTCAGTCAAAGGGTGTTAGTAGGCCAACAGTGCGAGCTGGGTGCACAGAACGTGTTTAGTGGAACAGAGTAGGGATGAAGTGAGAGGTCATTGCGAAGGGAATAGTGCGTGGATAGGGTTACGGGTGATGGTTAGGAGAAGAGAGTGAGTATGGATTCATAGGCCATGGTGAGGAGAATAGGGTGGGGATTGGTTTCACAGACTGCAGCTCAGAGAGCAGAGTTTGCAGAGTTTAACAGGTGCTTGCTTGGAGAACACAATGGCAAAGCAGACATCGCCCATTTTTCAGTAAACAGAGTGGAGATCGGGGATAGGCTGTTCTTATTACATGGTTTAAACCCTCCTGCTAAAGTTAAACCAGCAACACATACTGAAATTGTCCCGTGCAGTTATCCGTGAAAATTTGAGAGGCCAAGAACGATTTAAAGTACAAATTCAGGAACTTATTTCTCAGAGTATAACAGGGAATATTTAACTAACAAATTACAACGCCTTCCTCAGAATTATCTTGAGAGTGGGACTGGGAGAGAATGGGAATGGGGGTAAGAGAGATAGTCGGAAGAGGCTGCAGAGTGTAGGAACTTGGGAGAGACAGAGTGGGAAGCAAGAGAGAGAAGGGTGTAGAAAGGGAGAGTGGGGGTTACAGATAGAGTGGAAAGGGGAGAGACAGTAAGAGGGGAGGAGGGAGAGAGGAACAAACAATGGGAATGGACGGGCGAGGGAGAGAGCGGGAAGGTAGGGGAAGCGTGGAGAGAGGTGGAAGGGCGGGGAAGTGCAATAGTGAAAGAAGGGAGAGGGAGAGATAAATTGCTAAGTGAGGAGGAGGGAGACATGGGCAGGGAGTTGGGAGAGGAAGACAGTGGGAAGGGATGGGGAGGGAGAGTGTGGGAAAGGAGGGGAAGGGAGATAGAATGTCGTGGGGTGGTCCGAAAGAGTGGGAAGTGTGGTTGGAGAGAGTGGGGAGAGAAGGGGCAACGGAAGTTGAGGTGAGATAGAGTGGAAAGGGAAATAGAGTGTGTTCGGGGCTTAGAGAGAGCGACTGCGAAGTATGAGAGAGAGACAAAGCCGGAAGGGAGAGAAAGGTATTGAGAGAGTCGGAAAGTATGAGGAAGAGAGGAGTGCAGAGACCGAATAGGAAAGGAGGGTTGAGAGACACAGTGGGAAGGGAGGAAGGAGGACGAGATTGGACAGGAAAAAGAGCTTGGGAGTGGAGAAGATGAGAGTACGATTGAAGAAAGAGGGTGCTGTAGAGAGTCGGGAGGGAGGGGACGAGTTGTAGAAAGTTTTAGGGGAGTGGAAGGGTTTGTGAGATTGGAAAGGGAAGAGGAGTGCGACAGACGGAAAAGGGCCGGGCGAGATAAAGTGTCAATAGAGGACGAGGGCGAAGTGTGTAGGGTCAGGGAGAAGGAGATCGTGGAAGGGGGCGTGGAGGGTGAGATTGGGAAGTGAGGGGGAGGGAGAGAGAGGGAAGAAGGGTTGGAGTGAAAGAATGGTGAGTCGTTGCGAGAGATGGGGAGGGGAGAGGGATAAATTGGGAAGGGCAGGCGGCAAACAAAGAGTGGGATGGGAGGGGTTAGAAAGGGAGCGGGAATGGAGGGTAAGGAAGAGTAGGAAGCCATGTGCATTTAGTGAGAGTGGGAAGGGAGATGATAGGAAAGAGAGTCGCGAGGGGTGCACCAAGTGACTGAGACAAGAGATTACAAAGCAAGGTTGAGAGAGAGAGAGAGAGAGAGAGAGAGAGAGGGAGTGGGAACAGAAGGGGCAACAGAGGTAGTGGTGACAGACTGGAAAAGGGTGAGACATTAGGAGGGGAACACAGAGTACGAGTGGGAAGTGTGAGCAAGGGAGAGAGTTGGAAGGAGGGGAAGGTATTGGGACAGTGAGAAGGGAGGGATGAGGGGAGTGGCCGACAGTGGGCAGGGGGAGCGAAGAGACAGAATAGTGAAGGAAGGATGAGAGAGAGAGTGGGAAGGGAAGAGGAAGGGAGAGATGAGGAAGAAGAGATAACTTGGAAGGGGACATGGTGAGACAGCGTTTGGTGAGGGACGGCGAGGTAGACAGTGTGGAGGGAGCTGAAGGGTTGGGGAGAGTAGGAAGAAAGGGGAAGGGAAAAAGAAAATGAGAAGGGAAGGGAGAGAGAGGACAGGGAAGATGGAGTGATATATTTGGGAGGGGAGGTGGTGAGAGAAATGTGGAGGGGAGAAGGGATGAATGGGATGGGAGGGAGGCAGTGAAAAGTTGGAAAAGTGATTTGGAGAGACAGTGGGAAGGGAGAGTGAGGGAGACAATGGGTAGTGGAAACAGAGTGGGGTCGTACATGCGGATAATAAGAGATATAAGGGATGGAATGGGTGAGATCTAGTTGCGAGGGGTGTACTGAGAGTGCGGGAAGGGACGTCAGAGAGAGATGATGGTAGAGAGAGGTAGTGGGGATACAAAGGGCAAAAGATGTACTGGTAGAGCGAGAGTGGAAAGTGGGAGAGAGTGGGAGGGTTCAGGGAAGTTAAGTTGGAAGGGTGAGCAAGGGAGAGATTCGGAAGGGAGGGGAGGTATTGAGAGATTGGGAAGGGAGGGGAAGGGAAGTGGGATAGCGTGGGAAAGGAGGAGGGCAGAGACAGAATAGGAAAAGAGCGATGAGAGAGACAGTGGGAAGGGAGGAGTGAATTTGGGAGAGAAGAGAGTGAGAGAATTATTGGGGAGGGAGACTGGGGTAGAGGTGGGGGGAGCGGGAGGGTTGGAAAGTGTGGGAAGGTAGGAAAGTTGAGGAGAATGGGAAAGGAGGGGAAGGGATGGATACTGTGGGAAGGGAAGGCAAGGGAGCCAGACAGAGGGAAGGGAGGGTGGAGTGATATTGTTGTTAGGGAGGAGGAGGGAGAAATGAGTGGGGAGGAGAGACCGAGATACTGGGAAGGGAGGGCAACAGAGAAACATTCGGACGGTAGGGGTTGCAGAGACAGTGGGAAAGGAGGGAAGGAAGAGAGAGAGTGGCAAGGGGGATACTGAGACAGTGGGAAGAGAGATAAGAGAGAGAGAGTGGGATACAGAGGGAGTGGGGAGTGAAGGAGCAATGTATGTAGTGGTGAGAGAGGGAGTAGAAAAGAGGAGAGAGAGAGGTTGGGGACAAGCGAGCGAGAGTGATAGTTGGAAGGGGGTAAGTATTGAGAGAGTGGGAAGGGGAGAGAGCAAGTGGGATGGGAGGGGGAATAGACGGAGCTGAGGGGCGTGGAGGACAGCGGTGGGGGAGAGAGAGATTTGAATGAGAAGGAGAGACGGTGGGTGGGGAGGTGGGGAGAAGTGATTCAGAAGGAAGAGCAAGGTCGAGAGTGGGAAGTGAGGGATGAGTGGTAGAGAGTGAAGGGAAGGGAGAGGGTGAGAGTGAGAGGGTCAGACTGGGAGATTAAGAGAGAAAGTGGGAAGTTGGAGAGAAAACTAGGAAGGAAGGGGATGGAAAGAGTGGGAGAGGAAAAAGAGTGGGGAAGGAAGAAGAGAGAGAGTGAGAAGCGGAAGGGGCAGAGTGCGATGGGAGTGGCAAGAGAGAGAGTGAAGGGATGAGAGAGTCGGGAGAAGAGACATGGAAGGGGTGGGAAAAGGGATGAAGGGGTTAGTTGTGCGAGAGAGCGAGGGATGTTGGGGTGAGACTATGGGAAGCGGGGAGCTAGATTGGCAAGGGAACGGGACAAAGTTTGCAAAGGGGGGATTGAGGGGTAGCGATGGGGAGACAGGGAAGGTGAGGTCGAGAGAAGGGGAGAAAGTGGTGGGATAGAGATATAGAGGGATGAGAGGGAGCAAGAGATGAAGATGGACGGGGAGAATGAGAGGTGGGGTGTGTGTGAGAAAATGAGGAGAGTGAAAAAGGGAGAGAAAGAGGTGGGAGAGTGAGTGGAAGGGGAATGAGTGAGGGAGGGGGAGAAAAGGACAGACTGAAGAGAGAAAGAGGTGGGGTGATGGAGGAAGTTTGGAGAGAAGAAGGTTGAGTGGAGAGAATCATTGGGAAGGGGAGACAGGCGACAGAGGCAAGGAAGAGTGAGAGACAGTGGGGTGTAACACTGGTGGAGAGAGAGCGGGAAGGGGAGGGGGAGTATGAGGAGGAGTGGAGAGAGGGGATGGAAGAGTGAGAAACAAAGAGTGAGATTTGATAGAGAGAGTGAAGGAAGCGGTAGAGAGATCGGGAGCGAGAGAGGGGAGGAGGAGATAGAGAGATGTTGAAGAGAGAGTGGAGGGCGGAGTAGAGAGAGGAGAGGGAAGAAGAGAGAGGAAGAGGTAGGGGAGAGAGGAAATGGGTGAAAGATGGTGAGGGGAGAGAGACTGATTGGGAAGGGAGAGATAGAGTGGGTGGCGAGGTTTGGAAGGGAGGTAAAGTGAATGGGAAGGGGGAGTAAGTGAGAGAATGTGGGAAGGGAACATTGTATGGGAGTGGAGGTGGGACAATGATCGAGTGGGGAGGGAGGATGTGGAAGATTAAGGTGGAAAGGATGGAAGGAGAGCGAGAAAGGAGGGAAGAGAAACAGAGTGGGAAGTGATGGGCGGCGATAAAGTGGGGCAAGGGAAGGGCGGGAGAGAGAATGGGAAAAGAGGGAGAGGTTAAAGTTAGATATTGGGAAGGCTCGGTGTCAGACAGTGGGATTGGAGGGAAGAAATAGTGGGATAGGAGGGGAGGGAGAGATTGGGAAGGTGTGAGTGAGAGTGGGAAGTTTGGGGGATGGAAAGTGAGAGTGAGAAGGTGAGACTGAATTAGGAGGGAGGAAAGAGACAGGGCAGAGGGTAAGAGAGGGAGAGGGAAAGAGGGAGAGTGAGGGTGAATGGGCCAGAGAGTGGAAATTGGAGGAGAGAGAGTAAGCGAAGGGAGTGGGAGAGGAAGACTGGGAGGGGAGGAGTGTGGGAAAGTGAGAAACAGTGGAAAGGGAGGGGAGATAGTTTGCTAAGGGGGATTGAGGGATCGAGAGGCAGGAGGCAGAGAAGGAAGAGTGAAAAACAGTGGGAAGTAGAGAGTGGACGGGGACAGAGGGAGTGCAGTTAAGAGAGACTGAGTTTGCGGGTTGCAGTGAAATGGGGCAAAACGTGAGGGATGGGTTTGTGAGCTGGAGAGCGAGAGAGAGGGAGGAAGATCAACAGAGATTTTGAAGAGAGGGAAGAGAGTAGAGAGAGAAGGAGGGTATGGAGAGAGAGAAAGTGGGGAGAGCAAGAGAGTGAGAAATGAGAGAGCAGGTATGATGGGAGAGAAAGGGCGAGAGGGAGTAAGGGGGAATTGGACTGTTTGGAAGGGGGAAGAGTGTGCGAGGGAGGGAGAGAGATAAAGGTGAGTGTGATAGAGAGAGAATGCGGTGGAAGAGAGAGAGGGCGGGAGGGGGAGAAAGACTGGAAAAGAAGGAGGGGTTAGGGAAGGAGAGAGACGGAGGTGGGGTAGGTACTGAAGTGGTGTAGAGAAGTAGAGGAATGGAAGAGACAGAGAGAAGAGGAAGAGGTGTGGGATAGAGAACGGAGCAAGGGATGGGAGGGAGATAGGGATGGAGAGGGAGAGAGAGTGTGATAAAGGTGGCCCAAAAGGAGAGAGGTGGGAAGAGGTTGGCGGGAGATAGAATGAGAGTGAAGGAAAAAGATAGCATATGTAGTGGAAAGAGAGAAACGGATTCAGAGCGAGAGAGGGAGAGAGTGTGGATAGTTTTAAAGGTAGTAGTGAGAGAGTGAGGGAGGAGTGGGGAGGGACAAAGAGTGGCAAAGGGAAACAGAGGGAGAGAAGACATAGTGGAAGAGCTGGGGAGAAACAGATGGAGGGGATAGAATGAGGGTGGATGCGAGAGACGGAGAGCTATGGGGTAATCGGGACAGGGGGTGAGAGAGGCGGTGAGACCGAGAATGAGGGGGGAAGAAGAAGAGAGTGGTGGGAAGAGAGTTGTGCGGGAGAGAGAGAAGGGAACAGTGTGGAGGAATACAGTGAAAGTGGAGTGCAGAAGCAGTGGCGGAGAGGTACAATGGGGGACAGAGGAAAAAGAGATGGAGGGAGGGGAGAGAAAGTCATAGTGATAGAGAGGGGAGAGCGAGTGAAGAGAGAGTCAGGCAGAGGTAGCGGGAGAGAGCGTCTTGTGGGGGAGAGAGTCTGAGAGAGAAAGGGAGAGAGCAATGCAGAGAGGAGGGGAGAAGCTGAGGCGAGAGATGAAGAGCAAGGGCGGAAATAGAGAGGCAGGAGGAGAAAAAGAGAGATGAGAGAGAGGCAGGGGATGGAGAAAGAGGAGGAGAGACAGGGAAGTGCTGAGAGGAGGGTGACAAAGAGAGAGAAGAAGTTGGGAGGGGAATGATGTGTAGAGGATGCGAGAGAGAAAGAGGGAGGGGACGGAGAGAGAGAGGACGGAGATGTAGCGGGAGGGGGGAGGTTGAGTGAGGGAGAGAGGGATGGGAGAGGGAGAGAGATAAGGAGGTGAGGGTGAGAGAGGGAGATCGAGGTAGGGCAAGGGAAGAGACGGAGAAGATAGAGAGAGGGGAAGAGAGATGGTTCAGAGATATAGTGTGTAGCGTTGGTGAGAGAGAGGAAAGAGGAGAGAGAGTGTTGACATAACGATGGGAGGGGTAGTTCGAGAGGGAGGGAATGGAGAGAAAACGAGAGGGAGTGATGGAAAGAAGGGGAGGCAGCGGCAGAGATGTATGTTGGGGAGATAGAGATGGACAGAGGGTGTAGAGAGGGAGCGGTGAGAGCGAGACGTAGAGGGCGGGAGTGAGAGAAAGGGTAAGAGAGATGAGGTACAGATAGAGTGAGAGGGGTGGAGAGAGAGTCGGGCGAGATGGAGACAGGGAGAGAGGAAGTGAGAGAGTGGGGAGGTGGAAAGAGAGTGCTGGGCAAAGAGAGTGGTGTTGGGGAGAGAGTGGGGGAACAGGTTGTGGGGGAACCCTTTCGTCTCTTCTATTCTAAAAAAATGTAGACATACATAATTCTCAGTGCTTGGTTTCCTAAACGTCATCTTTGAGGTAACATGGTCCACCTAATCTCCCAACAATTCAATTTTGAGAACAAATCCGGTACTCCTTCACTCCCCTCCCCAAAGTACGCTGTTCTGCTGCCATTTTACCCAGAAGTAACTGTTCCCAGACTACTTTGGCCAGATCCTATCATATTTCTAATAAGCTCTGACTCTCCAATTCAAAATCTTTTATTCTACAGATGATTGATTTTTCAATTTTCATTACCAAATTTATGATGCATGATGTTGTGGTCTTTGGTGCTAAAATGGACCTCAAATCCTGCCTGGAATACCAGATTGGCTTCATTCCCTGCAATGAGGGCTAGCAATGCACTGTCTCTTTTCGTATCTTCTACATGTTGATATAGCAATCTGTCAGGAATAAATTTCGAACATGTGTTCCCCCTTATATACTCCAGGATACTTTGAAAATTGCAATTCCTTAACACAATTGTCCTATTATTGTTTTGACGCACCTCAGACAATTGTTTATTCACCCGCTACTGTATTTGCTTCTAACTGGGAATCCAGAACATATCCCAGCAGTGTACCTGTCATGTTTTCCTTTCCTAAACTCGACCCACAATGCCCTATTTAAAGACCCTTCCAAGATATCTTCCCTGCTATTGCAGTATGTGATTCCTCAACTAATAAAACCACACTATCTGCTCTTTTACACTCTCTCCTGACCTGCCTATAGTTCCTATACCACAGAATATTGCGTTCCCAGTCCTGAGATCCCTTATCCACATCTCTGAAATGGCAAAAGTCACATTTACATATTTTGATCCACTCCCTTACCACATCTGTCTGACCTATATTCCACCCCGTATTAAGTTAAAGGACACTCAGGCTGGAATATAACCCTTGGAACATTCTATTCCTTGCAGTTCTGCAGTCAATCAATGCTTGTTATCAGCCTGCTAAATGTATGAACATAATTTGTAACTGTCGGTCTGAAGAAAAGTGATATTTATTGAATTGTGACAAATGTTTTAAAAAAATATTCATCACACTGTCCACAACTGAGCGATCACCTTCACATTTTGTGGGTTTCTGGTGATTAATTCACATTCAGAATGCAGAGGCGCCAGGCCTCAATAATCAAGAAAATCGTTGGTGTCTCTCCACAAGCACACGCATTCCCAATGATGCTGTTGAATTGTGCATGGTCCTGTCTTGTCGAACTCTTTCTGAGCAGTATTCACTCTCGCCCTGGTATTTCAAGCCTGCCTGTCACCAGGTTGAGTTTCACACAAGGTAATTTTTGATGCCTTCCTCTGTTTTCCACTCCACGATCCACACAATACTGGGAATGGACTTGCTCAGGAAGGCACCAACACATATAGCCCTGAATTGAAAACACTCAGTAGGTTGGGTTGAACAGTACATCATGGAGTGTACAAAACGTGACACACAGACTGCTTCACGCAGATTGTGCATTATCATCGATTGGTGGATATGTGAGGGAGTGAGGTGTGCGAAGTCTGGAAGATTTGGAATGGCATTAGGATAAGGAGTCTCGTTATGCTGTTCATTGTTGCATTTAACAGAGTGTCAGTACAATGAATTTGTGGTGAGTTACACGAAATAATATCTTCAATGCTTACATTCGACAGTGATTCTTGGTTTGGCAGTTGCTGCTGTTTATCCTCAGATCCACTCTGCAGGACTGATCACCAAGTGAACCAACATAAAAAATATTTTAGGTTAACCATGTATTAATCTCTGGCAGTACATATAGATAAAAAGTTGTATTTAGATACCAGTGAATATGAAGATGGCTTTTAGTTTATTTGGTTTTAGTGGGTTCGTTGTGAGATATCAGGTTGTACAGAAAACTGTCAAATTGTTAAAGCCTCCATCCAGGGCCTGGTCCAGGCTGCAGTTATATGGAGTCTCAGAGGCAGGCCAGTATTCATCAACGTAAGTATCTTGTACTGTGTGATTCTGGCCCTGCATGCCCACTTATCTGCTCCCCAGAACAGGTTCAGAAGATGAATTTCTAAGACATCGTTGTGGCCAGGCAGCGACATCTACTTTGGACAGCATTTGTGCCAGCACAGAAAGCAGTGATAGGCTGTTAGATCGTTTCCACCCTGCCAAAGGTGAAATGCAAATGACTTATTGCGACAGGACATTTGACTGACTCTCCTGACCCAGGACCGAAGCTCCCTGAAGAGGTTTAGGAGCAGTCCAGTATGTCAGGCAGTATCACAGGCATCTGTGATGTTCAGTAACACTCTGTCTGAATTCAAATCTGGTGGAATTCATTTTCTGTATAAATCGTGACTACGTGATAATACATTTACTGATAAGAGTAATAATCAGACGTCAGGCAAAACTAAAAGTTGCTCGAAAAGCTCAGAAGATCTGGCAACATCAGTAAAGGGAAATCAGAGTGAATGTTTTTATTCCGAAACTTTAACTTAGATTTCCCTTCACAGGTTTTACCAGGCCTGCTGAGATTTTTCTATAAATTCTGTTTTATTTTTGTTTCTGAGTCACAGCATCTACCGTTATTTTGTTTATTTTTTTCATTTAATGATAACGTGTTGACCATGCTTTGTGAATTGGGCTATAATAAGATGTGAACTCTTACTATTCCACTCAACAATAATTGTATTATCACTGAGAACAATTAGGCGGTTCCTATATTTAGGTAACTAAAATGTAAACTCATGTCAACACCTTATGTTACAAAAATAAGCAACAACAGTTTTATTTTATAATGAACAAACCATCTTGTCAAAATTCAAATGAGTGCATTGTCACCCTAACATTTCCAAAGTTTTTAGACTTGGATGATTACATATTCACAGTGAGCCAATGTTTGAGCAATCAAATCGAGTTAGCGTTCCAATAAATTTAAATGTAATTAATCACATTAAGTTTTCACATCCGTGTACAAGCTTCAGCTATTTACAAACAATACAAAATTGCACCAAATCGACAGGGACTTTGAATATTAACCTCAATAAAATAATTTGTACTCTTAAATTGCAGTAAGTTACAATTTAAAATCTAGAGTGTTTATAAATAAGTTTACAATATGATCAGTGGAAAACAGTGAACATGCTCATTTGAGTGAAAATTCAGACATTTTCATGAGTGTTGAGTCAAAACTATTGTGATATCTGTTTTCGCCATTGGGATACAATATCTGAAATATTTATGTTCTGATTAATAGTTATTCCTTCACAATGAAACTGACTGTGGACAACTTGCATCTTAAATGCTCACATTGCCCCAAATATTATCAGATATTTGACAGTTTTTACCATGGAAACGAATAGGTTGCTGGATTTTACTGGAGCTGTACATGATGCAGTAACGAACTGTAAAATACAGAAGGAAGCCATTGTGCCACACTGTACGTAAAACCTCCTTAAAGCTCTATCCAGCTCATCACATTTGCCAGTCCTATGTCCATATCCATTTAAGTTGAAAGCTTCCAAATAGATATCCAGTTCTCTTTTGAATCACATCCATTACTCTTCCAGGCAGGGAATTCCTTATCCTAACATGTCCTGCAGAACGAAGTTTCTCCTCATTTCACTTCTATCTGTTTTGCTGGCAATCTTGAAGTTGGGATTTCTAATTACTGTAATGCCAACTAATCGATGCAGGATTTCTCTTTACCCTGAATTTTTTGATGCCATTTTGAGAACCTCAGTATGTTCACATTGTATTCTTCCTTGGGCAGGAAAGCATAAGTCCAATTTCTCTTCTTCCTTTTCCTCACTACTTCATTTAGTTTTCATTGTAATTATTTGCAGCGTTACTGGCATTCTTTAACAAAGTTATATGCTATGTGTTTGTGTGTGTCTGTGTGTGTTGTGAACAATCGGCTGTAATTGAACTCAAATGCAAAAAGAAAGAATTGTTACAGTTATTGTACATCACTACATTCCGTTATGGTCGACGAAATATACAATCCGAGCAGTCTGATGTCAAAATGACATACAAATCTATGTAGTTCATGTGTTAGTCAATTGGGGTGGCACAGAGGCTCAGTGGTTTATACTGCTGCCTCACAGCGCCAGGGACCTGGTTTAAATTCCAGTCTCAGGTGACTCTCTGTGTGGAGTATGCACATTCCCCCCTTGCCTAAGTGGCTTTCCTCTTGGTGCTCTGGTTTCTTCCCACAGTCCAAAGATGTGTAGTCTAGGTGAGTTTGTCATGCTAATTTGGCCGTGGATTTCGGTGCATTAGTCAGGTCTAAATATTCGGAATGGATCTGGGTGACTTACTGTTTGGAGGGTCAGTGTGGACTAGTTGGGCGGAAGGGCCTTTTCCCATTAGAGAATCTAAACTAACTACATGATGTTCGTGGATTGAATGAAAAACAATCGGTCATGTATTATGACCAAAGAACGAACAAATATTCAGATCGAATCATAGAGATGTACAACATGGAAACAGACCCTTCGTCCAACTCGCCCATACCAAACAGATATCCAATTTAATCGAAAGCCATTTAACAATATTTGGTTCGCTTCCTTCTAAACCAGTCCCATTCATATAATCAGCCAGATGTATTTTACCAGCCCCTATGACTTCGTCTGACAGTTCATTGTATTCACGCACCACATACTGTGTGAACAAGATCAGATTTTTATCAAATCTCAGTTGCATGAATTTTGGTCAATAAACAATCATCATTGTTCACAAAACCAGAAACGGCTGGAATACTGGAGCTGACATGACAGGTTTTGGTTTGCGACAGAAGAAAAAAATACTTAAGAAAAAGGTTCTCTGATTCCACGGTGAAGGATTTCTGCAGACTGCTCAGGGAATATTGAAATGGATTGATAAACAGCCCAAGGACATTGTTCACTTTGTTATCAATGACATAGGCAGAAAGAATGACCAGGTCCTGAAAGGACAGTTCAGGGAGATGGTACAAATTGAAAGGTGTTGAATCCCGGGTTGCAATCTCGGGATTTGTTCCCATGTCAAGTGGAAGTGAGGCAAGGAATAGGAAGATACAAAAATTAAAGAAAACGTAGAGGCCCAGGAAGTGCTCCTTCGGCCCTCCACTTCTGTGCCCTTCCAAATACACTGCGTAATCTATCGCCCAAATACTAAGGACCGGTATCCTTCTGCTCCCCACCTACACATACATCTGGCCAGATGCAATTTAGATGAGCCTATTGAGCCTGCCTCTACTATCTCTGCCAGCAACACGTTTCAAGCATCCACCACCCTCTGTTTAAAGTCCTTTCCACATGTATCCCTATTACATTTTCTCCTGTGGTCTTGAAGGCTGGACTTTTATTTAACCCCTCAGCCTGGGAAAAAAAAGGCTTATCTGTATCCAGTTTGTCCAAACGGCTCATGATTTTGTTAATCTCAATCAGTTCCCCTCTCAATCTCCGTTTTGTTTCTAATGAAAACAGACCTCAACGACTCAACATCACTTCATAGCTCGCACGTTCCATACCAGGCCACATCGTCATGAAACTTCTCTGCACCTTCTCCAACGCATCCACATCATTTTGGTAAAGTGGCGACCAAAGTTGTCTTTGTTTTGTAACTGTGGTAGAACCAAAGTACTGTACAATTTTAACGTGACCTGCCAGCTTTTATACTCAGTACTCAATCCGATGAAGGCAAGTCTACCATATGCTTTCTTGACCACTCTATCCACCTGTGCAGCCACCTGCAGGATACAATGCAACTGAACATCCAGATCTCTCTGTTCATTAACTTTTCACAAGCCTCTCCCGTTTACAGTATTGTTCGCTCTGGAATTGGATCGTTCAAAATGCATCACCTCATAATTGCTCACATTAAAATCCGTCTGCCATCTCTCTGTCCAACTCTCCAGTCTGTCCATATTCTCCTGTATTCTTTGACAACCCCCTATCTTTCTGTACTCCGCCAATCTTCATGTCATCTGCAAACTTACTGATCAGACCACCAATTTCCTCTTGCTGATCATTTCGGGATATCACAAACAAAAGGACTGATTCCTGTGGAACACCACTGGTCACTTTTCTCCATTCGAGAAGCTCCCTTCTATTACTACTCTCTGTCTCCTGTTGCTGAACCGTTTTTATCTGCCTAGCTAGAACACCATACACACCATGTAACTTAACGTTCACCATCAATTTACCCCGGGGAACCTTATTAAACGCCTTACTAAAGTCCATGTATATGACTTCGACAACCTTCTTTCATCAATCAACTTGGTCACTTCCTCAAATAACTAGTCAATTCCACAAAGAACTATGAAACTCCATTTTATTTTTCTATTCCATCCCTATCATTTTTGGATTGAGACTTTTTGCAAAATTGGGATCGCTCCCAAGGCAGTATGTTTCCATTTTAACTAGAGGGGCAGCAGCACCCTGGCGAGTGCAAATCTGTTGCACTTAAGCACATAATGTACGAGGCTGTGAAACAAAACAGCAGCTCAGAGAGTTGAGGTTAATAGGATCAACAGACAGCGCCAGTCTACTAACCACGGTGAGGGAAGGAATCATATAAAGTTCAAAGTGTGAGTTGAGAGTTGAATTAAACATAGAAATGAGGCTCAGTATTATCAGGAAATAATAAATAAGGCTGAAGAGTGTAGTATGCACACTGCACAGGAACATATTAAAAGAGAGAAGATGAATCAACAGAATTCGTTTAAAAATCTTGTACCCACGTGCATATAGTACTTGGAATAAAACGGATGAGTTGACAGCACAAAAAGAGATAAGTGAACATGGCCTGCTGGGGATTACTGAAACATGGTTTCAGGAAGGCCCAGGCTCTGGAGATAAATGTACATGGGTTCTTAGCATACTGACAGTATTGACAAGAAGGAATTTTATTCATTAAGATTCATATCAAGGCTGAATTAAGAAACGAAATTGGCACGAAGGTTGAAAATCAAAAATCAGTCTGGGTGGAAATAAAAACAAAGGAAAAAGACCCTTGGGAGAAGTCATTTCCGGGCAACGTCCCCATCCCACTCTACTTACAATCCTTCTGAAATAGCTGGGAAATAAAGAGGGCTTGTGAGAAGGGTACAACGGTAATTATGGAAGTTTTGAACATCTATATTGGATGGATTAATCAACTTCGCAAGAATAGCCACGGCAAAACATTCATAGTGTGTATAATGGATTGTTTATTAGAGCAACATGTCATGGAAAAAGTAGGTAAGTGACTACTTTAGGTTTGTTATGATGGAATGAGGAAGCATTGCTAAATGGTCTTGTCGTTTTCAGTATCCACTTACAAGGAGTCACCACAACAGGTAGACATTCAAATTCAGACTGAAAGTGAAGACAGTGAGACTTTTCGTATTTGGCAAAGATCATGGTACAGTCCTGAGAAAGGAGTTGAGAAGAGGGGACTGGGCAAAAACAGGCAAGATCTAGGACATGATATGGTTTGCTTAAACAGTATATTGAGCACCGAGCTAGAGATTGGGCTGGTTACAAATTGTATGATCAGAAGAGCTAATTGAAACTTTTGACATAGTGGCATTAGTGGTCAAATTATAATGAATTTCACATGATGTCTGAATTCTATTAGAAATTATTTTTGAAATTACAGTTATAAACCAAATTCATGCAAGGCTTGAAGGTATGAGGAGCAACTTGTTCCAGTTAATTGAAGTAGTACATGACAAAGACATAATGGAAAATGTCTGTTATTGATAGAAACACTGTCAGATGTACAGGCACTCCAATGTGCAAACCACAAAAAGGAAAGGCGACTCAATGATAGTTAACAAAAGAAGCCACAGATTGCATTAGTTCAAAGGAAGTGGCTTAAAAATGCCAGATGTCTTAGAAAACCAATGGATCAGAGAAATGTAGGACCCAGCAAAGAAGGACCAAGGAAATGATAACGAAACCTAACAGAGAGCAGGAATTCAAATGAAGAAGAAACATAAAGACTGCCAAAGAGTTTCCTGTAAAATATGAGAGGAAAGTAAAAACAGGCTCAAATGTGGAACTGTGAATATGCAGATAGGATAATTTATTCCAGTGATCAGAGAAATTACAGGACAATCTAATCTAATCTAATCTTCAGGACAACTAAACAGTTACTTTGTGTCTGGCTTCAAAACAAAACATACAGAATATCTCTAAGAAATACCGTGACCAGGGGACCTGTGTAGATAAAGACTAAAAAATATTCGTATCATACATCTAATGGACCAGATCTGATTGTCACCAATATTTCGGTGAAAACAGCAAATGACATATTGACTGCTTTCAGGATCATTGTGCTATTTCTCTGCACGTTTTGGAAAGGAAAGTGTTATTCTGGAGAACTGGAAAGTAAGAAGGGACGTCAAGGGCGAATGACAAACTGTAGACAAGATCACTTGTCATCCACAACAGACAATCGAGTTAAAGAATGCAGTATTGGACATTTAGAAAGTAAAAGCAAAATTGGAGGGGATGATAATTCATCTATGAAATGTCCATCATAATTGCCAATATATTTTTTGAAATTGATTGAAGATTCTTTTGTAGACAGAGGCAATGGAAAGTCAGTGGAGGTGATGTATTCGTGTATTCAGGATCATTTTTAAATACTTTTCACGGTAACTTCGTAAGTAAAATTAATGTAAACGTTAGGTTTAACTTCATTTAAAGTGAATCTGAATGTAGCATTAAAAAAACATCCTGTACATTCAATGTTGACCAAACAGTACCTTGAATTTTGAGAACAGTTTTGTTGCCCTAATTAAAAAAAAATACTGACCACATAGGAAGTCAAATGGACGTTATTCATAATAATCCCTCAGATGGAAAGAGTGTCTGCTGAAACTCGACCTGTATTCTCTACTGTTTCAAAGAGTGTGAGATGATGGCACTGAAACTTACAAAGTTAACACAGAGGCAACTGCCTAACACAGAGGCATAGCGTTGTGCTGGCAGGCAAGATAATGGAGACTTTCAATATATATTCTATGTACATCAATAAGAAAGGAATAAGCAGGGAATAATTAGGACCCAATAGAAACCAATATTTGGGTGAATTTTGGAGTACTTTGATAGAACGTTACATGGGCGCTACACATCTGTTTTACTTGGGAGAAGGAGGAGGCAATTATAGAATTCGACAAGTTGGACTGTGAAGCTCTTGAGCAGATCTATATAAGCTAAGATCAAGGATTGATGGGTTTGGCTGGTTCAAGTCAGACAAATCCACAGTCCAGATGATTGTACCACAGATTGCTGTGGGAGACGAGGGAGGGAAGGCCGTCACCAGACATTGACGTAGAATCTAGCCACAGGGTATGTTCAATTGAACTGGAGAACAGCTAATGCTGTTCCACTTTACCAGAAGCGATTCACAATATACATTAATGAGTTGGATGATGGAAAAATGCCAGGTCTCATGTCTGCAGGTGATACAAAGTTGTATGGGAGTAGGAACTGTGGTGAGGATGCAAAGATCTTCCAGCATGATCTGGACAGGTTGTGAAAATGGGCAAACCAATGGCAGATGCATTATAAAGAAGAAGTGGAAGAGGGAGGTTTATGTAACGTTGAGAGGAGGTGGTTCCGATGAGGCAATGCCGAGGTACAGAGTAGCTAGAAATGATTTAAAGAGAGAGTTAGGAAGAGCAAGCAGGGGTCAAGAGCAGTCATTATCAGGTAGAATAAAGGAGAACTACAAAGCTTTCTATACATATGTGAGGAATAAAAGGATGACGAGGGTAGGAATAAGGGCTGTCAAAGACAGAATTGGGAAGTCGTGTGTGGACTCTGTGAAGATCAGAGATTTGCTAAACGAATATTTCTCACTCGTTTTCACTCAGTAAGAGGAGAATATTGTAGAGGAGAATACGGAGATATCGGCTGTTAGACTTGAAATAATTCAGATTAGTAAGAAAGAGGTGTTATCAATTCGAGAATTCGATAAGCTGTGAAAGTAGATAAATACCCTTGGCCGAATGGGATTTGTTCTAGAATTCTCTGGAAAGCTCAGAACGAGATGTCCGAGCCTTTGGCCTTGATCTTTGAGTCGTCATTGTCTGCAGGTTTCGTGTCAGATGATTGGAGGATTACAAATGTTGTGCCCTTGTTCAAGAAGGCCAGTAGTAATACCCAGGTAATTATAGACCAGTGAGCCTTACGTCTGTTGTAGGAAACGTTTTAGCAAGGATTATAAAATTTGAAATCATGTGGCAGGCAAGAATTTGATTGGAAATTGTCAATATTGATTCATCAAGGGTAGATCGCGTCTCACGAACTCCATTAACTTTTTTTTGAGAAGATGGCATAATTTGTGGTTGCGTGTAGGGCAGGTGAAGTGGTGTGCATGAATTTCAGCAAAGCCTTTGATAAGGTTCCACAGCATAATCTACTGATGTAAAGATGATGGCTTGAGATTGGAGGTGACTTACCAGTTTCGATTAGAAACTGGCCTTCTGTCAGAAGTCAACGAGTGTTGGGTGATAAAAACTATTCAGCCGAGAGTCCAGTTACTAGTGATGTACCACAAGGAACTGTTTTCGGACGATTGCTGTTTAACATTTTTATGAACATTTTGGACACAGTCAGATGTAGATGGGTTAGTAAGTTTGCAAATGATACTAATGTCAGTGGAGTTGTAGACAGTGTGGCTGAATGTTGCCATTTGCAGGGAGACTTGGATAAACTGCAGAACTAGGCAGTGAGATGGCAAATGGAGTTCAGTGCAGATAAATGTGAGGTCATTCACTTTTGGAAGAATAACAGGATGACAGAATACTGGGTCAATGTAAAGATTTATGGTTGTGTGGCTGTGCAGAAGTATCTTTTTATCCATGTACATAACTCCCTGAATGTTGCCACCCTGGTTCATAGTGCTGTTAAGAAGGCACACAATATATTAGGTTTTATTGGTAGAGCGATTGAGTTCCTGAACCGTGATGTCATGCTGCAACTGTACAAAATGCTGTTGAGTCTGCACTTAGAGTATTGTGAACAGTTCTGGTCGCCACACCACAGGAATGATGTGGAAGCATTAACAATGTTGCAGAGAATATTTACCAGGACGTCGACTGGTCTGAAGCGGAGATCTCATGCAACATGTCTGAGGGACTTGGGTCTGTCCTCATTGGAAATAAGAAGGCTAAGAAGCGATTTAATAGAGACAAATGAAATGATCAGAGGATTGGATAGGGTTAACAGTGAGAGTTTTTTCTCGGATAGTGGCATGTGTTATACAAGTGGTCATAACTTCAAATTGATGAGTGATAGATTTAAGACAGCTGTTAGAGGCACGTTCATCACTCAGAGAGTGGGAGGGCATGGAATGGCTATCCTGCCAATGTAGTTAACTCAGCCACATTCCTGGCATTTACACAGTCCTTGGAAAAGCATATGTTGATGATGTGATAGTGCTGGATGTTGGACAAAGATGAATTTACAGGTCGGCGCACGATCGAGGGCCAGAGTGCCTGTTCTGTGCTGTATTGTTCGATGATCAATATTCTAATATTGTACTGTCCTTCAGTACGACAGTTTTCGATGCCAGCGGAGCTATCTTGCTGCAGTTTTACACGACATTGTTGAGGTCACACCTTGAAAATTGCGTTCAGTATTTGTCTTCTATCCAGAGGAAGGATCTGCTCTCACACGAGTGCAGTGAAGGCTGATTCCGGGGATGGCGAGCCTGATGAATGAGGAGAGTTTGATTAGGATAGGAAATTTTCCCTGGATTTCAGACGAGTGCAGGTGTATGGATTTTGCAGACTTAAAAAATTCTAACACGTTTGGACAGGATAGATATAAGGAATGTATACCTGACAGTGCCTGCATCCAGAACTAGGAATCACAGTGGATCCAGTGTCGACCATTTTGCATGGTCATTAAGAAAAAAAGATCATCCAAGGAGTGGCGTGTCTGTGGAATCATTACCAAAAGAAATAGTTAATAGCAAAACATTGAATGTATTCAAGAGGCGGATAGATGTAGCACTTAGGGCGAATGATAGCAAAGGTTATGGGAATGAATCAAGAATAGGCTATCGCTTTGATGATCAGCCCTGGTCGTGGTGAATGACAGACAGGCTTGAAGGACCAAATGGTCTCCTTCTGCTCCTATCTTCTACGTTTCTCTGTTTGTATTTGACAAGATTATTAATGTAAGAAATGAAAAGATCATGAATCTATGAAGAGATCGATGTAGGCCAAGGGAAGGGACGAATATTGGTGCATGGAGGACCGACATGGAAAACGTGCATATGTTAGAATCCGTTGGTGGGTTGAGTGAAAATGCTTCAATGACGAGTTGACAAAAATGAGGCACAGGGATGTGGATCGCACAATAACAAATTTGCCTGGACTTCGTGTTTTTAGTGAGGCAATATAAATGTCAGCAACAAAATGCATACAGCAGTAAGGAGGTTTCTCGGCTGTTTTGCAAGGTAACAGTAAGACCACATCGAGAGAGCTGTGGGAATAATGGCATTAAAACCAACCAGAGAAGATTCACACAACTGATTCCCTTGAGGAACATGGAACTTGGGAGGAAATTTTGACCAGGCTGGTCATGGAAAAGATGGGCTTTGGGGAAATGAGACGTGATCTGCTTAAATCCGAACCATGTTTTGAAATTTAATCCTAAAATAATATTTCAGTTTTTGTGAGAGAATGGATGTAAAATTGAAGAATATCTCAGTAAGATGATGATGATTTGTAACCCTTTCAAATGATTGTGTGTTACTGGAACTCAATTCCCAGTTAGTGATGGAGAATAAATCATGAATTATTCACAAGGTAGAGCATGGAAACAGACCCTTTGGTCCAACCCGTCCATGCCGACCAGATATCCTAACCTACTCTAGTCACTTTTTCAAGCATTTGGCTCATTCCCCTCCAAAATTTTCCTTTCATATACCCATCGAGCTGCATTTTAAATGTTGCAATTGTACCAGCCTCTAGTTCTGGACTCCCCCAACTCAGGGAAAAGACTTTGTCTATTTATCCTATCCATGCCCCTCATGATTTTATAAACCTCGATAACGTGACCCCTCAGCCTCTGATGCTCCAGGGAAATCAGCCCCAGCCTATTCAGCCTCTCCCTGTAGCTCAAATCCTCTAACCCTGGCAAACTCCTTGTTAGTCTTTTTTGAACCCGTTCAAGTTTCACAACATCTTTACGATAGGAAGTGGACCAGAACTGCACGCAATATTCCAAGAGTGACCTAACCCATGTCCTGTACAGCCGCAACATGACCTCCCATCTCCTGTATTCAGTACTCTGACCAATAAAGGCAAGCATACAAAATGCCTTCTTCACTATCCTATCTACCTGCAACTCCACTTTCAAGGAGCTATGAACCTGCACTCCAAGGTCTCTTTGTTCAGCAACACACGCTAGGACTTAACAATTAAATGTAGAAGTCCTGCTAAGATTTGCTTTCGCATAATGCAGCACCATGCATTTATCTGAATGAAACTCCATCTGACACTTCTCATCCCATTGGCACATCTGGTCCAGATCCAGTTGTAATCTGAGGAAACCCTCTTCGCTGTCCACGACACCTGCAATTTTGGTGTCATCTGCAAACTGACTAACTGTACCTCTTCTACTCACATCCAAATCATTTATGTAAATGACAAAAAGTAGAGGGCCCAGCAACGATCCTTGTGGCATTCCACTGGTCTCAGGCCTCCAATCTGAAACGCAACCCTCCACCACCACCCTCTCTCTTCTACCTTTGAGCCAGTTCTGTATCCAAAATGGCTACTTCTCCCGGTATTCCATGAGATCTAACCTTGCTAATCAGTCTCCCATGGGGAACCTTATTGAACGCTTTACTGAAGTCGATATGGATCACATCCACTGCTCTGCCCTCATCAATCTTCTTTGTTACTTCTTCAAAAAACTCAATAAAGTTTGTGAGACATAATTTCCCACGCACAAAGCCATGTTGACTATCCCGAATCAGTCCCTGCCTTTCCAAATTCATGTACATCCTGTCCCCCAGGATTCCCTCCAACAAATTGTCCACCGCCGAAGTCAGGCTCTCCGCTCTATAGATACCTGGCTTGTTTTTACCACCCTTCTCATACAGTGGCACCACGTTTGCCAAACTCCAATCTTCCGGCATCTCACCTGTGACTATTGATGATACAAATATCTCAGCAAGCGGCCCAGCAATCACTTCTCGAGCTTCCCACAAAGTTCTCGGGTGCACCTGATCTGGTCCTGGGGATTTATCCACCTTTAACCATTTCAAGACATTCAGCACTTCCTCCTCTGTATATCTGGACATTTTGCAAGATGTCACCAGCTATGTCCGTACAGTCTATATCTTCCATATCATTTTCCACAGTAAATACTGATGCAAAATATTAACTTAATATCTCCCCCATTTTCTGTGGCTACACACAAAGGCCGCCTTGATAATCTTAGGGGGCCCTATTCTCTCTCTAGTTACCCTTTGCCCTTAATATATTTGTAAAAACACTTTGGATTCTCCTTAATTCTATTTGCCAAAGCTATCTCATGTCTGCGTTTTGCCCACCCAATTTCCCTCTTAAGTATAATCCAACTTCCTTTCTACTCTTCTTAGGATTCATTCGATCTATCCTGTCTTTACCTGACATTGCTTCCATCTTTTTCTGAACCAAATCCACAATTTCTTTTGTCAGCCAGTATTCCCTATAAGTGCCAGGCTTCCCTTTCAAACCCTGAAAGGAAGTTACAGCCTGGAATCTAATCGCGGGGTTCAGGGTGGGTTATATACAGAATAACAGATAGCCTGGAGTGAGGTACAGCCTGGAATCGAATCGCGGGGTTCAGGGTGGTTTACATACAGAATAACAGATAGCACAGAGTGAGTAACAGCCTAGAATCCAATCGCGGGTTTCAGGGTGGGTTATATACAGAACAACAGATAGCACGGAGTGAGTTACAGCCTGGAATCGAATCCTGGGGTTCAGGGTTGGTTATATACAGAATAACAGATATCCCGGAGTGAGTTACAGCCTGGAATCGAATCGAGGGGTTCCGGGTGGGTTATATACAGAATAACAGATACCCCATAGTGAGTTACAGATTGGAATCTAATCGATGGGTTCAGGATGGTTTATTTCCAGAATAACAGATAGCCCAGAGTGAGTTACAGATTGGAATGTAATCAAGGGGTTCAGGGTGGTTTAAGTACAGAATAACAGATAACAAGTCGTGAGTCACAAAATCGCAGAGTCATACAGTCATGGAGATGTACAGCATGGAAACGGACCCTTTGGTCCAACGCGTCTATGCCGACCAGATATCTTAACCTACTCGAGTCTCTTTTTCAAGTACTTGGCCCATCTCCCTCCAAAACTTTCCCATTCATATACCCATCGAGCTTCATTTAAAATGTTGCAATTATACCAGCCTCCACCACTTCCTCTGATAGTCCATTCCATTCATGTCCCACCCTCTGAGTGAACAAGTTGCCCCTAAGGTATTTTTCATATCTTTCCCCTCTCACACTAAATCTATGCCCTCTAGTTCTGGACTCCCCTACACCAAGGAAAAGACTTCGTCTATTTATCCTATCCAGGCCCGTCATGATTTTAGAAACCTCGATAAAGTAACCCCGTCAGCCTCTGATGGTCCAGGGAAAACAGCCCCAGCATATTCAGCCTCTCCCTGTATCTCAAATCCTCTAACCCTGGCAACCTCCTTGGAAATCTTTTCTGAACCCTTTCAAGTTTCACAACATCCTTCCGATAGTAAGGAGACCAGAATTCCACGCCATATTCCATTAGTGGCCAAACCCATGTCCAGTCAAGTTGCAACATGGCCTCTCAATGAATATACTCAAAACTCTGACCAATAAAGGAAAGCATAAAAAACGCTGCCTTCATTATCTTATCCACCTGCCACTCTACTCTCACGGAGCTACGAACCTGCACTTCAAAGTCTCTTTGTTCAGCAACTCTCCCTCGGACGTGACCGTTAAGTGTATGAATCCTGCTCAAGTTCGCTTTCCCAAAATGCAGCACCTCGTGTTTATCTATGTGGAATTGAATTGAAGATTTTGGGGTGTTTTTGAAACATGCCAGTCACACATACATGGAAGTGAGTTACACGTTGGAATCTAATCGAGAGGGTTCCGGGTGATTCATATCATCCCGACAGTGGGGAAACAAGACTTCAGCCCAACAAGATTACACTGACCCTCAGAAGAATAACCCATCCAGACCCATTTCCCCAGATTTACCCCTGACTAATGCAACTTACCTACACATCACTGACCACTGTGGGCAATTTTAGCAAGGTTTGGATTGGATGGTTAATATACAGACTAACAGATACCCAGGAGTATGGTACAGACTGGAAACTAATCAAAGGATTGAGGTGACTAATGTGCAGAGCCCCTTAAAACTGGAAGTCAGTGACAAATTGGAATTTTATCAAGGGGTTTTGGGATGATTATGTGCAGTATAAAGAAAACCCCGGAGTGAGTTACAGACTGGAAACTAATTGAGGGTTTCAGGGTTGTATATATACAGAATAACAAGTAGCCCGGTGTGAGTTATAGAATCATAGAATCAGAGAGATGTCAAGCATGGAAACAGACCCTTCGGTCCAACCTGTCCATGCCGACCAGATATCCAAACCCAATCTAGTACAACCTGCCAGCACCTGGCCCATGTCCCTCCAGAACCTTTGTATTCATATACCCATCCAAATGCCTCTTAAATGTTGCAATTGTACCAGCCTCCACGACTGGCAGCTCACTCCATACACGTACCACCTTCTGTGTGAAAACGTTGTCCCTTAGGTATCTTTTTCATATCTTTCCACTCTCAAACTAAACCTATGCCCTTTAGTTCTGGACTCCCCGACATCGAGGAAAAGATTTTGTCTATTTATCCTATCCATGCCCCACATGATTTTATAAACCTCGATAAGGTCACCCCTCAGCCTCTGATGCTCCAGAGAAAAGAGCCCCAGCCTATTCACCCTCTCCCTGTGACTCAAATCTTCTAACCCTGGCAACCTTCTTGCAAATCTTTTCTGAACCCTTTCAAGATTCACAACGTCTTTCTTATAGGAAGGGGACCAGAATTGCATGAAATATTCCAAGAGTTACCTAACCCATGTCCTGTACAGCCGCAACATGACCTCCCAACTCCTGTACTCGGTTCTCTGACCAATAAAGGAAAGCATACAATATGCCTTCTTCACTATCCTATCTACCAGCAACTCCACTTTCAAGGAGCTATGAACCTGCACTCCAAGGTCCCTTTGTTCAGCAACACACCCTAGGACCTTACCATTAAATGTAGAAGTCCTGCTAAGGTTTGCTTTCCCAAAATGCAGCACCTCGCATTTATCTGAATGAAACTCCATCTGCCACTTCTCAGCCCATTGGCCCATCTGGTCCAGATCCAGTTGTAATCTGAGGAAACCCTCTTCGCTGTCCACTATACCTGCAATTTTGGTGTCATCTGCAAACTTACTAACTGTACCTCTTCTGCTCGCATCCAAATCATTTATGAAAATGACAAAAAGTAGAGGGCCCAGCACCGATCCTTCCACTCGCCACAGTACTCCACTCTGAAAAACACACACCATCGACATACCCCCGACTTCCCCCCCCCTCGACTTTCTCCCCCTGACTTTCTCTCCCTACTGTCTCCCCCCTCGACCTATCAGCGCCCCTCGAATTTCTCCCCCCTCGACTTTCTCCCTCCTCGACTTTCTCCCCCCCCCCCCGACATCCCCCCTTCGATTTACCCCCCAAATGACAGATTAAAAAGAATCTCTTTTAAGGCAGCATTCTTTCTCCATCCAAATACAGCAGGACCCTCACATAAACGCCCCCAAAATCTCATAAACCCCTCCTCCCCTCTGTGTCTCTCTATATATATCGATATATAACGTTAAACCTAACACTACACTAGGTTTCGGAGAATCCTGTTACACTATAACCTGGTGTTGTCCAAGTCCAACACTGGCATCTCCATCATCGAAATATAAAGATCACCGTTGAACTTTTAACCAAATGCTTGCTTGAAACACACACAGCAAGATCCCACGAGCAGCAGTGTAACCACAGACAGATGGTGTGTGTCCTTGATGCTGGTAAAGGGTTTGATTCTATCTCCTGGACAAGAGGGAGCAATCCTCCTGTTGAACAAATTCCAAATATTTCCCCCTTTCTTCTCTGAGCCCTGCACTCTCTGATCACCGTCTTGTGCTCTCTCCATCTGAGATCTCTCCCTCTCTCTCTCTCTGTTCTCGCTGTCTCCATCTCTGATCTCTCTTCCCTCCCTCTTTCTGTTCCCCCTCTTATTCCCGCCATCTCCAAGATGTCTCTGTTCCTCCCCTCTCTCCCTCTATCGCTGAAATGTCTTCTTCTGTGTTCCCCCTTCTCGCTGTCTCCATCACGAAGATCTTTCTCTCTGTCTCTCAGATCCCTCACATTTTATCCCCCGACCTAAGCATATGATTCTGACATTGGAATCTGGCTTTGGAGAGAGTTTCTCATGTTAAGGTATTAATTCCCTCCCACGGCAGTCCTTCCTTCCAGACCCTGGTGGGGGAACCAGTTTGTGTCACATTCCCAAGGCCTCCGTTCCTTTAACCCCTGGCCTCAAATCCATTTTAAACCAATCAACCTTCCAACGGGACAGTCAGCACTCTCTTTCACTTCTCTCTGTCTGTCTGTCTGCCTGTCTGTCTCTCCCACCCCCTTCACACCCCCATTCTCCCTCCAACCCTCCCTCTGTCCCTGGAGCTGGGGTGAGAGAGGGAGGCAGTGACACCTGTGTGATCAGACTGTGCAGCAGCTCCCCCTCCATTTTTTCCCCCAGTCCAGACCGGAACACACCCCATTGTGGTAAAAATCCCAGAGACAGCCTGAACCCCACTATTTCTTTCCTCGTGCGTGTGTGCGTAAATGAACGACAAGGAGACAGTACAGTTTCTGATTATTTCCTCTCTCTGTGTGTCTGATGATTCCTCACGGCATAAGCGATTTAATTCTCTGCGTCGTCCCGAGCTTCAACTCCTGGTTCCAATCTCCTCCTCACCCCCAGGGTTAAGGGGACCGGGGGGGCGGGGGGGGGGGGGGGGGGGATGGGGAAACACACTGAGAAATAAAAACAAATCAATTTGAAATAAAATACAAAAGTGGCAGCAAAAGCACAGCAAGATCCCGCAGCTCTCTGCCTCCCCCAATCTCCCACGTGACCCTGATTCAGTTTAATTATTGCAGGATGAATGAATTGCTGACCATCACAGCGACATTGAAATACACAGACATCACCGCAGAGCAGTTGACCAGAGGCTAGAAACATTAATTAACACGTATGCACAACAAGATCCCACAAGCAGCAATCTAACCCCACACACATCGTGGCTGATGTTGGTTAAGAGTTGACGTATTTGTGTCCAATCCCAAGGCCCCAGTTACCTTAGCCCCAGGCTTCAAACCTGTTCAAAAACGACAAGGCCGCAAGACAACAAGACCCGGTTAAGCAGAGGTCCTGGTAAAAGCCAGCCCCCCTCCCCAGAGAGAGGAGATTAAACCTCGGGGTAATACACAGACAAAACTCACCTGGGCCCAACAGGCTGCAGCCTGACAGACAGGCCTCAGGACTTCAAGATCCCAGCTTTTCCCCTCTCAGTGAGACAGACAATTTCTCAGCAATATCCAAACACAAACACGTCAGGTGATGAGTTGAGTTTTCATGTTGAAAAGTTTTTGAAATGACGGGTTAGCTGATTAAAACCACTCACTACCTGCAACGATGGCATTAGGGCAATTGACGCACAGCAAGATCCCACAAGTGACAGTGCTGCAGAAGCTCGATAATCTGATAGTTTTTCTTTCCAGTTTAGTTAATTCCTGTCACCCCAGAATCAAAATTTGCAGCTATTGGACAATCTCACACTGCCCCCCACCATCCTGTTTCTCTTGCTCTCACCATTTTCCATTTCTTTCTCTCACTCTCTTTCTCTCCGTGTCCAATTCGATCATCCTGCCCTCTCTATGACCCACTTTCCTCTGATAGTGTGACAATTCTTTCCAGAGGGTCAGATATTTTGGGTTAGAGTTCCCTCCTGAGGGAGTCCCATCTCCCAGATCCTGGGGGTTTCCCCTGTTTGTGTCACCGATGCCCCGGTGACTTTAACCCCAGGTTTCAAACCCGTAATCTGATAGGTTCCCAGTTAACCAGAGGCCCCGACAAACCAGGCTCCCACTCCCACCCAATCCCCCAGAGGAGAAGAAACCTCGGGGGAAGAAACAGAACCCCACTCACCTGGGCCCCACGGGCTGCAGCCTGGCCAACAGGCCTCAGGCCTGTGCTCCCCACCATCTGGAGGTTGTTCTTGTCCAAGGCTTTCCTGGCCCCCAGGCATTTTGGATCTTCGCTTTCCTGCTTTCCCAACAAAAGTTCCTCGGGCTAAAAGAAAGAAGACATGGGTTGGTGGGGGCCGGGGTAGCGAGAGCAGTGTGATGGAAAATTACACAGCAAGATCCCAATTTAAACACAATACCACCACTCCCTTCCCCCATTCCCAATGCATTTCATAATCTCACAGCAAAATCAAAATACAAAGAAATCATAAGAAAACAATTAACCAGAGACTGGAAACCTTATTAAACACACACACACACACACACACACACACACACACACATACAAACACACACACATAGTCTCACTCAGGGAGGGAGGACTGCTGACTCTCCTTACAGAGAGAGAACAGGATATGAGAATGAATCTGACCAATTCCTTGTGCACATGTATTCTGGCCGAGGGGTTGAGGGGTTAGTGCAGCCCACCCCTGCCCTCTCTGACACGTTGCATCGTCTGTCAGTCTGCTCCCTGGGTAGCGGCTCTGTCTGATTGACATGCTAATTCCCAGGACAGGAGCCTTGTGGGATCTTGCTGCCCACTGAGATGCTCATTCTGGGGCAACAAAGTGTCATCTTTCCCAGTTGCTACAATTGTCTTTTTTTTATTGAAGCCTTATTCGTTGTGGCAGTGCAGTTTGAAAATATTAAAGATTACTCCTACACTAGCGTCTCAGAGCCTGACCGTTGGTAGGCTTCCTGAGACACACACACACACACACACACACACACACACAGGGCTGGGACTGGAGAGGGGGATATTTGCTGAGGTTTTCTTGGGATTTTCCTGCTGTATGTGTGATTCCCAGAATTAATCTCTGTCTCTGTCCCTGTCTGTCTGTCTGTTTCTGTGTGTGTGTGTCTCTGTCACTCTCTTTCTCTCTGTCTCTGTCCCTCTCTCTCTGTCTCTCTGTTCCTGTGTGTGTGTCTCTCTCTCTTTCTCTCTGTCCCTTTGTGTCACAATCTCTGTCTCTCTCTCTGTCTGTCTTTGCTCTCTGTCCCTGTGTCTCTCTCTTCTCTGTGTCTCTGTCTCTCTCTTTCTGTCCCTGTGTGTGTCTCTCCCTGTGTGTGTGTGAGAGAGAGTGAGACCATACCTCTGTGTGTTTTTGAGAGAGAGAGAGTGAGAGAGATAGAGTGAGACCATGCTTCTGTGTGTGAGAGAGAGTGTGAGACCATGCCTCTGTGTGTGTGTGAGAGAGAGAGTGAGAGAGAGACTGAGATCATGCCTCTGTGTGTGTGAGATTGCGACCATGCCTCTGTGTGTTTGTGTGTGTGTGTGTGTTTGTGTGTGGGTGTGTGTGTGTGTGTGAGGGAGAGTGAGACCGTGTTTGTGTTTCCATCGGAGTGCCCAGTTTCCATGTCAGTTCTGTCCCTCCATAATGTAACTGTGTATAAACAACGTGTTTATATCCCTGTCCTAGTAATGATCCACAAACCATACACTGTCCCTCACTCTCATTTACTCACACTCTCACAAGTGTACACACACACACTCCCTAACATATCACATTCAGTCCTTCACACACATGCCCTTTCACACACTTGCAGACCATCGACACTGACATGCACACACACACACACACACGCAGTCACTCACAAATGCACGGTCAAACATTTTCACACGCACTCTCACAATCTCTCTCTCACACTCACACACAAACATACACACGCGCACACTCTCTCTGTCTCTCTGACATACACACACTTTCACTAACTCATTCTCTCTCTCTCTACACACTCTCTCACACACTCGATTCCTCATACTCTCAGTTGCACACACTCTTACACACACTCTCATACACACTTTCTGATACACACACCCCACACACTCCCATTCACCATCTCATGTATGCTGACTTTCACACACACTCTCTGTCTCCAAAACTCTGTCTCTCTCACACACACTTGCAAAGTCTCTCACACATCCCTTCTCTCTCACGTGTGCACTCACTCTCGTTCACTTGTACACACACTCTCTCACATGCACACGCACTCACATGCACTCACTCTTTCACATACACACACACTTCCTCTCTCTCTCAGTCTCACACTCACTTTCTCGAACTCACACACACTCTCATACATGAGCACATCATATCTCACACACGCTCACTTTCTCTCTCATGCGTGCACTCTCGCACACAGGCATTGTCTCACACATACGAATTCTTTCTCTCTCTCACACACATTCACATTCTCTCTCTCGCACATGCATGCTCTCTCTCTCCACACGCATTCTCTCTGTCACTCACACACGCATTCTCGCTCACACACACACAGGTATTCTCTATCACACATGCATTCTCTCTCTCATGTACACACTCATTCTCTCTCTCGCACACACGCATTCTCTTTACACGCACGCATTCTCTCTCTCACACGCACGCATTCTCTCAGTCACGCATTCTCTCTCTCTCTCGCACACGCATTCTCTCTCTCATGCACACACGCATTCTCTCTCTCACACGCACAAATTCTCTCTCTCACACGCACGCATTCTCTCGCTCACACACACGCATTCTCTCTCTCACGCACACTCATTCTCTCTCACACACATGCATTCTTTCTCACACATGCATTCTCTCTCTCACACACACATTCTCTCTCACACACACTCATTCGCTCTCTCACACACTCATTCTCTCTCTCACACACGCATTCTCTCTCTCAGACACACGCATTCTCTCTCTCACACACACGCATTCTCTCTCTCACACACACATTCCCTCTCTCTCTGTCCCTCTCTCTCTGTTTCCCACACTTTCTCTGTGTCCCTCACTCTCTCTGTGTCCCACTCTCTCCCTCTCTCTCTCTGCCCTTCTATCTCTCTGTGTCCCTTTCTCTCTGTTTCTCTCTCTCTGTCTCACCGTATGTCCCTCTCTCTCTCTGTCCCTCTCTCTCTGTCCCACACTCTCTCTGTGTCCCACTCTCTCCTTGTCTCTCTCTCTCTGCCCTTCTCTCTCGCTGTGTCATTTCTCTCTGTTTCTCTTTCTCTCTGTTTCTCTCTCCTGCTGTCTCTCCGTCTGTCCCTCTCTCTCTCTCTGGTGCTCTCTCACACTCTCTCTCCCCTCTCTCTGTCTGTCCCACCCTCTCTCTGTGTCGCTCACTATCTCTCTGTCCCTTTCTCTCTCTCCGTCCTTCTTTCTCTGTGACCCACGCTCTCTCTGTGTCCCTAACTCTCTCTGCTTCCCTCTCTCTTTCTATGTCCTGCTCTCTCTGTCTCTCATTCTCTCTGTCTCCCTATCTCTCTGTGTGACTCTCTCTCTCCGTGTCCCTCGCTCTCTCCGTTTCCCTCTCTCTCTCTCTGCCCCCCTCTCTGTCGATGTCACTCTGTCCCTGTCCCTCTCTCTCTGTGTGTGTATCCCTTTCTCTCTCGATCTCTCTCTTTCCCTGTCCGCCTCTCTCTCTGTCCCTCTTTCTCTCTGAGTCCGTCTCTCTCTCTGTCCCTAGCTCTCCCTCTGTCACTCTCACCGTGTCCCTCTCTCTCTGTGTCCCACTCTCTCTGTGTCCCTCTCTCCTTGTCCCTCTCTCTCATTGTGTCTCTTTCTCTGTCCCTCTCTCTCTCTCTGTCCGTCTCTCTCTCTGTCCCTAGCTCTCTCTCTCTTTCACTCTCTCCGTGTCCCTCTCTCTCTCTCTGTCTCTCTCTGTCCGTCACACTCTCTGTGTCTCTTTCTCTGTCCCTCTCCCTCTCTCTCTGTGTCCGTCTCTCTCTCTGTCCCGAGCTCTCTCTCTCTTTCACTCTCTCCGTGTCCCTCTCTCTCTCTCTCTCTCTCTCTCTCTATCTCTCTCTGTCCGTCACACTCTCTGTGTCTCTTTCTCTGTCCCTCTCTCTCTCTCTCTGTTTCCGTCTCTCTCTCTCTGTCCCGAGCTCTCTCTCTCTCTGTCACTCACTCCATGCCCCTCTCTCTCTCTGTGTTTCTCTCGCTCTGTCCGTCACTCTCTCTGTGTCTCTCACTCTCTCTGTGTACCTCTCTCTCTCTGTCCCTCTCTCTCTCTGTCCCTCTCTCTCTCTGTCCCTCTCTCTGTGTCCCTCGCTCTCTTTCTCTCACTATCTCTCTCTCTTTCTCTCTCTCTCTCTCTCTCTCTCTCTCTCTATATATATATATATATATATATATGTCCCTCGGTCTCTCTGTCCATCTCTCTCTCTGTCCCTCTCTCTCTCTGTGTCCTGCTCTCTGTCCCTAACTCTCTCTCTCGGTCCCTCTCTCTCTCTGTTCCACTCTCTCTCTGTGTCCCACACTCTCCCTGTGTCCAACTCTCTCCGTGTCCAACTCTCTCTTTGTGTCCCTCTCATCTCTGAGTCCCTTTCTCTCTCTGTGTCCGTCTCTCTCTCTGTCCCTAGCTCTCTCTCTCTTTCACTCTCTCCGTGTCCCTCTCTCTCTCTCTCTATCTCTCTCTGTCCGTCACACTCTCTGTGTCTCTTTCTCTGTCCCTCTCTCTCTCTCTCTGTGTCCGTCTCTCTCTCTGTCCCGAGCTCTCTCTCTCTCTGTCACTCACTCCATGTCCCTCTCTCTCTCTGTGTTTCTCTCGCTCTGTCCGTCACTCTCTCTGTGTCTCTCACTCTGTACCTCTCTCTCTCTGTCCCTCTCTCTCTCTGTCCCTCTCTCTGTGTCCCTCGCTCTCTGTCCCTCTCTCTGTGTGTCTATTTCTCTGTCCCTCTCTCTCTCTGTGTCCGTCTCTCTCTCTGTCCCTAGCTCTCTCTCTCTGCCACTCTCTCCGTGTCCCCCTCTCTCTCTTTGTCTCTCTCTGTCCGTCACACTCTCTGTGTCTCTTTCTCTGTCGCTCTCTCTCTCTCTGTTTCCGTCTCTCTCTCTCTGTCCCTAGCTCTCTCTCTCTGTCACACTCTCCATGTCCCTCTCTCTCTCTGTGTCTCTCACTCTTTCTGTGTACCTCTCTCTCTGTCCCTCACTCTCTCTGTGTCCCTCTCTCTCTCTGCCCCTCTCTCTCTCTCTCTCTCTCTCTCTCTCTCTGTCCCTCGCTCTTTTTCTCTCACTATCTCTCTCTCTCTCTCTCTGTCCTTCGGTCTCTCTTCCATCTCTCTCTCTGTCTCTCTCTCTCTCTCTGTGTCCCGCTCTCTGTCCCTCACTCTCTCTTTCTGTCCCTCTCTCTGTGTCCCTCTCTCTGTGTGTCCCTCTCTCTCGCTGTGTTCCCCTTTCTGTCCCTCACTCTTTCTCTGTCCCTCTCTGTCTCTGTGTCCCTCTCTCTCCGTGTCCCCCTCTCTGTCCCTCACTCTCTCTCTGGCCCTCTCTCTCTCTGTTCCACTCTCTCTGTGTCCCACACTCTCCCTGTGTCCAACTCTCTCCCTGTGTACAACTCTCTCTTTGTGTCCCTCTCTCTCTGTGTACCTCTCTCTCTCTGTACCTCTAACTCTCCATGTCCCTCTCTCTCTCTGTCCCTCTCACTCTCTCTGTCCCTCTCTCTCTCTCCGTGTCCCTCTCTCTCTGTGTACCTCTCTCTCTCTGTACCTCTAACTCTCCATGTCCCTCTCTCTCTCTGTCCCTCTCACTCTCTCTGTCCCTCTCTCTCTCTCCGTGTCCCTCTCTCTCTGTGTACCTCTCTCTCTGTACCTCTAACTCTCCATGTCCCTCTCTCTCTCTGTCCCTTTCTCTCTCTGTGTCCCCCTCTCTCTGTGTCCCTCTCTCTGTGTGTCTCTCACTCTTCTTTCTCTCTCTATTCATCTCTCTCTCTCTCTCTCTCTCTCTTGTCCCTCGGTCTCTCTGTCCCTCTCTCTCTGTGTCCCCCTCTCTCTGCGTCCCCCTCTCTCTCTCTGCGTGTCTCTTTCTCTCTGTGTCCCTCTCTGTGTACCTCTCCCCCTGTCGGTGTCCCTCTTTCTCGCTGTGACCCTCTCTGTGTCCCTCTCTCTCTGTCTGTGTCCCTCTCTCTGTGTGTCTCTCTCTGAATCTCTCTCTCCCTCTCGCTGTTCCTGTCCCCCTCTCTCTCTCTGTCCCTCTCTCTCTCTCTGTGTCCGTCTCTCTCTCTCTGTCCCTCTCTCTCTCTGTGTCTCTTTCTCTGTCCCTCTCTCTCTCTCTGTCCGTCTCTCTCTCTCTGTCCCTAGCTCTCTCTCTGTCACTCTCTCCGTGTCCCTCGCTCTCTCTCTCTGTGTTTCTCTCTGTCCGTCACACTCTCTGTGTCTCTTTCTCTCTCCCTCTCTCTGTGTCCGTCTCTCTCTGTCCCTAGCTCTCGCTCTCTGTCACTCTCTCCATGTCCCTCTCCCTTTGTGGGTCTCTCTCGCTCTGTCCGTCACTCTCTCTATCTCTCTCTCTCTCTGTGACCCTCTCTCTCTGTCCCTCTCTCTCTCTGTCCCTCTCTCTGTGTCCCTCGCTCTCTTTCTCTCAAAATCTCCCTCTCTCTCTCTGTCCCTCGGTCTCTCTGTCCCTCTCTCTCTCTGTGTCCCTCTCACTCTCTCTGTGTCCCGCTCTCTGTCCCTCACTCTCTCTCTCTCTGTCCCTCTCTCTGTGTCCCTCTATCTCTGTGTTCCTCTCTCTCTCTGTGTCTCTCTCTCTGTCCCTCACTCTTTCTCAGTCCCTCTCTCTTTCTCTGTCACTCTGTCTCCGTGTCCCTCTCTCTGTCCCTCACTCTCACTCTGGCCCTCTCTCTCTGTGTTCCACTCTCTCTGTGTCCCACACTCTCACTTTGTCCAACTCTCTCCCTGTGTCCAACTCTCTCTTTGTGTCCCTCTCATCTCTGTGCCCCACTCACTCTGTGTCCCGCGCTCGCTCTGTCCCTCACTCTCTCTTTGTCCCTCTCTCTCTCTCTGTCCCGCTCTCTCTCTCCGTGTCCCTCTATCTCTGTTTCCCTTTCTCTCTCTGTGTCCCTCTCTCTCTGTATCCCTCTCTCTCTGTGTCTCTCACTCTCTCTTCCTCTCTCTATTCCTCTCTCTCTCTCTCTCTCTCTCTCTCGTTCCTCGGTATCTCTGTCCCTCTCTCTCTGCGTCCCTCTTCTGTCAGTGTCGCTCTCCCTCTGTCTGTGTCCCTCTCTCTCTGCGTCCCTCTCTCTCTCTCTGCGTCCCTCTTTCTCTCTGTCTGTCTCTTTCTCTGTCCCTCTCTTTCTCTTTGTCCGTCTCTGTCTCTGTCCCTAGCTCTCTCTCTCTGTCACTCTCTCCTTGTCCCGCTTTCTCTGTGTGTGTGTCTGTCTCTCTCTGCCCGTCACTCTCTCTGTATCCCTCTCTCTCTTTCTGTGTCCCTCTCTGTGTCCCTCTCTCTCTGTCTTTGTCCCTCTCTGTGTCTGTCTCTCTCTCTCAAACTCTCTCTGTCCCTCTCGCTGTTCCTGTCCCTCTCTCTCTGTGTCCCTCTCTCCCTCTCTGTGTCCCTCTCTCTCCCTGTCTTTCTCTCTCTCTGTCCCTATCTCCCTCTCTGTGCCCCTCTCCCTCTCTGTCCCTCTCTCTCTGTCCCTCTCTATCTGCCACTGTGTCCGTCTCCCTCTCTGTTTCCCTCTCTCTCTCTGTCCCTCTCTCTCTCCATGTTCCTCTCTCTCCGTGTCCATCTCTCTCCGTGTCCCTCTCTCTCCGTGTCCCTCACTCTCTGTGTGCATCCGTCTTCGTCTCGATCTCTCGCTCTATCCCTTGTCCCTCTCTCTCTCTGTGTGCCCCTCTCTCTCTCTCCCTCTCTCCCTGTCTGTCTCTTTCTCTGTCCCTCTCTTTCTCTCTGTCCGTCTCTGTCTCTGTCCCTAGCTCTTTCTCTCTGTCACTCTCTCCTTGTCCCGCTTTCTCTGTGTCTGTGTGTCTCTCTCTCTGCCCGTCGCTCTCCCTCTGTCTGTGTCCCTCTCTCTCTGCGTCCCTCTCTCTCTCTCTGCGTCCCTCTTTCTCTCTGTCTGTCTCTTTCTCTGTCCCTCTCTTTCTCTTTGTCCGTCTCTGTCTCTGTCCCTAGCTCTCTCTCTCTGTCACTCTCTCCTTGTCCCGCTTTCTCTCTGTGTGTGTCTGTCTCTCTCTGCCCGTCACTCTCTCTGTATCCCTCTCTCTCTTTCTGTGTCCCTCTCTGTGTCCCTCTCTCTCTGTCTTTGTCCCTCTCTGTGTCTGTCTCTCTCTCTCAAACTCTCTCTGTCCCTCTCGCTGTTCCTGTCCCTCTCTCTCTGTGTCCCTCTCTCCCTCTCTGTGTCCCTCTCTCTCCCTGTCTTTCTCTCTCTCTGTCCCTATCTCCCTCTCTGTGCCCCTCTCCCTCTCTGTCCCTCTCTCTCTGTCCCTCTCTATCTGCCACTGTGTCCGTCTCCCTCTCTGTTTCCCTCTCTCTCTCTGTCCCTCTCTCTCTCCATGTTCCTCTCTCTCCGTGTCCATCTCTCTCCGTGTCCCTCTCTCTCCGTGTCCCTCACTCTCTGTGTGCATCCGTCTTCGTCTCGATCTCTCGCTCTATCCCTTGTCCCTCTCTCTCTCTGTGTGCCCCTCTCTCTCTCTCCCTCTCTCCCTGTCTGTCTCTTTCTCTGTCCCTCTCTTTCTCTCTGTCCGTCTCTGTCTCTGTCCCTAGCTCTTTCTCTCTGTCACTCTCTCCTTGTCCCGCTTTCTCTGTGTCTGTGTGTCTCTCTCTCTGCCCGTCACTCTCTCTGTATCCCTCTCTCTCTTTCTGTGTCCCTCTCTGTGACTCCCTCTCTGTCAATCTCCCTCTGTCCCTCTCTCTGTTCATGTCCCTCTCTCTCTGTCCCTCTCTCCCTCTCTGTGTACCTCTGTCTCTCTGTCCCTTTCTCCCTCTCTGTCCCTCATTCCCTCTCTCTGTCCCTCTCTCTCTGTATCTGTCTCTCTCTCCCCCTCTCTCTCTCTGTCCCTGTCCTTCTCTCTTTCTGGGTCCCTCTCTCCCTCTCTTTGTCCGTCTCCCTCTCTGTCCGTCTCTCTCTCTCTGTCCGTTTCCCTCACTGTTTCCCTCTCTCTTTATGTCTCTCTCTCTGTTCCTCTCTTTATTTCTCCCTCTCTTTCTCTGTCCCTCTTTCGGTCTGTGTCCCTCTCTCTCTCTGTCCCTCTATCTCTGTGTCCCTCTCTCTCTCTGTCCCTCTGTCTCTCTGTCCATGTCTTTCTATCTCTCTGTGTCCCTCTCTCTCTCTTTCTCTCTCTATCCATCTCTCTGTGTCCCTCTCTCTCTCTGTCTCTCTGTCCCCTTCTCTGGTCCCTCTCTCTCTGCGTCTCTCTCTCTCTGTCCTCGGTTTATCTGTCCTCTCTCTCTCTCTCTCTCTATGTCCCTCACTCTCTCTGTGTCCCTCACTCTCTCTGCGTCCCTCTCTCTCTGTGCCTCTTTCTCTGTCTCCTTTCTCTCTGTGTCCGTCTCTCTCTCTCTGTCCCTAGCTCTCTCTCTGTCACTCTCTCCGTGTCCCCTCCTCCCTCTCTCTCTGTCTGTCTCTGTCTCTGTCCCCCTCTCTCTCCGTCCCTGTCTCCCTCTCTGTGTCCCTCTCTCTCTCTCTCTCTCTCTCTCTCCCTCTCTCTTTGTCCATCTCCCTCTCTGTTTCCACCCTCTTTCTCTGTCTCTCTCTCTATGTCCCTCTCTCTCTCTCTCTGTGACCCTCTCTCACTCTCCCCTCTGTCTCTCTGTGTGTCCCTCTGTCTCCGTCCCTCTGTCTCTATCCTTTTCTCTCCATGTCTCTCTCTCTCTGTCCCTCTCTCTCTGTCCCTCTCCCTGTGTGTCCCTCTCTCTGTCTCCCTCTCTCTCTCTGTCTTGCTCTCTTTGTGTCCCTCTTTGTCTCTCTGTCCCTCCCTCTCTTTCTCTCTCTGTCCCTCTCTCTGTGTGTTGCAGTCAAATATCTGAAGGACAGGGACTCCCTAAGCAGAGACGCTGAGTTAAACTCAGTTTAAACTCACTCCATCACTCACACAGCCACACATAGAAACTGAATATAATGTGGAGAAATGTCCATGTGCAGCACAGATTTCCACATTAACTCAGTGACAGACGAAAACCGCGTTCTCTGCCCAGACCTCACTTCCACACCCAGGGAGGTTTTGTTCCTGAACCAGGGCAGGTTTCTGACTGGATAGTATATATTTCTCTCATGTATTAGGAGCTTGGAAAGTAAGGCAGACCTTACTGGAATGTCACATTGTCTCTCCGCATTCACTGTAAACAGGTTCTGGGATTTACATTTTAACCACCTTCAAAGAGCTGTCTCCATTTCCTATCTCTGCTCGCATCCATGAATGGAAATGACTTTTGACACATTGCCCCCTCTCCCTTGCTGTAAGTATTCCTGACACAAATCAGTCAGGCAGACATTTTAGATTTGTCCACAGCCACCATTTTTTATCAGCAATACGATGACATTGAGTTTATAAATAAGGAAAAGCAAGAGAGACTGGCAACATCAATACAGTTTGAAAATATATAAAACATTGAACATGCACACAGAATCACAGACACACCGAATCACACACACAGGGATACAGACACCTTCCCGGAGCTGTCTCCATTTCCTATCTTACAAGGGAATTTATGTTATGGTGATGCATTCATACAGGACAGTAAACAGCTTCTGAGACTTTCCCACTTGTGACAGAAATTCAGCCCCAATCTGAAACTTGGAGTTATGTAACAGAACAGAAATGAAACAGCAGCTTTCTGTGTTCTTGCTCCCAATGTAACATTTGACCATTTAGTTTATGTTGTCTTTGTCTAACATCCGACAAGGATCACTTCACAGATCCAATAACAGATCCCCAGGAGTGAGTTCCAGACTGGAATCTAATTGAGGGGTTTAGCGTTTACATACAACATATGAGATACCCAGGAATGAGTTACAGACTGGAATCTAATCGAGGGTTTAGGGTTGGTTTATACACAGCACATGACATACCCAAGAGTGATAGAACAAACTGGAATGTAATCGAGGGGTTTGGGGTGGTTGAGACACAACATATGAGAAAACCAGGAGTGAGGGACAGACTGAAATCTAATCGAGTGGGTCAGGGTGGTTTACATACAGAATAACAGATAACAAGTCGTTATCCACAAAATCGCGGAGTCATACAGTCAAAGAGATGTACAGCATGGAAACAGACACTTTGGTCCAACCCATCCATGCCGAACAGTTATCCTAACCTACTCTAGTCTCTTTTTCAAGCACTTGACCATCTCCCTCCAAACCTTCCCGTTCGTATACCCATCGAGCTGCATTTTAAATGTTGCAATTGTACCAGCCTCCACCAATTCCTCTGACAGTTCATTCCATTCATGTACCACCCTCTGAGTGAACAGGTTGACCCTTAGGTCTCTTTCATATCTTTCCCCTTTCACACGAAACCTATGCCCTATAGTTCTGGACTCCCCAACCCAAGGAAAAGACTTTGTCTATTTATCCTATCCATGCCCGTCATGATTTTATCAACCTCGATATAGTCACCCTTCAGCCTCTAATGCTCCAGGGAAAACAGCCCCAGCCTATTCAACCTCTCCGTGTACCTCAAATCCTCTAACCCTGGCCACCTCCTTGGAAATCTTTTCTGAACCCTTTCAAGTTTCACAACATCCTTCCGATAGGAAGGAGACCACAATTCCACGCCATATTCCAACAGTGGCCTAACCCATGTCCACTCCAGCTGCAACATGACCTCTCAATGCCTATACTCAAAACACTGACCAAGAAAAGAAAGCATACCAAACGCTACCTTCATTATCTTATCCACCTGCCACTCTACTTTCACGGAGCTACGAACCTGCAGTTGAAAGTCACTTTGTTCAGTATCTCTCCATCAGACCTTAACATTAAGTGTATAAGTCTTGCTCAAATTTGCTTTCCAAAAATGCAGCACCTCGTGTTTATCGAAGTGGAATAGAATTGAAGGTTTTGGGGTGTTTTTGAAACATGCCAGTCACATATACATGGAAGTGAGTTACACGTTGAAATCTAATCGAAAGGGTTCCGGGTGATTCATATAATCCCGACAGTGGGGAAACAAGCCCTTCAGCCCAACAAGACAACACTGACCCTCAGAAGAATAACCCATCCAGACCCATTACCCCACATTTACCCCTAACTAATGCACCTCACATACACATCCCTGAACACTGTGGGCAATTCTAACAGGGATTGGATTGGATGGGTAATATACAGACTAACAGCTAACCAGGAGTGTGACACAGTCCGGAATCTATTCAAATGATTCACGTGGCTAATTTTCAGAAGGCCTTAAACTTGGAATCAGTAACAGATTGGAAATTTATCAACGGAATTCGGGTTGATTATGTGTAGAATAAGAGATACCCAGGAGTGAGCTGCAGATTGCATTCAAATTGAGGGTGTTGGGCGATTTATAGACAGAGCAATGGGATACAAAAGGACAGAAAGCAGAGGAGAAAGTACCCACCATGGACCAAATCAACAATGAGCTGAGCCAGACAGGATTCAACTGCTGTATGCGAAGGTGTCCATGTGTTCTGAAGGATGGGAGAGAAACAGGAGATACCCACACTTTCTATGATGTTGCAGTCAAATATCTGAAGGACAGGCAATCCCTAAGCAGAGACGCTGAGTTAAACTCAGTTTAAGCTCACACCATCACACACACAGCCACACATAGAAACTGAATATAATGTGGAGAAATGTCCATGTGCAGCACAGATTTCCAAACTAACTCAGTGACAGACGAAAACCGCGTTCTCTGCCCAGACCCCAACTCCAGACACAGGGAGGTTTTGTCCCTGACCCAGGGCAGGTTTCTGACTGGATAGTAATAAATTGCAACATGAAGGTACTGAGTGTAATAGTTTGCTACATCCCATCATGTCATCTACTTTGCTATAATTGTTTTGTGAATTATATTGAAAACATTGGCATGTGCAAGAGAATATTCTGCAAGTTGATTTGCAGTAAGAATAGAAAAAGCACAATGTTTGTGTTTAAAATGGTGAGAAATTCTGAAACGTTATTGTCTAGGGGGTTTGGCTGATCTTGCACAGAAACATAAGGAAGTTAACATGACGGTACATGCCTTTACTGATTCCCAACTTTCCTAGGTTGAGGACTATCCTCCTCTGTATTCCCCTTTCACTGAAGATATTAATATACCTTTTATACTGCACTGCCATTCTGGTTCCAGTGCTGCCTATCACTCACTGTCTCATTTATCTTCAATCCTGTTGAAAGATACTTAAAGCAACAGACACACAAAGTTCCAGAAAGAGCTTTGTTTAATTGCAGGTGTATTTTTTTTTTTGATTTGGAGAAAACACACAATTTAAACCCACAGAAGGTCAGTGTGGGATTTGAGAAACGCTTCAATTTGTGATGAGGCCGAGTCAGGCAGGATTCTGATCCAACGCTGCAAATCTACAATTCAGTGGCTGAGCTCTTTCAGGATGTGTATATTATGTTTCTCTCATATATTAGGAGCTTGGAAAGAAAGGCAGACCTTACTGGAATGTCACATTGTCTCTCCGCTTTCACTGTAAACAGGTTCTGGGATTTGCATTTTAATCACCTTCAAGGAGCTGTCTCCATTTCCTATCTCTGCGAGCATCAATGAATGGAAATGGATTTTGACACATTGCCCCCTCTCCCTTGCTGAAAGTATTCCTGACACCCATCAGTCAGGCAGACATCTTAGGTTTGTTCACAGCCACCATTTTATATCAGCACAACGATGACATTGAGTGTATAAATAAGGAAAAGCAAGAGATACTGGCAACATCAATACAGTTTGAAAATATATAAAACATTGAACATGCACACAGAATCACACACAACCAGACATACACAGACACACGAAATCACACACATAGAGATACAGACACCTTCCAGGAGCTGTCTCCATTTTCTATCTTGCAAGGGAATTCATGTTATGGTGATGCATCCATGCAGGACAGTAAACAGCTTATGAGACTTTCCCCATTGTGACAGAAATTCAGCCCCCAATCTGAAACTTGGAGATATGTAACAAAACAGAAATGAAACAGCAGCTTTCTGTGTTTCTGCTCCCAATGTAGCACTTGACCATTTAGTTTATATTGTCTTCGGTCGAACATCCAACAAGGATCACTTCACAGATCCAATAACAGACCCCCAGGAGTGAGTTCCAGACTGGAATCTAATTGAGGTGTTTAGGGTTTACATTTAGCATATGAGATACCCAAGAGTGATAGAACAGACTGGATTTAATCGAGGGGTTCGGAGTGTTTTATTAACAGCACACCAGATACCCAGTAGTGTGTACAGCCTGGAATCTAATCGAGGGGTTCAGCGTGGTTTACATACAGAATAACAGATAGCCCAGAGTGAGTTACAGATTGGAATGTAATCGAGGTGTTCAGGGTGGTTTACATACAGAATAACAGAAAGCAATGAGTCACAAATTCGCTGAGTCATACAGTCATAGAGATGGAAACAGACACTTTGGTCCAACCCGTCCATGGCGACCAGATACCCTAACCTACTCTAGTCTCTTTTTCAAGCACTTGACCCATCTTCCTCCAAACCTTCCCATTCATATGGCCATCGAGCTGCAATTTAAATGTTGCAATTGTACCAGCCTCCACCACTTCCTCTGACAGTTCATTCCATTCATGTACCACCCTCTGAATGAACAAGTTGATCCTTAGGTCTCTTTCATATCTTTTCCCTCTCACACTAAACCTCTGCCCTCTAGTTCTGGACTCCCTCAACCCAAGGAAAAGACTTTGTCTATTTATCCTATCCAGGCCCGTCATGATTTTATAAACCGCAATATAGTCACCCCTCAGCCTCTGATGCTCCAGGGAAAACAGCCCCAGCCTATTCAGCCTCTCCCTGTAGCTTAAATCCTCTAACGCTGGCAACCTCCTTGGAAATCTTTTCTGAACCCTTTCAACTTTCACAAAATCCTTCCGATAGGAAGGAGACCAGAAGTCCAAGCCATATTCCAACAGTGGCCTAACCCATGTCCAGTCCAGCTGCAACATGACCTCTCAATGCCTATAATCAAAACTCCGACCATTAAAGTAAAGCATACCAAACGCTGCCTTCATTATCTTATCCACCTGCCACTCTACTTTCACGGAGTTATGAACCTGCACTTCAAATTCTCTTTGTTCAGCAACTCTCCCTCGGACTTGACCATTAAGTGTATAAGTGAAGATTAAGGAATGTTATGGAAAGGGACAGGGGTTGGCCTGTAATTAGAGTTCTAATCTATTTCATTTTAGTTCAGATATGATTTGGCCAGTGTGTGCAGGATGGTTCTCATCAGAGGTTGGAGTGGGGGGAATGAGTAAGAGGTTCCAGATTGGGGGAAAAAAGTCAATGTGCGTCTGACCAGGAAGGAAACCCTTGGGAGTTGGGGGGAGGATTCATCAACACCCGGGAGGGTCCGTGTCGGACTCATTGATTTGATAAGATTTCCTACAGTGTGGAAACAGGCCCTTCGGCCCAACCAGTCCACACTGACCCACCGAAGAGCAACGTACCCAGACCCATTTCCCTCTGACGAAAGCACCTAACACTGTAGGCACTGTGGCTAATTCACCTGACCTGCACTGTCAGTCTTTGGATTGTGGGAGGAAACCGGAGCAACCAGAGGAAACCCACTCAGACACGGGGAGAATGTGCCCGAGGCTGGAATCGATCTGGGACCCAAGTGCTGTGCCATCGTGCCGCCCCTTCTTTTGGTTCTCAGCCTGCAGACAGTAGCTAGGAAATTGAATTCAAAGAGAGGAGAGAGTGTTTCAACTGGGTGTGGAGGAAAGGACTGAGGAGATTGTTTTGGATTTCAGTTCACAGAAGAGAGAAATTGTGAGACTGAGATTTAAAGCTTTGAGGGAAACAAAGAAACGACAATTTAATACTATAATTGTCTTATGAATTTCTATCCTGTATTAATAGTGGTGACCTGTTTTCTCTGTTGTCGGGTTCTGAAAGGGCGGATTTGTGGATGAGAAATTCAAATTGAACTTCCTGTTCAGTTTTGATAGTTACTTGATCCGTGCCGATCTGAATATCATTGGCCTTTTCATGTGGAAAGAAAGGTGTGTATTCTGTCTGTGGGCGAATATCTCAAATGTCATTGTGGCTGGAAAAGTACTGAGACACAGTCAATTCCATGTTAGTGTGGTGACTGTGGAGAGAGATTTAATTTGGTTTTAAAAGTCTGAAAAAACATGGCACATTTCCCTGGAACAATTAAGCTACAGATTGGTTTTGTATGAGGTCAAGTTCTAAATTAATCATGCAACCATAAAGACACAAGGATAACTGCAGCATGGAAAAGACTATGAAAACGGGATTGTTGTAAAGGAGTTAATTCTCGATCATGGTTTGTAATCCATTGGCGTTGTCACTTCAGGTCCAATGCCGTGGGGAAACACTGGAAATGTGATGAATGCAGTGTAGGTTTCAGTTATTAAACTGTAAAATGTGCAGAAGAAATTTTCACGGATGATGCCAGGGCTCAGGGGTCTGAGTTACAGGGAGAGGTTGGACAAGCGAAGATTTTGTTTTTGTTTAGAGCAGTGGAAACAAAGGGGGGTGTTTTCTGGAAGTGTATAAGTTCATGAGAGGTATGGGTAATGTGAATGCACTCAGTCTTTTTCCCAGGGAATCAAGGACTGGAGAGCATCAGTTTACGGTTAGAGGAGAAATTATGAAAGGGAACCTGAGGGGCAACTGTTTTACACAGAGGATGGTATTTATATGGACTGAGCTGTCAGTGGAAGTGGTTGAGGTGAGTACATTAACAACATGTAAAAGACATTTGGACAAATACATGGATAGCAAAGGATCAGAAGCATGTGGGCCAAGTGCAGGGAAATGGGGTTAGCATGGATGGACATTCTGGTCAGCATGGGCCAGTTTGGGCCAAAGGGCCTGTCTCTGCTGTAGGACTCTGATTCCAAGTATATTTAGTATTTCTCCCGCTATTTCCGGTAGCACCCTGGGATGTATCCCATTAGGGCAAAGCGACTTATCTACCTTTAGCTCCATTAGCTTGCCCAGCTCTAACTCTTTCGTGATAATGGATGTTTCTTGTTCGTCGCCTTCCTCAGTCTCCTTATCAATTACTGGCATGTTCTTCATATCCTCCACTGTGAAGACTGACTGCAGTGTACTCGTATTTCTGAACCCTGCTGGTTCGCAATAACTAGGCACAAAACTCTGAGAGGACTTCTTTGAGTCTTTATTGATGAGACATGGCAGGTACCTGAATAGTGTACATGCATAACACCTCCAGGCAGCATCAGGTATCTCTCCGCCTGTCCGATGTATGGCTCCCATTCTTATACCTTTGTGGTTTGTGGTTCTGAATGGATGCTGTCTCTCAATATTATCTCCATGGCAATGGCATTTAAAAAAAGTAGAGTCCAGCTCAGCACTTTGTGGTTAAACCACATACCCCTCCCTCACGCCCCTGTGGCTCAGTCAGGTATCTGACAGGCGCTTCAGTTTCAGTGGGGCTGTCTGTCAGGATTCTGGTGTGGAGGAGCGGTGTTGGAGCGGGGTGGGCAAATTTAAAAACCACACGTCACCAGGTTATAGTCCAACAGGTTTATTTGGAAGTACAAGCTTTTGGAGTGTGCTGTGAATTTTAACTTGATCAGGATTATCTCTATGGTAACAGTTAAGTGCTTCAACAATTGCAGTTCCCATCTAGCAGTGCAAACTGCTATTCCGGCCCTGGGGACAACTACTCGTCACTTTTCACCCCCAACCCCATCTAGCTTTCTGTGATCTTTAAAGTTTTTCTAATCACCTAGTTTCTCCTTGGTCTTTACCAATTTGTGTGCCTTCTTATTTCAATGTGATAAACTCCCTTATTTCCTTAGCCACCCATGGCAGATTATTCCATTTCCTACAGTCCTTCCTTTTCACTGATATATACTTTTGCTGATCAGTTTGAAAAATTCTTTAATATTCCTCCACTGTCCGTCAACTGTCCCACCCTAAGGTCTTTGCTTCCAATCTACATTAGCCAACTCCTGCCTCATCCTATTGTAGTCTCTTTTGTTTAAGCACAGGATCTTGGGATTGGATTTAATCTTCCGGCTTTCCAACTGTATTCTAAATTCAACCATACTTATCACAAGTCGTTTTATCAGATTACGAGGTGAGACGATGTTACCTGGGTGTTTTGGTTTTCATTGTCAGAGACCTTGTCTTTGTAATAAAGTACAGGATAGATATTCACAAGAGAGTATTCCGGACAGTGTGAATGTACTACACAGTCTAAAACTATAAATCAGTGTCTCCACTCAGTTTATATGATTTGGCGATGCTGGTGTTGGACCGGGGTGCACAAAGTTAAAAATCACACAACACCAGGTTATAGTACAACTAGTTTAATTGGAACGCACTAGCATTCAGAGCGACGCTCCTTCTTCATGATCAAATTTAACCTGTTGGACGATATCCTGTTGTTGTATGATTTTTAACTGACCTAAGTTTAAAATTGCAAAGTCATTATTTCCCACATGCTTCCTCACTATCTAAGTTTGGAACGGTAATCCACCTGACTATCCTGATTTTTCCTAAAATCTCCTTTGGTGAAGGTGGTGAGTTTGGATTCAGTTTTCCAGTTATTACCATAAGAAGATAAGCACTGGGCACAGGAGAGGCAATGCAGCCCTTCGAACTAGCCCCACCATTTAATATCATGATGATTGAGCTCACCTGGGTCTCAGCTGGATTTTGCCGCCTGCTCTCTCTCACCCTTCATCTCATTTCAACCTCAACATCTCTATCTATTCATTAAATTTGCTCATTTTCCTGGCATCCACCGCATTTTGAATAGGGAATTCCACAGGTGCACAGCACATTGAGATAAGACCATTCTTCTTCATGAGAATCGAATAGCGTCCCTACAGTGCAGAAACAGGGAATTCGTCCATGGAGTCCACACCAACACTATAATGAGTGTCCTATTCAGACTCACCCATTCCCTGTATTTCCCATGGTTAATGGCTTAACCTGCACATGCATGGACACTGTGGGAATTTTGCATAACCAATCGACCTTACCAGCACATCTTTGGACTGCGGGATGGAACTGGAGCACCCAGAGGAAACCCGCACAGATACGGAGAGAATGTGTAATCTCCACACAGTCTCCTAAGGCTGGAATCAAATCCAGGTCCCTGACACTGTGAGTCAGCAATGCTAACCATTGAGTCACCTCTGCTTAAACTCTGCTCCTCCTATTAACCACTCCACGCCCCAGTTAGCTGAATCTATATTCCTTACATCAGAAAATCATGTTGTGGAAGCAGATGTCTCAGTAAAATCCAGCGACAGTCCCTATGTTCTGAGTCTGAATGTGGATCCTATACACAACACCCTCCAGTGCACACTTTTCATTCATTCTCCAGAGACAGGGCTCCAGTGGCTTCATGGGGACTACAACTCCCACAATCCCTGAGGCAGGGACCACACGTGTATGGGGAAACCTGGCACTGTACATGTACAGAATGTAGGCGGGTTTTGGAGCATGTGCTTTGGGTAAGTATACTTTGCGGAAGGTTTTTCACACTGTGATTGGCTGGAGGAAGAATGTATCTACTTATAGTATCGATCAGTTGGGGGGGCGGTCAACGTGTCACTACACCCATGTAGGACCACTCTCCATCCCTAATTCATTGTAATGCTGGGAATCTTCTAATGGGGATCAAACAAGGATCTGACCCATTCTCCCAGACACTTTCTGTTTCCTTTTGTTTCATTCTGCTATTACATTATTGACTTGCAGCAACTGAAAGGAAAGGAAGTGAACCCAGAAAGGGTGCAGAGTGTAACCAGGGACGGGAAGTGGTGGCATGGATCTGTTTATCAGAAACTCCATGAGAATGTGGAGCGTGTACATTAGGGGGTAGCAGAGTCAGAATGGTGGGAGAGAGTGAGTTGGCTGGAGGTTTACAGCTTTTGGGGAAGTAAGGGGAAAAAGATATTCCAGAGAAACTAGAATTCTCTGTTCTGAATTTCTAATCTGTACATATTCCTTTATACAGGGTGCGAGATGGTGAAGATTTGCAGACTGAAATCTCAAAATTATGTGCAGATTATGATTAGGTTACCCAGTGTTTGAAGAACCAAAGATAGAGAATCACTCAGCCAAAATCCTGCAACACTCTCCCTCCCAGCATTGTCAGGACTGTGAATTGTACAAGACAGCAGCTCACTACCATTTTCTCAAGGGTAACTAGAGATGGGGAATAAATGCTGGCTGAGCCAGTGATGACCATATCCTGGAAATGTTTTCAATCTCTAGTTGCTAAAACACTGTTGATGTTACTGCAGGATGATGAAGGATGCTATTTGCATCCTCCAGAAGGCAGCACCATCACATTAGCCCGGCCGATACCTACACAGCAACACAGCAACATCACTGGACCAAAAGGCAGTAAAGCCAAAGGATATAGTTCTTCGAGCTCAAGTCATGAAAAGGGGTTGGAACACAGCAGGAACAGGAGACTGAGCTGGATGGTCAGCTGTTTCCCATAGAATGGTGGAGCAGGATTGAAAGGCTGAATGGTCTCTTCCTGCTGTTATCTTCCAGGTATGTAGATAGCCATGGAGCCTGGGTAGGAAGAAGTAGTCAGGGATTCTCCAAGAGATTGCACTCCAACAACAGTTTTCAGTGAGGGATGGTTTGATGGATTTTATTTAACATTTATCTTTAACACATGGTTTGTAAATTTTGGTTTTAAAATATTGTAAAAGTTTTTTGCACAGCAAATAAAATTAAAGAAAATAACGATAACTGTCTGAATATAACAGTTTTAAAACTTTCAACCTCCTATAAAACAAAATCCTGTCTCTTCCTGGACACCATCACTTTCCAGCTACTCAAACTCCAGGGAAATATTCCCTCCCTGTCTGAACCTTTGGTTTGATTTGACTGCTTTTCAGTTCTCGTTCTGTGAGCTGTGACGTGTTCTATTTCCCCATTTCTCCGAACCAGAAATGTGAGAACAGCAACCTTCGCACCATCAAAAGCATCATCAAGCCATTTTGCTTTTGGTTAACGTATAATCACCAGCAGTGCAGAAGTGAGGACCGCTGAGGCTGGAAACCAGAGCCGAGATTCGAGTGGTGCTGGAAAGGCATTTGCCAAAACGTTGAATTTCCAGCTCCTCGGATCCTGCCTGACCTGCTGTGCTTTTCCAGCACCACTCTAATCTAGACATATCATCACCAGCAGTAAACCATTTGTGCAACCAATAGAATATTTCCAAACAAAGCCCATTACCGGCCAAGCAAACCATTACAAGTGACAGAATGAGAAGGGACTAAATCAAAGTAGAGTTGTGCGGAGGGGGCAGCGGTGGAAATAAAGCACTATATCCCCTACAGTGCCCATCTCTATCTAAAGACATCGAAAGCATTGATGCACACCACAAGCTGCTTCTCCAAGGACACCCTGCTGTGTAGCCTTTATCCTCAATCATAGAATAAAATCCCTACAGTGTGGAAGGAGAGCATTGGCCCATCAAACACCACCGACCATGCGAAGAACATCACGCCCAGAGCACTCTATTACTGTAACACTGCATTTCCCATGGCTGATGCACCTATTCTGCATAATCCTGGATCCTGTGGGCAATTTAGCATGGCTGATCCACCTAACCTGCACATCTTTTGACTTTGGGAGGAAGACAGAGCACCTGGAGGGGACCCACACTATAATGTGCAGAATGGGAACTCCACACAGGCAGTTGGACATGGCTAGACACCAAACTTCTGCCTGATGCTGTGAAGCAGCCGTGCGACAATCACAATTTAAATCAAAACAGATGATGCCTGCTCCTTGTCACACTGCTGTTTGTGGAGACATACTGACAGGAGAGACATCCTGAGGTTCAGAAAGTGGCAATATAAGTCCAATCAACTCCAGCACAGATAATGTGATTAACAATAACAACATCAATATTCCAACAGTGTCATCATGTACAAGGTCCACTCCTGCATATGATGGACAGTAACATCAGAATCAGAGTCATGCAGTCCACACGGAGCAGGGGGACGACCACTTCCCTGTGAGCACTCACTGGGCTCTCAATCGTGTTGAAGATGCAGCAAATCCCTTGTCACACAGAGGGGTGAACAGCTCCCACCCAGTGTGAACCCACTGGGGTTGCAGGGGATGGGATGAATCACTGAATCCCTTCTCCCACACTGAGCATCTCAATGAGCTCTCCCCTGTGTGGGCTCACTGGGGTCTCAGTGGGGCAGGATGAATCACTGAATCCCCTCTCACACACTGACCATTTGAATGGCCTCTCTTCTGTGTGGGCTCACGGGGATCTAGCAGGAGGGATGAATCATTGAATCCTCTCTCACACACTGACCATCTGAATGGCCTCTCCCTCTGTGTGGGCTCACTGGGGATTCTGCAGGTGCTGCATTTGAATGAACCTCCCCCCACACTGGGAACAAGTGAATGATCTTTCCCCAGAGTGAGCTCGCTGGTGTTTAAGCAGGTCAGAGGACTGAGTGATTCCTTTCCCACACACTGAGCAGGTGAATAGCCTCTCCCCGATGGGAATGCACTGATGTATCCGCAGATGGGAAATTTGAAAGAATCCTTTCTCACACATGGAGCAGGTGTCGGGTCTAAATCGACTGTGCCATCTCTGGTGCCTCAGCAGATTGTAAGATCGAGTAAATCCCTTCCCATACATGGGGCAGGTGAACAGCCTCTCCGCAGTGTGACTGTGTCGGTGAGTGTCCCACTGGGAAGGTTAAGTGAATTCCTTATTCTGATTCAGCCCGTCCTCCTGTTTCTCTCAGTTATTATTGACAATCTCACACCAGAACTTGTTCCAGAGAGTGTTCCAGAACAGGCAGAATGGTCAGCTGCAGCTGGTCACCTGACTTGTCACTGGTTCTGAAAGGGTCACTCTCCACAGATGCTGCCAGATCTGCTGAGGTTTTCCAGCAATTTCTGCTTTTTTTCTGTTTTGCCCAGCATTTGCAGGTGTATAGTTTTCTTGTCTGTTGCAGAGGAGCTTATTGATGAAATTAGAGGGTTTTGAAAATTGTAAGTTAGGTCACACATCAGCTATGATCATCATGAATGGCAGAGCAAAGTCGAGGGGCTGAATAGCCTCCTACTGTTCCAATGAAAGTTATCCATCGTCAGCTTGTGGTAACATTTCCCCTCACTGCTCACTTCACCTCAATGTCGAACACAATGTTACTGACTGAACAAACCTGCTGTGTTTGAACTAAACTTGCTAATGTTCAGTGGATCCCTCTCCTGCCACCCGGGTTTATCTCTCATCATGGAATACTATCTCGTATTACTGCAGGAATGCCCACAAGGACTAATCCTGGAGTCTGTATCCCCTGGGACCCACAATAACCGTTTATTTCCTTCTTCCTATTTCATTCTGGATATTGAACACTCGGTTTCAATCCAATCTCCTGTCATGCTCTTCAACATGTCCATGTGGGCGGACTCGAGGCAGCTGGGATTTGATGAAGGGAAGTGGGGATTAGGCGGAAGCATGAGGAGCGGTGATAGTAAAGACAGTTCACATTGTAACAGCAGAGTTTCTCCATGACCCAGTGAATGGTGAGGCACCTGAGTTTGTGGGCGGAGACAGATCCAATCAGGGATTTGGTAACATACTCAGACATTGCCCTGTCCATCTGATTGTTAACTCAGACAAATAGAAAGAAAGATGCACATTTAGACAGCACCTTTGATAATCTGGGGAAATGAAACATGCTTCCAACCCAATGATCTCAACCTCAAATCTCTGAAAACACAGGCACAAAGCTTTCTACTTGTAACAGGTTGTTTCTGAGCCTCCACTTTTCTTGAGAAAAGCGTTTCGAGCTGTTCAGCCTTTCCTGGTGATTATAACCGCAATGTTCCTGTAAGATCTGTGACTGAACCGTTATTCTCCTCTTCCTTGTGCGTGATGAAAGTAGCAGAAACTGTTCCTGACCTGTGAGGGGTTTTGTTTTAATTATTTATATTTACAAATCCATTCTCACCCTCACATCCAGTGTGAAATTGATGTAAAACTGAAAGAAATGAGTGAGTGAGCACCTACAGAATCATAAAGGAAGCATATGTGTCTGAGTTGAATGAACCTGGCATGAGGAAAACATGACAACAATCACAACTAGTTAGAATCACAGAATCCCGTGGGTGCAGAAACAGTCTATTCGGCCCATCGAGTCTGCAATGACCTGCTCACCCACCCTACCCAACATAACCCCACATTAACCATGGCTAGCCCAATCCACCTAAATTGCACACTGCAGCCCATGTTAGCATAGCCAATACAGAAACACATCTGTGGGAGGGTCACAAATTACATACAAATGCTGGGAATTGTGGATGAAGGCTCACAAATATTTGACTCTGACACAAATGCTCTGCTTTTCAAAATAAAATCTGGGGGACACTGCAACCGGAAAAAAATCTGTTTATCTCAGGAGGAAGAGAATTCAAAACTCACGCCATTGACCCAGGGGGTGCAGTGATAGTTACAGAGGTCTGGGAACCATCAGAAATGTAACAGGTTGTGAGCAAGGTGGAGATGAGACAAGGACATAAAGACAGTCTGTCACACGGGGGAAGACAGGAGAGATTAAACAGCAGAAATGGTCGTCCCTCAAGGCCACGGGGAATGGAGTTAGAGCTGGGAAAGAAACAAGGAAACAAGGTGTCCAGCTGTCAAAGAAATATGTTAAAAAACAGATTATAAAAGAATAGAGGGCAGAGTTCAGTCTGAAATTTTTGCTCTCAATGGTAAGTACAAAAATCTGAAAAGCCTGTGGAGTTCTATTACACCCAACACATACCCAGGATTGGCCAAATGTGCTGTAACTTTCTGATAATTTTTTTCATGACATTTGTAGTACCAGTCTGATGACGGTCTTAACTTTTCAAATTGGAGTGAATTTTAAATTTCTGGAGAAATGTCAAATAAATCACATTGATCACATTCTGCAGATCTTAGTCCTGTACCCTGCATGTTTCAGCATTTCAGTTACATCCATGTCCTGCCGGTGGGACAGGACATACAGGGATGGTGACGATGGTGTCTAGGACATTGTAAGCTATGATTCTGTGCGTATGACTGCGTCAGCTTGTTGCTTGACTAGTCTGCGTTCCAGCCCACCCAATAAGATGGCGGCATTTCATTTCATTCTCTCTCACTCTCCCCTTTGCTGACACTGACACAAGTGTCTCAAACTTGAATCATGACAATTAAAAAAAAACATGTCTCTACAAGAAAACCAATGGAGGAAAATATACTATTCTTGCATCAAATGCATTTTTAACCAAAAACAATTGTGTTCAATAAACACTGTCTCATTTTTTCCTTCAATTCTATCAAGCGAGCTATTATATTTTGTCCCTCAGTTTACCGATGTTAATAAATATCCAATCAATTTCAGAGCAACATGCTGAAAAGTATTGTACCAATTCATCTGTTTAGGTTTTAGCATTAGTTATCAAGTCTTTACCATTACAATAATTGCAGAATAATTGGTCTGGGTAACAAGTATATTGAGGTTCACAATTTAATTTATTGACTGTTTGAAAAATGGCGCAATATATCCTTTTTTCAGGATTCTAACAGTAATTGTTAAGGAATTTGGACGACAATAATTATAGTGTGCTTTAGTTTAGTCTTGCTAACAACTACAGTGAAGTTTATATTTGAATTTAATCCAATCTTCCCTCGTACCTATACAGTAATATAAAAATCCATTTTATTTCCAATCAACACACCTACAAAAGAATCCATTATTTCTGATGCAACTGTTAAAAATATGACTTTTGCTCATTTGAATGATCTGTGTAATCCCAGTCTTAAAAATTTAAAAAATCCTAATTACTTTTCACTGCAACAATTCCTGTTCATTTTTGCAGATAACACAGTCAAATAGCAAGATGAAATTTATCATTATTCTTAAGTATGCTAATAGAATTTTGAAAATCTATATGTTGTTAATATATAATAATTGTTCATTTCAATCCATAGAATATAGAACATTACAGCACAGTACAGGCCCTTTGGCCACGATGTTGTTCCGACTTTTTATCCTACTCTAAGATCAAACTAACCAACATGCCCTTCATTTACTCTCATTCATGTACCTATCCAAGAGTCGCTTAGATGTCACTGATGGATCTGAATCTACTACCACCACTGTCAGTGCATTTCACACACTCACCACTATCTATAAAGAAACTATCTCTGACATCTCCCCACAACTTCCCCCATTCATCTTAAAATTATGCCACTTTGTGGGGAAAAGTCTTTCATTATCCACTCTATCTTTGCCTCTCATCATCTTACACAAAGCTATCAAGTAAACTACCATCCTCTTTCACTGCAATGACCAAAGCCCCAGCTCTGTCAACCTTTATTCATAAGACATGCCTTCCAGTCCAGGCAACATCTTGATAAATCTCATCTGAACCTTATCAAAAGTTTCTGCATCCTATGTCTAATGAGGTGATCAGAACAGAACACAATATACAAAGTGTAGTCTCATCAGGGATCCAGAGAGCTGCAGCATAACCTCGTGGCTATTAAACTCAATCTCCCCGCAAATGAAAGCCAACACACTATGCACTGTCTTAATAACCCTACCACCTTGGATGTCAGCTATGAGGGATGTATGGACGTGCACCCCACGATCCCTCTGTTGCTCCACATTGTCAAAAATCCTCCATTTTTTCTGAAAATACGCATTCAAATTTGAAATTCCAAAATGAAGAACTTCACATTTTCCCAGGTTGAACTCCATTTGCCACTTCTCAGCCCAGCTCTGCATCCTGTCAATGTCCTCTGGCAACCTACAAAAGCCCTCCACACTGTCCACAACTCCACCAACCCTCGTGTCATTGGCAAACTTCCTAACACACACTTCCACTTCCTCATCCAAGTCATTTGTAAAAATCACAAAGAGCAGAGGTCCCAGAACTAATCCCTTCAGAACATCATTGGTCACCATCCTCCAAGCTGAAAACTATCTATTTAATCTCACCCTGCCTTCTATGGGTCAGCCAATTAATTATCTAAATGAGCCTACCATGGGGAACCTTATCAAAAACCTTGCGAAAATCCATATACACCACATCCACTACTCTGTCCTCACCAATGTGTTTGCCACAACCTCAAATAATTAAATGAGGCTTGTGAGGCATACCCTTCCGCTCACAAAGTCATGCTAACCATTTCTAATCAAGCTACGCTTTTCCAAATAGTCATAAATCCTGTCTCTCAGAATTCTCTCCAAATATTTGGCCACAAGTGATGTAAGACTGACTCATCGATGATTCCCAGGATTATCTCAATTGCTTTTCTTGAATAAGGGAATAACGTTTCCCACCCTCCAATCATCTGGTATGACTCCAGTGGACAGTGAGGATGCAAAGATCATTGCCAAAACACAGCAAACACTTGCCTCCCTTCACATAACAACCTATGGCCCAGGGGACTTATCTATCCCCATGATTTTTAAATATTTTCAGCACATTCTCTGTCTTAAAATCAACCTGTTCGACCATATCAGCCTGTTTCACGTTGTCTTCACAAGGAACAAGGTCTCACTCACTCGTGAATACAGAAGTAATGTACTCATTAAAGACCTCCCCTACCTGCTTAGACTCCTGGCACAAATTTTCTTCATAATAAGGTGTATAAATGTGGAAATATGTCTCAGCACTGAATTACTGTAAAGATATTGCAGTGTACAATCACTCGATTACTTTGAATATTGAACGGTATTTTAACTGAGAAAACACAGTTGAATTGATTTGATTATATTTCACTTCATGCTAACATTTACTGTATTTATAACCACAATAAGAGTTTTCTTTTTACAGATATAAAACTTACTTAAATGAATCACACGTTTATGTGAAGAAAATAGAATTAACATCCACTTGTTCCTTCCTTTATCAATGACTGTTAATTTTTAAATTATGGAAGTTGTACATTGTTGAAAGGAATGGAACTTGTCTTCAGCTGAATATTCACATTAAATGATTGATGCATTTTTAAATTTAAAGTACAATGATCACGCAGTTTTGTCAATTTGTCTTTCAAAGAATTGTCATGAGATTCCTCTTTATTTAAGACTATCATTCATTTATTCTATTGTTATTGTAAAATATTGTTTAATTTCCAGTCCATTACACACAGAAACTACCTAATTAATTCCGATTCGAATTACTACAATAAACAGCTGATTAGTTTTCATTTGTGTAACCACTTTAAACATAATATTGCAGTTCTGCCGTCCTGAGTCGGAACATTATGAAAGGAGCCTGTGGAGCTGTGGCAGTGTCTCTATTACTAGACCGGAGGGAAGGTTTCAAATCACACCTTCACCAGAAATATATCAAGAGCTGCTCTGAATGTTGATTAGAGAGCACCTAAGCACAGATTGAACTGCTTTTCAATCCAACATTGAATCTGCTTTTTTCTATTATATCTATAATTACAAAATTTGAAACCTATTTGTGTCAGTTTAACAAGAAATATGTGTTGGAAAATCCGCTTTAGAAACTTTGCTTTTACAAAAGACTTACGTCTGTCCCTGTTTTCTCTAACTGAAAGAAATCTGAAGAGGTTTTTCACTTTTACGAAAAAAGGGGAGGTGTTTCCCATATAAATTAATGCTTCTTCGATTTACCCCTTTTCACTTTATGTAAGGTTTCATAATAACGCTCGACTTTAGGATAGTGGGGATGCCAGTATCTAATTCTGTTGCTTATAAGTTCCTGGAGAATATTTGAAAATGTTGATGAATTAAAGATTACGATGTCTAAGTGATGAGGTTGATTTTTTTTGTTGTTGCAAAGGGGCAAGTCGAAACAATTGAAACACATTAAACATTATTCTCTTGTGCTATAAATTTGAAATAAAGTTGATATCTTCTTCAGTAAACTAACAAATGCTACCACCTATTACTTGTCAGTCAGCTGATTACCTACTTTGTAACTAAATGTTGTGATTCATCTAAATATTACTCTGTCATTCGATCAAAGTGAATTTATAATTGTTGTTCAGTTTATAAATTGTCAGAAACTTGTTTTTATTTTTCAAAACACCTGTTCATTTTGACTGTAAGATTGAAATTCTTTGGAAATATTGGAGTTTGTTCATTTAAAAATAAGGTTTGCACGTCTCTCACATATCTCACTTCTTGTATTATGATTCAATAATGTTTTCTGGTGGAATTCTAGTAAATACCAAACATTTGCTGACTTCAAATAAGGTCTTTAACACCCAGTTATCAATCTGTTGTTAATGTTTCAGCTGTTTCATTGACATTGATTGTGAACTCATTCAGAGAGATCAACTGACAATTATAAACTACTTGCAGGATTATTGAATTGAGAAAAAGATACAGACGTGGAAACATTTTTTAGAAGGAATTGCCTTTTCATTCAAATGTGTAGGCTGTTCAAGAATTCTATATCGTCTTCCATTTGTTTTCTTGTCGAGAATGTAAATTTATAATTCATGTGAATTTTAATGTGTTCTGTATTTTGAAATTTGTATCAGATTTAAGAACAAAAAGAGGAGCAATTAACATGAAAACTTCAGTGAATAGAAAGCACAGTAAATTAAATTGACAGAGGTAGCTTTTTATATTGTCTCTGAATATTCAGTCAAATTTTTCTAATGGCAAGAGCATTGTGCCGGTAAACACAGCAGGTCAGGCAGCATTCAAGGAGAAGCAGAATCGACGTTTTGGGCATAAGCCCTTCATCAGGAATCTTTTCGATACTCCTGCTCTTTTAATGTGCCTGCACTTTTCCAACACCACAGCTTTCCTCACTTTCTCCAAATATGCTTCATGAACATGAAACAGAAAATGTTAGCATCAGCAGTTGAACAAGACCAAATAAACACATTTTTGCAATATTTATATTGAAAACTTGTTTGAGAACATGCAACAAATCAAATCGAACAACATCTCTTGCCGTTAGAACCCTTGGCCCTTCACGATAAAGAATAACCATGCTTTGAACAACCAGTCTGGTGTATAACGACTGAACTGAAATACCAGAGGGCAACGATTGCATTTATTGCAGGGAATGATTACCAGATGCTTACTGTGATAATGGGGATTGATGTCAGAAACAATAAAATTTTATTGTGATTATTCCACTGAACAGTAATTAGATGTTCGTGAAGATCTTTGTGCGGCTTTACGTGCAGTGTTTGTTTGAACATTGATTTCAGTAACATTGAGATATTTTACAAGATTGACAATTGACAGTTAAAGATGATGTTTAAATGCAACATTTTTAAAAAATGTCAGTTTTGTTTAGCGAAACACAATTCTAAGTTTATGGAATCCCTACTGTGTGGAAACAGGCTATTTATCCCAACAAGTCGACACTGACGTTGCATAGAGTAATCCGCTCAGCACCATTCTGCTCTCAGATTACTGGACATTTTTCCCTGACTGATGCATATAACCTATACATCCCTGAACAGAACATGCAGCTTAGCATGGCCAATTTACCTAACCTGCATATCTTTGGTTTGTGGGAGAAAAGCTGAGCATGCAAACTCCACGCAAACATGTGACCGAGGATGGAATCAAACCCAAGTGCATAACACTGTAAGACACTAGTGTTAACCACTGATCCTTTGTTCTCAATGCCCTGCCCCCATGTTCAAGAGGTTTATGTAGCTGTTCATTGGTTCTCTTGTCCAGATACTAATTTACAATTCTTATCGCTTTTATTGTGCCCGGAATTTTGATATTTGTCTCAAAGTTAAGAAGAAAACGATGAGCAATTAATATGAGAACTTGAGAGAATAGAAAGCACGGTAAATTTAAATTACAGGCTGTGAGAAACAAAGCTCACTCACTTGAATAATGTCAGCCCAGGACAAGATCTGAAGCACTCAGTTTGGTTATTAGACGCTTGCAAGCGTGGTGCCTGGAATAAGGCACACAGAGTTTAGCAAATACATATCTTATATAGGACTGACTACTCCAAACCCGGTGCCCATTACTATTGCTTCTCGCTTGCCTTTACGGCCTTGTGCTTAACAAATTACAAGCTTTACTCGGCCATGTCACCAAATCCTGCTGCTTTGCATTGTTAGGTATATCCTGCACCACTACTATCTAAATCCCCCACTTGTGACATTTCCTGCCTTTCCCCAACCATATTGATCCTTATGACCTTTTAATTGGGGTTTGTTTTTGTGTTTTTGCAAAAGTGGGAAACAGATGCTTATAACTACTGCTTGTATAAGCATATCTGGCTTAACCTACATCCTCACGGCACCTTATCTCGTTGTCTGTAACACCTACCATTGTTTGCAGGCACGTATCATTCTTATATGCACATTTTAGCTAATACAAAATCAATTATATATTTCCTCCACATAGTTTTCATTCTTGTTGACTCAGCTCTTGGTTGAAACAATTATACACTGCTGTGAGTGCATAAACCTTGCATACATAATTATGATTGCAGAAGTGACACTACTTTACCTATATCCCAACATTTTCCCCTTTTTCTTTAATTACCATTTGTTATCTTCTGCATTTTTCTTTTAAACATTGCCTCCAAAATTCGCAAGCATAATTCTGGATATTTCATCCATCTTGGTCTCTCTCATACCGTCATTATTTAATCGAGAAAGTTCCTCTGCCTGATTCCATTTTAGAGGTATCTGTTTATTAAGGCTGTCTGAATCAGTCTTTGGGTGAGTCCTCGTATACAGGGCATGATACAACAGCCAATGGCTACCAATACCCCGGCTACTACAATCAGGGAAGTAAGGTTGGAAACCAACATCCCCTTCCATTTTCCAAACCATGATTCACGCTATCCCGTGAGAGATGTGTCTACGCCTGAATTCTCAGCCAGTTCCTCTGCTAAGGAATCAATCCCCTTAACGCCCGAGTAATTGAACAATCAGGTGCAGTATTATTCGGAATAAAGGTGCAACAGCTTCCTCCTAACATCACACACACACAGACACACACAGACACACACATACACACACACACACACACACACACACACACACACACACACACACACACACACACTTTTTCCGCGAAAATCATATCAAGGGCCATTCTGTTTTCCCATGCCATCCTACTTGTCACATCAAGCTCTTCTGATATTCCTTTAACCGCATCTCTTGTATAATTTATAAATCGCTGTTGATTATAGAAAATGTAATTTATCCAATCTACATTTTTATTAATTGTTACCCACTAAAAGAGAGCTGACTCAAAGCCTTCTACAATCTGATTCCGAGGCTTGAACTCATCAGGTACCCTACTAGGGACTCCTAGAGAATCTAGATACATCCTGTTATTGAAAGAAGTGTCTAATAGTGATCTCTTACTCCTTCCTTTTTTCCCCACTATCTTTTCCTTCTCACATGCCAGGGTAAATGGAATTACCAATTGTACAATTGCACATATCCCTCTCCCATCAGGTTGTAGGGTGGGTCCCAATAATTTGCCTCCGCAGTACCACCACAGATCCGCACGGGGACCCTTTGGTGCTGAGTAGTTCACTCCCTTGTCCATTTCGGTGACATTCTTAATCTCTGTACATACTTTCAGCACCCCCAAATCTGTAGACCGATTTTCACCTTGTCTACGCACACACGTCGTGTGATTTCCGACTGCAGCTGAAAACGTGGGGCGGTGGGGTGGGGGGGGGAGGGGGGGGGCTTTTGAATCTTTCTTTTCCAAGGGAGAGAACATCAGAGATAGGGAGGTACAGTTCCTATCATTCCATGCAGTCTTATCCTGTAACAGGGCTATCATACATTTCATGCCCTTCCTGTCTCGCTTCCACCCAAGCGGAAGGGAACCACCTTCGCCACTTGCCTACCGGAGGCACATGCATTGCAATTGCTCTTGTTAAGTCTTTTTACAATACACTTTACACATTCAACCCAGGCATTTGCATCCCCATATCCAGTTTCTATTTCGATGGTCTGTTTCAAGTCCTTTATCTCTATAATTTTAACTACTGTAGGATCATCGGGAGGGATGAAAGGTTTTATTATCCAATAGTTCTGCCCATTTTCCCTGTCCTACTCTAATTTGAAAACAACAGCCCGAGAAATCCTTCCCGTTTGCTTACATTTCTATCCCAAATGTTTCATCTAATTTTATGTCATAGGTGACCCCCACGCCCCCCCCCCCCCCCACACTCACACACCTGGAATTGCTTTGTGCCATGTGGTTTTCTTTATCATTAGGTATATTGGGTTATGCTCTTTATCGGGACAATCGAGAGGTGAACGGAAGGTGGCCCGGTGTATTGTGACAAGACCATTATACCAAGTACCATCCTCAAAGGACTTAAGATGTATCTCAGAGCTGCGGTACTGTCTCTGATTATCTACATCCCCACAATTTACTAAGGTGCATGCATCAGCGTCCATTTCTTGCGGATTATCAGACTCGGGCACCGTTAATACACATATGAAATTATATTTGACAAAATCCCAATACTAAGAGAGCCAGCATCAGAACTCTAAGCATCCCCAGCATTCTAAAAATTCTGCTGAAGCACAAAAAAACTTAATACCCAATCCTACAGAAATAATCCCGCGCTCGCGTCACTACTGTATAATCAGTGACTCTAAGTCTTTTCAGCCTGAGTTTCAGCGGTTCTTGCGTTGATTCGGCTGTCCTGACTTCTTCCTCAACTGGCGATTTCACTGGCCCTTTGATCCGAGTTTAGTGAGTCCAGCCTTTCTCCGCTTTCCTTATTGTCGTTTGGGTAATCACAGGATCCAGATACAGCCCTTCCCAGTCCGGCTGCAATTTAGTCTCTGTCCAAGATTTTACTAAGACCCAATCTCCTGGCCGCATGGGATGAATGGTGAATTCAAAGGCAGAGTCGGTGCCAATAAACTCTGTTTCCTGAGGAGAGACAAAGAGGCGGACAAGCCCAGTACATATTTCTTCAGAACAAGTCTTTAGTTTCGGGAATTGTCAATTCTCCGTTCGTTCCCAGATAAGGTAATCCAAGTATGATTTCATAGGGAATAGTCCCAAATCTTTCCTTGGGGCTGTTCGTTCTCGCAAGAGAGCTATCGGTAAACATTTGGTACAAGGGAGTTTGGTTTCTATTATCAATTTAGAGAGCTGTCGTTTGAGTGTTTGGTTCATTCTCTTAACCCTTCCTGATGATGGTGGTTGCCATGGAGCATGGAACTCATAGGAAATTCCCAACCCTTTCATTATCTCCTGTAACACTTTAGAGTTAAAATGAGTTCCTTGCTCGGAATCTATATGGTTCACTAGCCCATATCGGAGAATTGTGTGCTCGAATATTGTTTCACAAACCACACTCGCAGTGGCGGTGGTAGCGGGTATGCCTAAACTCAACCAGATAGATGATCTACTATGACCAGCTTATATTTTAGTCTTCTTACTCTGGGTAGTTCAGTATACTCTACTTGTATACGTTGGAAGGGTCTCAATCCCGGGTCTCTTCCTCCCGGGGTCTGTTTTCTCAAGACGTTCTTATTTACCTTTCTGCATATGATACATCCCTCACATATGTGTTCAGCAATTGTATATATTCCTTTACATCCATATACCCTAAGAACTAAATCACACATTGCTTGTCCTCCGCAATGGCTGCCTTGATGTAGGACAGCCACAATTTCTCGCATCATCATTTTATTTAACATTTCCCTTCCATCAGATAACATGCATTGCCCGTCTGCTGTCTTTTGCAGACCCAAAATCTTTCAATTCTTTTTCTTCTTTCAGTAAATATAGGAGCGTCCAGGGATCAGGGACAGTAGGTATGAGGGAATGAATCAGCACTCCTTGTGTGTCCAGGCCTGCTTCCTTAGCCACTTCATCGGCGAATCTCTTCCCCCTAACTTCCAGTTCATTTCCTTTCTGATGACCATTTACATGCACTACCGTTATTTCTCGGGGGAGTAGTAAGGACTCCAAGACCCGTTTAATCAACTTCTCATGTGCTAATTCCTTCCCCCGACTATCGATCAGTCCTCTTTCCTGCCATATTTTTCCAACAGTGTGCACAACACCAAATGCATATTCAAAGTCACTGTATGCTGCTCCATCTTTATTTTCTAACGCCCCAAGGGCTCTTTCCAATGCGTAGAGTTCGCAGGTCTGAGCTGACTACCCATTTGGCAACCTTCCTACCTCTACCACACTACCTTTCGTCCCGTCTACAACTGCATACTCATTATGTCTTTTCCCGTCAGTCACCCGGGATGATCCACCTATAAAAAGTCAGGCTCCTGCATGAAGCGGAACATCTCTCAGGTCAATGCAGACCTTAGTTTGGTATTCTGTAATGTCAAGGCAGTTGTGCCCTGGATTCTGAGGAGATTCTCCTTCCCATTTCCAAAGAAAGGCAGCTGGATTTAAACAATTGTCAGTGACCAACACTTGATCATCATATTCTATTAATATTCCCTCATATTTCAGAATTCGCGAGTCTGTCAACCATCGCCCAGCTTTTTGTTTTAAGATCGTTCTCACTTGGTGTGGGGTGCTGACTATGAGGGTTCCCCCAAATGTAAGCTTCGTGCTTTCCTCCACCAACAGTGCAGTGGCAGCCACGGCCTACACACACTCAGGCCACCCCCAGGATACTGGATCCAATAGCTTCGAAAGATATGCTACTGGCTATATCATTCCTCCCCACCTCTGGGTTAATACTCCCAAAGTCGCTCCCTTATCTACGGTAGCAAAGAGCAGGTAAGGTTTATCTAGAGAAGGTAAGGCTAACATGGGGGCATGGATCAGATATCTTTTGAATACTTAAATAGTTCTTTTTCCTCATCTTCCCAACTCAGACACTTTGCTTCCTCCTCTAATAGTTTGAGATATAATTTATTCGTTTTTCAACATAGGAATCAATCCACAATCTGCAATATCCCTTTAAACCGAAAAAATTACGTATTTCCCGTTTAGTCCTGGGCAGCGGAATCCCAAATATTCCCTCTAACCGTTCCGGGCTGATCTTTCGCTTTCCCTCACTAACTAAATGTCCCAAGTATTTCACTTCTCGCTTCACATATTGTATTTTGTTTTTAGATGCTCGCAGTCCCTGCTGACCAAGGAAATTCATTTTTAGTGGCTTCTACTGCTCCTTCTCTTCTCTTTCCTGGTACTAAGACGTCGTCTACACACTGCAACAGGGTAGTTCCGTTGGGCCTGCTACATTTCTCCAATATTTGTACAAACATCTGTCCAAATAAATTCTGGGATTGTGTTAACCCCTGGGGGAGCACGGTCCACCGATATTGCTGTGTCCGTCCTGTCTTGGGATCTTCCCTTTCAAAGGCAAAAACATTTCCACTTTCCTCCGCCAAGGGACAAGCCCAAAGGCATCCTTTAAATCTATCACACTAAACCATTTGTGATCATGAGGGACCTTACTTAATAACGTATAGGGATTTGGCACCATTGGGTTCCTGACCTGTTCTATTCGATTCAATATTCTCATATCCTGCATCAATCGATAAGTTCCATCGGATTTTCGCGCTGGTAGAATTGGGGTATTATAAGGAGACGTACATGGCTCCAACAGTCCATCTCTAGCCCCTCAATTACTGGCTGTAGTCTTCGTTTACCTTCTATGGAAATGGGATATTATCGCTCATAAACAACGCCCCCTTTCCTTTTTAAACATATTTCTAGGGGACGAATCTGTATTTTTCCAAAATTCCCTTCTCTAGCCCATATAATAGGGTCTATCTCTCTTTCCACATCTTCTGTCAACATTGCCATTTGTACAACAAATTCTTTTTCCTGAATTCAAATCTCCAGTCCTAAGAGGAAAATTAAATCTCTCCCTAGTAAGTTACTTCCTATATCAGGGACATACAACAGTTCCCCTGTGATTATATCCTTCAGACCGTCTATCATCATGGTTCAAATACTGGAACAGTAAATCCTTCCCCTATTTCCCCGGAAACAGCAATTGACCGTGTTGACATTCCTACTTTCTTTGGTTTAAAGTTCATCGACGACCGTGCTACCCCCTCATCTACTAAGAAGACTACCTCTTCCCTACAGGGTCCCACCTTCAAATTTATCAAGCATTTCTGGTGGCTCCCCGAGGCAGGAACCCCTGACACCCCTATTCTTCATCAAAATTCATGAACGGAATTGCCCTTTCGTCCCTTTGTCGGTCAGGACACTCCGGCTTAAAATGCCCAAGTTTCTGCAATAATAGCATCCTGTCTGTGGAGACTCCCATCTCTGCCCCTGTCACCCGAACCCTCTGTCAAATGCTCCCCCTTGTCCTCTCCCTCTCCCTCTTTCTCTCTGTCCTACATACTGCCACCCACCGCTCTGGTTGCTCACTATTGGCTCCATTCTTTTCTTAACTACCTCATCAATCGTAGCTACCATTATTTTTGCCTTCTGTTTTTTGTCTCTCATCCTCTCTCTTTGCAAGCAGTTTCTGTGCCCCCTCACCAGTAGGGAGGTCAGAACATTCAAAAAGGAAATGAAGGTCCTGGTTGAAGATCCAGTAGGGTTGTCTTAACAAATTGATTAATTCTTGGTGCCCAGTCTGTTTCCCTGGACGGAGTTACTGTCTATTTTGAATATACTATTTACTGTGGAAGAAAGGGGACTTATAACAGGAGCTGCCATTAAAATATGGGACAGGGAACAATTCATCTAATGGTGTTTCGCTCCTCCCTTCTATCTTCAGTATCTTTTTCTGTGTCTGGTCATGCCTTTGTCACAAAATGCACTTTCAAAAGACCCTGTGCCCTTGGGTCCTCAGGGTTCCTTCCAGAGTATTTCCGCATTGAGTCTCTTGATCGTTGCAAGAAAGCTGTGGGAGTCTCATCATTCTCCTCTCCAACTTCAAAGGCTTTAGTCAAATTCTGCGACTTTGGAACTACCTGTCTTATTCATTTTACAATCAGGTCTTTCAATTCCCTCATTTCTTCCCTATGCTCTGGGTTTTGATTTTCCCACTGGGTGTCTCTGAGGAGAAACTCCGTCTCTCCCTGTCCAGTATCCCCATCCCCAATGGGAAGTTCCCTGTCCCATATTTTAATGGCAGCTCCTGTTATAAGTCCCCTTTCTTCCCCAGTAAATAGTATATTCAAAATAGACAGTAACTCCGTCCACGGAAACAGACTGGGCACCAAGAATTGATCAATTTGTTCAGACAACCCTACTGGATCCTCAACCAGGACCTTCATTTCCTTTTTGAATGTTCTGACCTCCCTACTGGTGAGGGGGCACTTAAAAGCCCAATCTCTTTGTCCCCTATTGGAACCTCCCGAAGGGGATAAGTCTTTATATTCTTCCCCTTTTTTTGTTTTTGTTTTTTCCCCTTAGGCTTTGGTTTAGATACTTAAGAGGCTTCCTCTGCATCGACTTTATCTTCCCTTTCTTTTGTTGGGGATTGAGGATCGTGAACAACAATATCCCTGTCCACCGCCCTTTGTCTCTTGTGGGTCATCCGTTACCTGTCCCTGTCTGTCTGTCTCTCCTCCTCCCCCATTTTCAGATAATCTGATTTTAAGGTACGGTGGGGGTGTGGGAGTGCAAGCAGGCCAAAGGATCCCAGGGACTGTAAGGGGCAGAGGGGGAATCCTTTGTCTTTACTACCATCATTCCCAAAAACATGCCCGTCGGTCGACTTTGTTTAATTATTAACTCAACTCTTGTCTCCGTGAAGGCTACATCGTCCGCAACGAACAAATTAGATGCTTAACAAAACTCTCTCCATTTGCCTAGGTGGGTGCAGCTTCAATACCACTGAAGGAACTGGACACCCTCCACGAGAATGCAGTGACTTAACTGTATATTGTTGAACACTTGAATATTTATTCCCTTAACTGCTAAGGCACAATTGGAGCAGAATGCACCACATAGAAGATTCACTGCATTAAGTCATCCAGGCTTTGTTGACAGAATCTTCAAAGCTCAAAAACTGCTCCGACTATAAAGACAAGGTTGAAGATGCACTAAAATTTCACCATTTACAAATCACCCTCCAAGGCACATATCAGCATGACCTGGAGAGGAATCAGTGGTAAATTCATTGAGTGGTGAAGTAGGTTGATGGGCAACGATTTATACTTCAGTCTTTTTAATAATTTGGCGACCAGAACTGTACAGAGTCTTCTAAACGCGGCCGAACCAAACGCTTGTGCAATTTTAGCAGGACTTGCCTGCTCTTATACTCAATGCCCTATCCGGTGAAGGCAAGCATGACATATGCCTTCTTGACCACTCTCTCCACCTGTGCAGTCACCTTCAGGGTATAAAGTACCTGAACTCCCAGATCTCTCTTCTCATCAAGTTTACCCATGGCTCTTCCATTTACTGCCTACTTGGCTCTGGAATTCGACTTCCCAAAATCATCAACTCACATTTGCTTGGATGGAACTCCATTTGCCATTTCTCCGCTCAACTCTTCTGCCTATCTATATTCCCCTTCATTCTTTGACAGTCCCCTATGTTTTCTGGCTACTCCACCAATCTTTGAGTCATCTGCAAATGTAGTGGCGGGATACTGGGTTAGCAACCCTTGGAGATTGGAACATGGCAGTTGTTCATCCCATGCAGCAAGGAACCATGTTTGGATGCTCGTTCCCAGTGAAGTACCACTGTTTCCTGATGTAGATCAATAATTCAAACTGTTTTTTAGGAGTCATGATTTAGAAGATTAATAACGATACGTAGTCGTGTATTTGACTATGATGAATAATGTCAGGGACCGCAGGGATGTAGCCATCAGGTGGAAAGGATAAATGGCGAATGAAATTGAATCCAGACCAATGAGTGGTAGCGAATTTGGGGAGTTGTAACAATAACAGTGATGATTACACAGAGGAATTCAGTGACACTGAAGCCATTGAATGTCAATCGAATATGATTATATTCTCATTTATCAGAGTTATCTTCGCTGTATTTGGTCCTTTGTGGGTCAATCCGATTCTTATCGCTTTCTGATTTGAAGTTCCAACTCCCGTCTGCGCCTGAAATTTCAACCCGTTTCCTCGCCGAAATTTCTCCAGCTGTCTTAATAATATGTAAGGACGCTGTAAAGGACAGCGCAGACTGACAAACATGTTGCTAACTCTGTATACATTAGAACTTCGTGGAATGATTGGTTAGGCTGGGATTACTCTCCTTGAAACAAAGGAGACGGAGAGCATTACAATCCCATAATAACAATGATAAACGCGCAATATTCGTGGGACCTTGACAGGGTAGATACGGGCAGGTGGATTGCCCTCTGCTCTGAGGAGAGCACCAGAGGACATAATCTCATAATTAGATATTGCCAATTTAATTCGGAAATGAGGAGTAATTTCTTTGCTCAGGGGTCAAAGAATCTGTGGCATTTTCCAGTAACCGCTGTTGAGACTGTGTGGTTGGGTATTTTCAAAATATGCCAGATAGTTATTCAGAAAGATGATGAAACTTTGCCGCGCTAAGTGAAAAAAAAAAGAATTCAAGATTATCAGATCAACTATGTTAAAAATCACACAACACCAGGTTATAATCCAACAGGTTTAATTGGAGGCACACGAGCTTTCGGAGCATCGCTCAGAAAGCTAGTGCACTTCCAATTAAACCTGTTGGACTATAACCTGGTGTTGTGTGAGTTTTACATTTGTACACCCTAGTCCAACACCGGCATCTCCAAATCAGATCAACCATGATTTCGTTGAATGGGTGAGCAGACTCGTTGGTTTAACATTTCGTCTAACACCTTATTTTATTCATAAGTTCGGAATTGTGACGGGATGGGATGAAGATAAGGTGTATTAAACAGATCAGACAGATCAGGAACAAGGCTCATAAACGCAGGATGAAGAAATGTGCTGTGAACTGGGGGCAACAAATGACACTGGGCACAGTACAGGTGGCTCTGTATAGAAGCTGTGATTGCTGAAGGAAGTTGCTAGATCTTATACAGTTGGCAAGTCAGTGATCACGCTGGATGATGGATCGTTGTACCATTCACACACAGCAGAAATTTGTGAAAGAATGAAATGTTTGTTTCATTGGAGAAATTTTCTGCGGTTCCAATTCCGAGTGACTGTTTGAAATACTGATCAGATCTTTGTGTGATGTGTTAGGTTCAAATACTCATGAACAACCCCATTGGATAAACTTGTGCTCCCGATCTCTTGTTATTTTTTTCTCTTTCTTTCGATGTAAATTCATAGAAAGACATGATGGAATGTAGGGCGGAAAGAAAAATGCGTTCCTTCTCATTACACCAATTTCATCTACAATTGAAAAGAATGACTGCTCTCACTCTTCATGTCGACTTTAACATGGTGTCGATTACTTGTGAATCTTCCGTGCAGTGAAGGGCAAGAGCAAGATTCTCGATCCAGTGTATACCAGAGTATGAAGTGCAAAGAAAAACTGCTCGAGCTGTGCGTAAAGTTAGCAACCAGAGTGTGACTCGAACCGGTGAATGTGGAGCACAGCGATATAATAACCCACCACCATAGTCTCTCGGTCTCCTCTGCACATTTTGTAGTGGGGTGACATATGTCCTCATTCACATGTGGTGAAATTTCCAGAGAGGAATCGAATCCACACCATTGTTTTTCTGCTTTCACTAGAATTATAATAACAGCATATTCCAATAAATAGCCATGCTGGCCAGAATGAATAGCTGTCATTAATATATTCTGAGTCAGAACTGTGTCAGAATGAAACAGGACAAGAATTTTCCGTCATACTTACACCTACATTTGACTCATAATTTCTTCAGTCACTTTCTCTCTCACGTGAAGAAGCAGCCATGGTGAGTGAAATAAAGGCAATGTTGTCGCTCAATGGCCTTTCTCATTTGGCTGAACCTGAATTGGAGTAAATCGCAAGAAATTTTGATTTGTTCGTTTCATTTTAATTTTGCTGAAACCTCACAATGTTCCTTGTAATAATCAGAAGTGAATTAGATATATCACATTGCAACGATTAATATTGTATTGAAATTTGCTCTGACTTTATTTCAGCTTAGGGAAAATACTGCTTAGAAAAACAGAGGGTTAAAGTGCAAAAGAAATCCAAGCAGTTTTGTTGTTCGTTGCTTTGGCAGATTTCACTGAGTACTAAATGGACCAAACATCATGGTGTTTGTTGTCACATTCTTAACGCACGTGATGAAAGCAGGAAGTCGATCTCCAAGCAACTGATCACTTCCTATTCATTATGTAATATCTTTCGTTCACAATAAATAAAACTCCACACAGTTCCATTTGCAATGCTTTAGGTGGAATTTTATGCCAAATCTTTCAAAATGCAGAGTTTTGGAACCGAATCTTATTCAGCTGCACACATTAAAGAAATTTCTTTACCTTTAAAGTCAGCCAAATTAGACATTGTTTCCCCACAACTTCCGACCGACTACACCCCACCTCTGCACCTTTACCTAGCCACACGCTGTCTCTCTCCTTGTGAAATTTATTCCCTGTATGTCACCAAATGTGCCTTTCCAAATATTTTGAAAAACAGGTTCTCGGAGTGACAGCGATTCTGTTCTCATCATTTCTTTGTCCTTCAAAGGTTTATCAAAGGTATTGAATGCCTGACATCTCGATGTTTACTTACTTGAAAGAGGGAATTTTCCTCCTATTTACTCTGTCCAAACATTTCATAACCTGAAAAAAACCATTAAGTCTTTCTTGGTTCAGGGATAACTGTTCTGAATTTTCCAAGAAGACAAGTGAATAAAATCTCATCCTCAGTACACCCCCATCAGCATCTTCTCTAATGGCTTTCCACCCCAGTAAACACCGTCATTATCAATTCATAGAATCACGGAATCCTTCAGTGCAGAAAGAGCATTTCAGTCAATCGAGCCAGTGTCGACTCTCTGAAGAGCGTCTCACCCAGACCTAGCTCCCCTCCCTATTTCATTATATTTCACCTGAAGAATGGGAATCCCTTCCCCTTATGATTTCAAATAAACCTGTTGGGGTATAACCTGATATCCTGTGAATTCTGACCTCATCCCCGCGTTACCCATGGCTAATTCACCTAATTTACTTAATTCACTCCCTGGACACGAGAGGGCAATTTATCTTTGCCAATCAAACTAACCCCTCTGAACAGCAGTGCGAATTGCTGAGACAATATTCAATCATACTGAGCAAATGCTTTCTCATTTTTTAATGGTTTTATATACTGGCAACAGCCTCATTAAAACAAATGAACCCAAATTCAATGTATCAAAACGCTACTCTGTCCTTTACAATTTTATTCGTGCTGCGGGAAATGTTTCTGCACTCATATTTGACTGCGTTTATGTTGTTTCTTCCTCAGCTTCCTGCTTCTAATAAACACTTCAATTCGGAACAAATCTATCAAATGCTTTCCATTCCAACACAGTCACAAGGTGAAGTTTGCAGAAGTCACGTGTTTGGCCGTTCACTGACACTCTGCCCGCCTGAGAGCTGCAGTCCTTCCCCATCTTTATTCAGGCAGCACTGTCCCTCCTGTGACATGCCCCATCGAGAATGGACGGACAAGTATCAATACCCGCACTTGGGAATGGAGCGACAGTTTTAAAACGTTTACACTGTCCCCGTGCAGAATTGAGCCTTGTGACAGGCGTGGACACTAACCATTATACTGCCGAGGACAAGAGTGTCAAAGGAGGCCATTCAACCAAATGTGGCCACACCTGTCATAAACAACTGCCTAATTAACTGAATCCCATTTCAGAATGCTTACCCCACAGCCTTATATGTCTTGGCATCAAAAGTTCACATCTGAATATTTATTCAGGTTATAAGGGATTCTGCCACTATGAAAATTGCAGACAGTGTATTCCAAATTCCAAACACCCACTGGCTGATAAAGCTTTTTCGCACATCTTCTCAAACTTTTCTGTCTTTCTCCTCAAGTCTCTGGCCCCTGCTGATAGATCCCTCCATCAATGGGAAACTCGTTCAGTCAACCCTGTCCATACTCTAACTCAATCATGTCTTGTCTACATCTCCTTTACACTGCGACAAACACTCCACTCTGTCCTGTCTTTCTTCACAACTGAAACTCTTCAGCCCAAACAGTATCCCGGGATATATCTCCTGCAATTCTCTCAGTGTGATCACATCCCTACTATCATGTGACTTGCAAAACTGCACAACAAGACTCTTGCTTGAGCCTAATGAGCATTTGTTTTAAAATTTCTGGATTAGTATGAGGACGATTCTGGCTAAGCAGTTTTTATTACCCATTCCTAATTGCCCAGAGGGCAGTTGAGATTCAACCATATTGCTATGAGTATGAAGTCACATACAGTCCAGACCAAGTAAGGATAGCAAATTCCATCCCGAAATGACATCAGTGAAATAGATTTTTTTTCAACAATTGTCAATGGATCTATAGTAGTCATTAGATTCTTCATTGCAGATATTTTTTGAATCCAAATTTGACAATCATGGCATGGTGGGATTCAAGCCCGAGTACCCAGACTATTACCTGGGTCTCTGGATTATCAGTCCTATGAAAATATCACAAGACCAACGCAGAAACCCAAAAAAGCTTATCTTTAACAATAAAATGTCTTTTCACCAAAACTGCCCCGGGTATCTTCCATGAGCCTGACGCTCCAATTGTTTCTGGCCTATGCCAGTAAAAGCTGCTACATGGGGATTGATTTCACAACCGTGGTATCCAAATGGATCGACTTATTTGAAGGTCCCGATGGTGGGATTGTGGCACGTTCACCCAACAACAGTGACCGCAGCAGCAGCACAGACAGAACAGTATGAATGTGAAAGAGAGTGATAGATTGTGCATTGCCTCAGAGAAATGGGGGGAGGACGAAAAGGTTTAATAATCGTGGGAAGGAGAGGAATCTCCGACAACGTGTGTGTTTGAATCCTGATATATGAAACGCAGTGTTGTGAGATAGCGGAATTTGAAGGTAAAACAATAAATTTCTTCGCATGTGTCACAAAAAGAACAACGGAGAGAACACTTACTGCCGTGATTTTGTTTCAAATCGAGGTTGTTGTGGTCACAATTCAAAATACCGACAACCACGATCACAGTAACCATAGAACAGGATGCTTGGAAGCAGCATAAAGTATACTAGCAGAGGAAATGTTCGGAAGAACAGCAAATGTACAATATCACTACTCAGCGAACAGTGACAGACACGTGGGAACTGAGAATGAGCTGAATCTTTCAGTTCGATGTCCTTAGAGGCTGTGGAGATCCCTTGAATGAGAATGTTGAAAAATGAGATCGACCAATTTCGACGAAACATCAAAGTCTCGGAGGACAGCACAGGATATTGTTGAAATGTATGCTTCAATAGCATTTTAGCTTAACATCGGTACAGCCGCCCAGATCCAACCGGAAATGGAGATGGGAATGAGTGCGCAGACTTACTCTCTGGCTCCAGTGATGCAATAGGTGAGCGTCCTGTCCTTCTGTGATGATATAGTGGCGCAAGAAATTCCTCAGTTGTGTGTGCTCCAGCTCAAGGGAATGGTTGTCCCTGTTTATACTATTATAGCGATTTCTGGTGCACCTTTTTAAGACAGCTGAGTGGCACAAGTGGACCGTGTTGAGCCCTTAACGTTTCAGTGGTGGGTTTAAAAGATGATTTTGCTATTTGGATCTGTGTTTCCGACACTGGCGTTGGCAGCTACATTTGCTTGCATCAGCTCAGTATCAGTTTCTTCCACACGGTCAAGACTTCAACCTATAGAAGGAGGTGTTGGGGTGATATTTTAAACTAGTCATTCTTGGCGACTGGAACACGGAAAGGGTGATGTTTAAGTTCGACGAATAAAACCTGAAATACAAGCTAGACCTCAGGAACAGATTTCATAACTTTAATTTCCTGCAATCCCATTCATTCATGTCCCTTATGCAGGGGATTATACCATCTTCACCCAGTCCTGCCTACGAGAGACTCCAGGACCAGAAAAAACATGAGCTGACCCTTAATTTAGGAATCCCCATCGTGTGGGGAAGCAGTCTCGTCGGGCCTCCCATTCCACACATCCATCCGAAGCGCAACCCACCCGACCCCGCGGTATTCCCTACCGCATAAGCCTGCATTTCCCACTGTTGATCCCTGTAATTGGCACATCTTTGGTCAGAGGGAGAAACAAAAATACAAACACGCAGAGAATGTGCAGACTGCCCACAGACAGACACCCGAGGCTGGGATCGCACCCGAGTGTGTGGTGTAGCCAGACAGCAATGAATGAGGGGCGAAAAATAAATGTATCTTGACCAGTGATACTCACCCCCTGTGGGTGAATGATAAAGAATAAAAACACATACACAACATGGAAAACAGGATTTGTGTCTGTGTGGACACAATTTGAAAGGATTGTTTACCCTTGGTAGAAAAAAGGACGCTGATACCACAGAGAAAGCAGGGCAAAGTGGGAACTGTTGGAAGGGATTCAATTAACCACAGAAATGGAAACTCAATTAATCAGTAACACTGGGGAGAGACCGTTCACCTGTCCCGTGTGTGGGAAGGGGGTATCACTGAGCAAAACAACCTCCGGAGACTCCAGGAGGATTACATATCCCATCAGGTGTTCGGTTATGCTGTCAATGCTGCTGTTAATCCCAACCAGCTATTTGTTCCATAGCGTCAATCATAGAGTCATACAGGATGAAAATAGGCCCGTCAGTCCAACCAATCCATGCTGAACATACTGCCAAACTAATCTAGTCCCATCTGCCTCCTCCTGTACCCGTTGAGTGGTTATAATGCCCTTGTAGTTTTATTACTATGTTGTTAATCCAAAAACCCAGGTAATATTTTGGGAACAAAAGGTTCAGGTCCTGCCATGACAAACAGTGGAGTTTGAACTCAATACGCACCTGGAATTGAAGAGTCTCGTCATAACCTGAATCAGTTGTGTGGAAAATCCCATCTGATTCATTCATGCCAGTTCGAGAAGCAACTGTCATATTTATCTGCTCTGTCCGACAGGAGACTCCAGATGGATAATATCGTGGTTGACTCTTAAATGTCCTCTGGGAAATAATTGATGTACTCGGCATGAATAAATTTATATTAAAAATCCCACTTCCCCATTCATGTTTGGAATCAATTGTCCATTAAATTTTGCAAACGTACCCTCATCCATCACTTCCTCAGAAAGTTAATTGCACACGTAAAATACCTTCCCTAAAAAAACTGCTTCAAATGACTTTTTCTTAAAACATCTCTCTTTTCACCTTAAACATATGCCCTCTCGCCTTGAAATCCCCATCCTGGGAAAAGACAGCTATGGTTAACTCTAACTTGCCACTGAATAATTCATAAACTTCTTTCAGGTCACCGTTCAAACCCCTAACGTAGAGTGAAAACAATCTCAACTAGGAGAAAGTGAGAACTGTAGATGAGGGATCAGAGTCGATAGTGTTGTGCTGGGAAAGCACAGAAGGTCAGGGAGCATTTGAGGAGCAGGATAATCGACGTTTTGGGAAAGAGCCTGATGAACGACACTTGTGCGAGAAAAGAATTCTCCTGCTCCTGGGATGTTGCCTTACCTGTTGTGGTTTTCCAGCACCCCGATCTCGAATCTGAAAATAGTCTCAGCCTATCCAGCCTTTCATTATAACTCAAACCTTCCACTCATGGCAACATGCGTGCATATGTTTCTGAACCTGCTCCAGCTGAATAATATCATTCCTATAACTGGGCGACCAGAACTAGACATAATATTCCATCAATGTCCTTCAAAACTTCAACATAACGTCCCGACAACTATACACAAAGGACTAAACAATAAAGGGAGGTATGTCAAATGCCTTTGAACCATCTTGTCTATAGGTGATGCAAACTAAAAGGAATTATGCACCTGCATCCCTAGCTTCCGTGTTCTCCAACAGTTCGCAAAGCCCTACTCTTGTTATTGTACCAAAATGCAATACCTTCCATTTATCCAGATTGAACTCCATGTTACATTTTTCAGTCCAACCACTCATTGGATTAAGATCCTTTTGAAACTTAGATAATCTTCCTGACTGTCTACAATTCTGGCGTCGCCTACAAACCTATGAAGCATGCCTGCTGTGAGTTCCACTGTTTTCTCAGATAGACCAATGATTCATATTTACTTGTAGTGGTCGTGATTTAGCAGTGTTTAGATCACACAACAGTTAGTCATGCAATTAACCATAAGGAAGAAAGCCGAAGACTGCAGGATGATATGAAACAATTGGAAATGAAAATGGTAAAAGCAATTTATTCGAGGCAAGTTGGTGACAGTGAACCAAGTTCAAACATCAAACCAGCCGCCCACGCTCCACTTGTGGCACTCAGCTGTCTCAGCAAGATGCACTGTAGGTTGCTATAAACGGGAAAAAATAATTCCCTTCTGCCCCGCCTTTGACCAGGAGCACTCCCAACCTCGGAATTATTTGCGCCTCTAAACCATTATAGAAATACCAAGCATTCACCGGTTGTGTCACTGGAGCCCTCGAGTATCTGTGCGACCTGATTCCCATCCCGACTTCCAGTTGGATCTTTGCGACTGCGTCACTCAGTTCCTGTGGTTCTGGGGCTGGGAATTGGGACTATGTGGCAGCAGTAGTTACTGCCTTGTGGGGGGAAACTGATGAAGTAGCCGATGTTAAACTGCATTTCTATTGAAGCATACATTTCAGCAACACCTGCACTGCCGCTGGAATTTTTGATGTTTTGGAGAAATCTATTTATCTCAGCCTTCAGCATATTAATTATGGAATCACCTCAACCACTGGGGGAACCGATATTAAACGGTCAGCCCATTCTGAGTTTCTACATATCTGCCACTGTTCGCATAGCACTGATATTGTGCATTTGGTGCGCTGCCTAACATTTCCTACGTAACTGTACTTATTGCGCGCTTCAGCGTGCTCGTCTGTAGGGTGTCGTGATCGTATAGTGGTTAGTACTCTACGTCGTGGCCGCAGCAACCTCGGCTCGAATCTGAGTCACAGCAGTAATTGCTCTATCTGCCCCAGATTTGGGGAACACAAAGGAATCAGTTGTTTTAAGATGGTAATTTTCTCCAAGGTGATGATCTTTTCCCTTCAAATTCTGCTCGCACACATCTCTGTGTTTCATATGTCAGAATTCAAATCCACCCGTTCTCAGATATTTCTCTCCCTCCTTCCATCACTCTGGAACTTTCTGTCCCACACACCCATTTCATTCATTTAGAGATGCCGGTGTTGGACAATGGTGTACAAAGTTAAAAATCACAATACACCAGGTTCGAGTCTAACAGGTTTAACTGAGCGCTAGCTATCGGAGCGCTGCTCTTTCATCATGTGGTTGTGGAGTCATTTCCTGTTTCATTAAGGCACTGCAGAATCTAACACTGACTCTCACATTGATACTGTTCTCTCTGTGCTGCTGCGGTCACTGTTGCTGGGTGAACGTGCCCCTACCCCACCATCGGGACCTGCAGACCAGTTGATAAATTTGGTTACCACTGTTGTGAGGCTAATCCTCAGGTAGCAGCTTTTACTGATATGGACTTGCGATTATTGGGGGTCAAACCCAGGAATATGACACAGGGCAATATCGAGGAAAAACGACTTTCATTGAGAAAGATTAGTTTCAAGGGTTTTCTGCAATGGCCGAGCACAAGAACCACTGGACTGTTAATTCAGATACCAAGCAAATGAACCAGGGACCCGGTTTTGACTCCAACCATGCCAGGTGTAAGAATTGAGATTCAATAAATATCTGGAATTACGAATCTAATAACACCTCTCAATCCATGGTCAATTTTTGAAAAAACAAAAACATCGGGTTAGCTGACGTCCTTTGAGGAAGGAACCTGCTATTCTTACCTGGTTGGGCCTCGATGTGACTCCAGACTCACTGCAATACGGTTGAGTCTCAACTGCCCGCTGTGCAATTAGGGATCACAATAAATACTGCCAAGCCAGCGACGCCCTCATCCTGTAACAGAATAGAAAAAAAAAGTTCATTCGTCTCTCGCGAGATTACTGTGTGCAGTTCTGCAATTGACGGTATGGCAATGATGTGATCGCACTGTGAACTTTGCAGGAGAGATTCAATGGGATATTGTCTGGGCTGAAGAGTTTCAGTTATGTGGAGGGATTGGACAGACTGGGGTTGTTTGTCGTTGAGCAGAGGAGATTGGAGAAGACATGAAAGAGATGTACAAATTAATGGGGGATATGTGTAGGCTAGATTGAAAGAACCGTTTGTTATTGATGGAGGAATCGAACACTGGAGCCAAGAGATTTCGGGAAAAGGCAGAAAGATTTGAGTAGACGTGCGGAAACGGTCAGAGAGGCAGAAACTCTATTAACCTGATAAAAGTTTCTGATGTGAATTTGTGATGCCAAACCATATAAGACTATGGGCTAAATCATGGAAAACTTGACTCAGGTCGTTAAGCAGTTGTGTTGGACAAGTGCGGCCAAAACAGGCTGAAGAGCCTCCTTCGATGTTGTTGTCCTCCACAGTATTGTGATTAGTGTCCCCGTATGTCACAGGGCCAAACTCTCCGCTGGGGCATTGTAAAGGTTTTAAACCTGTCGCTTTGTTCCCCAGTGAAGGTTATTAATGCCTGGCCTTCCATTCTCGATTGGATATGTCACAGGAAGGACAGTGCTGTGTGAATCAGCGCAGGGAAGGACTGCAGCTCCTGGGGTGAGAGTGTCAGTGAAAGTGCAAACATGTAACTTCAGCAAACTGCACATTGTGTTTGTGTTGCAGTGAAAGCCATTATGTAGAGTTGTTCCTAACTGATGTGTTTATTTAAAGCAGGAATCTGAGGACGAAAACAGAGTAAACTCATTCTGATCTGAGTGCAGAAACATTTCCAGCAGCACTAATGAGGTTGTACAGCGTAGAACCGCGTTTGTATGCATTGAATTCAGGTGGATGGGCGCAGCTTGCTTTCACTCGGCTGAGTTACCAGTGTGTAAATGATACCGATAGTGTTCAATGTGATGGTACATTTGCTCAGTGGTTCGCACTGCTCCTAAGTCTGTAGGTTCGGTGGATTGGTCAAGTTAAAATGCGCTGGTGTGTCCAGGGAGTGAAATCAGAAAGTAAAGTGAGTTCGCCATGGGAAACGCAGTGATAAGGTCAGCAGTCACATGATGCCTGGTTTTATTCCAACAGGTTTATTTGAAATCACAAGCCCGAGGCCTGCGGGGATAGAGATGGGAGCTAGGTCTGGTTGAGATGCTGTTCAGAGTCTCCCTACAGACCCGATTGGCTGAATTGCACTTTCTGCATTGTAGGGAATCTGTGATTCGATCAGAGAGGACACTGCCAGCGTTTACTGGGCCGCTAAGGCATTAGAGACGATGCTGACGGCGTTTAGTGAGGATAGAATTTTATTTATTTGTGTTCAGGAAAATTTGAAACTAAACCTAGGAAAACCGAATGGAAGTTTTCCAGAGTATTTGAGGTTTGGAGAGAGTAAATAGATGGTAAATTCACTCTTTCAAGTTCGTATATTTCTGAACGTTAGGCTTTCAAAACCATCGATGTCGGATAAAGAAATAATGGGAGCATCATATCTGTCACTCAGAGAATCCGTTTCCAAAATATTAGGAAAGGTACATTTAGAGACACACAAGCAGTGAGTTTCAGCAGGAGAGAGACAACCTGTGGCCAGGTAAAAGTGTAAAAGTGGGGTGTGGGGGTTGAAAGGTGCGAGAAAACAATGTCTAATTTGCACGACTTTAGATGTAATGAAATATCGCAAACGTATGCAGCTGAATAAGATTCAGCAAAAAAAAAACAGAGTTTTGAAAGATTTCTATTAATATGCCACATGAAGCATTATAAATGGAACTGAGCGGATTTTGAATATTGTCAAGGACAGATATTCCAGAATGAATGGGAAGTGACCCGTCTCTTGGAGATCGATTTCCTGCTTTCATCCCATGCCTTAAAGATGGGAGGACAATCACCATGATGTTGGGTTCATTTGATACCCACTGAAATCTGCCAAAGTAACTGAGCATCAAAACTGGCATCTTGTTTTGTAGTTTAACCTTAATTTTTTCTCAGCAGTATTTTCTTTAAGCTGAAATAAATTCGTTGCAAAATTGAATACAACATTAAATGTTCCAATGAATTAAATCCAATTCACTTCCCATCATTGCAATGAACAGAGTGAAGTTGCAGGAAAATTAATAAAATGAAACGAACAAAACTGCATTTCCGGGAATTTTACCCAGTTCAGGTTCAGCCTATGAGAAAGACCATTGAGCGACAACATGACCTTCACTTCTCTCTCCATATATACTTCTTCAGGTGAGAGAGAAACTGTCTGAAGAAATTATGCGTCAAGCCTAAATGTGCGTGTGAATGTGACGGGAATGACCTGTTTGCTGGTTCATTCTGAGACAGGTCCGATTCGGAATGAATCAAGGACAGGTGTTCCTTCCAAGGACGAGGTAAATTCTTTGGATTTCGTTGGTATTATTCTCCGCTGAAAGCAGAAACATAATGGTGTGCATTCGATTCCGTTCATGGAATTTCTTATCCACTAGGTGCACCATATGTTATCTTGATGTGGTCACATGTGATCCCCTTTGCCATGGGCTGAAGTGGCCCAGAGGTTAAGGCGACTGGTTGCTCTTTCAATGCGCATGTGTGGATTTGTATCCTTGTCTGGTTGTTACTTCGATCAAATGCAGCTGCGGTTTCCCTTTGTACCTCGCATCTTTAGGATACATTGGATGGAGAATCTTGCTCTTGCCTTTCATTGCACCAGAGATTTGTGATAAATCGATACCTCATCAAAGTCGAAATAAAGCAATTTGATTCTGTTGCAAGTTAAATTGGGATAATGAAAAGGAGTACAAAGTTTCTTTCCTCCTTTTATTCCATCTTGACTTTCTATGAATTTACATCGAATGAAAGTGAAACAAATAAGGAGAGACCTGGTGCAATAGTTTATCCAGTGGGATTGTGAATTTTGATGTAACACTCCACTCAAAGTTCTGAACAGTATTTTAAACAGTCAATTGAATTGGAATCGCAGAATATGTTTCCAATAAAACGAACCTTTCATTCTTTCACAACCTTTTGCTGTGTGAACCATACCGCGATCCGTCATCCAGTGTGACCGCCAAGTTGGCAACAGAATAAGATGCACCAATTTTCTTTAGCAATCACAACTTCTGCACATACCCATCTGTGGTGTGCCCAGTGCCATTTGTTGTCTCCAGGCCACAGAACATTTCTTATTCATGAGCTTATGGGCCTAGTTCCTGAACTATCTGATCTGTTTGAGAAACCTTTTCTATCACTTCATCCCATCCCCTCAGAATTCTAAATTTATCAATAAAATAATGCATTAGACCAAATGATGTAGGATTGGAAGTTGGCCATTCAGCCCATCGAGTCTACTCCACCATTCAATGAACTCATGGCAGATCTGAAAATCCTCAACTCAATTCTCCTGCATTGCTTCTACAAAGCTTCATCGTCTCTCTGTTTAAATATCTGTCTGGCACAGTTTGAAAATACACAACAACTCAGCCCCAACAACAGTTTTGGAAGGAGTTCCACCGATTCACTGGCCCTTGAGCAAAGAAATTACTCCTCATTTCTGAATTAAGTAGGCAATATCTAATTCTAAGTTCATGTCCCCTGGTGCTGTCCTTATACCAGAGAGTAAACCACCTGCCACAAATACCCTGTCAAGATCCCATGCATATTGAACGTTTATAACTGTTATTATGTGATAAGAGATCCAATCCGCCTCCTTTTCTTCAAGGAGAATAATCCCAGCCTAACCAATCATTCCACGAAACTCCATTTTCTCAAGTGTTGACGACATGTTCATAAATCTCTGCGGTCCCCTGCAGCGTCCTTACATATTATTAAGGCATGTGGAGAAATTTATGCGAAGAAACGGTTGAAATTTCAAGTACAAACGGGAATTGGAACTTGAAACCAGACAGCGACCTGAATCAGATTGGTCCACACAAGGACGAAATAAAGTAATGATAACTCTGACAAATGAGAATCTAATCATATCCCACTGACATTCAATGGCTTTACTGTCACCACATTACCTCGTGTAATCGTCCATTGAGGAAAATAAACGGATATAAACTAGCTATATAAACAATTTAACAACAAAAGCATGTCCTTTGAAGGACATATTTTGATTATAAACTCAACTCGTGTCTCAGTAAATCCTACATCGTTTGCAAGGCACAAATGAGACGGGGAACATTTGCCTCGATTGGTGTAACTTAGTAACACTTAAGGAACTGGGCACCGTCCACGACAATGCAGTTGCTTGATTGTACCCTCTTCAATCCCTGCAATATTCATTCCCCTCACAGCTAATGCACAAATGCAGCAGAGTGCACCAACTACGAGATGCACTAGAGTAAGTCACCTGGGCATTTTTGACAGAACCTTCAAAGCACAACAACTCTACTGACTGTCAGGAAAAGGTTCGACGATACAAAGAAACACCACCATTTGCAAGTCCCCCACCAATGCCCATAGCACTCTGCCTTGGAAAGAAATCAGTGATAAACTCATTGGTGAAACGATCTTGATAGGCCAAGCTGCATACTTCGGCCTTCCATCTTTTATCTTACAATTTTAAGAAAACATGTTGATTTATGCGGTGACAAGACTTGTGCTCATTCATTTAGCTGTTCCCTAACCTGGTGGTTGCTAAAGTTCGATAATCATACACGGCCTGTGGTCAACAATAGAAAATATCCGAAAACCCTCTCAATCAATTGATTCCCCACAAGATTAGAGTGGTGTTGGAGAAGCACAGCAGTTCCAGCAGCATCTGACGAGCAAGAAAAATGAACATTTCAGTCAAAATCTATTCATCAGGAATGAGACAGTGCGTATATGGGATGGAAAGATAAATAGGAGGGGCGAGGCTAGGGAGCAGGTAGCTGAGGTGGATGGAGGTGGGGGGTGAACACAATATGCTGAAAAATATGTTGCTGAGAAAGCGCAGCAGGTCAGGCAGCATCCAAAGATCAAGAGGATCGACGTTTCAGGCATGAGCCTTTCTTTAGGAGCTACTGCGCTTTTCGAGCAACATATTTTTCAGCTCTGATCTCCAGCAGCTGCAGTCCTCACTTTCTCCTCGGGGAACATAAGATGCCAGAGAAGACGGTGCAGTGGATAGTTGGGAATGAAGAAGCACAGTGTGACAGGTCAGGAGGACGGTGTTGAGCTGGAAGGTGGTAACTAGGGTCAAGTAGAGGAAGGGGAAATGAGGAAACTGGTGAAGTACAAATTGATGCCATGGGGTTGAAGGATCCCGAGGTGGAAGAAAAGGCTTTCTTTCTCCAGGCATCTGGTGGTGAGGCAGTGACAATGGAGGAGGACCAGAACCTGCATGTCCTCAGGAGAGTGGGAGGGGGAGTTGAAATGTTTGGCCATGGGGACACTGGGGTTGATTCTTGCACCTACACATCCTCCCTCACCTCCATCCAAGGTCCCAAAGGAGATTTCCATATACATCAAAGTTTTACCTGCGCATCCCCCGATATCATATAATTTATCCGTTGCTCCCGATGCGGTCTCCTCTACATTGGGGAAACTGGACGTCTCCTAGCAGAGCACTTTAGGGAACATCTCTGGGACACCCGCACCAATCACCCACACCACCCTGTAGCCCATCATTTCAACTCCCCTTCACAATCAGCCGACGACATGGAGGCTCTGAGCCTCCTTCACCGCCCCTCCATCACCAACTGACACCTGGTGGAAGAACACCTCATCGTCCGCCTCGGAACACTTCAGCCCCAGGGCATCAATGTGAACTTCACCAGTTTCCTCATTTACCCATCCCCCACCTCACACCAGCTCCAAACTTCCAGCTCAGCACTGTCCCCATGACTTGTCTTACCTGCTGATCTTCCTTTCCACCTATCCACTCCATCTCCTCCCTGATCTATCACCTTCATCCCCTCTCCCACTCACCTATTGTACTCTATGCTACAATATCCCCACCCCCACTCTCCTCTCATTTATCTGTCCACCCTTCAGGCTCTCTGACTGCATTCCTGATGAAGGGCTTTTGCCCAAACTCTCGATTTTCCTGCTCCTCGGATGCTACCTGAACTGCTGTGCTTCTCCATTGGGAGCAGATTCAATGGAGGTGGAGGAATTGGGAATATAGGATAACATTTGAGCAAGAGGTGGGGTGGGAGGATGCATAATCCAGACAGCTGCGGGAGTCAGTTGGTTTGTAAAACGTATCAGTAACACTGAACCTGAGGGATATATTTCCATCCCCACTCTTATCCACTTTTCACATAGACTATTTCCTGCAGACTACCTAGTCAAGTTCACGCCCTCCAATGAGCCACACTCCCCTCCCGGCACCTTCCCCTGCCACCACAGGAATTGCAAAACCTGCACCCACATCTTCCCCCTCACATCCTGCCAAGGCTCCAATGGATCCTTCCACATCCATCAGATCTGCATCTGGACCTCTGCACATGTTATTTATTACATCTGTTGCTCACCTCTACATTGAATCCAACAGACACCTTCTCGCAGAGCGCTTCAGAGAATATTTCCAGTACACCCGCAACATTCAACCCCAACTCCCCATGACCAAACACATAATCTCCCTCCCCCCCCCCACCCCCCACCACACTCTCCCAATGACTTGCAGTTCCGGGGCCTCCTCCACCGCCATTCCCTCAACTCCCGACGCCTCATCTTCCACCTCGGGACCCTTCAACCCCAGGGAATCAATGTGGTTTTCACCAGCTTCCTCATCTCTCCACGCCCACCTTACCCTAGTTCCAACCTTCTAGATTGACACCATCCTATTGACCTGTCTCAACTGTCTGTCTTCCTTCCCACCTATACGCTATACCGTCTACACCCACCTGTCACCTTTAACCCCACCTCCATCCACCTATTGCACTCTCAGATAAATTCTTCCCAGACCCAGTCCTCCCGTTTATCTCTCTATCCTCGAGGCTCCCAGCTTTATTCCTGATTAAGAGTTTTTGCTCGAAACGTCATTTCTTTCTCCAACTTGGTGGCTACCTGACATGCTGTGCTTCTTCAGCACCACTCTAATATTGATTCTGCTTTCCAACATCTGCAGTACGTACTTCCATCGAACTGACTCCCCTGTCCATATATCTTCAGCGATCGTGAATGTCCACTCCATGATCTCTATCTCCGCATACACCACACAGAATACTCACTGTTAGTGTATCTGCTACCCAAATTCATTACCACATATTGATCTGGATTCAATTCCATTCAGCATTTTACCTTTCCACCTGATTGATACATCCTTGCAGTCCCTGGCATCTTAACCATAGTCAACTGCACGGCCAATTGTTGCATCATCAGCAAAGTTCTAAATCGTGGCTCATACAATTAAGTCTAAATCATTGGTCTACATCAGAATACAATGGCACTCCACTGGAAACAAGTATCCAAACAGGGTTCATTGCTGATTGGGATTAGCAGCTGCAATAACAGTAGAATCTAACTCCTGCTGTCATTTGTAAACTTGCTGGTGACTCTGCCAGTTGGTCTCCTGAGGGATCACTTCTCACATATGGGAGTGGTGAATGACCTATATGCATTGTGACTGACCAAGTGAGTTTACACCTCAGCGGGTAATTGAATCCCTTCTTGCAGTCACCCCATGTCCCTGACGTCTTGGCGCTGCGGGTATCTTTGTGTCCATTTAGTTTGGATAATCAGTTGAAATTGAGTCCACACAGACAATATTCCCATTTCGCCTGTTGTCCATGTATTTTTATTCTTCTTTATTCTCCCACGGAATGTGGCTATCATTGGTCTAAAGAGCACTTGTGGTTAATTCTAATTCACCTTGAACTGAGTCATAGGGCATTTATGGGTGAACCACATTGTTGTTGCCTGGAGTCACATGTCGACAGGACTCTTTACCGTCGGCAAATTTACCTTTCGAAGTGACATGAATGAATGAGTTTTCAGCAAGATATAGTTATTGTCTCTGTTCCTGAGATTGGGTTTATTTTCCAGATTTTATTCATCGAACTTAAGTAACAGCAGCTGCCGCGTTCCAGTCTTCAAAGATAACTAGTCCAATAGATCACTGCTGAACATACAACTCCCTGCTGCATTTCTCTATTCAAAGAATGACATTGTCAATTCAGATTTTCCCAGATCGAGAGAGAATACGACGCGTTTCAGTGTTGGAATGGAAGCAATGTACGCTGGATTGGAGTGTTAACTGGAGCAAGAGACTGATGTGGAGACGATGTGCGGGCAATAGGAAATAGTCTGTATTTTCTGGCAGCTACTATCCCCAGTTTTCGCGACTCTTCTCTTTTCTCCCTCCTCTTGAATAGCCATCTCGACCACAAATCTGTTACCTGTTTACTCATTCTCACCCACACCGGTAGAAAGTATCTTAGACCTGTTGGACAGGTTGAAGGTCTCAGACTCAGTACTACTCTCTGGTTCCTTCTCCCTGCCTCACTCATTGCCGCACCCTTCTGTCACTGATCTCTAACCGATTTGAGGTAGTTAATCTGAGGAGTGTGACAATCTCCTCTACAAGAAAATCAGTGTATCTCAGATTTAAAGTTAACAAATCGTCCTGTAACCATTGCTAATTGTTCAAAAGAATTCCAAACATCTGACAAACACAGCATGTAGACGTGCTTCGTAATGTGCTCTTTAAATGTTTAGATAAGGCACCATACTAACTTAATGATATTTTGGATAACAGCCGAACGTGCTGACTAAATCACCACAGACTCTGAGATAAAACAAAATTGTAATATTCCAAAGCCTGGGTGTCAGCGCGTTCCATCTTCAGACTGCAGTTACTGAAACCGCAATTATCCTGTACCAGTTTTACTTGACTAAAATACAGGCTGAGACTTTAATTGTGCAGAGATGAGGACAGCCGGATGCCAGAAAGTGCAAACTCATCCATGTCACCTGGAAACGATTTTGTGTGTGGATACACACAACGTAGTTCTTCAGCCTGGACAGTAACAGGTAATTGGGAATGGAACCCCAGCCCATGTTTGTTTATACCCCACGCAGATTGTTTTGTCTCTCATTGTCTCTGTCTTGAATCCACCCTATGACTTATAGACTCGAATCAGTCTTGCTAGAGACAAGTTTAGTGCTGAACCTTTGAAGCAGGAAGGGAAAGTCCAAGTTGAGGAGAGTTGAGACAATGAATTGAAGATGAGAGGAATGAGGGGATCAGAGTAAAACGGGGGCCTGTGGGCTACTGGCGAAATTTCGGAGCAGAGTCTGGTGTTGATTGATTTAAAGGAAGAGGGACAGGTAGGACAGTCAAGAGGGTGGTTCCGGGTAGCAGGGTTTAATCTGCGATGGGAGGATACGGAGGGGAAATGAGGAAACTGGTGAAGTTAACGTTGATGTCGAGTGTTTGGAGGGTCCTATCGAGGAAGATGAGTTGTTATTCGTACATTCATCGAGTAACTTGTGTTTGATGGTGGGCGATGCCCATTACTTGCATGCACTTGGACTGGGAAGGGGAGGTAAAGTAGTCAGCTCCAGCACGGTGGAATTGTTTGGTGCATGTTTTCTCGAGATGTTCTCTGCAACGCTCTGCGTTTTCCCGTCCTGCCTCCCCAGTGTCAAGGAAACCGCGTCGAGAACAACAGACACGGTAAATAAGGTGGTTGCATTGCATGAAAATCTCTGCTGGATGTTGAAAGATGCTTTGTAATGGTGGAGAGAGATGAGGTAGTTGTTGAAGGTGAATGTATTTCACCTTTTGCGGTGGTAAGCGTACACCTGGTTTAAGCCTTCTACTCTCCAAGCAGAACTGACCTAATTTTCCAATCTAAGTTTACAGCTGACATTGTACATACGCTGCAACATTCACATTTCCCAGTTCAGCGCTGTCGAAAATCACTCAATTTCCCCACTTCCTGGCATTTCACGAGCAGAATTGAGCAATAATGGAGATTTCATTCAGAGTCAGAATGACTAACTGAACAATTTGAAACACGTCTTCACTTTGAAAAAGTGATTCTCTTTGTCGTGTTCGCTGGAATCGCAGCTCTTCTCCATCCCAACTTCAGGCTCACCGACCTCATTTACCGAAACTACTTTTTAAGAAAATCGATTGAACATTCTTGTGTACGTGCAGAACGGACATATGGGCGCATCCGAGATTTGAACCACATATGTAAATTACTAAAAGTCCGAAAGCAAAAAAAAAAGACATTCAGTAAGCAATGAAACTCAGTCTTCTTGCGTTATGCATGCGCCAGCATCTGAGCACGTCACCGGGACAAATTCATTCCACATCAATCTTGGAATTTAGAGCAGCCAAGTGTTTCCATAAAACTTGCTTCCCATTTTGTTTCCCTGCTCACTGACGTTGCTGCTTGCCCCGCATCAAGGAACCAGGCTGTCTCCATTGGCCAGATGTGCAATGAGCAGAGCTGGCCAGAAAGGCTATTGAACTAAATGCGAAGGAATGGGATTGTAGGAGATATAGCAGTTTGTAGCAGTGATTGGCTTGCTGAAAGAAGAAAGAGGGTGTTGGTTGTTTTAATGCCGACAAGTGTGAGGTGATTCACTTTGGTCGGAGTAACTGGAATGCAAATTATTGGGCTAATGGTAAGATTATTGGTCGTGTAGATGAGCAGAGAGATCTCGGTGTGCAAGTACTCAGACCCTTGAAAGTTGCCACTCAGATTGACAGGGTTGTTAAGAAGGCGTAGGATCAGGGTTAGCCATAAGGCTTTCTATAGGTATTTAAGGAATAAAGGAATGACGAGAGTAAGATTCGGGCCAATCAGGGATAGTAGTGGCAAGTTGTGTATGGAGTCAGAGGAGATAGGGGAATCAATAGCTTTTATTAATTGAGGGATCGAGATCTGGAACCATGAGGTTATGCTACAGCTGTAGGAACTCTATTGAGGCCGCACTTGGAGTATTGTGTACAGTTCTGGTCACCGCATTATAAGAAGGATGTCGAAGCTTTGGAAAGGGTGCAGAGGATATTTACTCCGATGTTGCCTGGTATGGAGGGAAGGCCACACGAGGAAAGACTGAGGGACTTGTGGTTGTTTTCGTTAGAGAGAAGAAGGTTGAGAGGTGACTCAATAGAGACATATAATATAATCAGAGGTTTAGATAGGGTGGACAGGGAGAACATTCTTCCAAGAATTGTGACGGCGAGGACGAGGGGGCATAGCTTTAAATTGAGGGGTGATAGATATAGGACAGATGTCAGAGGTTTTTTTTTACTCAGAGAATAGTAAGGGTATGGAATCCTTTGCCTGCAACGGTAACAGTTTCGCCAACTTTAAGTATATTTAAGTCGTCATTGGACAAGCATATCAACGTACATGGAATAGTGAGGGTTACATAGGCTTCAGGTTGGTATGACAGGTCGGCGCAACATCGAGGACCGAAGGGACTGCACTGAGCTATAATGTTCTATGTTCTATGTTCTATGGTGTAACTCGCTCTGCTTCTATTCAATGGTGTACTTGCGTTCTGATCACTGTTTCATTGTGCATTATCTGAATGACATTTTTACCAACGTCCATTTTCCCAAACGTGCACTGCGGCGTCCGCAGCTTTACATTTCTACACGCGCTCCCACATGGTGGAAGGGAAAGAGTTGCAGGTTATTCACCCACTGATGTATTCCTGAGGTCTTCCAATGCCTCTCCTGTATGAGGGAGTACTCACAACAAAGGTTGCTCACCCATCACTGCGCAGCTACATTTCAAAGTTTTCATCATTTTCTACAAATCTCTTGACTGTCTTCCCTCTACCTATCACTGTCATGTCCTCCAGCCCACTCAAGAGCAAAACAAGCTGGTCAATAGTATGCCAGCCCAGCCAGCGGACACAACACCCGAGATTTTGTTTTAAAGTGCTCTCTCAGATGTCTGCATTCCCTCGAATTCCAACCTCCGGAGCATGTTCGATTTGAACTGTTTCACGTTTGGTGTATAAACGTCATCAGCCAAGGCTAAAAATTATGAAATCCCATCGCTACATAAATCCCACAAGGCTATACAAAAGGAAGTACACACCAAGTGATTAAGAAAAACTGTAATACATGCTGAAATCAAGTGCAATTAATTAGTATCATTACTGCATCGTGCCTTTTACATAATAGAAAATTCAAAGCTTTTACTCTGGACGGAGCTGAAACAAATGTTGATCACTGTCACATTATGAAATATTAGGAAGCTGACAAAGTGTTGTATCAAACAAGTGATCAAAGAAGTGGGTTTCAAGTCGTATTTTGTCACACAAAACGAAGCTTGTATCACAAAACTGAGATGACCGAATTTGTTCTGCTCGACGTCATCATGTTTTGCCAGTCTGAAAACGGCTGATGTGTCAGTCCTTCCATAACACAGTGGTCCGAACCCTGGTTTTGTAAACCAGGAGTTGTAACCTCGATTCGCACGGCGGCCTTGCACAATTTTCTTACAACTATTACAACAAGCATCTGAAGATGTGTTGTCTCTGTTGTTTGGGATTATTTTTGAAGGAACAGCTGGAAGTTATTTTTTATTCAGACCAGGCCGCAGCTGTTTCAGTTTTGAAGTCCACATCCGAATTTTTCCTTCGAGGAACATGAGGATGACAAGCATCTGATGCGATGGATGCCTTCGTTTGGCTGGAAGAACAATGTGTCTCAATAGAAACAGTAAAGTAACGGTGAAACAGTGGGGGACGAATACGTTAAGGGATGCAACTGAATACTTCCGTTCCTTATGACGAGACAGGAATCTGCTGGAATCCAAATTAAACAGGTAGAAGGCTGGAAGAGCACAGCTAGCCAGGCTGCCTCAGAGGTGGAGAAGTCAAAGTTTAGCAGGTCCCCATTATTCATGATTGGGACAGTCCTCGAAGGACAGCCTCCCGCCTGTTTACCCCTCTGCTTATGGAAACAGAATCGGGTTTTAAAGCTAGTAGTGAAGAAAGCAGAGACCAAACGGTTCAATTCCTCACTTTATGGAAGTTGGGCTCTCCTGAGGCCTTTGTCACTCTCGAAAGATGTGTCTGTATTGTTCCCTCTATGGGTCAAAATGAGGTTCAGTTCTCCCGCAGGTCACAAAGAAAGTTGACGGTTTCTGAGTTCAGTCTCATTCGCTGGTTCACGTGAGATTAAAAATTTCTCATTGAGATGAACACTTCAGCCGTCAGGCAGTGGGCCAATTAGTGGAAACTGGAAACGAGAATGGATGGATGTTTGATGACTGGCACTGACATAATGTATTATTCTGGCTGTAAAAGCACGGTGTCACGGCCATTCTTTTTTGGAAGAAATTTCTCATCACAGGAAAAGAAAGCTATGCTGTTAAGTGAAGATGCAATTGCACAATTCCTGTTCGACTAGTGGTTACAATGCAGCGCTTTCCCCCCTGTGGTTTGGGTTAACTTCTTGCTCAGGAATCAGGATTTCTTGTTACTGATAAGGGCAACAACAGAAGTAGAGCACCTTTGACAGGAATCGCATTTCAAATGCGTCTGCATGTGTCTTGCAATATTGTACAGGGCCGCAAGGTGGCTCACTGATTATCACTGCTGCCTCACAGCGCCAGACATATGATTTGCCTACAACTGGGTTGACTGTCAGTACCTTGTTCAGGAGCAAACGAAGAGAAAAAGTGAAAGGAATTGTTCTGTGAGGGTTAATCCCTGGAGGATTGGTGTGCATTTGTTGTATCGAATAGGTAGTTTCTGAACTGTAGGCATTCTATGATCCCTGACTGTGTTGCTTTGGCACATGTTCAGACAGGGGAGAAAAGTGAGGAAAGACAGTCATTCACAGTCAGGCATTGATCCATGGTGCGACAACCAATTAATTCACTTTTGACTTAGTTAGCTCCCATTATCCCGACATTGATAATGGCAGTATACAGCATTAGAGTGGGTTTTCATGTGTTCCATTGGACCCAGCATTCTTTCTCAACATGAATTTCACTGGGATATAAAAGACATGGATGGCGATGACTGGAATGAAAAGACGTCAGGAAGAATGGATTGCGTTTACTTGGAAACAAAAAAAGTGGAAAGGAAGCCAATGATGCAGTGAGGGCTAATGCCATTTGAAAAGACAAGGCGGGGCTTCATGGGATGGTGGAAAAGACGAATAGATCATGTGGCGTAACACCAGGTAAAACTGAGTTGTGTCCATATGGAAGGTTTCCAAGCGATATGAATTTAGTGAGAGTAAACAGGAGGGAAGTTCCCCCATTCGGATGGATCTATATTTAGAGTTTAGACCTTCAAAACCAGCGATGAATGATAAATGGAAGTTTGGAGCACGTTTTCTTTTTCGTTCAAGAGCTATTGAACTTGAAAATGATTCCTTTTTCTCAGGAAAAAAGATTCAGAATCTGATTCTAAAATATTTGTAAAGACGAGTGCAGACACACAAGGAGTGAATTTCACCTGGACAGGGATATGCGTGGCCAGGATGGGTACGCGTTAGATGCACACTCTCCAATTGGTTAACGTTAATTGGAAAGAACGTTCACAACACCTGATACTGAGTACGACAAAGTATAGAATGAGCTGATTGTGAGGACAAGTTTAGCAGTTTGTTCTACGTGAACTTCTCTAAGTTGTTAAAGAGCTGAGCTGTTTGTGCTATCTCAGCATTGAAGGGAAGCCGATTAGCTCAGTCCGCTGCATAACTAGTTTATGATATAAAGTGATGCCAAGAGTGTGGGATTAATTCTCACAATGTCTCAGCATACCGTTAGGGTCCTGGTTGACCCACTTAGCTAATACTCTAGACCATAGAGATGTTCAAAGTGAAACTATAGTATCGTGAGTTGGAACTTACCTGCCGATATAATGCACTTTTTTTCTATCCTCTGTTGCATTGAAAAATTTAGCTGCAATCACAGAGAAGGGAGTGAGTCCATTTGCTGCTCACTCATCTCCCCCAAGAATATTCAGTGACAAGACATGAAGAATAGCCCTGTTGGTATTCTGTAATCTTCATAACAGTACTTGAAAAAATCTTTATCATTTTGATTCCAGTTGTCCGATAACAGTCAAAATGTCCAATGAGATAAATCTAATACTTTGTGGACTGTTTTAATGGCCTGTGCGAGCTTGCAGTAATTTTATGAATATGAAACGCGCTAAACATCTTTTCCAGAATTTAACACAGTGCAGGATCAACGATATGAGAAACGTCATCGACTGCAAAAATCACCTCTGTATCTCTATTGAGTGATGGATATTCACTCAGGGAGTCGTTATGGCTGGTCTGAAGTAACTGAGGTATTTTCCAAGGACAGAACACTCCACAAAATCTTTTTTTTTAGAATAAATGCTGTTTTACTCAATGTTCTTTTGCAACTTTTAAGTATATATACACACACATACATACATGCGTTTCACACATTTATATGTACATATATATATATGGAAATATTTATTATGTATGTGTGCATATATATGTGTGTGTGTGTGTATTTGAATTCAGAACATTAGAAATGGATGGTCGGCCATTTGAATGTTCTTCATGTAGAATGTGAGAAATAAGAGTTTTCAGTAATGTCCCTGACGTTTGAATCTGCGGGAAGTGCACCCAACTGCATCTCCTTGGCAACTGCGTGAGGGAGCTGGAGCTGGACATTGGATCTTTCGGGAGTCTGAGAGGAATTGAGATGAGTTATAGGGAGGCAGTTACACTTCAGGTACAAGAAAAAGGTCGATGGGATACAGTCGGGAGACGAAAAGGGGACTGGCAGCCAGTGCAGACATCCGCTATGGCCGTGCCCCCTAGTAACAAACATACTGTATTTGTTACTTTTTGGGGGGATGACTTACGAGGGGTAAGCCATGTGGTATTGGTCTCTGGCACAGGGTTTGTCCCTGTTGATCAGAAGGGTATGGGAGAGGGGAGGAAAGCAATAGTTATTGTGGACTTAATAATGAGGGGGACAGATTGCAGTTTCTGTGAGTACAGGGCAGACTCATGATTGATGTGATCCCTCCAAGTTACCAGGGGTGATGATGTCTCGCATCGCGTTTTCAGGATCAATAAGGGGGAGGGGGAACAGCCCGAGGTCATGGGTCAGATATGCACCAACAACATAGGTCAGAAAATTGCTGTGGATGAATGGCAGAAATTCAGGGATCCCGGTGAATCTTAGATCTAGATCAAACAGAGTTGTTCTCTCTGATTTGTTCCACATGCCACGTTGTGAGGGAAAGAATAGTGAGTGAGCAATTGAACACGTGGTTGTAAAGATGGTGCAGGTGATTGGGATCCGGATATGTGGACAGTTGGGGCTCATTCTGGAGTCGGTTGGACCTCTACAAACAGGATGGTCATCACCTGAACCAAAAGCGTACCAATATCCTGAGTGGATAGTATTCTAACGCTCTTCAGGAGGGTTTAAACGAATTCACCAGCAGAGTGCGAACCTGAATTTTAGGTGCAGTTTGCAGGATGTTTTTGAGTGGTTAGCTTATAAATAGGTTTTCGTGTTTGCGAGTGTATACTGGCAAGGATGAAAGCGGTTTGAAGTGCATCTACTTCACCGCCAGGAGCATCTGGGATAAAGCAGGTGTCATGGGTTGTTACCTGGGACTTCAATGTTGTGGCCATTTCAGAGATATGAATGGATCACTGAAATGAATGGTTGTTCCTGGCATCTCAGTTTCGATTTTTCAGATAGAACAGGAATGTCGTTAAAGAGGGTGAGATGTGGCATTATTAGTTAAAGACAGTACTATAGTAACAGAAAGGATATTTGGTGTGGACTCTACTGAATCTGCTGAACAAAAATGGGTGAAATTAAAATCAGGAAAGTAGAGGCCACACCCAAAACGTTCGAGAGATTTGGAGGAAAAGATTGCAAAGATGATTCTGGATAGGAACGAAAGTATCAGGGTAGTTGTAAAGGGGAACTTTAACTTTCTAAATATTAATTGGAAATGTTATTGTTTGAGTACCTCTGCTTGCTCATTCTTTGTCCAGTGTGTGTAGTAGAGGGTTTCGTGACGCAGCATGTGGACAGGCCAACAAGAATCAAAACCACATTGGATTTGGTACTATGTAATGAAGCAAGTCAGCTGTTGGATTTGGAGGTAAGTAAGCACTTTGGTGATAGTGACCACAATTCGGTATGTTTATTTAGTGATGAATAGGAATATATATATATATATATATGTGTGTGTGTATGTGTGTATATATATATATATATATATATATATATATTAAACACACACACACACACACATATATACATAGATAGATAGATAGATATAGGTATATATACACATACACTCACACACACACACATACATATCGCAGAGCATGAGGTACCACTGGGAGAAAGGCCAGTATGATGCAATCAGGCAAGAGTTCGGATGCACCAGACGAGGAAAGTAACCGCAGGGGTTGTGCACACCTGAAATATGTAGCTTGTTCACGGAAGCGCTCCTGCATGTCCTTGATAAGTATGTGTGTGCCATTCCGGTGAATATGAGGTCGAGACAGGGAGCCAGTTTTACTGAAAAAGTTGGATTTCTTGTCAAGAGGGAGAAGGAGGTGCATGTAAACATGAGATATGAAGACTGAGTTAGGGCATTTGAAAAGTAAAAGCGAGTCAGGAAGGTCCAAAAGAGAGAGCTACTTAGAGCGAAGAGGGGTCATGAGAAGTCTTTAGCTGACAGTGTCATTTAAAACCCTGAAGCTTGACATTTCAAGAATAAAAGAATGTCTAGGATATGATTCGGGCCTGTCAGGAACAGCAGTAAGAAGTCGTCAAAGGAGTCCAAGTATAGGAGAGGCGCTGAATGTATATTTTTCATCATATCTCAAAGGAAAAAGACAATGTTATGGAAGAGAATTTTGAGATGCAACATGTTCGAATAAACAAAATTGATATTCATAAAGAGGAGTTGTTAGCAATTCTTCAAAGCCTCAAAATAGTTTGTCCCCTGGGCTTGATGAAATGTATCCTCGGATTCTCTGGGAATCGTGGGAGGAGATAGCAGAACATTTGACTCCAACCATTATTTCGTCACTGTCTATGTGATAAGTGCGAAAAGACTCAATTTGAGCAAATATTGTCCCGTTTTTCACGAAGGGGAGTAGGGAGAACGCTGGTAATTATAGAACAGTGAGGCTTAGTTTCCTTGTTGGTAACGTTTTGGGAAAGATTATGAGAGATAGGATTTATGATCATCTGAAAACGAAGAAGTTGATTCGCTGCAGTCAACACGATTTTGTGAATAGTAGGTTGTGCCTCACAAACTTTATTGAGCTCTTTGAAAAGATGAGCAAACAGATGGATGAGAGTAAAGTGGTTGACGTGATGGATATGGTTTTCACGAAGGCACGGTCGACTGTTGCATAAAGTACAGAGCATGGGATTGACGGTGATTTAACAAATTAGATCTGTAATTGCCTCACTGAAAGAACACAGAGTGTGGTAGTTGATTGGAAATATTCATCCTGGAGTTCATGGTGTACCGCAAAGTTTCTTTTTGGGTACACTGCTGTTTGTCACTTTTATAATGACCTGGGTTAGGGCATGGGATGATGGATGAGTAAATTCTCAGAATCCACTAAGCTCGATGGAGTTGTCACCAGTGCCAATGTCTGCTGCAGGTTTCAGAGGGACATGGATAATCTGCAGATCTGAGCTCAGAGGTTTCAAATGGAGGTTAATGTGGAAAAGTGTGAGATGATTTCCTTTGGAAGGAGCAACAAGAATAACGAGTTCTCGGCTAATTCTAATATTCTTGGAGATTTAGATGAGCAGAGCGATCTCGGTGCCCATGTACATAAAACTCTGAAAGTTAACACACACGTTGATACATTTGTATGCATGGAGCACAATGTGTTAGTTTTTATTGGGAGATGGATTGATTTTTAGGGCCAAAAGACCCCTTTGCAGCTCCAAACATTTCTCTGCTGTAGCCAAATTGTAGAGTTGTGTGCAGTTCTGGTCGCCACATTATAGGACAGATGTGAAAGCATTGGAAAGGGTGCAGATGAGATTTCCAAGGATGTTGCCTTCTACGAAGGGAAGGTCTTAGGAGGAAAGGCTGAGGGACTTGAGGCTGTTTGCGATAGACATGAGAAGTTTGATAGGTGAATTAATACAGGACATAAAAGATGATCAGAGGTTGCCATAAGGTGGGCGATGGAGGCCTTTTTCTTCAAATGGTAATGGTTGGCACAAGGGCACCTCGATGTAATTGGAGGGTGATAGATGCCGAGGGAAATTCCGTTCTCAGAGAGTAGTAAGGGTGCTGAACGCCTTGCCTTCAACAATCTTCAGGGCAATTAAGAGATCATTGGATAAACATCCAGCTAATAATGGTAAAATGCTGATCAGATCGACTTCAGATTGGTATCACAGGTCGGTACAACATTAGGGCCAAAGGCACTTTATTGTAGTGCAATATTTCGTGTTTGAACTATTCTTCAGCTTGAAGTTGCAATCATCTCTGGTCACTATCAGTAAAACAAACACCTGGTGAGAATCGAATGCGAAACTTTGGCAGCTCATGTACTGCCATTCTGTCATGCAAGTACAGCAAGCTAACTAATTACACATCTGGACCTGCAATCTAATGATGACGAACGGCTCCTGGTTTACTACTGTTACCCAATTACTCAGTTTTTTCTGTGGATCAAAAATGAAACACAGTGCAGAGTAGATTATACTGATAATGGATAATCGATTATGAAGCATCAGGTTCAAGAAAATGACAAAGAAAAATGTGGTGAAAATTAGCTTTATTGAATATGCATACGTTTACCCTGGCTTCCTGCGTTGACCACAGGCAATGTTATGTCGCCACTGTACTGGGATTTTCCTTCTATCGGCTTCAATTCGTCAGAGAATTCGATTCACTGACATTTCACAAACTTCCTTTGGCATGTTCATCTGACACCATCGACCCACACTGCACACAACGTCAACAATGTTCAGCGTACTACATCCAAGAGCACGTGGCATGGATTTTACAAACAGTGAAGATTGAATAATGTTATGCAAGGGCAAATTGAAATTCAGTTTAATTTAGTAAAGTCGCAAGAATACAGAGTAAGATACAAAAAGTCAGAAATTCACGTTCATTACCTTGGCCAGAATTCCAGAGCAGCAAAGGGGAAATCTGCACCTGAATCCCCACCAACGATGCAATTGCTTGCTCCAGGTGTCCACTTGGAAACCTATGGGAAGGAACATTCAGCCTGAAGGAGAACTTGTGAGAATCCCCCACTGTCTGATCTAAAGCTGAAACAAGAACTGTCTATTCCAGCTGGGAGGGAATCGAAATGGAGGTGAGACCAAAATATCACTTGGCGTTTAATTCGTATTGTCCTCATTGTGATTGTTTAAAAACCTGGGCCAGAAATGGCACAGACACAAAGGAGCAGACGGAGGCCATTCTTAACACTGATCCTGCCCTGCCACGTCTTTCGATATCATCATGGCTGCCACAACAATTGTATGTATTTTTCCAGCCTATCAACATCATCGCGATGCCTACTGCCCAACAAATATTTGTCGATCCCTGTTATAAATAGACATCGAAAATGTAAATCTGTGAGAGGAAAACGTTCCGTTTCGAGACCGTTGGGTTTCTGCACGTATATTGTTGTTTTTGCAGATGAGCAGCTGCGTCTGAGCTGACCACCTTCCACACCATATACTAAAACTCGACTCGGATGGGACTTGAACCCACAACTTTTGAATAGCAACTATAACATTACCATAGAAAGCCAACGCGCTTTCTATTGGGCTACAGAGCCGCAGCAGGATTGTAGGAGCACAGAGGTTTGCCTTTGACCCATTGCGTTCAGGATACCCATCTCGCGTCTGTCTGTCGTCGTCACACTTTCCAGTACATGGTCCTTATCCACGTGTGCCCTGGCTCTTCAGGTGTTCGGATTCACACTGCTGAAACGTTCTCATGACACTTAGCTTTACCACATGTTCAGATAATGATTTCCAGATAAACAACACTCTATATGTGAAAGCATTCTTCCTAAATCTCCTAAAAACATCTTGTCTCCTGTCTTTCATATCTGTCACTCTGTTCCTTCCCAATATAGGCTTATCCCTGTCATACATATCGATCCTCTTCATAAAATGTGCACGTTAATTGATTTCTCACACAGCCTTCTCTGCGCTGAGATAAACATCCCCAGCTCAGCTCGTCGACATTCACAATGGGAGTGGTCCAGCCCTTGCCATCCTTTTCATCTCCTGTGAACTTCTCCTCCTCTAATCAGACGCTTCCAGCTCTCTGGCGATTACAATGGAAAATCAAACTTCTCTGAAGAAAAGTCAAAAGGTCTGAACAAAATCAGCAGCTTTTGTCCATCTCTGATGAGAAAGTAAAGTTAACATTTCGATTCCAATGATCCGTCTTCGGAACTGATGGGATGGGCGGGTGGGTGAGGAATGTGGAAGAGGGCGGACGTGTTCTAAAATGATTGAACTCGATGTTGGATCCTAAAATTTGCATGGTCTGTTAGTAGAAAATGAGTTGCCAGTCCTCCAGCTTTTGTTGTGCCTTGAAGGAGCACTGCAGCAGACTAGAGACTGAAATAGTGGCCTGGGAACACAGTGTCTAAATTAGAGTGGTGCTGGAAAAGGACAGCAGTTCACGTAGCAACCTGGGAGCAGTAAAATCGACGTTTTGCGCAACAGCCCTCCATCAGGAATACAGGCAGAGAGCCTGAAGGGTGGGTACACAGTGTAATTTTGAAGTAACAGGAGAATGGAAAATCGGGATAGTTTTGTTGATTCTGGCCAGAACCTTAGTGATCTCAGCTTTGTCACCGACTCTGTTTTCCTCTCTCCATTGTAGAGAGATCACATTCTGAGCAGGAAATACAGTTGTCTCGATTAAATGAAGTTCAGACAATTATCTGGAAGATGTGACTGGAAGCTTCCACAGTGAGGAAATATATCGGAAACCAGCAGGAAATGTAACTTACAACATAGAACGTTACAATACAGTACAGGCAGTTCAGCCCTCGCTGCTGCAGCGACCTGTAAAAATAATGTGATGTCCATTGCAATGGAAAATTAACATTTATTTTGAAACCAATAAAAACACAGGGAAACAAAGAAGTAAGTAACTGACTTTGTAGAGGTAAGTATTGCAGACAGACAGAAAAAAAGTAAAGGTAAACCGAACTAATAGCAGACTTACAGTAAACTACCGTATCAAAAGTCTAGGAATGAGAAAAAACAACTCTGTATTGGGAAAGGAACTCGAATGCTTCAGGCCCCTGATATTGAGACGTTGATAAGAAGAAGCGAATTCTAGTATCAAGGGAAAATGTATTATATGTGGACGGTGCACGAGTTACCTTTTTGGTCGATACAGGCGGACATATTCAGTCGTTAAATGAAGGCAGTTCAGGAGTCGTGATACCAGAGAGATTAACCGCACCCATATTGTGTGAAACATTGTAATTCTCATTTCTGTTATCGGAATTCTGTCCTTTAAATCTTATGGCTCGTAATCTCATAGTGAGACTGGGGTGGGATTTGTGCAGTACCCCGACAGGCTTGCAGGAACTACAAAAAGAAGATTTACCAGCGCAGGCTGTAAAATACGACTCACGACCCCTGATGCATGTCTATGAGTGGCGATTAAGCCAGATAGCCATAGGTTTAGTGAGAGATTCACTCGCCCAGGAAGCAAGTAACCATGTCAATCCCATTAACACCGACTTCCTTGCTGAGGATGTGCTGCATTGTACAGCATACATATAACATGATGGCCCTTACAAAACATATGAGAAGGATTGTGTGAGGAGATTGGTTAAACCAGATCAGTTATTATTGTGCGAATTTTATTGGAATCATCACATATGTGCAGTCAGTGTAAACTTATCCAAAGTATCTGTGACGGCAAGTAGACTCAAACGTTTTGATGTGGAAGGCTTCTTTCCACATGTACCATTGGTGAAGGCATCCAGCGACAGGTGGCAGGGATTGGGACGATGGGTACTGCAGGCACAAAAAACGAAAGGTTGTGTCTTCAGCGACGATGTGCATATCTGATTCAATGCAGATCTAAGGACATATATGAAGAAACAAAATTGGCTAACTCAGGCAGCTTGGGTAGTCCAGGTAACTCCCGCCAAAAGCGTAGCCTGACGTCTAGTTTATGGTAGATGTCGCGGACCCAAGATTAAGAAGGGTCCCTACTGAGTGCACGGCAAAAGGCAAAGGTGGTCTGGGGTTTATATGAAGCTGTGAACCCATAAGAATAATCCCAAACTCTGAGTATCGTCCTTGCAGAACACAAGACCCGTTAAAACCCGAGGCTGTGGAAGGAATTACTCCAGTCTTTGAATCCCTTCTGAAGTCTGGAGTGATAATCCCCCGTGGATAATCACCGGTGGGAGCCCCCATTTTTATGGCCAAAAAGGCAAACATTCCAGGTGAATTGTTGAAATGGAGGTTTGTTCAAGACCTGCAGGTAGTCAATTATGCTGTTGTTCCGCCCACCCCAAATGTTCCTAATCCTTGAACTATATTAGCTCAAATTCCACCGGACAGCAAATTGTTATCTGTTATGCATATAACAAATGCCTTCTTTAGTGTACCAGTACGCAAAGAAAGTCAATTCTGGTTCACTTTTCCATTCAAAGCCAAATCGTACACATTCACGTGAATATGTCAAGATTACTGTGAGCCCCCCACCATAATTAATGAGGCTCTATGCAGGAGTCTGGAGACTCTTGCTTTACCCCAGGGTCAGCGCTTCTGCAGCATGAAGACGAATGTTTCATAGCAGCACCAACAGAGGAACAATGTGAGAAAGGTACGCTTGCCTTGCTCTGCCATCGAGCCAGGGAAGGGCAGAAAGCTCGTTTCACAAAACTGCAAATTGTGCAAGAACAGGTCACTCTTAGGTCACTTCTTATCTGAACAAGGGAAGGCCATTGGTCAAGACAGAGTTCAAGCAATCCAGAAGTACAGGGAATACAGCAAGGGGCTGAGGGAACAGCCATGGAAGTACAGGTAGTACAGTAGAGGGCTGAGGGCACAGCCGTGGGTGTACAGGGAGTACAGTAGGGGGCTGAGGACACAGCCGCGTGTGTACAGGGAGTACAGTATGAGGCTGAGGACACAGCCGTGGGAGTACAGGGAGTACAGCAGGGGGCTGAGGGCACAGCAGTGTATGTACAGGGAGCACGGTATGAGGCTGAGGACACAGCCGTGGGAGTACAGGGAGTACAGTAGGGGGCTGAAGTCACAGCCATGGGATTACATGCAGTAGAGTAGGCTGCTGTGGGCACAGCCGCATGTGGACAGGGAGTACAGTAGGGGTTTGAGGACACAGCCGTGGGTGCACAAGGAGTACAGTAGTGGGCTGAGTGCACAGACATGGGTGTACAGGGCGTGCAGTTGGGGCTGAAGGCAAAGCTGTGGTATACAGGGAGTAGAGTGGGGGCTGAGGACACAGCCATGGGTGTCCATGTCGTACAGTTGGGGGCTGAGGCAACAGCCGTGGGTGTACAGGGAGTTCAGTAGGGGGCTGAGGGCACAGCCATTAGAGTACAGGGAGTACAGTAGGGGGCTGAGGGGACAGCCGTGTGTGTACAGGGAGTACAGTTGGGGGCTGAGGACACAGCCGTGAGTGTACAGGAAGTGCAGTAGGGCGCTGAGGGCACAGCCATGGGATTACAGGCAGTACATTCGGGGGCTGAGGACACAGCCATGGGTGTACAGGGAGTACGGTAGGGCGCTGAGGGCACAGCCATGGGAGTACAGGGAGTACAGTAGAGGTCTGTGGGCACAGCCGTGGATTCACAGTGAGTACAGTAGGGGGCTGAGGACACAGACGTGGGTGTACAGGGAGTACAGTAGGGGGCTGAGGGCACAGCCGTGGGTGTACATGGAGTACAGTAGGGGGCTGAGGGACACAGCCATGGGATTACAGGGAGTACAGTAGGCTGCTGAGGGCACAGCCGTGGGAGTACAGGGAGTACAGTAGGGGGTTGAGGAAGAATGATCATGCCTGCAGTGGTGACAGCGGGCACAGGTACATCCGAGGCTGGCGGGGCAGTTTTCATGCTGGCAGTCACAATCATTCATCATAGATATTCCCTCCCCCACCTCCCTCCGTCATCATCAACACACAGTGTCATTTGTTGTTGTGAGCAACACGCACTTAGTGTTGGGACAGACTGACATTATTAGATTGGGACTGTGCACCATCAGGTTCTATGTCACCATAACGGGGTAAATTCACAACAAAACCGGGCAGGGTTTGCTTCTACTGGGTGTCAGTGGTGCAGGGAGTGAAGAATTTAAAGGACAAGTAACTGCTTTAACCTGAATGGAGTCAAGCACCTTGAGTGCTGAGTCTTTTCAATAGTGGACAGTCCTAAGGGAGTCAGGAAGTGCCATTTACATGAACCACCTGAACAAAGGACCTGAAGGCAGTTTGCTAAATTTGGAGATGGTACAGTGATGGTTGGATGGGCAGGTGATATTCATGAAGTGGGGAGGCTGCAGAAAAGCTTGGATAGCTTCGGACTGTGGGAAAACACGTGGCTGATAGAACGCAATAAGGGATCGTGTGAGATTATGCACTTTGGTAGGCGGAATAGAGGGAGACACTATGTTCTAATAGGATATATGGAATCTGAAGTACAAAAGGATTTTGAAGCACTTGCCCTCTCTAATGGTTATTGTGCTGGTTCAGATGGCAGTTAGGAAAACAAATGCAATGTTAGCATTCATTTCAAGGGAGCTAGAATATTAGAGAGGAGACATACTGCTGAGAATGTAATGGGCTTTGGTCAGACAGCAATTGGAATATTGGGAGTTCTTTTGGGCACTATCTCTGGGGAAAGATCTGCTGGTGTTGGAGGTGATCCATCCTGGTGATGGTGATTTGTCATATGGGTGGCAGTGTGTGTACTCAATGGAATTTGGAAGAATGGGAGGCGAGGTATCTGATAGAAACTGATTGATTACTGCAAAGATTGATACAGTCAGTGTGTAGAAGATATGTCCACGAGTCATAGAGACTATGACAAAATGGCAGTTTCAGAGAGAAGTGATGGACTGAATGGCCTAAATCGATAGCCATATCTCATGTCCTTATGGTCATACTGTCTATTATTCAGTGCAGAATTGTAAGTCTCTGACCTGCTCTTCTAACCCTTGTATTTGTATGTTGATTTTACTTCACGTTCTGTTCAATAGTTACCCCTGTAATATGGACAGTGGGAGAGGGTTCAGTGTCGGCCAGTAGTCCATTAAACGATGAATATAAACAGCTATCTGTGAGTCTCATCTGGCGGGAATACATTGTCTCTCCGATGATTGTCATTTTCAGTCTGGTATTTTCGAAGGTTCGATCTTGTTAGTTAGTGTTGTTGAATTTAACAAAACAGATGCAATTTATCACTGCACACAGCAACAATAAGTCATCGAACACTGAACACCCTTCTAATGACATAAACGTCTATAATGTGCTGTTCATATTCAAATCAGATAACCTTTCTCATTGAGATGCTCAACCTGGAACTACTTTTTAAAAATCTTTTATTGGATGTGGGCATCGCTGGATGGGTCCAGCATTTCTTGTCCGTTCCTCGTTGCCCACTTGAGAAAGTGGTGCTGAGCTTCCTTCTTGGACCGCTGCAGTCCACCTGTTGTGTGTTGACCCACAATGCTTTTAAGGAGGGAATTCCCGGGTTTTTACCTAACAAGAGTGAAGGAATGGCGATATATTTTCACATCAGGATGTTGACTGGTTTGGAAGGGAATTTGTAAGTGGTGGTATTCCCAAACGTCTACTGCCCTTGTCATTCTAGATGTAAGTGTTCGTGGGATTGGAAGGTGCTCTCTGAGGATCTTTTCAGAATTTCTGCATTGTGTCTTGTCGATAGTACATACTTCTGCTCCTGAGCAACGGTGGTGGAGGAAGTGAATGCTTGTGGATGTGATGCCAATCAAATGGCCTGTTTTGTCCTGGATGGTGTCAAGTTTCTTTAGTGTTGTGGCTGCACTCATTCAGGCAAGTGGGAGAATTCCATCTCATTCCTGACTTGGGTCTTGCAGATGGTGGATAGGCTTTGGGAATTCACAAGGTGAGTTACTCGCATAGTATTCCTAGCCTTTGATCTGGTCTTATATTTATGTGGCGAGTGCAGTTGAGTTTCTGGTCAATGATATTGATAGTGGGAAATTTAGTGATGATAATGTTGCCGAATACCGAATTGTTATATTGTTTCTTATTGGTGATTGTCATTGTCTGGCATCTGTGTGGTGCGAATGTTACTTGCCACTTGTTAGCCTAAGCTTAGATCTTGTTGCATTTGGGCATGGACGACTTCCATATCTGAACATTTGAGAATGGTGCTGATCATTGTGCAGTCATTGTCGAATATCCCCACGTCGATCTTATGATGGAGGGAAGGTCATTGATGAAGCAGCTGAAGATGCTTTTATCTGAAGGGCTTCATCTGAAGAGTCACTGAAGATGTTACCTCGTACGGTGATGAAACGTCTGATAATGAAACTTCCAGCTCAGCGAGCAAACCAACATCCATATTATCCTGAGGAACGACAGCAGAAATGGTCTGGCGCTGAGATGACTGACGTCCAACAACAATGACCATCTTCCTATCTGTCAGGTATGACTCCAATAATGGAGTATTTGCCCGCAATACTCTTTTTGCTCAGGTTCTGTGAAACCGTATTTGAAAGAATGTTGCCTTGATTTCATGCGCTGGAATTCAGTTCCTTTTTCTATGTTTGAACCAAGGCTGTAATGAGGTCAGGAGCTGAGTACCTCTGTTGGAACCCAAACTGGATGTCACTGAGCAGGTTATTGCTGAGCAGGTGCAGGTTGATAACACTGTTGACGTCCCCTTCCATCACTTTACTGATAATGGGGAGTAGACTGATGAGGTGGTATTTGGCTGGGTTGCCTTTGTCTTTTCTTTTATGTAGAGAACACACTTGAGCAAAATTTCCCCATTGTCGGTTTGTACTCGTATTGCAACAGCTTGGCTAGGGGAGCGGAAAGTTCTGGAGCACAAGTCTTCAGGACTATTGTCAACATGTTATCAGGGCCCATAGCCTTTGCAGTATCCAGTGCCTTCAACTGTTTCTTGATATCAGTCAATCGAATTTCTGAAGACTGCTATCTGTAATGATGGGGACCACGGGAGGAGGCCGAAATGGATCATCACTCGAAACTTCCAACTGAAGAATTCTTTGAAAGCTGATGTGCTGGGCTCTTCCTTCATTGAAGTTGGGGATATTTGTGGAACCTCCTACTCCAGTGAGTTATTTAATCGTCCACCACCATCCACGATCAGATTGGCAGGACTGCAGAGCTTAAATCTAATGCGTTGGTTTTGGGATCGCTTAACTCTGTCTGTCCCTTGCTTTTTATGCAATTTGGCATGCAAGTAGTTCTGTTTGGAAGCTTCGGCAGATTAACATTTTATGTTTATGTATGCCTGGTTCTGCTCCTGGCTTGCCCTCCTGCATCTCTATTGAACCAGGGTTAATCCTCTTGCTTGATGGTAATGATTGATTGGGGGATATGATGGGTATCTGAGGTTACAGGTTACAGGGACTCCCAGAGCATCTACCGCCCGACTCTATCGCACTGAGCTGCCTCCTGTGCTGGATTGGCCCTTCCTTTGGGACAGGACATATCCAGGGATGGTGATGGTGCTGTCTTGGTTATATCTGTAAGGTAAAATCCCGTGAGTATGCCTATGTCAGGCTGTTGCTTGACTAGTCTGTAAAACAGTTGTCCCAATTGTGGCATGAGCCATCATTTGTTAGTAAGGAGGACTTTGCAGGTTCGAAAATGATGTTTCTAGTGTTCCTTTCTCCGGTGCCCAGGTCAATACATATGGTTTCATTTCTTTGAGATTTTGTAGTACATCTGAAAGACTCGCTCAACCATTTCAGAGGGCGATTGAGAGTCAATCACATTGCTGTGGGTCTGGAGTCAACGGCCGGCCAGACCAGGTGAGGGATGGAAGATTCCTTCATTGAAGGATATCAGTGAATCAGATGGATTTTTCAGACAATCCGCAATGATTTCATTGTCATAGGTAGATTCTTAATTTCAGGGATATTTTAAAATTATTGAATTGAATTGCCACCATCTGCAGTGGCGGGATTCGAACCTAGGTCCACAGAACAGGAGCTGATTTTTTGGATTGATAATCTCGCCATAATAGCATGAGGCCTACTGGGAACCACATATTGTACTCAACTGCTATTCATTGTGTTACCCTGATTTTCTATGATTGTTATGTTATCCTGGAACCTCATCCTTCATTAAATCCTGATTGAAATACACGGTGAAGATCGTCCTCCCCACTGCTCGAATTTCATTCAGTCTGTTTTGTTTGAACAGACATTTTAAGGCAGCTGCACATCAGAGAAGAACAGGAAGAGTTAATGGGTGATTGTGCAGGGTACCTGTCACCAGACCAGCGTGTCTGTCCAGGCACTGACAGTATTCATTGTGTGTCAGGGATCTGCAGAATCATTATAGCACAAATGGAGGTCAGTCGGCCCATCGTGGGGTCACAAGCTCTCCAACTGCACAATTGGAGATAGAGAGAGTGTGTGGAGATAGATTGTGTGAGAGAGAAATAAACAGAGAAAGAGAGTGAAGAGAGAAAAACTGAGAGAGAATAGAAAGAGATGCGACCAACTGAGTGGGAGATGAAGAGGTCTATAGTCGGTGGACTAACACTGAGCACCCTTCTGGGCCTGCACCTTCAACCATTGATGCTTGCAGAACTACCTGGTTAGATAATCGTCCGCGAATATTCTCATCGTCTGACTCATGATCCGTCATGAGGTGAAAGTAGACAGACCCTGGATGCCTTCCCATCGTGGAGTGGCCGTCCTTCTTTTGGGTTTCTTGCTTCAGATGTTTGTGGTTATAGCATGCTATCAGTGATTCAGCAGACCCTGAAGCGACGGTCGCTGACTTGGGATCTTTGCCAGGCAGATCACATCGGGGGACTAATGGTCTCGGAGGGCAGCCATCACAGTCAGGATCTGAAACAGACTTAAGGAACTGTACAGCTTCTCTAGGCTGTTTTCTGCACACGTCTGCATGTGCACCAGTGTTTGTATGCGTATTTGATATGTCCTTTACTTGAAATTTCCTTTCTCTGATATCAGCATCAACCTTGCACATATTATACGAACTCCAATTCACAGGTTCTATTTTCCCCTTCTGTTTCTCCTTCTCTCTCTTTCCTCCAACCGTGACCTCAGTACTTCCAACTGCCTTTTACTAAAACCACATTCCTTGATCCACAATTCTCACTGCTGTACAGACTCTAGGCTGTAATGACTTTACATTACTGTATTTTCGGTTGGCCATTCCAAGACCTTTGTGGACCCTCTTTTTGTTTGCTCTTGCTGGAGCCAATTTTCAGCATTACTGGAAAAATCTTTAGCTCTCTCTCTCTTGCGCAGTACCGTTATCTTTTCCATTTGACTTGCTTTTACCTCCGGAGGTCTCCTCTCGCATTGGGTGCGTCCCTCTCAATGCCTTGGTTTTCGTAAACCAAATGACCTTGTACCTGATACATCTTCGGCGAGTCCAACTCAGCCAGTGGTGGTTCCAAGTCTAAAACCACCCTTTAACCTACTTTCTCTTAACCACTCTCGAGACAGCAATCCTTTCCCTTGAATTTTGCTCGAATATGGTGCGAGAGTTTACCGAACCAACTTCCTGACACATTTATTCTCTTAGCGTGAGTCTCTACATAGGATTACTTAAGCCATGACCCTTACCCCGACCGCATTCGATTCGAATCCCATCACAGGAACAATCTACAAATTCCCAGTCCATTCACGCAAAGGGGCCAATTCAGCGCTCGAGATGAGGCGAAAGATCCGAATGCGCTGGCACCTGTGTCTCCTGGGAATCTTCAGAATCTCACCCAAACGCGGAATCCTGGACGAATCCCAAGTTTACTGTTGTGGAAATTAAGCTGACTGAACTCAGATACTAGCAAGTGCAAAGAATAAGCTTTATTTTTAACCACTATAGGGAGCCAATACACTTGGCAAAAACGCCTTGTGTAAGGGCCCTGAACAAAATTCATGTATTCCTTTTGTACTATTCTTACAACACGCTTAAGGACAAGGGCTGGGAAACTTCGGAGTTCTCATTTTCTCATTCCCTTGCCATGCACGTAACGGACTTTATGTTTTCCTTAACTTTTCTGCTGAATTCGACTGCTCGCCAAGCCAGTTTGAATGTTTAAAAAATTAAGCAAAGACAAGCTGTCTCCTCAACTGTAGAATTCAGCAAACTGTTTGCAAAGTTCAGAAAGGTTTTAGAATTAGCATAACATTCTATTTCAGGTTTCTCAGAAAACGTTAATTTTGGTAGTTTTCCATTACACTGACAGAGGGGAAATCAGGATCTCAGCTGTGGATTAAATAATGTTAGATAAATATTGCACATAACTTCCATAGTTTTGTAATCCACATTTCAGTTTTTATAGCTACATATCAGGAGTGCAGTTTGCATATTTCGGTCTGTCCAGAAAATCTTTTTTTTCCTGTGTTTTGGATTGCATAAATGCATCTCATTAATATTGTCTCTGCTAATTCCTCATTGTTCTTCATATGAGTTATAAAGAGTAACGTTCCAATGCTAGTGAGTGGGGAACATCACTGTCCCTCCACTCAGACTGAACAGCCATATCCCCAAGTCCTCTCCATCTTCTCTCTTTTCCCCAATGTCATAACGACAATGTAAATGAAGTCCAGTAAATGACACTTCATCACAGTTCTTTAGCATCGATAACATCAACAACATGACCCACACCTGCCTCTCTGATTCTGGAATAACAATCAGTGTACGGTGGTCACATCATTGATTCATAATCTAGAGCCACAGAATAATAATCTGTTGATATCGCCTTTTCTCATGCCCATTAGAGAAAGCAATGGGTCATCCTTCCCTGGTCAGGTCTCTGCGTGACTGAAAACCCACAGCACTGTGTTCTACTTTTTATTGTTCAGTGGGACAGTTGAACTAGCCACTCAGTTCAACCTCGGCATAACATGCTGGACTGACCAGGGCTGCATACATCCCATGAGGTCAGAACAAAAGGAAAGATAGCTCCCTTCCTCTGCCTGTATCCGATATTCCTGTAGCTAATTGCCATTTAGGTTGGTGGCCATTCACTGTTTTAGATGGATTCTTTGTGATTGAGTCTTTCCCCTAGAGTGATGTCCATCTCGATAGACACCTCCGGTGCTGCCTTTATTGATGCTGACCTAAAGATGTAAGGATGTTTTAAATTTGGACTCAGTGACAGTGCATCGGAAATGAATGCTTTCCCATTTCACGCAAAATAACCGGAGCCAGCTAAGTAAGAGAAATGAATTATTGCGATCAAACCTGTGGGTGCAGTTGAGGCAGTATTTGGGGCATTGTGGGCAGATATTTCTCTCTTTTACAAGGAGTGACCTCCTTATCACAGACAGAATGAACCGGGTTCCACCATATTAAACCCTGGATGATGGCGCCATGAGGAGTTAGTGAAGGTTGATCTGTAGCTCTGTGAGAGAATGCGAGGTGATTGCATTAAACACTGAGTGGGATGGACAAACACTTATTATATTCTAAACAGACAATGGGAAGGTGATCAATTCCATGTCTGCTGTTTTACTCAGGATGCATGATTCTGTCTCCCTTTATAAACAGTATGTAATATACATAATCCTGCAGTGTTCTGGCACTACTCCCACATACATGGAAGAAACAATAAGAATATTGAATGATTTATGGTCCATCCCTAAGCAACGCCCGTCCATTCCACCCACATCGAATAAATGTTCCCTTTTATTGGGATATGAAAAGTGTTGTCAGGAAGGGGCTAGCTGGACTTGTTTGTTCAGTGACTGTGATTAATTTTAGTCGCCATGGGTTGCAATTACCCCAGTGGACGGTTTCCATCTTTTAATGATAAATGGGCTCCATTCAATGTGTTATCCCACAGTATGGTGGGAGCATCACCAACAGAGTTCACAGGAATCACCAGCTCCAGAGAGACAGGGGGAGAGATCAGAGTCTGAGCACAAGAGTCTGGAATGTTTCAACAATGAATCAGAATCTGAGAACATTAGACTGGAATGTTACAGCAATGGATCACAATCTGTGAACATTAGACTGGAATGTTACAAGAATGGACAGGAGTATATACTGGGATGTTTGGTTTCTTTCTACATATTATGATCGAAGGTCATTATCGTGGCGGATCAAATATGCACTTTACATTATACAATATTTTTATTATCCAATCCTGGCTTTTGTTAGCTTACCTGGTAAGTCTCACTGTTCAGTCATTAATTCTATAAATCATGTTTGACAGTAATACTGTTCTTTCATTCATTCTACTGTCCTTGTCACTGTTATTGTTCTTGCTAAGACTCTGAATCCAGATATTCACTTGACAAGCGACTACTAAATTGTTAAATCACTCTCTCCCTCCTTGCTTCTGGCAGTGTTATTCATGGGTTGCTATGTTGACTTGCTCAGTTTCAGCTGTGAACCATGATTTGTTGTATGACTGAACTTGCTATCGAAATTTTGAAAGCATTGAGGTCACTATCTTCTGTTCTGGTTACAAACTGCATTTCCTTCCTCTGACTCCATCTCGTCGCCAGCCAATATCTGAAGCTGAAATAGACAAATGACAACAATTCCCAGTAATTGCAAAACACTGGGATAGTCTGCTCAGATCCCCATGCTGGGCAGATAGTCCAGTTTACTGAGCAATACAATGGCATAGTCTGCACAGCTCTCCATGCTGGCCAGATGGTCCAGTAAACTGAGCAAAACACTGGGATAGTCTGCACAGCTCTCCATGCTGGGTAGATAGTCCTATTTACTGAGCAATATACTAGCATAAGCTGCGCTGTTCTCCATGCTGGGTAGTCTACTTGTGCCAGTGTATAGTTTCTGCGTTTGTTCTGTGAGGCAAATTCAGAATTTAGTGGAACAAATCTTTTCAGCTGCTCTGGCAATGCCATTATTCAATGTTCTCATTCTTGTGATTTGAGCCGCCAAGGTCTCACTGGTCCAGATAGACCCACTCCCTTGTTTCATTTTTCTCATATTTCAGCAACATGCTCTGTTTCTGTATAAATTGTCCATTTCTAACTTTAATGTGAATATCTCTGTCCATTTCTATCTATCTCTGGCCTTGGGTTTTGGTTGTGTATCAAATACTGGAATTATGAAGTTCAGAAATAATGTGATGGTGTGTGTCAGGGTTTGTTCACTTCCCGCTGTGTCCCATGTGTTACTCCATGGACAGGGGAGTGTGTGATGGGCTGTTGTTCACTTCTTGGTGTGCCCCTTTAGGTGCTTCATGAAGAGGTGTGTGTGTGTGTGTGTGTGTGTGTGTGTGTGTGTGTGTGTGTGTGTGTGTGTGTGTGTGTGTGCAGGGCGGTTGTTCCATTCAGAGGGTGTCCCACGTCGTCCTCCTTGTTGGACAGCGGTGTGTGTATTGGACTGTTGCTGGTGTACCCCATGTGGTGCTCCATGGACAGGGGGTTGTGTTTCGGGTTGTTGCTTCGGGTTGTTGTTCACTTCCCGGTGTTCCCAATGGTGTTCCATGTTGGACAGGGAGTTTCAGCATCTTTGACTCATGCCTTTAAAACTTGGTCTGTGCCTTTCCACCGAACACCTGTGTTTGTCCCTCTCAGCTGATCACGTGGTCAGAAACACGAGGAGGACCCTGAAGTATAATTATAAAGGAGTAGATATCACAATTTTAATGGAGTGGAGTCTGATTGTCCCCTATTATTGAGAAGTTAGTGGAGGAGAGCGGCTGGGGTTGGTTTGCTGGAGTTTGTGCTGTGAGCAACCTCAGACACTCAGGGAGCCCAGAGGATTTGGTGACCCAACTGTGGATGGAGCATGGGGACTGCAGTCACAGCATCAGGGTCTGTAATATGAACAACAAATGGAGCAGAGGCTGCAGAGCATGGACGCTCTGAATCCACGGACTGGGTGTGTGTGGGGAAAGGGATCTGCCAAATCTGTCTGTGTCTTAACGTGAGCACAGACTCTGACTCTCATCCTTAAACATACACGCACGCAAGTGTACACACACACATACGCACACACGCACATCTCTCGCACAGACACACCTATAAGTCTGGGGGGCTAATTTGCGTTTGCAGATTTATATTTGTGGATAGATTGTATTTTGTTCAAAACAATATTCAATTTGTTCGCAGTCAATCATTGTGGCATTTTATTGTGTCCCTTGAGGTGCTTCATGCAGAGGTGTGTGTTTGTGGGTGCAGGGCAGTTGTACACTTCCCGGTGTGTTCCACGTCGTGCTCCATGTTGGACAGCGGTGTGTGTTTTGGACTGTTGCTGGTGCATCCCATGTGGTGTTCCATGGACAGGGGATTGTGTTTCGGGTTGTTGTTCACTTCCCGGTGTGTCCCAAGTAGTGCTCCATGTTGGACAGGGAGTTTCAGCATCTTTGACTCATGCCTTTAAAACTTGGTCTGTGCCTGTCCACTGAACACCTGTGTTTGTCCCTCACAGCTGATCGTGTGGTCAGAAACACGACGGGGACCCTGAAGTATAATTTCCTGCTTTGGAAATAAAACCGGTATGACTCAGGGTAAAACACGTCGGACTCCACACAAGACCTTCCATGGTTTGTGCAGGGAAGGTCACATCTGAGCAAAAAAAAATAGAATTCTTTGAGGAATGACAAAGTTGATAGTGGAGAAAGGGCTGTAGATGTCATCTGCATGGACTTCAGTAAGGCGTTTAATGAGATAGACTAATGGAGAAAACGAAGTCGCAGGGGTCCATGGTGTACTAACTAGGTGGATTAGCGAACTGGCTGGGCAACTGGAGACAGAGAGTAGTAATGGAAGGGAGTTTCTCAAAATGGACAACTGTTCTGTGAGGTGTTTCACAGGGATCCGTGCTGATACCACTGTTTGTTGTGATATATTTACATGATCTGAAGGAAGGTATAGGTGGTCTGATTAGCAAGTTTGCAGATGAGACGAAGATTGGTAGAGTATCAGAAAGTTGAGGGGACTGTCAGAGAACACAGCTGAATGTAGATGGGTTGGAGAGTTGGTGGAGAAAAGGCAGATGTGAGGTGATGGAGACTGGAAGATCCAGTTAGAGAACAAATTATACAGTAACTGGAATAAGCCCTGGGGAAAATTGATGTACAGAGAGATCTGGGTGTTCAGGGTCATTGTTCGCTGAAAGTGGCATGTCGATAGAATGATCAAGAAGGCATACAGCATACTTTCCTTCCTGCATTCTAACAATTTAAGAAGTGGAGAATCACAGACCAATTAACTCGTCACCCACAGGAGGGAATCGGTTGGAATCTATTGTGTACAAGAGTAGACAGGCCATATTACAGTTGTATAGGACTTTGGTTCAGCCACATTCAGAATACAGCAGACAGTTCTGGTTGCCAAATTACTGAAAGGATCTGGATGTTTTGGAAAGAGGGCAGAGGATTTTCACCAGAATGTGACTGACGGTGGAGAGAACGATCTATAAGGAGAGGTTTGATAGATTAGGATTATTTTCATTAGAAAGACGGAGGTTGAGCGAGGACTTGATTGAGGCTTACAAAATCATGAGTGGTGTAAACAGGTTGAATAGCAAGAAGCTTATTCCAGAGTGGGGGAGTCAGTTACTAGGGGTCAAGAATTCACGATGAAAGGGAACAGTTTATTGGGGATATACTCGAAAAGTTCTTTACGCAGAGGGTTATTGGTGCTGGGATGCGTTGCCAGCGGAGGTGGTAGAGGTGGGGTCGAAAGCGTCATTTAATACGTATCCAGACAAATACGTGAATGGGCAGGGAGCAGAGAGATACAGAACCTTAGAAAATAGGCGACATGTAAAGATAGAGGCTCTAGATTGACACAGGCTTCGCGGTCTGACAGGCCTGTTCCTGTGCTGTGATTTTCTTTGTTATTTGTAAATACTAGCGAAAAGCGTCTGTTCATCCTTGAAAGGAAAATGAAACCAAGATCAAATGTGACACAGCGAATGTGTGGATATGTGAATTTATTGTAGAGAACAGAAAAATGACAAGGAGACAAAACAGTGACATTGCGTCTGTCTTCAAAGAGGAAGATCCAGAAAATCTCCTCGAAATACCAAGTCGCCATGGGACCTTTGTAACTAAAGAGTAAAATCATCATACAGTTATGAGGTAGCATTTGGAAACAGAACTGGGATGAGGATTGATCAGTCTGACAGACCGGATATAATTCAAACTGAAATTTCAGAGAAAACACCAATACACATGTTGATTACAAAAGGGGCCACTGTATTTCTCTGTATTCACTTCGGAAGGTTCTAAATGCATTCTAATGATTTACGAAGGGAAGAAGTGGGAGTGGAGGACTACAGGCCAGTTGGTTGTCATGCACAGTAGGTAATCTGTTGCAACCTATTGTAAGGAAGATCTGATTGGACACTTATTGGACAAGTAATAGCAAATGTCCAGAGAGTTGTTCTGCATGTATGAAAGGGAAGTTATAATTTGCAATTTTTTTCTAGAAGATATCTCTTGTAGATATAAACAGTAGTGAATCAGTGAATGTGGTACAGTCAGATATTCAGGAGGAGGTTTAATCAGCACACACAGTAAGTTATCAGAAAACATTAAAGCAAAGTGCATTGGGAAGAATATATGCAAACAGGGGAAGGTAACTTTTGAAGAAACTTTTGGAGAACATAAGTGGCTGTAGAAGGTTATTTGTATCATCAATTGTCACAGATGAGGTACCGGAAGATAGGAGGCTTGCGAACTTGGTGCGATTATTGACAACACTTAAGAATGGTAAGGAAAAGCTAGTGAGCCTGACTTCAGTGGAGGACAAGCTGTTGATTAGGATTATGAGGCACAAGGTTTGCATGGATTTTGAAAAGCAAGGGCTGATAAGTGATAGGCCACATGGATCGAAGCATGGTAAGTTGTGTCTCACTAATTTGACTGAGTATGCTTGAAGAAGTGACTAAGAGGATTCATTGAGGCAGAGGTGTATATTGTTGGTATGGACTTCAGTAAGGCAGTTTCCAACTTCCTGCATGGTAGATTGGTTGACAAGTTTAGTTCACACGGAATACAGGGAGAACTCGCCATATGTATACAGAATTAGCCCAAAGGCAGGAGACAGAGGGTGGTGGTGAAGGATTGTTTTTCGAAAAGGAGGGTTGGGACCATTGGTGTGCTACAAGGGTTAGTGCTGGCTTCACTGCTTTTTACTATTCACAGAAATCATTTGGATGTGATCATTGCAGCAATAGTTCCTAAGTTTACTGATGGAACCCAAAATGATGGTGTAGTGGACAGCAAAGGAGGTTTACCTCAGAGTACAATGAAATCTTGATCAGATGGGCAGATGGGCTGACAATTGGCAGGTGGGTTTTAATCTCGACAAATGGGAGGTGCTGTAGTTTGGAAATGCAAATCAGGACAGGACATGTACACTTCATGCTGACGTCCTGGGGAGTTTTGCTGAACAAAGAGACCTTGGAATGCAGGTTCATAGTTTCTTGAAAGTAGAGTTGCAGTTAGGTAGTATAGTAAAGAAGGCATTTGGTATGCTTGCCTTTATTGGCCAGTGCTTTGACTATATGAATTGGCTGGTCATGTTGCTGCTATACAGCACATTACTTTGGCTATTTTTGGTGTACTGCATTCAATTCTGGTCTCCTTCCTTTTGGAAATATATTGTGAAACTTGAAGGGAGTCAGTAAAGATTTACAAGTATGTTTCCAGAATTGGAGCTATAGGGAGAGTGCCAGTAGATTGGGTTCTCACAAACTTTAATGATTGGGTTATTTTATTCCTGTAGCGTGAGGAGTATGTATAGTGTGAATAGCCAAGGTCTTTTTTTCCCCAAAACTAGAGGGCATGGATTTCCGATGTGAGAGAAAAGATTTTAAAATGACCTAAGGAGCAACTTTTTCCCACAGAGGGTGGTGCATGTGTGGAATGTGTTGCCAGAGGAGGTGGTGGAGACTTTTACAATTATAACGTCTAAATGATATTGGGATGGGTACATGAAGAGGAAGGGCTTACATCGACATTGCCCAAATGCAATTAGTTTAATTTGGGATATCCCATCAGCATGGACGAGTTAGACTGAAGCGTCTTATTCTGTGCTGTACATCTCCGAGACTCTGACTCTACCTGACCTTGCACCAATATCGTATTAATTCATCACTCCCAGACATGCTAACCTATGTTGCTAGATATGATCAAAATGTCTTCATTTCAGCATTCTGAAACCTGCAAACACATCCTTCCATAACACTGGCTCAGAGTCTCTCTCCCTCAGTCTATTTCCCAAATCCCTCCCATTTGTTGGTGTTTAAACTGCTTCCCCACCATCTAGTTTTAATTATCCAGTTTCAATTTGAATAATTGTCCTATATCTTTTCTTGCCCTTGAATGTTGCTCACTCAAGAGCATCAGCTTCCAACACTAAGAAGCTTAGAAAGTGTTCAAAAAAGCATTGCTTGCGTTTTCTTTGACTTCCCAGTGTCCTGCCCTGTGCTCCATGTTGGATAATGGGGTTTGAACAGTTTCGAGGTCCACCTTTGTAACTTGCTCTGTGCGTATTCATTGAACGCTGTGTTAATAACTCTGTGCTGCTCATGTGCTCAGTAACATGAGGAATCCTCACAACTGTTAGTGATTCAGACCAGGCTTCTCATTTGCCTTTGACGAACATTTGAATTTACTCTAGTTTTTGTACGTTCGTGGAAATGCTGGGGATGGTTTCCTGGAGGCTGTGTTTTAAGCTGCTGTGGAAATTCAGGAAGACCAGATGCTATGGTGATCCAAAACTGGATGAAACATGGTGACTGTAGTTACAGCATCTGGATCTGCAACATGACCAACAAATAGAGCAGAGGCCGCAGACTGTGGAATCTCTGTAAAATGTAATGAGGAAATTACAATCAGATCAGCCATGGTTTTGAAGAATGTTGGAGAAGGATTGAATGACTCGCTCATGCAACTTATTCAGATGTTTCTTTTAGTACCAAGCCAATTCCTCTTCTCTCCCAGTGTCCCAGACTGGTGGGTAGTGAGTCACCTCCTCCTGTTCCTGGAGAACATAAATCTGGGCCTTACTAGCCTCCAGATTTCCCTGTATCCCAGTATCGAGCAGTTGAGTGACTGCCTCCTCTGCCTGTGTCCCAGTATCGAGCAGTTGAGTGACTCCTCCTGTGCCTGTGTCCCAGTCTCGAGCTGTTGAGTGACTGCCTCCTGTGCCTGTGTCCCAGTATCGAGCAGTTGAGTGACTGCCTCCTGTTCCTGTGTCCCAGTATCGAGCAGTTGAGTGACTCCTCCTGTGCCTGTGTCCCAGTCTCGAACAGTTTAAAGACTGCCTCCTGTTCCTCAGCCCAGAATCGAGCAGTTGAGTGACTACCTCCTGTTTCTCCCTGTTCCTGAGCAGCAGTTTGAATGCTCTAAATGATGTCACAAGGTTAAGAAAGGACTTGATAACAGGTAATTTCAAACTTGGAGCAGCATTACGCAAAGGTATCTAGAAACGTCTCCACCAAACATTTTATGCAGCTCGTCTGTTATTTTATTCCTGTCTCCTTTTATAAATAGGGTGAATGATATAAAACAGTGCAGTGTTCCGACAATACTCCCATATATAGGGAAGACAGATTAAAAAGATTGCAAGATTTATGATCTATCCCTCAGCAACTCTCATCCATTCCATCCAAACCGAGTAACTGTTCCCTTTCATTGTGTTATGTAAAATGATGTAAGGAACTGGTTAACTGAACCTGTTTGTTTGCTAACTGTGACTAATATTCGTCTCCATGGATTCTAATTATCCCAGTTGACAGTTTCCATCTTTTAATGATAAAAGGGCTCGATTCAATATGTTATCCCATAGTATGGGCGGGAGCACCACCGATAGCACTAACAGGGATCAGCTGCTCCAGAGAGAGGGAGAGATCAGAAACTGAGAACATGAGACTGGACAGTTCTCACAGTGGATCAGAATCTGAGAATGTTATACTGGAATGTTACAACAATGGATTAGAATCTGAGAACAATAGACTGGAAAGTTACAACAATGGACAGGGGTTTATCCTATTATGTTTGGAGTTTTTCTACATATTATTGGTGGCCGTTATGATCGCGGATCAGATATGTACTTTACATTATTCAATGTTTTTATTATCCTATCCTGGCTATTGTTGGTGTCCCTGGTAAGTTTCACTGTTGATATATTATTTGCATTAACCATGTGCAACTGTATTACTGTTCTTTTCATTTACTCTGCTCTGTAAGTATTCATGCTCCAAACCACAACAAGCAACATTGTTCATTTTTTCTCTCCTTCTTTAGTTCTGGTACTGGGCCTTGTTGGTTGACCTACTCACTTTCAGGTATGAACCACGATGCATTGCATCACTGCCCTTGCTATTTAAATATTGAGAGCTTGGAGGTCACTGTCTTCTGTTCTGGATACAAACTCCATTTCCTTCCTCTGACTACATCTCATCCCTGGCCAATAACTGAGGCTGAAACAGACAAGTCACAACTACGGTGATCCCTTTGGCCACAAGCTGATTACTGACACCAAATCCTGACCATTCCTAGTTTTAATTATTGTCATCTGCAGAATGTACTTCACTGGTTCATCCCATCTGCTGTTTGAAGCTTCAGCTATGAAATACAATCTTAATAAAGCCAATAATCTGCTGTTGCTTAACTAAATTTGAGTCGGTATTCCATGGCTTGTATTTAAACGCAGACCAAAATCCCATCATTCCTGTACGGATTGCTTTATATTGTTGTTGGGTCTAGCAATGCCTTTACTTTATTATTCACAAGCATGTCGTCACCTCTGTCTATGACACGGTCCTCAGTCTCCCTCGGTTAATGACACAAAACCTTGTCAGTTGTTCACATTTAAACTGATTTCCTCTATGTCTATTCTCTCTCAAATAATAATTTTCGTATCTACTGACACCAACACACACAGACACACACACACATACACACACACACACACACACACACACATAGACACAATCTCTTATCTTATATTGCGGCAGTGGAGATACTGAGCCATACATTTGTGGGAGTCCATTTACTGTCACTTACTGCATGGGTTACGCATCTTCCCGTACAAGACATTTCTGTAGTCCAAGTATAGTAGTAATATACTGGCAAAGGTTTGCAATGGTCCCCATGCTGGGCAGGTAGTCCAGTTTATAGAGTAGTCCAGTAGCATGGTCTGCACAGCTCTCCATTCTAGCTGGTGCCTTGTCCCAGTTTATGGTGTCTTGGATGGTTCTGTGAGGCAGATTCACAATTTGATGTAACTAACCATTTCAACTGAGCTGGCAATAATTTTTTGAATGCTCCTATTCTTGTGATTGGAAGCACCGTTGTCTCACTTCTCCAGTTACTCCCACTCCCCTGTCTCCTTATCCATATTTTCACATGTTATCAGTTAATTAATTGTTTGTTTTTCTGTTCCTTTCCCTGGTGTTGTATTTCACTCCAGAGTTTATCGAGTGTTGGCATTGTGAATCTCAGAAAAAATGCAATGGTATGTGGTAGGCTGTTGCTCCAAGTTGGAAAGGGGGTTCCAGCAGCTTTGAGACACGTCTTTGAAACTTGGCCTGTGCCTGACCTCTGAAGGCCTGTGTTTGTCCCTCTTAGTTGATTGTGCAGTCCATTACCATGAGGAAACTTCTCGAGTATTATTGTCAAGGAACAGGAGCTGAGGGGCATCTGACTGCCTCCTGTCATGGAAAGGTTAGTGGAGGTGATGGAGATGGTTTACTGGAGGTTGGGCTGTGAGCTGCCTTAGACATTCAGGGAGACCTGAGGATTTGGTGAACCAACTCTGGATGGAGCATGGGGACTGTAGTTACAGCATCTGGGTCTGCAACATGAACAACAAATGGAGCAGAGGCTGCAGAGAGGGGGAGATCTGGAACCACAGAGTGTTTGTGGGGAAAGGGATCTGCAAAACCTACCTGTGTTTTAACGAGGAGATACACATCCTTTCCCTCTCCCCTTTAAATACACCTATGCAAATTCACCCTCTACTTCCCGCACACAAACACATTTCCCCTCGCTCACATGCACACACACACTCTCCCCTCACTCACATGCACGCATACCCTCTCTCTCCCTCCCAAAGACACACATACTCCCCCTCACTCTCTCACAAACGCACACACTCTCTCTCCCTCCCACAGACAGTCCACCTTGTTTTCAATCACACACTCGCACGTGCGCAAAAACACACACACACACACACACACACACACATCTAATCTGTAAGATGAATTTTCATTTGCCGGCTTGTATTTCCAGATGCATTATATTTTCTCGAAAAAAAATACGATTTATAGACAGTCAGTCAATATGATATTTTATTAACTCCTAGTTTGGAAATAAACCTAGTCTGATTCCAGGTGAATACATATACAGACTTCAAACAAGACCGCATGCCTAAAATACGATGTCTGACTGGAGAGGTCATCTCCTTTACATCGATAATACCTGAAGGTATCTCCAGGCAGGACTTGAAAGAAACGGATTGTAGTTGAATACAATTCTGCTGCTGCTATGATTCTACCGCACTACATGAATGCCCACTTTGAGCTCCAATATGTTCAATTTAATTCTACTAACTATCCCTCAGTTCACACTAAGACCCATTCACCCATCAGCTCTGCACTCAATGTCTTAATCTGGTTTCTGATGTGGTAACACTTCCATTTTCCTATTCTCATTCTGCTGAAGGTCTCTCCCTGGTGTAACGCCTCCAATTTGTTACTTTACTCAAACCCTGAACATATGCATCTGAATCTTTTCCATTCCCCCAATGCCATCTTCTGTGTTTGATGTGAATGTGTTCCTCTCTGTTTTTCCTCTCTGCATGATTAAGAGCTCTGCAGTGTCAGTGATGCCAGCGTTATGCAGTTTCAGATCAAGTAATCTGTGCACCTTGCATTATCGGTCACATCCCAGTGCATTCCGTGTTAGACAGTGCGTTTCAGCAGCTTTAACACACGTCTATGGAACTTGTTCAAAAACAGAAATTGCTGACGAAACTCAGCAGGTCTGGCAGCATCTTGTGGAGTGAAAGCAGAGTTAATCTTTCAGGACCAGTCAACCTTCTACAAAGCTCCCATTTTCTCCAGCAATTTTTGTATTTTAATTTCCAGTATCCATAGTTATTTGTTTCATTGAAAATTTGTTCTGAGCCTATTCATTTCTAGAGAAACTCAACAGGTCTGGCATCATCTGCAGAGACAGAGAAACAGAGTTATTGTTTCAAGTCCAGTATGACACTTCTTCAGAACTGAAAAGGATTGGAAAATGAGCTTTATAATCCCTTGACAGATGTGGGGAAGGGGTTGACGGGTAAAAGAGGGTGTGGCAAAAGATAAACATGCTTTTAGTAGTGGTGAACGAGAAGATCATGTGAAATAGCTTTAAATTAAGATGTGAATGGGGAAAAGGGGTTCTCTCTAATGAGTGAAAGATAAAGCAGATACAACCACACAAGGTCATAGGGAGGCCAGGAGGGAGATTGTACGGAAATTGGAGGACAGTTATAATGGGGTCAGACTGTGAAATTATGAAATTGTACATTAACTCCTAAAGGCTGTAACGTACGAAAGTGTAAAGTGAGTTGTTACTCGAGCTTGGGTTGTGCTGCCTTGGCACATTGCAGCAACCCAGGGCTGAAATGTTAGCATGAGAGCAAGGTAAGTTATTGAAATGGGAAGCAATGAGAAGTGCAGGGTTATTTCTACAGACAGAGTGGGTGAGTTCCTCAAAGCAGTCTCTATTTGGTCTCGCCAATATAAAGAGACTGCATTATGAGCAGCAATGACGGGAGATCAGATTGAAAGGTTACAAGTGAAATGCTGCTTCACCTGGAAGCTATGTTTGGGGCATTGGACAGTGAGGAGGGAAGAGATGAATGGACAAGTGTTGCAGCTTCTATAATTGCATGGGATGGTGCGATGGAGGAGTGGGGAAACTTTCGGGGTGATGGACGGTGACACAGAGGGAACGGTCGCTGTGAAATACTGACCGAGGACGGGAGGGGAAGATGTGTTTGATGATGCTGTCCTGCTGGAGATGGTGGAAATGGCGTAGGATGAATATGTGAATGTGGATTCTCGTGCAGGAGGAAGTGTGGACAAGGAGGAATCTATCATTGTTCTGGGGTGGAGGGGACGGATTGAGGGCAACACTGTGGGAGATGGGACAGTCATAGCTGAAGGCCCTGTCCACCAGAATTTGGGGATATCTGGTTTGATGGAAAAGGAGGTCACATTAGACGCAGCTCACAGGAATGTGGCATCGTCAAACAGAAACAACAGAGATGCAGAAACTTGGAGAATGGAGTCAACCTCCGCTGACCATGTGTTCAGCCACATGCAGAAGTTCCTTCTGAATGATTGAAAATAACCAGGCATCTAATTTGAGGATTTCTGCCTCACATCTGGTCTGAAGCGGAATGTGAAAATAGACACAGAGGAAGGCCATCAAGTATACGTGAGCAGACATTCAAACAGATATCACAAACCGCTCAGTAATTATTGTTTCTGTTCAAAAAGATGAACTCGATAAGCAGGTGAAGCACCCATGGTTGACAAAGACTCTCAAGGATACTATGGATGAGCAAGAGTGGAGGGCCAGATTTAGGATGTTTATTTCAGGGACCAGAAGCAGATGCTGGGTATGAATTTCAGCTGTGCTTCCTGAATTCCCCCCAGAAACTGCTGCCATTGCTGCTCCATCCTTCTCCCTGCTCTTGTCCCCTTCCTGATATCAGGTTCTCCCTCTCAAATTACAGAGTACATTCTCTTACATTATGGTCCCTACCCACTTCACCTGAAACTCTTTGATCAAGTCTACCTACTCTGCTGTAGCAGCAAGCTGTGTTTAGTGCTGCCACTTTGCCTCTGGTCCCAGTGTGGCTCGGCCTCTCAATTCATGCTGTTTTACACCTCCCATTCCCATCTCACTCCGGAAAGTTTCCTTCTTTGAGTAAACCTTATTGAAAAGATCTCTTCCGCTTTGCACTGAATTCACACTGTGATCCAAATTTCAAAAGTTATACTCAGCCTTCATCTCACTCTGCTAAAGGCAACTGCACGCTGACCATGTGGTACAAGAATTCCCCTTCGTATATGGTTCAGGCCTGTGATGCGCTTTCACTGTAGAGATCATCACCCCATTTGGACAAAGCACTTCAGGTGTTTGATCTCTTATTGGTACTCGTAACAGTTTCCTGCTGCCTTAGTATTATAACATGGAGAAAAATAAATCACAGTATGACGCTTGGGCTGAATGTTATTTGCCTGTCATTTGAATACTGTTTCAAATTTGCAGTGCTTTATGTTGAAATGCTTGTTCGTAAAGTTAGTGTCAGATAGAATTTAGGAGTTTGAGGGGTGACATTGTAGAAGTTTATAAAATCATGAGAGGTATGAATAGAGTGACCAGCCAAGCTCTTTCCCACGGGATGGGGGATTTCAACCATAGAAGGCATAGGTTTAAGGTGAAAGAGGGGAGATTTGAAATAGACGAAGTATCAATGTTTTCACACAGAGGGTGATGTGTGTATGTGGAATGAGCTGGCAGAGAAAGAGTGGGAGGTGCAAGTACAGCTACAACATTTAAAACTCATTTGGACAAACATATGAATGAGAAAAGTTTAGAGGCATATGGGCAAAATGCAATCAGATGGGAACTAGTTTAGTTTGGAAAACCTGGTCAGCATGGACAAGTTGGACCAAAGGGTCTGTTTGTGCGCTATATGACTGTATCAATCTAGAAAGCGAGGAAAAGCGGAGAAAAGACATGATGTAGTAAATTGGCAAGAAATACAAAAACAAGCAGCACGATCTTTTCCGAGCATATAAAAAAGTTCAAGATGAGTGTGTGATCTTAGGTGAAATTAATTAGGAAATTATACTGAGGACAATTGGAGGGTGTGACTGAAGAATTGGCTACAGGGAGCAGACAGATAATTTACACCCATGTTTTATATCTTTCCTCACAGGGGAAGGTGCAGTAAGTATTTCAAAGATGTAAACAAAATGGTAATAGGAGGGAAGTTCTTGAACTGTCTCTAACAAAAGGAACAAGGATTTTTCTAACAGATAAGAGTAAGAGTAGACAGGCCAGCAGTAATTTATAGCTGGTTTTAAAAGAAATGGTCACAGTCTTGGGATCATGGCGCCCTCTCTATCAGATGTTAGCTCTGCTGTTTGTTAATGTAAGCAGTAAGTGCAGTAGCTTGAATGGATTGTTATCAGGTTTACGTACACACGGTTCTGACCGTGGCATGTTCACCCACACTCATCACTGAAGCGGATATCAGGTTCATGTTAATGGTAGACTGAGAGATTATATTGTGGTTGAATATATTTCTGCTGCTGCTGCTACTGCTGCTACGACAGCTGCTATCATTTACAGCATCACATGAATGCCCAGTTTGAGATGCAATATTTGCAATACAATTCTGCTGCCTGTCCTCATTCGCACGGGGACACGGTCGTCCTCCTCCCCTGTACACAGTGCCCTATCCCGGTTTCTGATGTGGGAACGCTTCCTTTTTAAAAAATTCTCATCCTGTTTGGGTATCTTCATGATGCCATGCCTCCAATTGTCGCATTCCTCAAAAGCATTTAACGTTTTCACCTGAATATTTTCGGCTGCAGTAATGCCATCTTCTGTTTAAAGCGAATGTGTTTCCCGCCGTTTCTCTCCATGACCATGATTAAGAGCTCTGTCATGTCGGTAATGCCAGCCTTATATAGTTTCAGAGCAAATGAATTCACTTCCCGGTGTATGGCTCTCTATGTTGGACGGGGCGTGTGAGCAGATTTGACACACATGCTTGAAACTTGTTCAAAAACAGAAATTGCTGAAGATACTGACCAGTCTGACAGCATCTGTGGAGAGAAAGCGGAGTTAATCTTTCGGGTTATATGACTGTTCCTCAAAGCACCCAGTAAGTGCAACAATTTTTGTTTTTGTTTCAGATTTCCTGTATCCAATGATCTTTGCTATATTGAAAATGTATTCTGTAACATTTCATTTTTGAAGGAACTCAGTGGGTCTGGCAACATCTGCAGAGAAAGATAAACAATGTTAAAGTTTCAAGTCGAGTGTAAATCTTCTTCAAACGTGTAAAGGATTGCAAAGTGAGCGCTTTAGTATCTTGGCAGAGGTGGGAAAGAGTGTTTGGAGGCCCAGTGTGAAAGACAAATGGGCTTGAAATTGTGGTGAAAGAGACACAGGTATATAAAGTGTGTAAATTAATGTGTAAATATTAGAAATTGATTTTCTCTGTTGAATGGAACATAAACAAGACACGAACTTAGGGAGCCCAGGAGGGAGAGTGTACGGAAAATGGAGAACAGCCATAATGGGTTCAGGCGGGGAATTTATGGAATTGAATATTAACTCCTACAGACTGTAACGCACCAAAGTGTAAAGTGAGTTGTTACTCGAGCTTGGGTTGTGCTTCATTGGAACATTGCAGCAGCCTGCATTTTCTTAGAATCCCTACAGTGTGGAAACAGGCCCTTCAGCCCAACAGGTTTATACTGACACTCCAAAGAGTATGCGAACCAATCCCATTCTCTACTCTAATACTATACATAGACCATTGACTATTGCACCTAACATCAACATCCCTGAACACAATCGGCAATTCAGCATGGCCAGTTCACCTAACCTGCACAACTGTGAACTGTGACAGGAAACTAGAACACCCAGAGGAAATCGAACCCAGTTCCCTGATGTTGTGAGGCAGCAGTGCAAACCACTGAGCCACCATACCATCCAGGACCGAAATATTATAAGGCCACAACTCCATACGAGCAGAAATGAAGCCATTCGGACCATCAAGCCTGCTCCGCTATTCGATCACGAATGATAGATTTTCAACCCCATTTCCCTGCTTCCTGCAAGTTATCTTTGATCCCCTTGTCAATCAAGAACTTATCTGAGTCTGTTGTAAGTATACTAAATAGAACGTAGAACAGGACAGCACAGAATAGGCCCTTTGGGCCATGATGTTGTCCTGAGATTTAATCTTAATGTAAAATATAGTAATTTAACATATGCACCCCTCAACTCACTGCTATCCACGTGCAGGTTCATCAGTCGCTTAAATGTCCCCAATGACTCTGCTTCCACCAACAGAGCTGACAATGCATTCCATGCATTCACAACTCTCTGCATAAAGAACGTACCTCTGACGTCTCCCTTTTACCTTCCTCCTAATTTCTTCAAACTATGACTTATCGTACTAGTCAATCCTACCCTGGGGAAAAGTCTCTGGGTATAGACTCTCTCTATTCCTCTCATTATTTTGTACACCTCGACCAGATCTCCTCTCTCCTCTTTGTCTCCAGAGAGAAAGCTCCAAGCTTGTTCAACCTTTCTTCGAAAGCAAGCCCTCCAGTCCAGGCAGCATCCCGGTAAACTTTCTTTGCACCCTCTCTAAAGCCCTGTATCTTTCCTATAGTAGGGGGTCCACAACTGGACACGATATTCCAAGTGTGGTCTCACCAGGGACTTGTGGAGTTGCAGAAAAACTTTGCGGCTCTTAAGCTCAATCCCCCTGTTAATGAAAGCCAAAACACCATATGCTTTCTTGACACCCTATCCACTTGCGTGGCAACTTTGAGGGATCTATGCACTTACGCACACAGATCCCTCTGTTCCTCCACACTGCCAAGAATCCTGTATTTAATGCTATATTCAGGATTCGAATTTGACCTTCCAAAATGAATCACTTCGCATTTACCCAGGTTGAACTCCATCTGCCATTTCGCAGCCCAGCTCTGCATCCTGTCTAAGTCGCGGTGCAGCCTACAGTAGCCCTCTATACTATTGACGACGCCTCCAATCTTTGTGTCATAAGCAAATTTACTAACCCACCCCATAACCTCCTTATCCAAGTCATTTATAAAAACTACAAAGAGCAGAGGCCCATGAACATAGCCCTGTGGGATCCGTCTCAAAACTGTCCTCCAAGCAGAATATTTTCCATCTACAACCACTGTCTGCCTTCTGCTAGCCAGCCAATTCTGAATCCAGATAACCAATTCTCCCTGTATCCCATACTTCCTGACTTTATGAATGAGCCTTCCATGGGGAACCCTATCAAATGCCTTGCTGAAGTTCACATGCAACACGTCCACTGCTCGACCGTCGTCGACCTGCCTTGACACCTCCTCAAAGAAATCAATCAGATTTGTGAGGCATGACCTGCCCCTCACAAAGCCACGCTGACTGCTTTAATCACACAGTGTTTTGTCAAATAGTCATAAATCCTATCCCTTTGAATTTTTTCCAAACTTTGCTGAGCGCTGATGTAAGATTGACTGGTCTGTAATTGCCAGGGAGTTCCCTATTACCCTTCTTGAAATAAGGTACAACATACGCCTCCTTCCAGTCCTCCGGTACGACTCCTGTGGAGACTGAGGAAGCAAATATCCTCACCAGCAGCTTAGCAAACGCCTTTCTCGCTTCCCGGAGCTGTCTAGGATAAATCTGGCCCTGGGGACGTATCTATCTTAATGTTTTCCAAAATTTCTAGCACATCAATTTCATCAATCTTGATCAGGAACAGCTCCTCTAAGTTTTCATTTATAGCAAGTTCCCTTTCCCTGGTGAAAATTGAAGGAAAAAACTCATTTAGGGCTTCTCCTATCTGCTCAGAATCCACGCATAAGTTCCCTACCCTATCCCTGATTGGCCCTACCTTCTCCGTAATTATTCCCTTATTCCTCACGTATGAGAAAAATGCTTTTGGATTCTCCCTAATACTTCTTGCCAAGCCTTTTTTGTGCCCCATCATGGCTCGCCTCGGCCCATTTATGAGCTCCAATCTAGCAAGCCTGTAATCCTCTAAAGTTGTGTTAGATTCTTGCTTCCTCATTCTTCCATAAGCTGCCTGTTCCCTTTTGATGAGACGTTCCTCTGTTCTCGTCATCCAAGGTTCCTTAATCTTATCCCTTCTTACCTGTCTAAGAGAAACAAATTTGTGCATCACTCGCAACAACTGCTCCTTAAACAGTTTCCACATTCCTGCTGTGCCCTTTCTGTGGAACAATTGCTCCAGTCTGTACTTCCCAACTCCTGTCTGATAGCATCATAATTTCCTTTTCCCTAATTAAATATCTTCCTTCGGAAACTGCTCCTTTTTACTCTCGCAGACTATGCTACATGTGAGGCACTTGTGATCACTTTCAACAAAGTGCTCTCCCACCGTGAGTTCTGACACCTGTCCTGGCTCATTGCCGAACACCAAATCCAAAATAGCCTCTCCCCTTGTTGGTCTGTCTTCATACTGAGCAAGGAAAACCTCTTGAACACACCTGACAAAAACGGCTTCATCCACACCATCTGCACTTTGGAGGTTCCAGTCGATATTCGAAAAGTTGAAATCACCCATAACATTAACCCTGCTACTTTTGCATTTTTCTGGAATCTGCCCGCCTATGAGATCTTCAATCTCTCTACTGCTATTAGATGGTCTGTATAAAACCCCCAAATGCGGCGACTGTTCCCTTGCTGTTCCTAACTTCCACCCATACTGACTCAGTAGACAAACCTTCCTCAGCAACTTTCATTTCTGTAGCTATGACGCACTCTCTGGTTAGCAATGTTACATCTTCTCCTCATTTTACACCCACCCCGTTCTTTTTTAGATAAGATTAGATTACTTACAGTGTGGAAACAGGCCCTTCGGCTCAACAAGTCCACACCAACCCTCCACAGAACAACCCACCCAGAGCCATTCCCCTACATTTACCCCTTCATCTAACATTAAGGGAAATTAAGCATGTGCCAGTTCATTTAATCTGCACATGTTTGGATTTTGGAGGGAAACCGGAGCATACCCACGGGGAAAATGTGCAAACTCCACACAGACAGTTCACTGAGTTGGGAATTGAACCCGGGTCTCTGGCGCTGTGAGGCAGCAGTACGAATCATTGAGACTCTGTGCTGCCCCGAAACATTTTTAAACGTTTTAAACCCTGGAACATCAAGCAACCATCCCTGCCCCTGTGAAACCTACGTCTCCGTTAAGGCCAAGATATCGTAGCCCCAAGTACTGATCCATAATCTTAGTTTGTCAATCTTAGATCAGACATTCCCTGCATTAAAGCAGATGCACTTTAACTGATCCCTTTGTTTCTTCGCGTGAGAAACCTTCCTGATAGATTAAATATATCCTGTCACTGTCCCGTCTGCAACTAACCCCCTCTCAGACATGTGGTCTTATTCCTACCCCCCCCCCCCCCACCGACAAACGTGTTTTAAACACGCCAGAATCACACGAGCAAACCTCCAAAACAGGCCATTTGTGCCCCTCCAGTTAAGGTACAACCCGTCATTCATGTACAGGTCCCACCTTACCCAGAATGTATCCCGATGATCTAGGATTCTGAAGCCTTCCCTCCTGCACCAGCCTCGCAGACACGTGTAAAGCTGCATTCGCTGACTGTTCCTCATCTCACTAGCTCGTGGCACTGGTAGCAAACCTGAGATCACTACTCTACTCGTCCTACTCGTCAGCTTCCAAACTAACACTCTGTAGTCACTTTTCAGATCCTCAGTCACTTTCCTGGCTATATTGTTGGTGTCAAATGATCTGGTTTCCACAGCCTTCTGTGGTAAGGAATTCCACAATGTCACTACTCGTTGGCTAAAGACGTTTCACCTTATCCCCGTTCTAATGGGTTTTCCCTTTTCTCTACGCCTGTGTCCTCCTGCCAGTGCCAACGTGCTCCCAATTTTGTCTGTATCCAGGTCATTCAGTATTCTGTAAGTTTCAATATGATCCCCCCCCCCCCACAACCCATTCTTCTAATCTCCATCGAGTATAAACCCAGATTTCTCCAACGTTCCTGATGTGCTGAGTTTTTCATTTCTGGTGAACCTTCTCTTGACACACAGCAAGGCTAATCCATCCTTCCTGAGGTATGAGGCACAGAATACTGGAAATGTGGTCTGACCAGAGCCTTAGAATGCCTCAGAAACCCCACCATTATATCCGACTCCTCTCGAGATGAATGACAACATTGTATCTGTCTTCTTAACTACTGACTGAACCTGCAAATTTATATAAGGGGAATCCTGCGCTTGGAATCCCAAGTCACTTTGTTCCTCAGATTTCTGATTTTTTCCCATTTAGTAAATAGTCAATGCCTGTATTCTTCATACCAAAGTGCATGACCTCACACTGCTTCACATTGTAATCTATCTGCTACTCCTTTTCCCAATCACCTAAACTGTCGAAATCTTTCTGCAGACTCCCTGCCTCCTCACTATTACATGCATCTCCACCTATCTTCGCTTCATCTGCAAACGTAGCCACAATGCCTTCTGTCCCGCCACTCAGATCATCAACCTATAAAGTGAAATGTTGTGGTCCCAACTTTGACTCTTGTGGAACACTGCTAGTCACCGGCTGCCAACCTGAGAGAGACAATTTTATCCTCACTCTGCAACCTGTAAGAGAGGCAATCTTTAATCCATGCTAGTACCTGTCCTCTGCCACCATAGGTCCTTATCTTACTCTGCAGCGTCCTGTGGGGTATCATATCAGAGGCCTTCTGGAAGTTCAGATAGGTAACTCTCTATTGTCCAACCCGTCGTTACCTCCTCAAAGAATTCTCATTATCTTGATAGCAATGCAGGTTCTTGAAATGGGGAGCAATCAGAATGTCAGTGTCATTCCTACAGACAGAATGGCGATGTTCATCAAATCCGTTTCTGTTTAGCTCAGTAATGTAAAGACTGCATTGTCAGCAGCAATGACAGGAAATTGGATTGAAAGCGTACAAGTGAAATGCTGCTTCACCTGGATGGTGTGTTTAGAGTCTTGGACAGTGAGGAGGTAAGAGATGAATGGGCAAAAGTTGCAGCTTTACATGGGAATGTGCCATGGGGGAGTGGGGAAGTGTTCGGAGTTATGGAGCGTGCCACAGAAGGAATGGTCCCTGTGAATTTCTGACAGTGGACGGGAGGGGAAGTTGTGTTTGCTGGTGCTGTCCTGCTGGAGGTGGTGGAAGTGGCGGAGTGTGAATGCAGATTCTAATGCAGAAGGAAGTGTGGACAAGGGGAGATCTATCATTGTTCTGGGGAGGAAGGACGGAGTGAGGGCAGAAGTGAGGGAGATGGGACAGACACAGCTGAAAACTCAGTCCATCAGATTTAGGGGATTTCTTGTTTGAGAGAAAAGGATGACATGTAGGAAGCTTCCCACTGGAATGTAACATCATCGAACAGAAATGACAGAGCCAGGGAAACTGGGAGAATGGAGTTACCCTCAGCTGATCATGTGTTCAGCCACATACGTATGTTCCCCCTGAATGATTGAAAAGAGCCAGGCATTTCAAATGCAGATTTATGTCATATATCTGGTCAAATACGGAGTGTGAAAATATACACAGATGAAGGTCAGCAGATATGTGTGTGACGGGGGTAGGGGTGTGGGAACATTAAAGCAGGTACTGATTAATAACTCTCAGTAATGTTTGGCTCTGGTGAAAAAGAAGATGATATGAAGATGTGAAGATGAACCACCCATGATGCACAAATGTTGTGAAGGATACTAATTAATCACAAACTAAAGAATTCAGATTGTTGAGCTCTAGCGTCGGCCACATTTGGGAAGTTTACTTTTGGAACAAGAAGCAGATTGTATAAAACAAAATACGAAGAAAAAACATTTCAAAACTGGCAAGAAATATGAAAAGAAACTAACCGCAAGAGTTTTCCCATATCAAATAAAAAAACATTCATGATGTGTGTGTGACCCTTGGAAGGAAGGTAAGAAAGAATATATGGGATACCTGTAGGATGTGACTGGGGAACTGATTTCAGGGAACATGCAGAGAATTTAAAACATTATTTTACATTGTTCCTCGCAGGGGAAGGCACGAAGAGTTTCAATATTATAAACAAAATTGTAGTCCGATGAAAGTTTTGCATTGTCTCTAGCAAAATAAACAAGGCTTTTCTCAAACAGAAAAGACCAAAGGTAAACAGCTCATCAGCAATTCATAGCTTGTTTTGATAGAAATGGTTACGGAGTGACTGGTGGCACTGTGTGAAATATTCCATAACTCTTGGGATTACAGGAGTGTTCCAGTGAAACTGGCGAAACTCCAAAGTGGCGCCTGTCTTCAAGAAGAGAGTGAGTCTTCAAGTGTTTAGGTGCTCCCTTTGCTTGATTAGTGGAGCATATTTGAGAGGATTAATGGCCTCATGATGCACTTTCATCCTGAGTGATTTTTTTAAAAAAGTAAAACTCTGCTCCTTCCTCTGATGCGTTGCATACTGGGGGATGAACATTTTGCTGAAATTGAATTATTTTGAAAATTATTTGGAACATTTTTACGAACGACATCAACCAGAGAATTCTAGAAACTGCACTCATAAGAATATTTTATAACCATGTGGGGGTATTACGTAGGACGTAGGTGAGAGAGAGAGAGAGAGAGAGAGAGAGAGAGAGACAGAAAGAAGGTGCTTATTACAGTGGTAAGAGTGATGGAGCCTTATTCTGGGGAAGGCACTAACAGATATACAATGAGTGTGAGAGAGTAGAGAGAATACATTGACCCTTATCCTGACAGAACGGGTAAGGTTATTGATGCTTTTCCTGTATTGCTGGACTTTTCTTCGGACGCAGATACTGCACTGAGCTGGGTGGTGTGCTCAGACCATGGTCTGGGAAGAGAATGGTCCCCCTCTGTACTAGACAATTCACCATGACCTCCGTGCCTCTGTCGTCAAGCTGTGGTGTAATTTCCCTTTATCTGCCATGCTCGGGTAAACTGTGCAGGGCAGCTCCAAACTGGGAAAGCTCAACCGTGTGCCCATTGGCCTTTTCATGATGGCAGCAGTACCAGCGATCACGGAATATCCAGGGGCATCCGGGCGATGGTGAGCACCTCCAGCCATAATGGGGGGAAAAATCGTGCTGGCGTTGAATGAGAGGGACACCATGAGGTAGGGTGGGTAGTTAATGAGGTGAGTTCGATAAGATAACACCAGGAAACTAGCTCTGCCTCGTGCAGATATTCCTTCTGTCACATTCAATGAAAATGGCACTGAGACAAATTATTGTACGATTCAGCCCAGTGAGTCGAAAACTCTGCTGATCCTACTCCCAGTTACAACGCTGCAGGACAAATGCTTATCCAAAATTCTCAATCATCATAATTTACACAAATATCCTGCTCACCCATCATTCCTAGAAACAGTGGCCTATATTGCAAGACGCTATCAAAATGTTCTCATTTCACAATTTTTAAACCTACTATCAGATCATTCTCTGAAATTCTCTCTCAATCTTCCCCTCGCTTTTAAGAAAGTTTCTCCTATTTGTTGGTATTTAAACTGATTCCCCCGCCATCTCTCTCTGGCAGTGAGTTTCACACCCACAGCACTCCTGTGTCATGCCACACTGGAGATATGGAGCTGTAAATGGAGAGGTGCTGCACATCCTGCAGCTTCCAGCATGAACTGCAAGGTTCCCCACGCTGGGCAGTGATCTAATACAGTGTTACACAGCAATGCAGCAATTGGTGCACGCATTGCGTATGCTGGGAAGGTAATTGCTCCAGATTAAAAGATAAATTCACTGCTATTTACTGCACAGCTCCCCATGCTGCACAGATATCCAGTCCGTGTGCACAGAGCAATGCACAGCGCCCTGTCTTGAACAGATCATTTCGTCCAAATTTATAGATAAGTGCACTGTTGGACACATAAGTAGTGCACTTGTGAGCTCTAAACAGTGTTCGATCCTGAACAGATTGCTGAGTAGTACACGAGCCTGGTCTACGCAGCGCTTCATGTTGAGGAGGTACCTCATCTGGCCTTATACGTGCCCGGGCTGGATCTGAGAGGTGGATTGGGTAACCGATATAATTCTTGCCATGATTATCACTCCTCCAGCTCGGCCCATTCCGCTGGTAAATGTAAGGTGTTGTGTTTGAGATAGAATTTACTTGGTCAAAATATTCGACATTTAGCAAAACACAATTTATTCGAAGACTGACGATAAAAGACAACAAAAGGAAGACGAACTTGCAATAACTTAATTCTGTTCGAAAACTTAGCAGAATAATAGTTTATTTAACTACTATACACTAACTGCTTCAATATGGTATCATCTAATAAGCACACAAAGGTCAAAAAACAAATGCAGGAAACAGATTGTCTGACATGCAGTTCTCCAATCCAGGAGGAAAGAACATCAAGAGACAGTTCCGAGAGAAATCACAGAGAGAGTGTGTAGAACCGGGAAGAGATTTCCTGCCTTCCAACCCCGCTGAGACCCCAGCAATAACTGGTGAAAGTTTAAATTAAGAGTCCTGGTTCTGTGAGAGTTCGACCATCACTCTACAGGACCAGGCCGTGGCTGCAAGAACACAAGGAATGGACTGTATCTACATCGTCTATGGCTCTGTAGGTGTCTCTCAAAAATGCCTAAACCCACCTAAGCCGTTAAATGCTGGACAGACAAAAGTCAAATTTAAACATAAATAAATAAAACAAAAAGATGCAGCAGGCCTGGTGATCAGACACAGACGGCCTCAGGAGCCCAGCAGTTCCTATATTGCCAAAAAGCAGCAGAATAATCGAGCTTGTGAAGAGAAAGAATTATGTCTCTCCCCCACCTCGATGTTTACAACTGGAGATGTGCCATGAGCCCAATAATCATCGATATCAAAATCCCACCCACACCAATTATTGTGATATATCAGAGTTGCCATGAAACGGGTTAACTGGAACTGTTTGTTCAGTGACTGTGATTAATATCAGTCTGTCTGGACCCACCTGGGTCACTGGAGGCTTTCCCTCTTCCATAATTAGAGCCTTCTTTTAACTTGTTTTGCCATAGTATTCGGCGCAGCGTCAACCTCAACAAGATTGGAATCAGCAGCTACAGAGGAAGAGAGAGAAATCAGAATCTGAGAACATTAGAATGGTCCAACAATGGATTTAATTTGAGAATATTAGACTAGAATGTTCCAACAATGGATCCGAATCTGAGAACATTACACTTGAATGTTCCAACAATGGACAGGAGTTTATATGTGGGTCTTTACTGGCTTTCTCAGGATTGGGCATGGTTACAGTTGCGGATACGAGCAGTACTGATGATTATTCAAACTGGGTACTATCCCATCCTCGCTATTGTTGGTGTTCTTGGTTAGTCTATCTCTGTCAATTCTATAAATGATGCTGAATGTCATTGCTATTCTGGTTGATTATATTTAACAAATACATAAACTTTCAGTCACAAACCCCACTTCCTTCTTATGCATTTCAAAACTACTTATTCATAAATATTGAGAAGGAATAAGACTGTTCGGAACCTTGAGTTTCCTTTTTACTGTGAACGGTTTTATATCTCCATATTCGCTCTGTGTGATCAAATCTGCTGACACTCCCTTCATAATATCCCCAATTTCCAGCTCTGCCTGAGTTATGTTGCTGACTTCGCAATCACCGACCCCTTCGTTCACGACAGATTTTATGGCTCCAGTTCTCTTCTGACCTCTCTTCCAGTTACAAAAACTTTGACCACAAACTTGTTCTTGTCTCTACAGTTACTTCACAACAGGGAATCTTAAACAGAGGAATAATGTCACTGACTGTGTAATTCAGAGGCGCAAGTCATGACTCTAAAAGCATTGTCTGAAATCCTACCACAGCCGATGACTAAAGTTAAATTCCAAGATCAAAAATTGGAATGAAACCTAATTTCACTCATGACAAGCACAAACCATCAGGATTTCTTTTCTTATTTTATTGATAACCTTTGGTAAAGAAGCCTAACATGTTTGACCTGTCGGAACTAAGTGTCACCTCAGATCCACAACAATTTAGTTGCCTCCATATTGCCTTGACAAATGGCCGCGTGGTCAAGGGCAGTTAGGATGGACAATAAATACTGCCTTGCTAGTGATTCTGGCATCCCGGGAAACAACAACATTAAAGGTGAAATAACCAAGGAAATGCGGATGCTGGCGATCTGAAATAAAATTCTGCACCGTCTGAAAGAATGTTGGAGAATCTCAGCAGGTATGGCAGTCGGTCGGAAAAAAAAAACATGTTTCGAGTTCAGTGAACCTATCAAAACTGAATGCAGCTGAGAAATAATATTATTATATCAGGGATGGCAGGAAGGGTGAGCGGGAGGTTTGTGTTGAGTGGGTGATGTCCATCAAGAGAGAGAAAGAGAGAGAGATGGAGAGAGAGATGGAGAGAGAGAGAGAGAGAGAGAGAGAGAGAGAGAGAGAGAGAGAGAGAGAGAGAGAGAGAGAGAGAGAGAGAGAGAGAAGGAAAAGCAAGCAAAAGGATTGCTGATGATGGACTGGAAGAAAAACAGAATGGGAAGTTATTCTACCATTTCCACTTTTCACATATTCCTGAATATCATATTTATTACGGGATGTCCCTGCTTACCGTGAGTTATTTTCCCTCTATCTCTTGTCTCTGAGTGTGGTGATCAACTCCATCAGCAATACTTCTAGTCGCTGAGATATAGAGAAACGTAAAGTTCCATTGTCAACTGTTTATTTGGAGAGAGGAACTGTTACTGTGCGACTGTGTGGAGATGTATGAGCTTTCTCAGCCAGGATGAGAAACTGAGGTGCTGAACAATGTGTTGCTAGAAAAGCACAGCAGGTCAGGAAGCATCCAAAGATCAGGAGAATCCACGTTTGGGGCATGCCCTTCTTCAGGAATGAGGAAAGTGTGCCAAGCAGGCTACGATAAAAAGTAGGGAGGAGGGACTTGGGGGAGGGGCGTTGGAAATGCGAGAGGTGGAAAGAGGTTAAAGTGAGGGTGATCGGCCGGAGTGGGAGTCGTGGTGGAGAGGTCAGGAAGAAAATTGCAGGTCAGGAAGGTGGTGCTGGGTACGAGGATTGGCATTGAGACAAGGTGGGGGTGGGGGAAATGAGGAAGCTGGAGACATCTGAATTCATCACTTGTGGGTGGAGGGTTCGTAGGCGGAAGATGAGGTGCTCTTCCTCCAGCAGGAAGAGTGCCTCATCTTCCGCCTGGAAACCCTCCAACCACAAGGGATGAATTCAGATTTCTCCAGCTTCCTCATTTCCCCTCCCCCCACCTTGTCTCAATCCCAATCCTCGAACTCAGCACCACCTTCCTGACCTGCAATTTCCTTCCTGACCTCTCCGCCCCCACCCCCTCTCCGGCCTATCACCCTCTTCCACCTCTCGCATTTCCAACGCCCCTCCCCGAAGTCGCTTCTCCCTACCTTTTACGTTAGCCTGCTTGGCACACTTTCCTCATTCCTGAAGAAGGGCTCATGCCAGAAACGTCGATTCTCCAGATCTTTGAATGCTCCCTGACCTGCTGTGCTTTTCCAGCAACACATTTTTCAGCTCTGATCTCCAGTATCTGCAGTCTTCACTGTCTCCTAGAGAAACTGAGGAGACCGAGGCATTTTCAGTAGTGAATGGATGCATTGTAGGTGTGGGGAATTCACTTGCTGCTGCCATCTGGAAAGTCAGTGGAGGCTCTGTGGATGGTGTTCTCAAGATTTTGATGTCAGCTACTGGGTTCATTCATGGAGCCTCGGTGGTCTGGGAAGCCCATTCTGGATACTGCATTTACAGTGTGTCTGGGTCCATGATAAACAAATGGAGCTGAGACTACAAAGAAGGGAAGCTGTATAAACAGGGAGGAGCGAGGCACTATATTTTCCTCTCTGGGATTTCCAGGAAGATTTGTCTAATCTGCAGCCATTCAGGTGTAAAGTGTAAAACCAGCTTGTCTCAAAACTGAGGTGGTCACTGAGCTGTATCCCCTCCTTCAGTATAACCTGTGTTCTCACACCAGTAGCAGGACTGCGCTGACACTCACGATAAATTAAACTGGATTGATTCTGGAACTTTTCAGGCAGCAGTGGGTAATATATCCACCATCTCTGAAGTGCAGTCCTCCAATGTATTCACGAGTTGACTGAAACCATCTGCCTGCTGAGAGGAATGCATTGGTTCCATCTCCGCAGGGGAAGGTACAGAAACTACTTTCCACAAATATTAGGAAACAGAGGGACTGGTAAAAATTGGAAACTGAAGGAAATCAGAATTAATGAAGTGTATGTTAATGAAAATCTAATTGAATTGAAGTTTCATAAGTTGCTGCATCTGATGAGTTACATCTCAGAGTGATTGAGACGAGAACAGAGCTCGTGAAAGAATTACTGATTATTCTTCAAAGCTAGTTAGATTCTGGAAAGGATCCTGCAGACTGGACAGCAGCTATTGTCAACCTAAATATTTAAAACAGGATGGAGAGGGAAAACAGAAAACTAAATAATTTGATGTCAGCTGTGAGAAAAAAAATTGGAACCTTTTTGAAGGAACATGACGACTAGACACTTGGAGAATAATGATATGATTTGGTACATTCGGCCTAGATTCAGGAAAGGGAAATGATCTTTGATAAACCTGTTTGTGGAGATTGTCCGTTGTGACATCGAAAGTTGAGAACCAATGGGATTGGAGTATTTGTATTTTTAGAAGACGCTTGACATGTCTGAATACCGGTGAATGGGGAATGTTAGAGTCCATAGGTAGGTAGGCGTGGAACATATACCACATGGAATAAAATTTGAGAAACGGAGATACGAGAAGCGTAGCGTTTTTCTCTGGACTGAAGGATTGATGGATGGCAGCAGGATCAGTGTTTGAGCAATAGCTGTTCACAAGGTATAACAATTATTCAGATGTGAACAACAAATATCATCATGTACATTTATATTTATTAAATGGTAGAGAGGTTGGTGAGTGCTTTTGTTGAAAAAGACCTGGATGTCCTTGGTAATAAGTCACTGACAGAATTCATACAGGGACAGGAAGTAAATGATATGTGGCTCTTCAGGCAAAATGATTGAAGTACAAAAGTTAGAATATCTTTCCCACTGATCGTGTTTTGTTGAGACAGTATTTGGTGCTTTGTGTAAAGTTTGGTCTGCTTTATAACCAATGATCTCTTTGTCACCGAGACAGTGCAAAGGGGTTTGACCAGACTAAACACTAGCATGATGTTACCATGAGGAGAGAGTGCAGTAACTATGTGCTTAATCTGTAGCGCTGTGAAAGAATAAGAAGTTGAAGCTTGATGGGTATGGACAGAAACTCATTATGACCCAAACAGCTGAATGGGGTGACAATGTCATACTTTTCATTGAATGTTTAATTCACGACAGTTTACATGCATCTGCAGAACCCGCACGTCGATTGACAGAGAGGTGGAGGCTCTGAATGAACTCTGAACACTTTAATGCACAGTTACTGTGTGACACTGCATTGAATGTCACTTTGTACACAATCCTGTCAGCAGCCAAAATGCCATCATTCTGAAACAGTTAGTTATTCCCCATCGGTTTCTGACCTCCACGGAGACCATGGGTCTGCCTTCGTGGAGATGGAAGATAACTTGGAGAATGGCTAAAAAATGTTGGCTTCATTCCGACTGCCAGAAAACCATGTTAAAGTAACACATATGTGCCATGAGTAATTAAGCCATATGTATCATATTTGGAGCAGTCTGTCTGTGCAGCCCCTGCTCCATTTGTTTGTGATGTTGGAGAATGTCTGACACTTTCCTGTTCCTGCGTTAGTGGCTTGACAAGCTGAATAACCTCTTCCTGTTCCTTTGTAAGTGACTGCGGGTGTGAAATGGTTCTTTCTGATCCCATGTACGTGACATGTGCGAGAGAGCAGACTCCCACGTTCCTGTGCAACAGGCAGGAGGCACTGAATGGGCTATCCTTCTTTTGCCCAGTAGTTTTGATGGGATGAATGGCTTCCCCACATTCTCGTGAAACCAGATTGAGCTGCTGAATGAACTTGTCCTTTTACTGTGGAAATGTACTGTGCTGTTACATAAATGTTACCCAGACTTTAACAACACGGTCTTGAATGTTGTCTGAGTCTTGCTATACATGGTCACAGATTGTTTCAAGAGCTGAAGAGGGACAACCTGTCCTGAAAACTTTGTAGACTTCAGTGAATGCCCCCTCTTCTGCTGGCACGGTGAATCAGTAGCTAACACTGCTGCCTCACAGCACCAGGGTCCCAGGTTCGATTAGAGCCTTAGGCAACTGTCTGTGTGGAGTTTGCACATTCCCCATTTGTCTGCATGAGTTTCTTTCGGGTGCTCCGGTTTCCTCTCACAGTCTGAAGATGTGCACGCAGGGTGAATTGGCCATACTAAATTGTCCATCATGTTAGGTGCATTAGTCAGACGGAAATGTGTTTGGGTGGGTTACTCTTCGGAGGGTCGGTGTGGACTGGTTGGGCCGAAGTGCCTGTTTCCACATTGTCAGGAATCTAATCTGCTCAGTTTGGACTCAATGGGCTGAATAGCTTTTTTCCACACTGTAGGGATTCTATGATGACAAACTGGAGATGCCTGGGCTGAGGAAGCTACGCTGAGGATCTCCTGCAGATGTGTCCCACGGCTAAGATGATTGATGCCCACCAATGATAATCATCTTCCCTTGTGCCGTGAATGACTCCAAGCAGTGTAGAGGTCATAATTAATTCTCAGTGAGTGTGATTTTGTTCAGGTTTCTTGATGTCATCCTCAGTCAAATACTGCCTTGAGTTCAAGATCAGTCTCTCTTACCTGAGCCCCTGCGTTACCTCTTTTGTTCATATCAATAGGTCATGGTGCAGAGGCAGAGAATGTTTTCTTCAAACAGAAGGTCGTGAATGTCAGGAATTCTCTTACACAGAGAGTTAGGGGAGCTAGATCACTGAAAGGGACCAGTGGTGTCCCGCTGGGATCAGTTCAGTGACCTCTGCTTTCTGTTATTTTCAAAAATGACTTGGATGCGGGTGTTGAAGTGTTGTATAGTAAGTTTGCCGATTACACAAAGGTGGTTGGAGTGGTACAGAATGTGGAGGACTATTGTAGGTTGCAATGGGACATCGAAAGGATGCAGAGCTGGGCTGAAAATGGCACATGGAGTTCAAACTGAAGTAATTCACTTTGCAAGCTGGAATGTGAATGCAGAATACATGGTTAAAGGCAGGATTATTGGCAGTGTGGAGAAACAGAGGGATCCTGGCGTCCGTGTCCACAGATCCCTCAAAGCTGCCACCCAAGTTGATCAGGTTGTTAAGAAGGCGTATGGTATGTTGGCTTTCACTTGCAGGGGGATTGAGATTAAGAGCCGCGAGGTTATGCTGCAGCTCGATAGAGCCCTGCTCAGACCTCACAGGGAATATTGTGTTCAGTTCTGGTCTCCTCATTATAGGAAGGATAATGAAGCTTTTGAGAGTGTAAAGATCTGATTTACCAGGATGCTGCCTGGACTAGAAGTCTTACGAAGAAACCGTGAGGGAGTGAGGGCTTTTCTCATTGGAGGAAAAATAGATGAGAGGTGACTTGACAGAGGTGTACAAGATGATGAGAGGCAGATAGAGAGTGAATAGCCAGAGACATTTTCCCATGGCAGAAATGTCTATCACGAGGTGGCATAAATTGAAGGTAATTGGAGGAAGTTTTAGGGGAGATATCAGAGGTAGACTCTTTACACAGAGAGTGGTGGGTGTGTTGAATGCACTACCATCAGTGGTAGTAGAGTCAAATACGTGAGGGAAACTTAAGAGACTCTTGGATAGGCACATGGAACAAAGTGAACGGAAGCATGTAGGTTCGAGTAGGACAAACAACACAACGTCGAGAGCTGAAGGTCCTAACTGCATGCATTAATGTAGAACCTTGAGCTCAAAATCTGCAGGAATTCATGTAAAACTCCGTTATCTCACTTTTTAGCTTAGAATCAATCTAAACATCATGGCATAGTCAGAGAACACAGGGGGCCAACACCTTCAACATTTTATCTTGCTGTCACCATTGTGCACAGCTCACCTGAGAATGCAAATTTTTTTTTAAAAAAAAGGTTTTGTGATTTACACATGAAAGAAGTGAAACTATCTTGGTATTCTAACAGATGAAAGGCTTAACAGACAATCAATTTTTCCGTGTATAATTTCAGTTACATCACACTGTAAATTTTTACTATAAATTCTGTGTTACGATCGAGCCCTCCACTATCACCTGATGAAGAAGCGATGCTCCAAAAGCTACTGTGCTTCCAATTAAACCTGTTGGAACATAACCTGGTGCTATGTGATTTCTAGCTTTGTACACCCCAGTCGAACACCGACATCTCCAAATCAATACTGTTCTTTGTTCTGTGTTCTATGGAAGTGCTCAAGAAGACTTGGACATTAATAAGATTTGAGACTTGGAGCAGGTCAGCCTTGATCTTAGTGAAGGGCATGGCAGGCTTGGGATGTGAATGACCTGCACCTGTTTCTGATGCTCTCCCATTCTGTTATTGGAAAGTTAGTATGTGTTATTTTCCTGGAAGGTATTTTATGGACTATTGCAATCAGGGAGACCCGTGGATTTTGTGAGACATCACTGGGTGAGATTTGGGGGCTGTATTCACAGTGAATCTGGGTCTACAACATGTTCAACAAATGAAGCACAAGATACAGAGAGGGGAAGTTTTGTAAAGAGAAATGAGCAACCTCTTCCATATCCAGCCTAGGCCTTCCAATTACATTTTCCAATCTCCCAAACCGAGTGGGACAGTCTCGAGGGACGGAAGTGTTTCCTCTATTTCTGTAAACCATGCTATAACAATAAGTGGAATCTAACTGCTCCTGTCTATCAGGTTTGAGGGGTTGAATGGAACACAGAAACATGGGACTGAGGAGCAGGAGCGGGTCATTGGAGAACTTGAGCCTTCTCCACCAGGCATTAAGATTGTGGCTGATCAGATTGTGGTCTCAAGCTCATCGTCCTGTCTGTCTCCCATTATCCGTGACTCACTTTTCTGTCAAATCTTTAACTAACTCAGCTGAGAATACTTGTAATCAGAGAAGAACCACAAACTTCCGGGGAAGAGAATTCCCATTCGAATGGCCCTTTTAGAATTATTCCTCATCCCGCTGTGAGAATAAGAGAATCATACAGCGTGGAAAAAGATCCTTTTGACCAATTTGTCCATGCCAATCAGGCATCTTAATCAGATTTCGTCCCACTTGCCAGCATTTGGCCCACATCACATGATCCATTCCTATTTATGTACCTATCCAGATACATTGTAAACATGTAATTGTACCCGCTTTCACTACTCTCTCTGACAGTACACCCACCAGCCTCTGTATGAAAAGGTTCCCCTCAGGTCCCTTCTGTCTTTGCCCTGTCACCTTCACCCTATGCCGTCTAGTTCTGGACGCCCCTACACTGGGAAAAAGATCTTGACCAATCAGACTCTCCATGTCCCTCAGGACTTAATTAAACCTCTGTCATGTCACCATTCAGTCTCTGACATGCCAGAGGAAAAAGCCTCATCCTGTTCATCATCTCCCTGTAGCTCAAACCCTCTGTCCTTCCCCTGTCTGTATTCCATTGCAGTTGCCCTGCCTTCCCCCTGTCTGTATCCCATTGCAGAGGTGCATCCCTTCCCCAGTCTGTCTCCCATTGCAGGCACACTGCCCTTCTCCTGTCTGTATCACATTGTCGACGCACTGCACTCGCTCTGCCCTCCGCTGTCTGTATCTCATTGCAGGCGCTTTTCCCTCCCCCTGTGTGTATTCCATTGCAGACTCTCTGCCCTCCCCCCGTCTGTATGCAATTGCAGGTGATCTTTCCTTCCCCTGTCTGTATCCCATTGCAGATGCCCTGCCTTCCCCCTGTCTGTGTCCCATTGCAGACGCTCTGCCCTCCCCCGTCTGTATCCCACTGCAGACAGTGTTCCCTCCACTGTCTGTATCCCATTGCAGACGCTCTGCCCTCCCCCTTCTGTATCCCACTGCAGACGCTTTGCCCTCCCCCTGTCTGTATCCCATTGCAGATGCTCTGCCCTCCCCCTGTCTGTATCCCATTGCTGATGCCCTGTCTTCCCCCTGTCTGTATCCCATTGCAGACGCTCTGCCGTCCCCTGCCTGTATCCCATTGCAGATGCTCTGCCCTCCCCCTGTCTGTATCCCATTGCAGACCCTCTGCCCTCCCCCTGTCTGTATACCATTGCAGATGCCCTGACCTCCCCCTGTCTGTATCCCATTGCAGACGCTCTGTCTCCATCTGACATCTTTTAACTCAGCCTGAAAAGTGAGAGAGATGAGATTGGAACTGCCAGCGAGTTTAAATTGAGAATTGCGCTTTACTGAACATTGCTGTTTACTTGGTTGGTGGGACGGCGATGTTTCAGAATCTCCACACAAGGTGTCCTGGTCCTCTCTGGCTCTTTCCAGGATCCTCCCCAAATGTCGAGGTAGAGGGTGAGGGAACGGAAATCGGGCACTCTAACACCCTGCTTGGCCTGTTATGTCCTATTCCAGGATGTTTCTCGTGTAATGGGAGAAGAGGAGGGACGGAGTGAGGGTGGGAGTGGCTGTCCCTGCTGTTAATGCTGGTATGGGGGAAGGGTGAGATGTCCGTAGGGAGTCTGACCAAAGTATTGTATCCATGCAGTGGTATTAGTGTGCGGGGCTATTGCGTCAGTGACAGAAAAACTGAGGGAAGGAACTGGCTGAACTCAACAGTGAGTGTGGTCGTGCTTGACCCTTATTTGGAGATAGAGTGTGAGCCTTGTTCGGGGGTAGGTGTTATAACAGATACACAGTGAGTGTGAGGCAGCAGAAGAATATGGTGACACTTATCCTGGAAAAGTGGGGGGAAAGAATATTGATGCTTGTCCTGTATTGCTGACCAATTCTTCAGATCATCTCAGCGTTGAGGTGAGTCTCCCTGACCGTCTTGTCCAAGTCTATCGGAAATAACGCCACAGACCCTTTCCACCACTTCCCACAGAATCAGTTTGGGGGGATCTTATAAATAGCAAGGTGAAGCAAACATTAGTGTGTTATATATCAAAACCAAATCTGTCACGTAAATACTTTACAACATATGCTCTGGAAATTAGGTATGCAAGTATATGCAAGGGGGAGCAATGACACAGTGATATTATCGCTGGGGTCTAAACCCAGAGATCCAGGTAATATTCTGGGGACATGAATTCTAACCCTGCCATGGTGGAATTTTAATTCAATATGTATCTGGAATCAAGGGTTTATGATGACCAGGAATCCATTGTCGATTGTTGGAAAAACTCATCTGGTTCACTGATGTCCTTGAGGGAAGGATACTGTTGTCCTTACCTGGTGTAGCCTGCATGTGACTCCAGTCTCAAGACAACGCTACTGACTCTTAACTGCCCTCTGGCATGAGCAATAAATGCTGGTTATCCAGCGACGCCCTCATCCTGTGAATGAATAACAAATAATCGTGTGTGCTGCAGTAATAATAGATGGTCTCAAGTTGCACCGAAACTGCAGTGACTACTAATACTGTGAAGATAAACTTCCGTAAGTGTGTATTAGGTAGGTTGAACAGTATGTTGTGAACCAAACTAGAGAGGAGGTTATTTCAGATTTGGTTTTGTGTTGTCAGGAGGACTAATTAATAACCTTGCTCTGAAGCAGCTTTGGAGGAAGAGTGACATCAATATGTTACATTTTTACACGGCGTCTGAATACAATATCGAATGTTTGAACAGTCTGGTTAAGCATCATGGAAGCCCGGAGGCTAGAGGGTCAAGCACGCTCCAATGAATTGGGGAAATATAATATAACATTCAACGGGAGAAGCAATGATTGTGAGAATCATAGAGTCCGACAGCACGTAGAAAGGCCCTTCAGCCCAAACTGGTCCATTCCGAACAAAATGTCCATTCACATTTCCCTGCCCTTGCCCCATATCCTTCTTATTCTTTCCTATCCGTGTATTTGTCCGAATGCATTTTAAATTTTGCGTATCTACCCGCCTCAACCACTTCTGCTGGCATATCATTCCACGTGCACCCCACCCTGTGTGTAAAAGAAATAGTCCGTGGTTGCTCAAAAAGACTGATTGAATTCACTCTATCCATGCTTCCCATGATCTTATACACTGGTATCAGATCCCCCGCTGTCTCATACATTCTAAAGTAAAAACTCCAAGCTTGCCCAACCTCTCTCTATAACTCAGACCATTGAGTCCGGGCAACATCATTGTAAATTTCTTCTGCACTATTTCCAGTATAATAACATCCTTCCCGTAGCAAAGTGAACAATACTTCACGTAAAACTACCTGTATTGCCTCACCACCATCCTGTATAACTGCAACATAACTCCCGAATTTCGATACTCATTACTCTGACTGATGAAGCCCAGTTTGCCAAATGCCTTTTTCACTGCCCTATCTACCTGTGACTCCACTTTCAGGTGGGGGTGGGGGAAATGAGGAAGCTGGAGACATCTGAATTCATCACTTGTGGGTGGAGGGTTCGTAGGCGGAAGATGAGGTGCTCTTCCTCCAGCAGGAAGAGTGCCTCACCTTGTCTCAATCCCAATCCTCGAACTCAGCACCACCTTCCTGACCTGCAATTTCCTTCCTGACCTCTCCGCCCCCACCCCCTCTCCGGCCTACCACCCTCTTCCACCTCTCGCATTTCCAACGCCCCTCCCCGAAGTCGCTCCTCCCTACCTTTTACGTTAGCCTGCTTGGCACACTTTCCTCATTCCTGAAGAAGGGCTCATGCCCGAAACGTCGATTCTCCAGATCTTTGGATGCTCCCTGACCTGCTGTGCTTTTCCAGCAACACATTTTTCAGCTCTGATCTCCAGTATCTGCAGTCTTCACTGTCTCCTAGAGAAACTGAGGAGACCGAGGCATTTTCAGTAGTGAATGGATGCATTGTAGGTGTGGGGAATTCACTTGCTGCTGCCATCTGGAAAGTCAGTGGAGGCTCTGTGGATGGTGTTCTCAAGATTTTGATGTCAGCTACTGGGTTCATTCATGGAGCCTCGGTGGTCTGGGAAGCCCATTCTGGATACTGCATTTACAGTGTGTCTGGGCCCATGATAAACAAATGGAGCTGAGACTACAAAGAAGGGAAGCTGTATAAACAGGGAGGAGCGAGGCACTATATTTTCCTCTCTGGGATTTCCAGGAAGATTTGTCTAATCTGCAGCCATTCAGGTGTAAAGTGTAAAACCAGCTTGTCTCAAAACTGAGGTGGTCACTGAGCTGTATCCCCTCCTTCAGTATAACCTGTGTTCTCACACCAGTAGCAGGACTGCGCTGACACTCACGATAAATTAAACTGGATTGATTCTGGAACATTTCAGGCAGCAGTGGGTAATATATCCACCATCTCTGAAGTGCAGTCCTCCAATGTATTCACCAGTTGACTGAAACCATCTGCCTGCTGAGAGGAATGCATTGGTTCCATGTCCGCAAGGGAAGGTACAGAAACTACTTTCCACAAATATTAGGGAACAGAGGGACTGGTAAAAATTGGAAACTGAAGGAAATCAGAATTAATGAAGTGTATGTTAATGAAAATCTAATTGAATTGAAGTTTCATAAGTTGCTGCATCTGATGAGTTACATCTCAGAGTGATTGAGACGAGAACAGAGCTCGTGAAAGAATTACTGATTATTCTTCAAAGCTAGTTAGATTCTGGAAAGGATCCTGCAGATTGGACAGCAGCTATTGTCAACCTAAATATTTAAAACAGGATGGAGAGGGAAAACAGAAAACTAAATAATTTGAGGTCGGCTGTGAGAAAAAAAATTGGAACCTTTTTGAAGGAACATGACGACTAGACACTTGGAGAATAATGATATGATTTGGTACATTCGGCCTAGATTCAGGAAAGGGAAATGATCTTTGATAAACCTGTTTGTGGAGATTGTCCGTTGTGACATCGAAAGTTGAGAACCAATGGGATTGGAGTATTTGTATTTTTAGAAGACGCTTGACATGTCTGAATACAGGTGAATGGGGAATGTTAGAGTCCATGGGTAGGTAGGCGTGGAACATATACCACATGGAATAAAATTTGAGAAACGGAGATACGAGAAGCGTAGCGTTTTTCTCTGGACTGAAGGATTGATGGATGGCAGCAGGATCAGTGTTTGAGCAATAGCTGTTCACAAGGTATAACAATTATTCAGATGTGAACAACAAATATCATCATGTACATTTATATTTATTAAATGATAGAGAGGTTGGTGAGTGCTTTTGTTGAAAAAGACCTGGATGTCCTTGCTAATAAGTCACTGACAGAATTCATACAGGGACAGGAAGTAAATGATATGTGGCTCTTCAGGCAAAATGATTGAAGTACAAAAGTTAGAATATCTTTCCCACTGATCGTGTTTTGTTGAGATAGCATTTGGTGCTTTGTGTAAAGTTTGGTCTGCTTTATAACCAATGATCTCTTTGTCACCGAGACAGTGCAAAGGAGTTTGACCAGACTAAACACTAGCATGATGTTACCATGAGGAGAGAGTGCAGTAACTATGTGCTTAATCTGTAGCGCTGTGAAAGAATAAGAAGTTGAAGCTTGATGGGTATGGACAGAAACTCATTATGACCCAAACAGCTGAATGGGGTGACAATGTCATACTTTTCATTGAATGTTTAATTCACGACAGTTTACATGCATCTGCAGAACCCACACGTCGATTGACAGAGAGGTGCAGGCTCTGAATGAACTCTGAACACTTTAATGCACAGTTACTGTGTGACACTGCATTGAATGTCACTTTGTACACAATCCTGTCAGCAGCCAAAATGCCATCATTCTGAAACAGTTAGTTATTCCCCATCGGTTTCTGACCTCCACGGAGACCATGGGTCTGCCTTCGTGGAGATGGAAGATAACTTGGAGAATGGCTAAAAAATGTTGGCTTCATTCCGACTGCCAGAAAACCATGTTAAAGTAACACATATGTGCCATGAGTAATTAAGCCATATGTATCATATTTGGAGCAGTCTGTCTGTGCAGCCCCTGCTCCATTTGTTTGTGATGTTGGAGAATGTCTGACACTTTCCTGTTCCTGCGTTAGTGGCTTGACAAGCTGAATAACCTCTTCCTGTTCCTTTGTAAGTGACTGCGGGTGTGAAATGGTTCTTTCTGATCCCATGTACGTGACATGTGCGAGAGAGCAGACTCCCACGTTCCTGTGCAACAGGCAGGAGGCACTGAATGGGCTATCCTTCTTTTGCCCAGTAGTTTTGATGGGATGAATGGCTTCCCCACATTCTCGTGAAACCAGATTGAGCTGCTGAATGAACTTGTCCTTTTACTGTGGAAATGTACTGTGCTGTTACATAAATGTTACCCAGACTTTAACAACACGGTCTTGAATGTTGTCTGAGTCTTGCTATACATGGTCACAGATTGTTTCAAGAGCTGAAGAGGGACAACCTGTCCTGAAAACTTTGTAGACTTCAGTGAAGGCCCCCTCTTCTGCTGGCACGGTGAATCAGTAGCTAACACTGCTGCCTCACAGCACCAGGGTCCCAGGTTCGATTAGAGCCTTAGGCAACTGTCTGTGTGGAGTTTGCACATTCCCCACTTGTCTGCATGAGTTTCTTTCGGGTGCTCCGGTTTCCTCTCACAGTCTGAAGATGTGCACGCAGGGTGAATTGGCCATACTAAATTGTCCATCATGTTAGGTGCATTAGTCAGACGGAAATGTGTTTGGGTGGGTTACTCTTCGGAGGGTCGGTGTGGACTGGTTGGGCCGAAGTGCCTGTTTCCGCATTGTAGGGAAAGTAATCTGCTCAGTTTGGACTCAATGGGCTGAATAGCCTTTTTCCAAACTGTAGGGATTCTATGATGACAAACTGGAGATGCCTGGGCTGAGGAAGCTACGCTGAGGATCTCCTGCAGATGTGTCCCACGGCTAAGATGATTGATGCCCACCAATGATAATCATCTTCCCTTGTGCCGTGAATGACACCAAGCAGTGTAGAGGTCATAATTAATTCTCAGTGAGTGTGATTTTGTTCAGGTTTCTTGATGTCATCCTCAGTCAAATACTGCCTTGAGTTCAAGATCAGTCTCTCTTACCTGAGCCCCTGCGTTACCTCTTTTGTTCATATCAATAGGTCATGGTGCAGAGGCAGAGAATGTTTTCTTCAAACAGAAGGTCGTGAATGTCAGGAATTCTCTTACACAGAGAGTTAGGGGAGCTAGATCACTGAAAGGGACCAGTGGTGTCCCGCTGGGATCAGTTCAATGACCTCTGCTTTCTGTTATTTTCAAAAATGACTTGGATGCGGGTGTTGAAGAGTTGGATAGTAAGTTTGCCGATTACACAAAGGTGGCTGGAGTGGTACAGAATGTGGAGGACTATTGTAGGTTGCAATGGGACATCGAAAGGATGCAGAGCTGGGCTGAAAATGGCACATGGAGTTCAAACTGAAGTAATTCACTTTGCAAGCTGGAATGTGAATGCAGAAAACATGGTTAAAGGCAGGATTATTGGCAGTGTGGAGAAACAGAGGGATCCTGGCGTCCGTGTCCACAGATCCCTCAAAGCTGCCACCCAAGTTGATCAGGTTGTTAAGAAGGCGTATGGTATGTTGGCTTTCACTTGCAGGGGGATTGAGATTAAGAGCCGCGAGGTTATGCTGCAGCTCGATAGAGCCCTGCTCAGACCTCACAGGGAATATTGTGTTCAGTTCTGGTCTCCTCATTATAGGAAGGATAATGAAGCTTTTGAGAGTGTAAAGATCTGATTTACCAGGATGCTGCCTGGACTAGAAGTCTTACGAAGAAACCGTGAGGGAGTGAGAGCTTTTCTCATTGGAGGAAAAATAGATGAGAGGTGACTTGACAGAGGTGTACAAGATGATGAGAGGCAGATAGAGAGTGAATAGCCAGAGACATTTTCCCATGGCAGAAATGTCTATCACGAGGTGGCATAAATTGAAGGTAATTGGAGGAAGTTTTAGGGGAGATATCAGAGGTAGACTCTTTACACAGAGAGTGGTGGGTGTGTTGAATGCACTACCATCAGTGGTAGTAGAGTCAAATACGTGAGGGAAACTTAAGAGACTCTTGGATAGGCACATGGAACAAAGTGAACGGAAGCATGTAGGTTCGAGTAGGACAAACAACACAACGTCGAGAGCTGAAGGTCCTAACTGCATGCATTAATGTAGAACCTTGAGCTCAAAATCTGCAGGAATTCATGTAAAACTCCGTTATCTCACTTTTTAGCTTAGAATCAATCTAAACATCATGGCATAATCAGAGAACACAGGGGCCAACACCTTCAACATTTTATCTTGCTGTCACCATTGTGCACAGCTCACCTGAGAATGCAAATTTTTTTAAAAAAAACGTTTTGTGATTTACACATGAAAGAAGTGAAACTATCATGGTATTCTTACAGATGAAAGGCTTAACAGACAATCAATTTTTCCATGTATAATTTCAGTTACATCACACTGTAAATTTTTACTATAAATTCTGTGTTACGATCGAGCCCTCCACTATCAACTGATGAAGGAGCGATGCTCCAAAAGCTCCTGTGCTTCCAATTAAACCTGTTGGAACATAACCTGGTGCTATGTGATTTCTAGCTTTGTACACCCCAGTCGAACACCGACATCTCCAAATCAATACTGTTCTTTGTTCTGTGTTCTATGGAAGTGCTCAAGAAGACTTGGACATTAATAAGATTTGAGACTTGGAGCAGGTCAGCCTTGATCTTAGTGAAGGGCATGGCAGGCTTGGGATGTGAATGACCTGCACCTGTTTCTGATGCTCTCCCATTCTGTTATTGGAAAGTTAGTATGTGTTATTTTCCTGGAAGGTATTTTATGGACTATTGCAATCAGGGAGACCCGTGGATTTTGTGAGACATCACTGGGTGAGATTTGGGGGCTGTATTCACAGTGAATCTGGGTCTACAACATGTTCAACAAATGAAGCACAAGATACAGAGAGGGGAAGTTTTGTAAAGAGAAATGAGCAACCTCTTTCATATCCAGCCTGGGCCTTCCAATTACATTTTCCAATCTCCCAAACCGAGTGGGACAGTCTCGAGGGACGGAAGTGTTTCCTCTATTTCTGTAAACCATGCTATAACAATAAGTGGAATCTAACTGCTCCTGTCTATCAGGTTTGAGGGGTTGAATGGAACACAGAAACATGGGACTGAGGAGCAGGAGCGGGTCATTGGAGAACTTGAGCCTTCTCCACCAGGCATTAAGATTGTGGCTGATCAGATTGTGGTCTCAGCCTCATCGTCCTGTCTGTCTCCCATTATCCGTGACTCACTTTTCTGTCAAATCTTTAACTAACTCAGCTGAGAATACTTGTAATCAGAGAAGAACCACAAACTTCCGGGGAAGAGAATTCCCATTCGAATGGCCCTTTTAGAATTATTCCTCATCCCGCTGTGAGAATAAGAGAATCATACAGCGTGGAAAAAGATCCTTTTGACCAATTTGTCCATGCCAATCAGGCATCTTAATCAGATTTCGTCCCACTTGCCAGCATTTGGCCCACATCACATGATCCATTCCTATTTATGTACCTATCCAGATACATTGTAAACATGTAATTGTACCCGCTTTCACTACTTTCTCTGACAGTACACCCACCAGCCTCTGTATGAAAAGGTTTCCCCTCAGGTCCCTTCTGTCTTTGCCCTGTCACCTTCACCCTATGCCGTCTAGTTCTGGACGCCCCTACACTGGGAAAAAGATCTTGACCAATCAGACTCTCCATGTCCCTCAGGACTTTATTAAACCTCTGTCATGTCACCATTCAGTCTCTGACATGCCAGGGGAAAAAGCCTCATCCTGTTCATCATCTCCCTGTAGCTCAAACCCTCAGGTTCCAGAAAATCTTTGTAAATCTTTTCTGCACCCTTTCAAGCTTAACAACAGTCAACTGATATGGACGCAGTATTCTTAAAGTGGCCTCACCTATGTCCTGTACAAGCGCAACACGTTACTCCAACTCCTATTCTCAATGTTCTGACCGATTAAGGCAAGCATGTCAACCACCTTCCCACTACTCTACCGACCTAAACCCCACTTACAAGGAACTATGAATCTTCACCCCTAGGTCTCTTTGTTAAGCAACATTCCCCAGGGCACTACTCCGCTTTACCTTTCCAAAATGTAAAACCTCACAAATATATAAATTAAACTCCATCTGCCAGTCCTTGACTCATTGATGATCAAGGATCCCGTTATATTCTGAGTTAATCTTCTTCACTGTCCACTGAACCAATTTGATGATGTTATCTGTAAACTTACTAACCATGCCTCCAATAATCACATCAAAGTTGTTTATAGCCGTGATTAAAAAGCAGTGAGCTCAGCACTGATTTTTTCAGAACACCGCTGGCCACAGGTCTTCAGTCTGGAAAACAATCCATTACCTTCAATCCAATTTTGTATCCAATTGGTTAGCTTTTCCTAGATTACATATAACCTAAGTTTAGTAATCTGTCTACGATGGGGAACCTTATTAAATGCCTTGCTGAAGTTTGTGTAAAAATTGTACACCACGGTGTATTCTTCAATCTTCTTTGTCATCTCTTCATAATACTCAATCACATTAATTAGACATGATTTCCATCACACAAATCCATATTGACTATCCCTAATCATTCCTTGTCTTTCTAAATAAATGCAAATTCTATCCCTCAGAATCCCCTCCAACGAACTCCTCGTCTCTGACGTTGGCTGATTGAGTCGATAATCCCCTGTGTTGTTTTGGCTCCCTTCTCCCTTTTCTAGCCCCACTCCTCCACTGCCCACAAAAAATAATTACAACTATGTTGGTGATATGGCCAATGATATAGTTCTCCCATAGCCATGTTTCAGTAATGGCTATAATATCCCAGTCCCACGCACCAATCCATGCCCTGAGTTCATCAGCCTTACCTGTCAGCCATCTTGCATTGAAACAGTTGCGATTTAATCCAACAGGCATTCCTTTGCTCCCTGTCGTTGTCTAGCCTGACCTGTCTCTTCATTTTACTGTTTCTGATTACTGTATCTCCTTCCAGCCTCGCAATTGCCTCCCTGCTGTTGAGGATCCCACCACTCCCCAACCCCAGCCAATCTAGTTGAAACCCTCACTTGCAGCAGTTGCAAACAGGCCTGCCAGGATATTGGTCCCCTTCCAGCTCAGGTACAACCCGTCCTTCCTGAACACGTCACCTTGCCCCACAAAAGATCCCAGTAATCCAAAATTCTCTGCCCCCTGCACCAATTCTTTAGCCACCCCTTCATCTGCCATATCATCCTATTCTTACCCTCACTAACATGGAGAACTGGAAGTAAACTGAATATTAACTGTGTCTTTTATCCTTTTCCGTAGCTCTCCACAATCACTCTACAGGATGTCATCACTATTTCTACCTGTTTCATTCTATCCTTTGTACCAATGTGCACAATGACTTCTGGCAGCTTCCCCCCACTACCCCTCCCCCCCAACCCCCAGTGAGAACGTTCTGCAGCCACTCTGAGACATCCTGGACCCTGGGCATGTGGGAGGCTACACACCATTCCGGATTCCCATTTGCAGCCACAGAATCTCTTGTCTGTTCCCCTCACTATCGAGTCAGATAATTACTTCTGTTGTTATTCTGCTTGCACAGCCTTCTGACAATGGGATTTCTTCATGAAACAGTTGAATTTGGCTGAATTGTTTTGCTTCAGGCAATGGGGAGATTCCAATGAATCCTCATCAGGAATCCTCCATTAGTGGGAAAGACGACTGGGCTTTTTTTCAGTCCCAAACATTGCTGTGATGAGCGATAGAGAAACAGAAAGGGAGCAATAGAATGTTTCTCCGCAGATAGGCTACATTTTCCATCTGTAAGTTAAATCAGTAACATTATCAGTCCCACACTGGACTCTGTGAGCTCTTCTTGAAGATTGTCTGAACTATATGACTCCATCACATTCTTGACTCCAGGTCAGTGCGTTATTACAGTGTCAATTCATTAACAATAAACGGTTCTACTTGTTTTGAAGATGTGTTACTATGTGTTTGCATAATGTAAAAATAAGTGTTTCATGTCTTCACAATATCTGTGTTAAAATGAATATTCTTAAACATATACAGTAATTGCTGGAAAAGCTCAGCTTGTCTGTCAGCATGTAGGAAGAGAATTCACAGTTCAATTTTACTGTCGAATGACCTTTCATTTGAAACTGACTTTTTCTTAAATTATTTCCCCAGTTTTATTCTCCCACACAATGAGAAATATCCATCCGGTATTCACCAACTACACTCTTCTCAAGATCTTATATTGGCAATAAAACATCCCTCATTCTCAGGCCGAACTGTTAATTCTTCACAACGTAATGCCTTCATTCCAAGAATGCGTAAAGAGAAACATCTTTGAGACGTTTCGAAAGCAATTTTGTTTTTTTTTTCAGTTTAGGCTGTTATAACTACAAATAATATAACAGATGTAATCTCAGCAATGCACTGTACTGATGCAAAAAACATTGCTAAAATCATACCCAAAACCCCTTGCACGAAACAGGATCACGACATTTACCTTCCAAATCACTTGCTACATCTTCAGGTTAATTTGATGTGATTCATGTACTAAGACACACAAACCCCTCTGTAACACTGAATTCTGCATTCTCCTTGCATTTAAATAAATTTCTGCTGTTTCATCCTTTCCCCAAAACAGAAAATTTCCATCACATATATATTGTACTGGTTTCTTTGCTGAAGCTTTGCTCACAGCCATCCTCTGTCTGTATGCCATTGCTTGTTGCTGTTCCCTCCCCAATCTGTGTCCCATTGCAGATGTTCTGCACTCCCACTGTCTGTATCCCATTGCAGACGCACTGCCCTCCTCCTGTCCGTATCCCATTGCAGACGCTCTGCCCTCCCCCTGTCTGTATGCCATTGCAGACGATCTACCCTTCCCGTCTGTATCCCATTATAGACGCACTGCCTTCAGCTGTCGATATCGCATTGTAGATGCTCTCCCCTCCCCTGTCTTTACCCCATTGCAGACTTTCTGCCCTCCCCGTTTGTATCCCACAGCAGACGCTCTGCTCTCCCCCTTTCTGTATCCCATTGCAGGCACTTTGTCTTCCCCTAACTGTACCCCATTGCAGACGCTCTGCCCTTCCCCTGTCTGGATCCCATTGCAGATGCTCTGCCCTCCCCGTGTTTGTATCCCATTGCAGACGCCATACCTCCCCTGTCTGTATCCCACTGCAGACTCTCTGCCCTCACCCATCAGTGTTCCATTGCAGGCACTCTTCCCTGCCCCTGTCTGTATCCCGTTGCAGACACACTGCCCCTCCCCTGTCTGTATCTCATTGCAGACGCTCTGCCTCCCCCTGTCTGTATCCCATTGCAGACTCTCTGCCCTCCCCCCGTCTGTATCCAATTGCAGGTGATCTGTCCTTCCCCTGTCTGTATTCCATTGTAGTTGCCCTGCCTTCCCCCTGTCTGTATCCCATTGCAGAGGTGCATCCCTTCCCCAGTCTGTCTCCCATTGCAGGCACACTGCCCTTCTCCTGTCTGTATCCCATTGTCGACGCACTGCCCTCGCTCTGCCCTCCGCTGTCTGTATCTCATTGCAGGCGCTTTTCCCTCCCCCTGTGTGTATTCCATTGCAGACTCTCTGCCCTCCCCCCGTCTGTATGCAATTGCAGGTGATCTTTCCTTCCCCTGTCTGTATCCCATTGCAGATGCCCTGCCTTCCCCCTGTCTGTGTCCCATTGCAGACGCTCTGCCCTCCCCCGTCTGTATCCCACTGCAGACGCTTTGCCCTCCCCCTGACTGTATCCCATTGCAGATGCTCTGCCCTACCCCTGTCTGTATCCCATTGCAGACGTTCTGCCCTCCCCCGTCTGTATCCCACTGCAGACAGTGTTCCCTCCACTGTCTGTATCCCATTGCAGACGCTCTGCCCTCCCCCTTCTGTATACCACTGCAGACGCTTTGCCCTCCCCCTGTCTGTATCCCATTGCTGATGCCCTGCCTTCCCCCTGTCTGTATCCCATTGCAGACGCTCTGCCGTCCCCTGTCTGTATCCCATTGCAGATGCTCTGCCCTCCCCCTGTCTGTATCCCATTGCAGACCCTCTGCCCTCCCCCTGTCTGTATACCATTGCAGATGCCCTGACCTCTCCCTGTCTGTATCCCATTGCAGACGCTCTGTCTCCATCTGACATCTTTTAACTCAGCCTGAAAAGTGAGAGAGATGAGATTGGAACTGCCAGCGAGTTTAAATTGAGAATTGCTCTTTCCTGAACATTGCTGTTTACTTGGTTGGTGGGACGGCGATGTTTCAGAATCTCCACACAAGGTGTCCTGGTCCTCTCTGGCTCTTTCCAGGATCCTCCCCACATGTCGAGGTAGAGGGTGAGGGAACGGAAATTGGGCACTCTAACACCCTGCTTGGCCTTTTATGTCCTATTCCAGGATGTTTCTCGTGTAATGGGAGAAGAGGAGGGACGGAGTGAGGGTGGGAGTGGCTGTCCCTGCTGTTAATGCTGGTATGGGGGAAGGGTGAGATGTCCGTAGGGAGTCTGACCAAAGTATTGTATCCATGCAGTGGTATTAGTGTGCGGGGCTATTGCGTCAGTGACAGAAAAACTGAGGGAATGAACTGGCTGAATTCAACAGTGAGTGTGGTCGTGCTTGACCCTTATTTGGAGATAGAGTGTGAGCCTTGTTCGGGGGTAGGTGTTATAACAGATACACAGTGAGTGTGAGGCAGCAGAAGAATATGGTGACACTTATCCTGGAAAAGTGGGGGGAAAGAATATTGATGCTTGTCCTGTATTGCTGACCAATTCTTCAGATCATCTCAGCGTTGAGGTGAGTCTCCCTGACCGTCTTGTCCAAGTCTATCGGTAATAACGCCACAGACCCTTTCCACCACTTCCCACAGAATCAGTTTGGGGGGATCTTATAAATAGCAAGGTGAAGCAAACATTAGTGTGTTATATATCAAAACCAAATCTGTCACGTAAATACTTTACAACATATGCTCTGGAAATTAGGTATGCAAGTATATGCAAGGGGGAGCAATGACACAGTGATATTATCGCTGGGGTCTAAACCCAGAGATCCAGGTAATATTCTGGGGACATGAATTCAAACCCTGCCATGGTGGAATTTTAATTCAATATTTATCTGGAATCAAGGGTTTATGATGACCAGGAATCCATTGTCGATTGTTGGAAAAACTCATCTGGTTCACTGATGTCCTTGAGGGAAGGATACTGTTGTCCTTACCTGGTGTAGCCTGCATGTGACTCCAGACTCAAGACAACGCTACTGACTCTTAACTGCCCTCTGGCATGAGCAATAAATGCTGGTTATCCAGCGACACCCTCATCCTGTGAATGAGTAACAAATAATCGTGTGTGCTGCAGTAATAATAGATGGTCTCAAGTTGCACCGAAACTGCAGTGACTACTAATACTGTGAAGATAAACTTCCGTAAGTGTGTATTAGGTAGGTTGAACAGTATGTTGTGAACCAAACTAGAGAGGAGGTTATTTCAGATTTGGTTTTGTGTTGTCAGGAGGACTAATTAATAACCTTGCTCTGAAGCAGCTTTGGAGGAAGAGTGACATCAATATGTTACATTTTTACACGGCGTCTGAATACAATATCGAATGTTTGAACAGTCTGGTTAAGCATCATGGAAGCCCGGAGGCTAGAGGGTCAAGCACGCTCCAATGAATTGGGGAAATATAATATAACATTCAACGGGAGAAGCAATGATTGTGAGAATCATAGAGTCCGACAGCACGTAGAAAGGCCCTTCAGCCCAAACTGGTCCATTCCGAACAAAATGTCCATTCACATTTCCCTGCCCTTGCCCCATATCCTTCTTATTCTTTCCTATCCGTGTATTTGTCCGAATGCATTTTAAATTTTGCGTATCTACCCGCCTCAACCACTTCTGCTGGCATATCATTCCACGTGCACCCCACCCTGTGTGTAAAAGAAATAGTCCGTGGTTGCTCAAAAAGACTGATTGAATTCACTCTATCCATGCTTCCCATGATCTTATACACTGGTATCAGATCCCCCGCTGTCTCATACATTCTAAAGTAAAAACTCCAAGCTTGCCCAACCTCTCTCTATAACTCAGACCATTGAGTCCGGGCAACATCGTTGTAAATTTCTTCTGCACTATTTCCAGTATAATAACATCCTTCCCGTAGCAAAGTGAACAATACTTCACGTAAAACTACCTGTATTGCCTAACCACCATCCTGTATAACTGCAACATAACTCCCGAATTTCGATACTCATTACTCTGACTGATGAAGCCCAGTTTGCCAAATGCCTTTTTCACTACTCTATCTACCTGTGACTCCACTTTCAGAGAACCTTTTACTTGAATTCCAAGGTCTCTTTGTCTCAATACACTTCTTAAGGCCCTGCCATTCACCATGAAACTACTGCCTTGATTTGACTTTCTAAAATGCAAGAACTTACACTTATCTGTATTAAACTCCATTTGCCATTTCTCGGCCCATTTTCTCATCTGATCAAGGCACTGCTGTAATTTCTGAAAATTCTGATAATCTTCCTCACCGTCCACGATACCGACTATTTTAGTGTCATCTTCAAACTTATAATTCATGCCTGTACATTCTCGTCTAAATCATAGATGTGTGTAATATGTAAATATGAATACAATATACATGCATAAAATAAGCAGTAATAGTCCCAGGACCGACCCCTGAGGCATTCCACTCATCACAGGCCTCCAGCCCGACAAGCATACTTCCACTATTACCCTATGTTTTCCTACAATGAAGCAAATCTATGATCTGATTTGTCAACTCCCCCTCAATTCCATATGATCTAAACTTCCAGAGCAGCCTACCACGTGGAACCTTACTGAAGGCCTTACTGAAATCCATATACACCACATATACCACCATGCCCTTGTCAAATGTACTGGTCATTTCACCAAAGCACTCTAACAAATTATTGAGCCATGATCCCCCACGCACAAAGACGTGCTGACTGCTCATAATCACACCCTGCCTTTCCAAATGCATGTATATTGTCTCTCTCAGAATCTTCTCAAGAAACTTGTCAACCAGAGATATCAGGTTTGCTGGTCTATAGGTTCCAGGTTTTTCTTTGTAGCTCTTCTTGAATAAGGGAACAGCTTCGCTATGCTCCAGTCCTCCGGGACCTCACCCTTTGGCTACCAACCAGGGCCCCCACTATTACTACTCTGTCCTCCTGCAGTGTTCCTGATTATATCTGGTCAGGACCAGGAGACTTTTAGAAATACTACATAATCTGAAAGATATGTCTACTTATTTCATGTGAAAACACCAAAGAATGAGTAAGTGAATCAATGATGATTAACATAACAAATTAAGGAATATATTAATCACAGGAAGTGACTTCAGAAGAATTCCAGACATTGGGGAATCCTAAGAATGCTCAGAAAATTTCAATCCAGAAAAGGAGGGCCATGAAACTGATCAGGAAATCAAAAAGCGAACATGCATGCAAACAAACAGGAACAAAGATTTCAAAAATGTATGACCTATATTTCAAAAGAAAAAAAAACATTGTCAAATGTGGAAATTTGCAATTGGGAGAGACGAGTTTATGGTGCATAACAGGGAAATGGCAAAGCAAATGACAATTGCTATACATCTGTCTTAATGGAGTAAGATCCAGAAAATCACCCAGAAATACGAAGTGATTGTTTCGGACTTGTGGAAGTAAAGACATAAAGTCATTTCTTATCAGTAACAAGGCAATATTAAACATGCAGCTGGATTGAGCATTGCTAAGCTTGACAAACCAGATGTACTTCGTACCAAAATCTTCAGAACTAAATCACAAATAGAAGTACTGATTGCATTGTTGATGACTGCGTTCTATTTTCCTGTACATTCTGCAGAGTCCAGAAGCTGGTGTAGATAAATGCACATTAGTAAACGTGATCCAAGCACTATTGATGAATGGTAGGGAATCCAGGCATCTACAAAGAGAAGAAGAGATAGTGTGGAGAACTGCTGACAAATTAACTTGACATTTGTGGGGAAACTGTTGGAATCTATTATATAGGATGTGATATTGGATACTTAGACATTAACAGCAACATTGGAGAGACTCAGTATGCATTTCTGAAAGGGAAATCATACTTGACAAACTTCGGAATTGTTTGAAGTTGATTCGTACAGCATAGATAATGGGGATCCAGTAGAATTGGTATAGATTTTAGATTATCAGACGGCTTTCTATAAGAACTCACAAAGAGAGTTCGAAAATGCTATGATGTGAAGGGTATTTGGAGGAATATATGTAAGTGGAACCCAAAAGTTTGGTTGCCTTCCTTTAAGGGAGTCAGAATATCGATGTAAAGACACGTTGAAGGAGTGTGTTGGTGAGACTGTACCTGGAGTATTGTGCACAGTTTTGGTGACCGAATCTGAGAAAGAATATACTGACCACAGAGGAAGTGCGATGGACATTATCCAGACGGCAAGATTGTGTGATGAGCAAACTCGGCCTATGTTCTCTTGAGGTTCAAAGATCCAGCGGTGGGTGACTGTGAACTTTATAAAACTCACAAAACATACGATAAGTTGGAAATTAACAGGATGTTTATCAGTCTGTCTAATCCACATTCAAGGCAAATAATGGCAGGATAAGGGACAAACCATTTAAGACTGCAATAAGGAGGAAAGCCTGCGCGTGGAGGGGAATGACTAACACATGGGCAAAGCAGGGCGAGATTACGGAGAATCTCCAGATAACCTACAAGTGTGTCAAGTGGAGCAGATTAACCAATGAACACGTAGGACTCATTAGTGACTTGCCAAGTTGCATCTAAATCAACTTTAGTAGTAAGAGAAAGAGGGGAGTGGTGGAAGGCTGTTTGTGTGACTGGAGGCTAGTGTCCAATGGTGTACCACGGGCATCAGTGCTGGGTCCCTTATTATTTGTGATTCGGAGGTGCTAGTGTTGGGCTGGGGTGGACAAATCTAAAAATAGCAGAACACCAGACCATAGTCTAACAGGTTTATTCGGCAGCACTAGATTTCGAAACGTAGCTTCTTCATCAACGTGCACAACCACGTGATATAACTGATGTTGAGAGATTTTTAACCTTATTATTTGTGGTATTCATAAATGATGCAGCTGTGAATATGGACGAGGGGTGGGGTGTGTAATAAATAAGTTTGGATTTGATACAAAGATTGGCCGGGTGGTTGGCAGTGAGGAGGAAGGCCTTATGTTACAGGTAGATACTGATGGAATGGTCAGATGGATGGATCAATGTCAGATGGAATGTAACCCTGATAACTATGAGGTGATGCAACTTTGGAAGAAGCACCCAGACAGAGGAGTACTCAATGAATGGCAGCACACTAGAAAGCTCAGAGGGTGTTTCTCCACACATCACTGAATGTGTCTGCACAGGTTAAACACAATCTGGGAAAGGCTAGGGGAATGTAAACATAGCCTTTATTCATCGAGGCATAGATTATAAGAACTATGCAGAACTGTGGTGAGAGCAAGATGGAATACTGTGTGTCGGTCTGGAACAACATTATAGGAAGGATGTGATTGTAGTGGAGGGGGTGCAGAGCAGATTCACCAGGATGTTCCCTGGGATGAAGCATATCAGCTATGGAGAGAGGCTGGATAACCTCAGGTTGTTTAGTTTGGAGGAGAGAAGGCTGCGAGGTGTGTGATTCAGAGGGATAGGATTACGAGGTACATGGACAGGGTGGATAGACAGCAGCTGTTGCTTTGACTCAAAGGGCAACATTTTTAAAGTGAAGGATTTGCGGTTTAGTGAAGATTTGAGAATTGTTTTTCAACCAGAGGGTGTTGGGGTCTGGAATGCACTTCTTGAGAGTCGAGTTGTCATGGTAACCTCAAACCATTAGAAACCACATGGTTGTGCACTTCAAGTGCTTTAAGATTCACGGCGACAGTCTTGTGTCGGAAAGTGGGCCTAAAGTAGACCGTGCTGTATTTCTGATAGTACAGCGTCTGTGCTTCTGTGATTGTATGGCAGTGGAAGGTCAATCATTGAGTAGCTCAAGGTAGGAATTGATGGGTTTCTGAAGAATATCTTAATAAAGTTGTTAATAGAGAACTTGTAATATTTTCTGGAAATTTGTCAATGGCAAAATTAAGAGAAAAAGGTTGCAGATTTCTTACAGTCTGATGCCAGATAATTAAGGACTGAGAATTAGCAGGACTATGGAGCAAATACTTTAGTTATGCTTTCACAGAAGAAAACAAAACAAAAAAGAAAACTTCCAAGCAATACTAGGAAATTTCAGTCTTGTGATAAAAAGGGAATAGAATGAAAATAGCAACTAAACAGTTTAGAGAAAGTATTGGACTGAAATTAATGGGCATAGACAAAGTCAACAGAGATTTATGAAATGGGAATCATATTTGAGAAAGTGGCTTTTAGGAAATTTATGTAGGAGGTATCAATGCCATGAGAGTGGATTATCAGAAAGATTTCTGATAAAGCCCCAAGCCTATTGTGCAAATTCGAATCCTATGGGACTCGGGCTAATATATGGTCATAGATTTAGAATGGGAGTGCTGGCAGGAAACAGTGAGTAGGAATAAAACAATGTTTTATTTTTATATGGAAAGCTTGGAGGATATTGTAAGGATCGTGTCTTGGGCTCCAGCTATTCCCAATACACATCAAATCTTTGGGTGAGGGGCGCAATTGCAATATTCCCAAGTCTGCTGACAGCACTAAACGATGTCAGCCTGTGAGTGGATGAGGAGGATGTAAAATAGTTCCAAGGTGATTGAGACAAGTGGAGTGACTGGGCAAATACGTGGCACATGGAGAGTAATGGGGTGGATGAGATGTTGTGTACTTTGATGGGAACAATGGACTGACAGCCTCTCATTTGAAAAAAGAGTGTTTGAAAAATGTTGCACTATAAATGAACTTAAGCTGCATTTTTGTTTATTTCTGCGTAGCCCTCAGAGTCCATGTAGGGCAGGGAGTTCTGAAGACAGAAGTCAATTCTGGGAATGCCATTAGCACGCTGACAATTATATATAGGCCCAGCAAGTGGGGAACTGTAACTTTGAAAGGAATTTGGATCTCCCTGTACACCAGTCACTGAAAGCAATATTGCAGGAGTAGAAAGCAGGAAGGAAGATAAATGCTGTATTCACCTTCATTTCAGGGGATTTGAGTACAGGAGTAAATGTATCTCACTGCAGCTGTACAGGGCCTTGGTGAGAGCCCATCTCGAACATTGTGCAGTATTGTGTGCAGTTTTGGTCACTTTTCCTAACAGACGACAAACCTGACATTGAGGGAGAGCAGCAAAGGATGACCAGACTGATCTCTGGGATGACAGACTTTTTGTGGGAGCAGAGTTTGGGGCGACTGGATCTGTATCAATGGGCTTTAGGAAAATGAGTGAAAATCACAGTGAAATATCTAATACTCTGACAGGGCGAGACAGATTAGAAGCAGATCAGTAAATCGCTTGGCTGGAACGTCTAAAACAAGGGGCCACAATATGAGGCACAGACAGGCCACTTTGCATTGAGATGAGAATAAATGCCTGCACTCAGAGAGTGGCGAACCAGGGGTACTCTCTCCCAGATCAGGCTGTGGAAATCAAGGGGCTGAATATAAATCAGAATTTCTGGAAACTAAAGGATAGGGAGAGAGCAGGAGTATGGTGTTAAGATAGAAGATCAGCTATTATTCCAGGTTGTTTTCCAATAACACAATAACTGTGTTCCTGTACAACACTGTGTTGTAGAAAATCGTGCAATATTAACGATGGGGTCTATGGAAAAAAGAGGGTAAGTGGCGAACTCCCAAAAATATCAGTAAAAACCAAAAATTAAATTTGGTCTTACACACAATAGGACAGTCTAAATAAATCTTTAAATTTCATGTTGTAATGGAAAAATGCTGTAAAGGTAACGCTTTCGCACGACAGTCACTCACTGGTGCACTGTACCTTTCACCACAATCTTCACCAGAAAGCACGCGGGGGCTGACTGACCATGTGATGCCGATGCCGAATTCCAGTTTTCCCCAAGATTCTCCCCACAGTTTGAAATAAAGCTCTTTCTAAATATAGACTACAATTCCCAGTTTCAGGCTCAGTTTCAAGGCCTGCAGAGCCAATTGCATTCCTGTTTTAGCTGAACACATTGATTGTATTTTTGTAGATAGAGGGTTTCTGAGGCTGGGTTTGCTGTTCAGCTGGTGCCCGACAAGGAATCGCGTCACTGTGAAGGCCAGTTCACTTTATAGAAAAAGGTTCATGAATTGCATTGCAGCCGAAATGTATTTAATCAACACGTGTTATTGGTGAACTGCCTGTACATAGAATGGAGGCGCAAAACTGATGGGCTGAATGGACTACAGCAGTTCTCATTTTATGGTTCACAATGTTTAAACATATTAAGGGTTATGAATATTGTATGGGGAAAACTGCGTTGAGGAGATGTTCGGCCATTAACTAGAATAGGGAAAGCTCAATGAGTTGTATGACGTATTCCTTTCCCGATGCTTCTGTGCACTGTGTGGGAAAGCTCTGTAAATGTTGTCACAAGCTCTCAGCTGTTAGGAAGGAGGCCTCTGCAGGCTCGACAGGATTGTGTTTCCAGTTCCCTTTTCTACAAACGAGGTTGTTGCCGGGTGTTCTCTCTGGGTTTATCCTTTAAAGTCTCGGAGCAGTTTGATACAATTGAGGGAAATGCTTGCCCATTTCAGAGACCATTGAAGAGTGTGTCACATGTCTGTGTGTCTGGAGTCACTTTTAGGCCAGACAGGAAAGCACGGGGAATTCACTTCCTGAAAGTACACTGGGGAAGGAGATCGACATCTATAATTGAACACAAGATCAATATTACTGACGCCAGATAATAGATCTCGATATTTTATTAATTGTTTTTAACTTGCACCAGTTGCCAGAGAATTATCCTGGTCTGGATTAGCAATCCAATGACAATTCCACAACAGCACCATCTCCACATGGGGGCCTTTCGGAAACCACACTGAACCGATTATTTCTGTGCTGTTTGACAGCTCTATCAAAAATAACCCCAACCAGTTTGACTATCGTGATGGGACTGAGGGCGTGGCAATTGGTCTGATTGTAATTATTCCCTTCTTAGGGGATGGGACACAGTTGAGTAATTCCCCACATTAGCAGAAAGTGAGGTCTGCAGTTGGTAATTACCCACATTGCCAGGGAGTTGTCAGTGTTGGAGCTCGAATGAAACAGCTTCCTCAGGAACACGGCTTGTTGTGTAGCAAAAGCCCTTAGTCCTATTGCAGGAATGGTGTCAGGGCCAAATGCCTTTGTCATATCTACAGTGTCCAGCTGTTGCTTCATGTCACGTGCAGTGAATTGAATTGGTTAAGATGGGTATCTGTGCTTCAGGGTATCATATTGAGGGTGAGGTGGGTAATCGACACAACACTTCTGGCTGAGGATGGTGCAGATTCTGCATCTTTTACACTGACGTACAGGGCTGTTCTATCATTTAGGATGGGGATAGTTGTGGAGTCCTCTCCTCCAGTAAGTTGTTTAACGGTCCATCGACTTTTATGCATGGATTTGACAGGAGGACAGAGCTTATATCTGATTTGTTAGTCTTGGGATCATCTCTCTCTCTCTGTATCAGATTTTAGTCCTGCTGTTCATACTGTAACCAGTCATGTGCGGTAACTTTAATGAATTGTCATCAGGTTTAGGTGCATGTGATTCCGACCCGACCATGTTCACCCACACTCGTCACTAACCCATGAATCGGCTTGATGGTAATGGTAGATGGATGGTCTATCCTGGGGGAAAGGTTACAGATTGTCATTGAAATCTACATCATCATATGATAATCAAGTTTTAGCTGCAATATCTACAGTTCAATTCTACTGACTGCCCCTCAGTTCACACCGAGACCCATTCACCCATCAGCCCTGTATTCAGTGACCTACTCTGGTTTCTGATGCGGAAATATTTCCATTTTCATATTCTCATTCTGCGGGAAGTCTTTCCTTGGTTGTCACACCTCCAATTTGTTCCATAAACAATATCCATTTAAGGTACTAATCTGAATCTTTTCCTTTCAGTAATGCCATCTTCTGTATTTGAAGTGAATGTGTTTCCTTCTGTTTTTCTCCCTGACCATGATTCAGAGCTCTGCAGTATCAGTGATGCCAGCCTTATGCACTTTCAGAGTTAAGGAACTTGTCACCATGCGTTACTGTTCAGTTCCCAGTGTACAACGCTCCATGTTGGATAGGATGTTTGGGTATCTTTGACAATATGTCGTTGGAAATTGTTCAAAAACAGAAATTGCTGAAGAAATTGCGAAAGATGTTGAAGAATTTTCTGGAGTGAATGCAGTTAAACTTGCAGGTCCAGTGAACCTTCTATAAAGGATTTTTATTTTTATTTCCAGTATCCATAATTATTTATTTAATTGAAAAATTGTTCTGCGCCTATTCATTTCTGGAGAAACTCAGCAGGTCTGTCAACATCTGCAGAGAAAGAGAAACAGAGTTAGCGTTTCCAGTCCAGTTTGACAATTCTTCAAAACTGAATACAATTGCAAAATGATCTTTTCGTCCCTTGCCAGATGTAGAGGATGGGTGGCAGGAAAAAGAGGTTGTGGCAAAAGAAAAACGGGCTTTTAGCAGTGGTGAAAGGAAAGATTCTGTATAACGGGTCGAAATTAAGGTGTGAATGGAGGAAAGGGGTTCTCTCTGTTGAATGCAAGATAAAAAAGACACAACCACACAAAGTCATACGGAGGCCAGGAGGGAGAATGGTGACTATTTGGTATATACATCTGGCCACAGGTACGTTTTCACTGTCGTGATCATTACCCCCTTTAGATAAAGGAATTCAGGTGCTTGACTTGTTATTGGCACTAGTAAGCGTTTCATGCTGCCTTAGTATTGTAATATGGAGAAAAACAAATCACAGTTTGACTTTTGTGCCGAGTGTTGGTTACCTGTCATTTTTAATATTGATTAATTTTGCAGTGCTTATCTTTAAACGCTTGTTCTTGAAGATTGTATCAGATGGAGTGTAGGATGTTGAGGGATGACATGATAGAAACTTATAAAATCATGAGAGGTATGGATAGGGTGAATAGCCAAGGTCTTTTCCACAGGATAGAGGAATCCAAACATAGAGGGAATAGGTTTAAGGTGAAAGAGGGTAGATTTAAAAGGGACTAAAGGGCAGCTTTTTTACACAGAGGGCGTTGTGAGTATGGAATGAGCTTCCAGAGGAAGAGTGGGAGATGCAAGGACAGCTACAACATTTAAAACTCATTTGGAAAAACATATGAATGGGAAACATTTAGAGACCATGGACCTAACTAAAACAGATGGGGCTAGTATAGTTTGGAATACCTGCCCAGCATGGACATTTAGAAAAGCTTCACGCAGAGTCAGGGTGGTTTTCTGAAAGGGAAATGATATTTTGCCCTGTAAAATCATGCAAAGTATTTCTAGAGATGCCTGTAAATGTAACAAGCGGACTTGATAAAGGGGATCTGGTGGACACGAGGCTTTCCAGAGATTTTCCACAAGGTATTACAAAAGAAAAGTTCTTACACAAAAAAAGAAGCTCCAGGACTTCGGATACTTTATTAACATGGGATGATGGTTGTTTAACACAGAACTCGAAGAGTCAGGATTAATGGATCTTTATGGTAAAGGTTTACCTGCTGGAGGACCACAAATAACAGTCTGATGGCATCAGTTATTTACACTCTATACTGACAGCCTGAAGGAGGGAGCTGAGTGCAACATACATCCGAGTTTGAGGATGACATGGAGAATCAAAAGGCAGGCTGTTATTTAATGGGGAGGACTTCCAGAAAAGGAAAAGTAAAGGCATTGGAGTCTTCCTGGGTATGAAACATAAAGTCAGCTTGATGATGCAGCAAGGAACTTGGATGGTACATTAGGGGGTTTCCTGGGAAGGAAGGGTTGTGTTATTGAGAGTCTCTAAGATGGTGAGGCGATTATTCATTGGGGTTTAAATGAATGAGGAGTGATACTGCTCAAACATACAAGACACAGAAGGGGTTGGAGAAGGTAAATGTTGTGAAGTTGTTTCCATTCTTGAGCAAAGTGTTGAACTCGATGATATAGATACTGAATAAGGAACATCGATTTCAATCTGAGATGCAGAGTCATAGCTTCATTCCGAAGATAGTGAATGTCTGGAATTCCCTAACCCAGAGAGGTGTGGAGGGATACAAGGAGTCGGCAAGAGAGTGGAGTTGAGCACTGGAGTAGATCAGCCATGTTCTTATTAAATGACAGGGTTAGCTTGAGGGGCCGATTGACCTACTCCTGTTCCTATTTATTAATTTCACATGTTATGCTTTTGGAAAGTATCGGGTTATTTTGCTGGAAATCGTGTTGTACAATGTTGCATTCAGGGAGACCAGAGGATTTGTTGTTTTAACCCTGGGTGGGGTATGTGGCTATATTCCCAGCGTATCTGGGTCTGCAACATGACCAACATCTGGAGCAGAAGTTACAGAGAGGGGAAGCCTGGAAACAGGGACTGGGGGTGGGGGTGGTGGTCACTTCCTGATCCAGTCTGGATTTTCCAAGTACATTTCCAAAACTACACCTAACCATCAGAGTGGCCTTGATCTGGCCCTGTTTAGCATGTCCGAGGGCTGAATGGAACATCAGAACAAAGGGCTGAGGGACACAATTGGGCCATTCAGCCCATTCACACTACCCCACCAGTAAATAAGATCATGGCTCATCTCATTGCGATCCTAGCTGCACGTTTCTTTCCATGCACCATTATCCCTGATTCACCTGTCCATGGAAAATCAGACAAAGACAGCTTCGATGTAATATAAAGGTCAAGCCACTCCAAACTTCTGGGAAAGAGAATTCCCACTTTACTGAAATCCCACTTTGTCGATTTACTCTAATTCCTGCTCTGACGAAGGTTGGATGGTGTCACTGTTTCCTTTTCTCGTCCCATTCCTCCACTGCTGACACCAAATTTTAAATGTAACCAGGTTGGTGATATGGCCGATGATAAAGTTCTCAGACTGAGTCAGGTTCAGTGACAGGAACAAGTCAGGCAGATTTCTTTAGTAAGCCACAAGTAACTAATGGATCTAACGGATGCGCATGGTGGATCTATGGTTAGCACTGATACCTCCCGTTAACAAGTAGCTGCGTTCAGTTCCAACCACGGGCAACCCTCTATGTTGATTTTGAACATTCTCCCCATGTCTGTGTGGATTTCCTCCCAGTGTTCTAGTTTCCTCCCATTGTCCATAGATATGCAACTTAGAGCGGATTGGCTATGCTAAATTGCCCATAGTGCCCAGGGATGTGTAGGTTAGATAGGTTAGTGATGGGAAATGCAGGGTTACATGGATAGATTAGGGGGGCAGGTCCGGAGGGGATACTGTTCCGAAGGGTCAATGTGCTCTTGATGGACGGAATGTCCTGCCTCCACACTGTAGAGATTCTATAAAAACAACAAGAAGTTTGGACGATACAAACACCCAGTGGGTATCTATCTGATCACTCTCCTCTAGGTTTTGTATGTTTCAATAAGATCACCTCCCAAGAGTAACCTGTTAAAGCTTTCATAATATAAGACATTCATCCCTGGAATACATGAAGTGAAACATCTAACTGCTTCCAATTTAATTATATCCTTTCTGAGGCAAGGAGACAAAAATAATCTCTCACACAGATGAAGTTATTTTTTGTTTTCTCAGTGGTGAGAGTATTTGGAACTCTCTTCCCTGCAGAGCATTGGAGGCAGAGATATTGAATATGTTTGAGGCACAGACAGAAGGTTCAAAAAGAATAACGGAATCAAGGATTATCGGGGAATAGCAGGAATGTCCAGTGGTAAAAAAATTACACTGCTCCAGCACATCCAGGAATATAATGCAAAATGAAATGATAATATCGATAAAATGTTAACGGGAAATCCAAGATGGTGGTGATCTGGAAGGTCTGCTTTGTTGGGCTCTGCATCACAGTACGGGCAAAGGGGTTCCCTAACCCACTCCATCCCAGCCATTTACTTAAAATGCTTAGTTTTTGAAAGTTCTGAGAGTTGGCAGTTGCAGTATTTTTAGTTTGTGTAGTTTTTAAGTTCTATGAGACTTTGTTTATTAATGATCAGTAATTCAAGTTCTTCCTCTCTCCAGTTCAAATATTGCTATAGTGTTTTCTGGGTAATGATGTGCTTAAATGGTCTACCTGGAGCATTACGGTGAGCCATTGGCCAGAAAAGAGGAAATATTTTCCTTCTAGTCTAAAAAAGAGAGGGTGGATGTTGTCCTATTGCAGGAGATGCACCTTGATGACAAGGAACATTTGACATTACAACAGGTCGGGCTTGATCGGGTTTATTTCTCGCCTTTTAATATTACGTGTAGGGGACAAGCCATAATGGATAAAAAGAACCTTCCATTTAACCTACTAGATTGTATTTGATACTCACGGGAGGTTCACAATACCCAAAGGCTTGAACTATAGTAAAGAATATAGTGTTTTGAATGTTTATTGCGCCCCCCTCCCCACCCCACTCCCAGCGCACCCTCTTAAATTTTTGGTACATGCATTTTCCAAATTCAGTTATCTTGCATCGTGGCACATTATTGTAGAAGTTTTCAAAAGTCTTATGGACCCCACGGTGGACAGAATGTCCTAAGGTGCCCCAATACCCTCGTTATAATGTAAGCAATTAGTGGATATGTGTGCAGAAGTAGAGCTGGTGGATGTCTGGAGGCAGATCCACATCACAAGTAGGGATTTTATATACTTCTTTGACTGGCCTAAAAGCCACATGAGGGTCGATATCTTCCCCATTCCTGCAACAACCATAGATTCGGTGGCATCCTGCACAATTGAGAATATTACCATTTCTGACCATGAAGCAGTATACTTATTGATTAAGATTAAGGGCAATATAATAGATTTGAGACACTAGCGAATGTGTCCATTAATTCTTAAGGCTAGTTGCTTAATTGAGTATTTAGATTAGTTTACTTACAGTGTAGAAACAGGCCCTTCGGCCCAAAAAGCCCAAAACAACACACCCCCTGATATTGCCCCCTTCACCTAACACTGCTGGCAATTTACCTAACCTGCACATTTTTGCACTGTGGGAGGAAACACACGCAGACACAGGGAGAATGTATAAACTCCACACAGGCAGTCACCTGACACAGGAATTGAAGCCAGGTCTCTTGCACTGTGAAGCAGCAGTACTAACCATTGTACCACTGTGCTGACCACTGCAAAGAATTCAGATCTTTCTGAGCCATTAATTCAGATTCAACCAGTAACTCATCCACTCTGTGGGAAATTGCTAAGTCTTATGCCAAGGGAAAAATTATGCTTTATGATGTAGCAGAAGGGGAAGCAGGAACGCTGGTTTGAGGCAAAGCCGAGGGCAGCCGAGAGGCCATACTGTGATTGTCCCTCAGTGGCAAAGCTGCAGAGGATCACAACGCTTCGGTCTACAGTGAATTTCACGCTCACACAGACAGCCAAGAAGGAACTTACTTTTGTAAAACAAAGGCTGTTTGAACATGGTGATAAGCCAGGCAGGTATTTATTCTCTCTTGGCAGGAAGACGAGCGCCCCTCTTAAGCCATTACCTCAATTAGGGAAGGTATCGGGATCCTTACCTTCAATTTCAAAAAGATTAATGTCTCCTGTCCGAGATTTTTCACCGAATTATTTCAGACTGAACATTTTGAGGATAGATGGATTAAGATGGAGTCATTTTTCAAGAACCTGGGTCTTCCAGGAGTAACCCCTGAATAGGTGTTGTGCCTTAATGCACCATTTTCAGCGCAGGAGGGTGTGACGCAGCTTCAGAATGTAAAGGTGCACGTTCCTGACGGATGTCCCAGTGAATTTCATAAATAATTTATAAACCTATTGTCAGGGCTGATGTTTAACATGTTTTGTCAATCATACAGTCAGGACCCCTCCCTCCATCCTTAAGAGAGGCTCATATCTCTCTGATGATGAAGAAAGGAAGACCCTGGAGGATTGTGCTTCTTACACGCCAATCTCACTTTTAAATGTTGGTTTCAAAATCCTGTCTGAGACTCGTGCATTTAGGCTGGAAACTTTGCTGCCTTTCATTGCCAAAGAGGACCAAACAGGCTTTATAAAGGGCCACAGATCTTTCTACAATGTGAAGAGGTTATTCAATATGATCCAAGAGTCTCAACAACAATCTGTCTAGGGATTATTGATCTCTTTAGATGAGAGAAGGCATTTGATTGGGTTGAGTAGCCGGATCTCTTCTGTCCATTAGAACGGTTTGGTCTACGCAAAGATTTAACAAGTAGGTGAGGGTCCTTTACTGTGATCCTCTGGCTGCAGTTCTCACTAATGGTGTGGCCAACCAGTAATATTAATATTTCTCCAGTCAGCCGACAAGGCTGACACCTTTCGCCATTGTTGTTTACGTTGGGGATTGAGCCACTGACGGAGGCCATCCGTAGGGATGCCAACATATCAGCCCCAGAAGTGGGATAGAAGTCACGAAAGATTACATTGCATGCAGATTAGGGTCTAATGTTTTTTTGTCAAATCCCACAATTTCGGTTGTTCATGTGATGCAATGCATTGATTCGCTTGTTGCCTTTCCGGGTGATAAGATTAATTTTACAGAGTTGGAGGCCATGCCTATGGGAGGTCTTAGGGAAATACCTGATACTGAGGCCAAATCCTGGTTTCCTTTTAAATGGTCACGGGGGTGGTTTCCCTATTTCAGTATATTCATTACATCTGTCTTTGATCATTTATTTAACGTGAATTGTGTCCATTTGTTTGACAAAATTTAACAAGACCTTCAAAGATGGGAGGCACTTCCAATATCCTGGCTAGGTTGGATAGCTCTTATTAAAATGAATGTTCTTCCTCATTTCCTAGACCCTGTGCGAATGCTTTCTTTGATGTTTCCCATACAGATATTTAGGAAAATTAATGGCGAGTTTAGCTCTTTTATTTGGTACCATAAGCAATTCTTTATCAAGCTCACAAAATTGCAACTGCCCCACAGATTGTGGGGGGTAAATCTCCCTGATTAAAAGCAATCAATTAAGCTCTTTTATCATCCTGTGTTAGTGCCTGGACCGCTGAGAACTCGGCATCAATACGGCTAGACATTGAGCCCTCTCAGACAAAGTGAACCCTTATTAGTCTGTTATTCTTAGATAAAATGACAACATTTATGGAGCATTGTCAAAAAGCATTGGATATTATCTCAGTTATTTCATCTTCAAATACTAGAGTGATACGCGCCTTAAACAGAACTAATGGTATTTAAATTGTTTCCATTTACATCTCTTCCTTGCAGTGACTTTCACATTTGCAGCATCCCTTGTCAAGGCACAGTGGAGATATGGAGCTGTAAATGGATGGGAGCTGCACATCCTATCAGTTCCAAAATTGGCTGCAAGTTTCCCCACACTGGGCTGCGATCTAACACAGTGTTACCGAACAATGCAACAGCCTTGGTTTATATATGAATGAACCAGTGCGGACTGCACAGCTACCCTTGCTGGACATTTAGCCCAGGATTATAGATCCAGCATTGGTGTGGGCTGCATGTAGTTTCACTCTGGACATAGCTAGGTTGCATTCAGCAGTACACTCGCCGGATCTACACAGTGGTCCAACCTGAATATGTAATGGATTGGCTGGTTATGTGAGTTAGATTGCGAATGTGAGAGAACTAAACATCTGGCTATGTCTTTATTTTGTGTTTTAATTCTTTTGATTGGACTCTTCAAATCGTGACTCATCTGGTAAGACCCATCCCTCTAGATGAGTCATGGTAACTGTTGTTACAGCATCTGAGTCTGCAACATGACCAACAAATGGAGCAGAGGCTGCAGAGAGGGGCAACTCTGTAAAATGGAATGAGGGAATCACCATCAGATCAACCATGGTCTTCGCGAACGGTGGGGCAGGATTGAAAGGACCACTGATGCAATGTATCATATATTTCCGTTTGTTCCAAGAAAACCCCCCTTCTCTCCCAGTGTCCCATACTGGTGGGGAGTGAATCACCTCCTCCTGTTCCTGCGTAATAGGATCCTTGGGCCTCACTAGCCTCCAGAGTTCCCTGTGCCCCAGTTTTGAGCAGTTGAATAACTGGCTCCTGTTCCTGTGTCCAAGTCTCGAACAGTTGAGTGACTGCCTCCTGTCCCTGTGCCCCAGTTTCAAGCAGTTGAGTGACTGCCTCCTGATCCCAAGTTTGTGAAAATACATGTCCTCCTCCTGCTCCTAATTAACAGGTTCCAATAGCTCTGTGCTCACCTGCTGCTCCTGTGGAATGGAGCTGAGGGACTGAATGGCCTCTTCACATTCTTTACAGCTTTTTTCTTTACTAAAGGCCTTTCCCCTGTTTCTGTAAAACACCATCAAATTCTGAATGATGTATTTTTGTATTTGACTCTCTGTAATTGAGCAAACAAGCCGACTGGCAGAATTCAGAAGCTGAATGGCCTCCTCCTGTTCCCGTGTTATACACTGAAGAGTCAATAGACTCTCAGAGATGTACAGCAAGGAAAAAGATCGTTCGGTCTGGTCATCCATACCGCCAAATATGCTAAATTAATCTCGCACCCTTGCCAGAAATTGGCCCAGCTCCCTCTACACACTTCCCATGCATATATCCATCCAAATGCCTTTTAAATGGTGTAACTGTACCTGCCTCCACCACCTTCTTTGTCTGTTCAATCCATACACACAGCGGTCTCTGTGTGAAAATATTGTCACTCATGTCCCTTTTTAAATCTTTCTCCTCTCACCTTAAATCTTTGTCTTCTAATTTTGGACTCGTCTATCCTGGGAAAAGAAATTGACTGTTTACCTTATCTATGGCCCTCATGATTTTATAAACTCCTTTAATGACCCCCCTCAGCCTCAAATCTTGAAAATAGCCCCAGCCTATTCAAACTCTCACTGTAACTCTGACCCTCCAAACCCTGCAACATTCTTTTAAATCTCTTCTGCACCCTTTCAATTTTGACAATGCCTTTATGACAACAGGGAGACCAGAATTAAAGGCAATATTACAAAAGTGGCCAAACCAATGTCCTGTACAGATTTAACATGTCATGCAAATGCTTCGACTCAAAGCACGCACCAATAAAGGGAAGATCACCAAATGCCTTCATCACTGCGCTGTCTACCTGTGACAGCACTGTCAAGGAACGGAGAACCTGCACCACTAGGCTAGCTTTGCTGCCTCACAGGGCAGTGACCTGGGTTTAATTCCATCCTTGAATGACTGGCTGTGTGGAGTTTGTACATTCTCCCCATGTCTGCGTGAGTTTCATCTGGGTGCTATGTTTTACTCTGACAGTATAAGAATATACAGATAAGGGTAGATTGGCCATGCTAAATTGCGCACCGTACCCAGGGATGTGTAGGGGAGGTGGATTAGCCATGGGCAATGCAGGCTTAGAGGGATAGGGCAGGGGTTTGTCCAGTGGGATACTGTTTCGAGGTTCGGTGTGGCCTTGATGGGCCGAAAAGCCTGTTTCCTAACTCTAGGGATTCGATCATTTCTATGGAGTTCTCCTTCACTGGCCGCTTTTGACAGGGCACTACCTGTAAGTCTTACCTTGATTTGTCTTGCCAAAATGCAACACCTCATATGTAACTAAAATATACTCTATCTGCCACTCCTCGGTTCACCTAAAAAGGTCCCATTATCGTCTGAGAGATCATTCTTCACTGTCGACAACACCACCAAATTTGGAATTATCTACAAACTTACTGACCATACTTCATAAACTCAAATGTAAATGATTTGTATCAGTGACAAAAGGCAGTAGACCCCCTATTGATCTTTGCGGCATGCCACTGGTCTCAGGTCTCCACGTTTAATGAACAAATGTCCACTGTCACGCTCTGTCTCCAATATTCAAGAAAATTTCGGATCTAAATGGCGAGTTCTCCCTGGATCCGAGGAAGTCTAACCTTGCTAACCAGTCTACCATGTAGAACATTTTGGTAATCTTACTGAGTTCCATAAAGACAACATCCACTGTCCTGTCTTCATCAATCATCTTCATCACTTCCTCAAAAGATTACACCGAGTCAGTGAGACGTGATCTCCAATGTACAAAGCCCTCTTCAGTCCTTGTCTTTTCAAATGCATGTACATCCTTTCCAACAAAATCCCCTCCAACAATTTAGTCACCATTGACGTCAGGCTCAGCGATCTATGGTTACCTGTTTTTTTCCCCTTACTTTTTAAATAATGGCACTATGTTCGCAGCCCTCCAGTCTTTTGACACCTCACCTGTCGAAATCAATGATACAAATATATCAGCAAAATGCTGACCAATTTCTTTCCTAGCTTCTCACAAACATTTGGGATACAACTGATCAGGTCCCAGGGATTAGTTCACCTTTATGTGTTTTAAAATGTCAAACACCTCCTTGTAATATAGACACCTTTCAATGTTTCACTATATATTTATTCATTCTCTCGCTCTTGGAACCTCCTCCTCATTAAATACTGAGGAGAAATGTTTGTTTCGTATCCCTCCAATCTCGGGTGGTTCCACACATAGGTAGCCTTACTGATCTTTAAGGGGCCCTGTTCTCTCCCTAGTTAATCTTTTACCATTAAAGGATTTGTAGAATTTCTTCAATGCCTCGTTAACCCTATTTCTAAAGCCATCTCATGTCCACATTTTTCTGGCCCGAATTCCCCGTTGACTATACACTTATTGCCCTTACACACCTCTCTGGATTCACTTGATCTCAGCTCTGTTTACCTGACATATGCCTCCTTCCTTACCTTGACGATAACATCAATATATCTGGCTATCCAGCACTCCCTGAACTCACTAGCCTTGCCCCACTCACTAATAGGAACACGTTGGCTCTGGACTCTCTGTAACCACATTTTGATGCCCTTGCATTTACCAACCATCCCTTCACCTGTGAATAGGGTATTCCAATCAGCCTTTCACAGGGCACACCTAACATTTTCAAGATTGGCCTTGTTCAAAGTTAGAACTTTAATGTTGACATCAGGTATTTCCTATTCCACAACTAATTTAAAACTAATATTTATGCGTAAGAGACTTGAAAGTTAAATCAACACTTCCTGCCCCCCTATAACGGGCTCGAAAGTCTGACTAGGCTCCTTCTGTCCCTCTGTAATAGACTCAAGAGGCTTAATGGTCTCCTCCAGTTCTTCTAAACACACTCTAGAGGCTGCATGGCCTCCTCCTGTCCCTGTGTAACAGATCCGAGACACAGTAATCCGTGGATTACGAGCAGCCGTTAAACTGTATCTGATGGAGGTCCATCCTTTCTCAGATACAGAAACACAGACAACACAATGTACTGCAGGTGCCCTCTCAGTTACACTTTATGCAGCTGCAGCAACACATCTCTTTGTTCTGAATGATTCTGTTGACAAAATGTGCCAATATTCCAGCTTTCCACCTTTTCAAGTAGCAACAGGCTAATATGGGCTGCATGGTCTTCTCTTCTCCCTCTGTAAGAGGCCCATTGGGAGAGAATTTCTTTGGCCTGTTCCTGAGCAGCAGTCCCAATGCTCTATCTCAAGTTTATGAAAGGATTTCATAACAGGGCATTAAAACCAGGAGTGGCCGCACACTGGTCAATAAGCACCGTATTTTGTGTTCAGGTATCTAGAAACTTGCCCACCCTCCCCTTTTTTATGCAGTCGATCTGTTATTTTATAACTGCCTCCTTTCATAAACAGAATGGAACATACATAGACCCCTGCAGTGTTCTGTTAATACTCTCATATACAAGGAAAAAAAGATATAAAATATTGAAAGATTTATGGTCCATCCCTCAGCATCCCTCATCCATTCCATCCAAAACCAGTATATGAAAAGTGATGTATTGAACTGGTTAACTGAGCCTATTTTTTCAGTGACTGCGATTAATGCCAATCTCCATGGATTCTAATTATCCCAGTGGAGGGTTTCCATCTTTTAATGATAAATGGGCTCCGTTCAATGTGTTATCCCATAACCTGAGCAGAGCATCACCGACAGCACTGACAGGGATCAGCAGATCCAGAGAGAAGGGGAGGGGAAATCAGAATCTGAGAACATGAGACTGGAATGTTCCAACAATGGATCAGAATTTCAGAATGTTAGACTGAAATATTCCAACAATGGATCAGAATCTGAGAACATTAGACAGGAATATTCCAACAATAGACAGGAGCTTATCCGATTATGTTTGGTATCTTTCTGCATTTGATTGGATGTCATTATCATTGCGGATCTATTACGCTCTTCTCATTAGTCAATACTTTTATTATCCCTTCCTGGCTATCGTTGGTGTTCCTGGTGAGTGTCACTATCCAGATTTTGTTTTCTATAAACCAGTTATGAATGTATTATTGTTATTTCATATCGTCTAGACTTCCTGCCACTATTATTGTTCCAATCCAATCTCTCAATCTAGATATTCACTCTACAGACCACTGCTAACTGCAACAATGAACGTGTTCAATTACTGTCTCCCTCTCTGCTCTGACAGTGTTACTCACGGATCTCTGTGTTTAACTATTCAGTTTCAGGGGAGAATCATAATGCATCGTATCATTGCCTTTGCTGTTAAGAGCATGGAGGTCACTGTCTACTGTTCTAGTTACAAACTCCACTTCCTTCCACTGTCTCCATCCCATCCCTGGCCAATATCTGCAGTTGAAGCAGACAAGTCACAACTTTGAGATCCCTTTGACAATGAGCTGATTCTTGACACCATTCCCTGACATTTCTAACTGAACTACTCACTACTCCAGAATATATCTCACTGGTTTATTCCATCTGCTGTTTGAACTTTGAGCTATGAAATACAGGCTTAATGAAGCCAATAATCTGCTGCTGATGCTCCCGGCTTCAAACCTGCCGAAGCAAATCTGATTCGAACTCACACCAAACACCCATCCATCTGTCATTCATGTGCTTGCGGATGTGTATTGCTGTTTTGTCTGGCAATGGCTTTATTTTAACATTCTCAAACACTTTACCTCATCTGTCCATGAAACTTCCCTCGTTCTCTCTATTGATAAACAAAAAGCCTGCCAGCTGTTCTTACTTAAAATTGTTTTCTCCAGGTGCGTTCTTTCTCAAACAATGAGTTTCGCATTCAACCACGCCTATCGCGCACACTCTCTCAGTCTCTGATGAACACACAGAGAGAGCAAACCTTCCCATTATCGGCAGTAATCTGATGCGAGTATAGTTAGCATATGTTAGTAAAGTTTGCACTATTCTCCAGATAGTACAGTTCACTGAGCAACACACTAGCATGGTGTGCACATCTCTCCATGCTGGGCTGTCATCTTGTCCCAGTTTATGATTGTTTGTGGTGTTCTGTGAAGCAGATTCAGAATTTGATGTAACAAACCATTCCAGCTGATCTGACAATGCCTGTATTCAATGTTCTCATTCTTGTAATTTTACTCACGAAGATCTCACTTCTGCAGTTAGTCCCACTGCCCTGTCCTTTTCCCCATATTTACACAATATCTTTTCAGTTAATTAACTGCCTGTTTCTGTCTTTAATGTGAATCTCTCTGCCCCTTTGTATCTTTCCCTGGCCTTGGGTTTTGTCTCCCTAGTGTATCGAGTGCTGGCATTGTGTAGCTCCGAAATAATGAAATGGCGTGTGTCAGGCTGTTGTTCACTTCCCGGTGAGTCCCATGTGATGGTTCATGGACAGGTGTGTTTCAGAAGTTATGAGAAACATCCTTGTAACTTGGTGTGTACCTGTGGCTGTCCCTCTTAGGTGACCATGCGATCCGTAACACGAGGAAGACCACTGAGTGAAGGACCAGGTATCTAAATTGCCTGACAATGCTGTCACTTTTTAAATAAAAGGTTATTTTCTCCTTATTTTTAGTAAGAGATCTTAAAGGCCAAACTTCCTACTGAAAACGGCTCAAGTAAATAACATACGGGGGTTTTAGGGTTTTTAATAAATAGTGGTAACAATGGCCATCTCGCATAGACCAGGCTTTCTAGGTTTCTTTTCATTGTAGCTGTAACAATCACCGGGTGGTTGGGGTCCCAGAACGGGTGTAAGTTTTAGTAAATTATCCCTAGCTGCTATTCTCTCTGCAAGCTCACTTGATGCTCTTTCCTCCTGGATTGGAGAACTGTATGCAAGAATGCATGTTTGAATGTTCCTTTTTGCCAAGGTGTGTGTTTAGGTGATTGTAGTATATTGGAACAGTTCATTTGTAGAACGTACTGTATCCATTATTCAGTTAATGTTTCCAATAGTTAAGTTAGTCTAAATTCCTCTTCATTGTGAATGGATTTTGATTAGAGTGCTTAAATACATTGTGTTTTGCTTTATGGTGAGTGGTTTGACGAGTACCATCACATCTGGAACACCCACGTCACAACTACCTTTAAAATAAGAAAAGGTTCGCAACCAAGCTACCCTCCTAAACTAGTTTGAGTCAGTCTGGTTGGTCTATTGCAAACTGGGGACTTTTGTCTGGTACTAAATCGATAATACCAAATTGGGTTTAGAATTACAATCCCTACAGTCCGCAAACAGGCCATTCGACCCAACAAGTCTACACCGACCCTCCGAGGAGTAACCTACCCAGACCCATTCCTCTACCCTATTATTACACATTTACCGCGATTAAGGCTCCTAACCCACACATCCCTGAAAACTACAAACAATTTAGCATAGCCAATTCACCTGACATGCACACTTTTGGATTGTGGGAGGAAACTAGAGAATCCAGAATAAGCTCATGCAGACACTGGAGAGTATGCACTGGGAGGCAATTGGGTTCAAAGGACCCGTATGGTAGTTGTTAGTGTCTTTACTTCTGGATGTTGAATTCGGTTGGTTTAAACAGTGTGTTGAGTATAAAGACAATTTCAGTCACTAAGAGTTCTCTGGATGTGGAAGAAGTAAAGTTAGGGGTAATGAAGGGAAGCTGTAGAAATTGACAGACAAGCTGGAGTTGGGGCTGTGTTTGTCTGTGCGAAAATGAGAGATAATTACAGCTATAGCTCGGCAATTACATTTGGTGGAACCGCCATCAGAGTCTTTGGAAATGGCTAGAATTCAATTTCAAATGAGGTACTTTGGACATGAAAAGGATTTGAAACAGTTTGAATTATGATTAAAAGTAGAAATAAAAGAAAAGGAAATGAAGACGAAAGAGAGAAAAAAGAGAGAAGAAAAGCAGAGAGTTTCAACTTCAAAAGTTAGTAATTAGAGAGGAAAGTTGACATAGAAGGTGGAGATGAAGGCAGACAGTCGGCTGGATAAGGAGGATAGTGAGGATGAGCAACCCTATATAGCCAAAGGTCTGATGGGGATCTGTTTAAATACATCCAGGTATTATCTACATTTGATGAGAATGATGGAGGAAGCCTTTTTAATATCATTTCAGAATGTGGCTAAACAAATATAGTTGCCAGAGAACATATGGATTGAGTTGATTCAAACAAAGCTGATAGGCATTTGCATCCCTATCAGAGGAGGTATCTGCTGAGTATGAGGAGGTAAAGAAAGCTATTTGAAGTGCATATGAGCTTGTGCCAGATGCTGACAGACAGTGTTTCAGGAATCTAAAATAGCATGCCTGGTTAAACGCACTTTGTGTTTGAAAGGATCAAACAAATTTTGAAAGGTGGAGAATGGTATTAAAACAGAGCAAACCTATGACCCTTAGAGAGATTCTTATTTTCGAGAAGTTCAACAATTTACTTCCTGCAGTCATGAGAACTCATGTGGAAGAGCAGAGAGTAACAATGGGAAGGTTAGAAGCTAAAATGGCTGATGATGATGATTGAGTTCAGAAATCAAAGTTTGGTTTCTGTGAGAGATTGAGAAGAATGTGTGAGATATTCTTAGAACATATCCCTGTGAGAGTAAGGTTTACTGGCATAGGCCAGGAGTAGCAGGTAAAGAGGTTACAGCATTAAGAGGTAAAGAAGGATGTAATTCTTTTATGCTGAGACATGAGGAGCTATGTCATTCAGAAGGACTATTGGAGAGATGGGAATTGCTCCATTATGTAACGTGTGATTGGACTGTCTAATGGAAACATCAACAGATTTATTCCACAATGGAGAAGGAGGCCTTGAGCTTGGTGTTGGCGTTACAACATTTCAGCATTTAAATTGCAAATAACGTATCTGAGACAAATCGTTTTCACTGATCGTAACCCCTTCAAGTTTTGGAGAAGTTTTGGGAGAAAAATACCAGTCTGTGTCGACTGAGCTTATTATTTCCGCCATTAATATGAAACTATGCATGTGACAGGATTAGAAAACCTAAGTTTTGACACGTTGTGGAAACTTGAGTGAAGAAAGACAAAGGCATTCTGTGGCAGGAGTAAAACGACTGAAATCGAATCTCGTTGTGAACATTTGTATACTCAGAGTCAATGTAATATATATGCATTGGAGTCAATAGACGATAGACAATAGGTGCAGGGGTAGGCCATTCTGCCCTTCGAGCCTGCACCACCATTCAATATGGCTGATCATCCCTAATCAGTATCCTCTTCCTGCCTTATCTACGTAACCCTTGATTCCACTCTCTTTGAGAGCTCTATCCAACTCTTTCTTAAATGAATCCAGAGACTGGGCCTCCACTGCCCGCTGGGGCAGAGCATTCCACACAGCCACCACTCTCTGGGAGAAGAAGTTTCTCCTTATCTCTGTCCTAAATGGTCTTCCCTGTATTTGTAAACTGTGTCCTCTGGTTTGGCACTCACCCATCAGCAGAAATATGTTTCCTGCTGCCAGAGTGTCCAATCCTTTCACAATCTTATATGTCTCAATCAAATCCCCTCTTAGTCTTCTAAACTCAAGGGTAAACAAGCCCAGTCACTTCAGTGAAAGGTAATCCCGCCATTCCCGCCAGTCAACTCATAGAGGAAGATTAGGAGGTCGAAAATGAATCCCTTTTTGTATATTGATGGATCATTTTATGAAAGGTGGAGTTGTGAGTATACTATCACTATAAAAAGGTTATTCTATCTTGGGATTTTTTTTTGAAGAGAGGTTAGAAAGACAGAGGTGCAGAACTGCTGTCTGAAAACAGTTTAAGTAAATAATTGAGAAAGCCTTTAGGTTTTATTAAAACATTGGTAACAATGGAAGGGCAGCAGCCAGCTCTCCCAGACCAGGTTTTCTCGGTTTGCTTTTAGCTGCAGCATTCAGAAGCTGTTGGAGATCCCGGAAAGGGTTGGAAGTTTCAATACATGATCCCCAGCTGCTTTTCTCTCTGAGATTTCTGTTAATGTTGGTATCTCTTCGATCGGAAAACTGCATTAAGGATCTGTATTTGAATATATCTTTGTGCCAAGCAGTGTATACCAAGAAGGTACTGTATCTATTGTTTGTGTAAGTGTTCAAACATATAAGTTATTTCAAAATGTTCATTTCTTTAATTGTGTTTTAACTAAAGCATTTGATTATATTATATTTTGCTTAATGTCGAGTGGTTTGACCAATCACAACATATCTGGAACGCAAACTTCACATCTATTTTTAAAATAAGGAAATGTTTGGGTCTAAGCGACCTTGTTAAAATATTTTGCAGGGATCTGGTCTGGTCCACAACACTTATAGATGAGGAGTTTCTGACTGACTCTTATTGAAAATTTAGTGGAGGGGTTGGGGATGGTTTGCTGGAGGTTGTGCTGTGTGCTGCCTGAGACATGAGGATTTGTTGACCCATCTTTGGGTGGAGCCTGGGGACTGTAGTTACAGCATCTGGGTCAGTAACATGAGCAACAAATGGAGTAAAGGTTACAGAGTGGGGAAACTCTGAAAACACAGAGTTAGTGTATGTGTGGACAGGGATCTGTTGGACCCACCCGAGTTTTCCATTAACAGCCTCGCAAACTACACTTAATCCAGGAGCAGAGTGTGAGGGGACACTTACTGAACAAGGAGCTGGTCACAGAGCAGTGTCACCTCCTTTACCACGTCCTGCAGCTTTACCCCAGGGGAAAGGACGGTGCTGCCAGTGGCTGTTCGGGTCACAGTTTCATTCAGCTTCTCTGTTCTGGAACTTTCCAAGCAGGACTGGGTGACATAGCCATCATCTCCCAGTATGTTGCCATCAATGTAACCATTCGGTGATGGAGGATATCTATGGTGGATGAGGTAAATATATCGTTTCCCCCACAGCAGGGAGCTGCCGGGTGTATCCAGTATAATGGGATTCCCGATGGTGTACATGGCATCTGCAGAGTACCCATGTCAATGGGGAGAGGTAGAGGAACTGAAGGAGCTCTCTCTCTGTTAATGTTACCGTGTGTCCATGCACAGTACACCATGTAGGTGAATACCTCTGTCCTGACAGCAGCCATAGTTCCTTCATTCACAAGCAGACAGCATTCCCATCGTCTTCGGGTCTCCATGCAGAAATGAATGAATGTATCTTGGATAAAGGCCGACCCCTAAATACATGTTTGAAAACAGCATCCCCATCACCAATCAAACACTTCAAAGCATTTCATGTGTACGGTGAGCAATGGGGTCACTTGGAGTGTCTGGGAGCAGACGATCAGGGATGGAGCAAAACCTCCCATGTCTGAACGGGGCTGAGTGAACCCCCCAGTACACAGTATCATGAAGTCCTGTAATCCCTCTCCATTTCAGTAACATACTGCCTTCCATTATTCCTGTAAATGGAATGACAGATGATATCATGTTATATTGCACCTGCCAAATTATTCTCCATTGCCTTTACCTCTCTGTATCTATCTGTAGACCCTCCACCCTCTCTTGATAATTTAATCTCTTGTTTATCACAGCAACATGACCAAACTCAGTATCTCTATATCTGTTCCCTCCTCCTGATCATTGATATAGATTGTAAATAGTGGAGGACCCAGCACTGGTCACTGTGTGACTCCACTGGTGACGTTCTGTCAAACTGATTAAGACTGATGTATCTGGAGTGCCTGCTTCCTGTTTGATACACAGTCCTCTCCCATTACTGTGTAACACAGTGGAAAAGCTGAATATGAATGAGGAGAATCAGTCAGGAATCCAACCCCTCGAATCTGCTCCGCCATGGAATACAATCATGGCTGATGTCATCGCAGCCTCTGTTCCACATCCCTGCTATCTCTTGATCGTCAAACTCTAGTCTCTTGTTGGAGATTGCGGCTGATAAAAAAAATATCCACTCCACATATACACTTTCAATTATATTTCACATCTTACAGACCTCAATGAGCTCTCCTTTCATTCTTATAAAATCGAGAGTATAGGCCTGAACTGCTCAATTTCTCTTCATAAGACAAACACTTCAAATATGGAATATTTCTAATGAAGCTCTTCTGAATTGTCTCCAATGGAAATACCTCATTCTGCAGGACACCCAAACTGTACTCCAGTTACAGCCTCACTAATGCCTTGCATAGCTATAGCAACAATCCCTACCTTTCTACTCTAACCTTTTACACATAACCGATGAAGTTATACTTGCATTTCTCAGTATTTGAAGTACCCGCACGCAAGTTTTCTGTGATATGCAAGCAGGCACCCAGATCCCTCTGCACTTAAGCACTTTGAAGTTTCTCTCCATTTAGATAATAATTTGCCTTTTTATTAGGCTGGCCAACTTGAATAACCCCATATTTATCCACTTTAATTTTCATTGCCAAATGTTTGCCCATTCACTCAACCTATTCATAGAGTTTTTAAATCTCTTGCATCATCATTCCGAAGCAATTTCCCACCAATGTTAGTGTCATCTGAAAATGTAGCTATAGTATTTTCTATCCCGTCAACCGAGTAATAATATCGATCCCAAATGGTTGAGGCATGAGAACTGAAATCTATGGCACCCAACAAATTGCATTTTCCAATATAAAATGATACATTTAATTCATCTGACTGCATTTTGTTAGTTAACCAAGCCTCCATCCAAGCTAATAAATTACTCCTAAACTGATGCTGTCTGATCTTACCACTCACTCTTTGGAGAAGCGACATATCCGATGCCTTCATGAAGACCAGATATATTCCATCTCCAGGATTCCCACTATCCACCTTGTTTGTCACATCTTTAAATAACTCAACAAAACACTTCAATCATGGTTTATCTTTTGTAAGACCATGTTGAGTCCGATGGTTTGAGGTTTATGTTTGCAAATGTTCTCAACAATGGATTCTAATAATTTGCCTTAAATTACAATACTTTATTGTTACATTTTACTCCCTAATGTATTCAGTTATTATAAGTTCTTTCCTTTTGAAAACCTTTACGTTTTCTTTGAATTCCTGTTTGATGGGCAAAAGGGTTTTACGAGAAGTGCTCCAATTGCTGCATAAGCGGTATGTGTCGCTGACTGGACTCATCATCCTGCTGGTGTACAAAATCGATGGGATGATGTCTTTCTGGCGTTACCATGTTGTCATCTCCAAGGCCACAATGAACACCTCCTGTTGATGCATTACAGGGGTGGGGGATTATGGAATCTTCCCGTTGCTGTGTAACATTTTGAGGGGCTGATGGGTCTTCTCATATTTCTCCATAATCGGTGGAGATACTAAACGGTCTCCTCATGTATTCCAGAGATGGGACGAAGGGAGCAATTGGTCTTCTCTTGTTCCCATGCAACAGACACGTGTCTGAATTACCTCCTCCTTTCTCATGAGAAAAGTCTCAGATAGTTTTTATCCTAACACATTTCCCTTGCAACAGATTCGGTGGGTCTGAATGGCCTCCTGTTATCCCAGGGTAACAATCTCCAGTCACTGTGTGACCACTTCCAGTTCCTATGTTACGGACTTGAGGAGGCTGAATGGACTGATCCTGTTGCTGTGTAACAGGATACTGGTGCAGCATGGCCTACTCTGGGTCCAGTGTTATAGATTCGAGGGGCTGATTGGCCTCCTCCTATAAATATACATCGGGCTTGAGGGGCTGAACAGTGTCGTCCTATTCTGGTGTAACAGGCTCGAAGTCCTGAATATCCTCCTGTTGTTCCTGTGTAACAGGCTGGAGAACGGAATGGATTCCCCCACGATCTGTGTAATTCTCTATGTTGAAATAAGATCATCCTATATTTTTGTAAACTCCAATGGCTATTGGATCAACCTGATCATCCTTTCGTTATAAGCTCGCATCTTCGTTGTAGGAATCAGCTGAGGGAACTACCTCTGAGCCGCTTCCAATATAACAGCATCCTTTCTTCATTGAAGAGACTACATCTGTACACACTACTCCAGATGTGATCTCACTAAGATCCTGGACAGCAGCAGCAATGCGTTACCAGTCTGCTGTAAGGTTCCCACCAAAGGTTAGAGCAGTCTCAGCTCTCTGGGGGAAATACAGAGCATTTATGAACGATCATTGTCCTTCTCTACTCCATCAGCATAACGGGAGATCTGGAGAAAATGTCACAATGATGCTTAAGAAGATCATAAATGATGTGGCAAGATGATCTCTACCATTAATCTCCCCAAATCCCACATCACTCAGATTCTCCAGAATCTAGTAAGGTGGAGTGCAAAAACAGCAAGGAGAAGGAAACATTGATGAGAGTAATATATCAAAGTAAAAGCTGCAATACAAATGCTGGACATGTTATAAAACGGTAAATGAGATAATAACATTTGTGGGTACTGCAGTAATAACGTACTGTTTACATTATATCTAAACTGTGTTAACCCAACTGAACGCTAATGCTGGGAAAAATGGATTTCATGAGCATGTGTTAGATGGTGGCATTAACATTTTGTCGAGCACGGAGCTAGAGATCAGGTTATTTAGAAATTGATGTTGAATGATCAAAAGAACTAATTGAACACTTTGCTGTAAAGGACCCTTTGGGAACAGTGACCACAATGCATTGGTTTCCTTTTATTCTGTTTGAGTAAACGGTAGTTTTTGTTTTATTTGAAGTAACTGTTATAAATCTGAATCATGCAAGACCTGAAAGTTTGAGGAGAAATTGGGGACTGCAGATGCTGGAGATCAGAGTCGAAGAGTGTGGTGCTGGAAGATCAGAGTCGAAGAGTGTGGTGCTGGAAAAGCACAGTCAGGCAGTGTACTAGGAGCAGGAGAATTGACGTTTTGGGCATAAGCCCTTCATCAGGAATGAGGCTTATGATGAAGGGGGCTGAGAGATAAATGAGAAGGCGGTGTGGCAGGAGGGAGGTAGCTAGGAATGCGATAGGTAGATGAAGGTGGGGTTGAAAGTGATAGGTGATGAAGGGAGACAGAACGCCTCATCTACTACATACATTAAAGCCAGTGTGGTCTTCTCTACATTGGTAAGGCAGGTGGATCATTTCAGAGAACATATCTGGGATAGCCACATTGACCAAGTCCACCGCCTTGTGGCTGAACACTTTAATTCCCCTTTCCACTCTGCCAAGGACGTGAGAGTCCTGGGCCTCCTCCATCGCCAAACCCTAACCACCCGAAGCATGGATGAAGAAATGTTCCTCTTCTACCTTGGGACCCTCCAACCACAGGGGATTAATGTAGGTTTCACCAGTTTCCCCATTTATCCTAACTCCACCTTATCCCAGTCCAATCTTCCAACTCAGCATCCTCCCCCCTTTTGAACGTTCCTATGTGTTCATCTTCCTTCCGATCAATCTGGTCCACCCGGCTCTCTGACCTAACCCTTTCAGCCTCACCTTCAACTATCTATTAGATCACAGGAATTAGCTTAGAAAAATGTCAAGTACCGTAGTAAGCCAGTAGATTCGGAGAAATATAGGAGCCAGCAACGGATGACCAAAAAAAGAAAATCAAAAAGCGAAAAAGCATACAAAAAAAGAAAAATATAAAGACTGCTAAAAAAAAGTACATCAGTGTATGAAACAAAAGTAAAAACAAGGTCAAATATGGAACAGTGGGTGTGCGGACAGAATAATTTATTGAAGACAACAGAGAAATCACAGGGAAAAGAAACAGTTTCTTTGTGTCTATCTTCAAGGCAGAATATCCAGAAATTCTCCCAGAAATACGAAGTGACCATGGGACTTGTGTCAGTAAAATCTAAGATCATTCTTATCAGTGTTGAGGTCATCTTTTAAAAGGAAGCTGGATTGAGTATTTATAAATCTGACAGATCAGATGTACTTCATACAAGAATTTCAGAGGAAGCAACAATAGACGTATTGATTGCATCGCAGATTATCACGTTGTTTTCCAATACATTCCCAAAAGATATCTGGCCAATCTGGATCATGCAAAGTTTATAAATATTATCCAACAGTTTAAGAAAGGATGAAGATGGAGAGTGGTGAACTACAGACCAGTAACTTGTCATCCGCGATCGGGTGTCTGTTGGGCTCGATTATAAAGAACGTGTTACTGGATATATAGAAGGTAATGGGAAAACTGGGGAGGATGATAATGCATCGATGAAACGAAAACCATAAGTGGCGAACATTTTTTGGAATGTTTGAAGATGATTCTTGTGGACGTAGGCAATGAGGAGCTAATGGATAACGTATAGTTGGATATTCAAGAGGATCTTTTTTAAGAACTCTCCCACTAACATCATAAGAAAAGTTAAAGTGAAAGGAATTGGGAAGAATTGGGCGGCACAGTGGCACAGCGCTTAGCACTGCTACCTCACAGCGCCAGAGACACGGTTTCAACTCCCACCTGAGGTGACTGACTGTGTGGAGTTTGCACATTCTCCCCGTGTCTGCGTAGGTTTCCTCTGGGTGTTCCGGTTTCCTCCCACAGTCCAAAGATGTGCAGGTCAGGTGAATTAGCCATGCTAAATTGCCCGTAGTGTTAGTTATGGGGTAAATGTAGGTGTATGGGTGGGTTGCGCTTCAGCGGGTCAGTGTGGACTTGTTGGGCCGAAGGGCCTGTTTCCACACTGTAACGCAGTGTAATCTAAACACAAGCAAATAGGAAACGAAAAATTAGGTTGATATTCATGTGAATGTAATTGAAATATAGAAGATGCCATGCGCCAGCTGCACAGAGTGTTGCTGAGACTAAACTGAGAGTATTGTGTACCGTTTGGAGTCCCAATCTAAGATAGAATATACTACAGACGAATTGCAAAAGGTATTCTCCAGATTAATCCCTAAAATGGCAAGATTGTCTGATGTGGAAACTCAGCCTGTGATCTCGAGTTTCAAAAGATGAGAGGTGATTTTAGTGAAACTAAGAAACACAGAGGGGAGACAACAACCGAGGGACATGGAGAAGTGCAAGCAACAGAGATGAGGGAGAATCCCATGATATTCTACACGGTCAAGTAGAACAGAATAATGAGGAAACAGTTAGTGTCCATTAGAAACCAAAGGGGCAATCAGTGTGTCAACCCGGAGAACATTGATAGATTGTTACATGTAAAAATCAGAGCTGATTTCCTTGGGAGAAGGAGGATGCAGGTACAGAATTCGAGAAGATGGACTGGAAAGCTCTTGGAAAGAGATTGATGTAAAATACGAGCGGTTTGAGGCTTTGTCTGGTCTAAAATTGGACCAATCTGCAGGTCTGGATAATGTTGGAGTCAAGGGAGGAAAGACGCTGACTGGAAATTTTAATTAGAATCTGACAATAGGGGAGGTGCCAGAGGACTGGAGAACAGCTATTATGATTGCACTTCACAGTAAGGGTGGTAGAGATAGACCAGAAAACTATAAACGAGCGAGTATTAAATCTACTGGAAACTACTGGAGAAAATAACGAAGGAGAAAATTGAACTCCAATCAGAATGGCAAGGCTTGATCAGGGATAATCATCATGACTTTATCACAGTGAAGTCACACTAATGGAGTTGATTCAATTAGTTTGAGGAGGTCGCTTATTTAGTTTTGATGCAATGCCATTGACAAAGTTCCGCATGGGAAACTGAAAAAAATAAAGTAAAATCTCAGAGTATCAAGGATAACTTGAAAAGTTACAGCGAAAATTGTCTTAGAGTCAGGAGGCAGAGGGTGGTTGGAGAAGGCTGTTTGTGTGACTGGAGACCTGTGTCCCCTGGTGTAACACAGGGATTAGTGCTGTGTCCCTTATTGTTTGTAGCATTCATAAATGGTATAGATATGAATCTGGAGGGGGGGGGGGGTGGAGGGGTGGGAGTTGTGATAAGTAAGTTTGTGTTTGACACAAAGATTGGCCGGGTGTTTGGTAGTGAGGAGGAAGTTCTGATTTTACAGGAAAATACAAGTGGAATGATTAGATGGGCAGATCAATGGCAGATGGAATGTGATCCTGATAAGTATGAGGTGATGTACTTTGGAAGGAGGAACCAGACATGGGGTGTACACAATGATTGGCAGCACACTTGGGAGCTCACAGAGTGTTTCTCCACACATCCCTGAATGTGACTGAACAGGGTAATGGACTAGTTAAGAATTGAACTTTGGGTGTAGCGTTTATTAATCAGGGAGTATATTATAAGTGTTATACAGGCCTTGGTTTAGTCCATGATGGAGTACTGTATGTCATTCTGGGAGCCTCATTACAGGAAGGATGTGATTGTACTGGAGTGGGTTGCAGAGGAGATTCACCAGGATATTCCCTGGAATGGGGCATATCAGCTATGGAGAGAGGCTGGATAAGCTCAGGTTTTTTTACTTTGGTGCAGAGAGGCTGAGGGGGATGTGATTCAGAAGGATAAGTTAACAAGGGGCATGGACAGGGTGGATAGACAGCAACTGTTCCTTTTAGACAGAGGGTCAAGAACAAGGGAGCACATCTTAAAGTGAAGGGTGTGACGTTCAGAGACGATTTAAAGATTACTTTTTTTTCACCCAGAGGGTGTTGAGGTCTGGAATGTACTTCCTGAGAGGGGAGTTATCACGGCTAACCTCTCAATCGTTAAGTGTACTTGGACGAGCACTTGGAAGTGTCATGACATTCCAGGCTGTGTGCCTGGTGTTGGAAAGTGGGACTAATATAGATCGGGCTGTATTTCTGTTGGTACAGAACGATGCTCCTGTGCGTGTATGATGTGGAGCTGAGCAGCTTGACACAAGAATTGAGAGGTTTCTGAAGATAATGTTCACAAAGGTTATAAGAGTGAACTGTTATAGCTTGTCAAATTATGTCAATGTGAGAAGTATGAAAAAAACAGTGCGGGTTCCTTCTAGTTTGAAACCAGAGAATGGAGAATGGGGAACAGGGAAATGGGAAAACTATGAATCCACTGCTTCAGTTCTGTCTTCACAGAACTTTCTGACAATACCAGGAAAGTCCAGTGAGGGAAACGAAATAGTACATGGAATATAGAACATAGTAAGTAAATGGTTTGGGAGAAATTATTGGAACTGAAAATAATGGTCATAGACAACACTAACATAGATTTATGAAACGGGCATTATGTTTGAGAAACAGACTGGGAGACAAATGAAAGAGAAGCAATGGATGTAAAACACGTGGATTTTCAGAAAAAAAATGTTGATAAACCTCCCAGCCTAGTTTGCAAAATCAAATCTTCGTGGTTTGGGTGAATATATGGCCATGCTTCTAGAATGGGACAGCAAGCAGGAAACAGTGAATAGAAATAAACAGACACGTAAAGCAACAGCCTGACATTGTATTTAAGGTATGGTTCTGTGAGTATGACTATACCCCTGACACCCCATAACCTTCCCCGGATATCTCCTCTCTCACCAGCAGGACATACACAACAGAAATGGCGGCACAGTGGGATACAGTTGGAAGGGAATTGCGATGGGAGTCCTCAACAGTGACCTGTATCCCATGAAGTCTCATGGCGTTAGTTTGCACATGGGAAAGGCAATCTCCTGCTGATTACCATGTACCAGCCTCTCCCAACTGATGAGTCAGTACTCCTCTATGCTGATCAACACTTGGAGGAAGCTCTGAGGGTGGCAAGGGCACAAAACGTACTTTGGGTGAGGGATTTCAATGTCCACCATCAAGAGTAGCTCAGCTGCAGCAGTACGGATTGAGCTGGTCGGGTCCTAAAGGATATAACTGATAGACTGGGTCTATGGCAGGTGGTGAAGGAACCCACAAGAGGGAAAAGCCATATTTGACCACAGCCTTACTAATCTGCCAGTTGCACAAGTATCTGTCCATGACAGTGTCGGGTAAGAGTAACCACTGCATAGTCATTGTGGAGACAAAGTTACACCTTCACATTGAGAATAACCTCCATCATTTGGGTGGCACTATCACCGTGCTAAATGGGACAGACTTCAAACAAATCTAGCAGCTCAAATCTGGGTTTCCATAAAGTGTTGTGGGGCATCGATAGCAGCAGAACTGTACTCAACCACAACCTCATGGCCTGGCATATCCCCCTCACAACAATTACCATCAAGACAGAGGATCAACCTTGATTCAAGAGAGTGTGCAGGAGGGCAGGAGCAGCACCGGGCATACCTGAAAATGAGGTGCCAGCCTGATGAAGCCACCAACCAGGACTGCTTGTGCACAAAACAGCACAAGCGGGAAGTGACAGACAGGCTAAGTGATTCCACAAGCAACGGTTCAGGTCTCTGCAGTCCTTCCACTTCTCGTTGAGAATAGTTATGGACAATTAAACAAGTCATTGGAGGAGGAGATTCCACAAGTATCCCCATCCTTAATGATGGAAGAGACCAGCACTTCAGTGCAAAAGATAACGTTTATGCATTCGCAATAATCTTCAGTCAGAAGTGCTGAGTGGATGATGCACCTCAGCCTCCTCCAGTCGTCCTCAGCAATTCAGTTACCAGCCATCAGCCAATTTGGTTCAGTCCACGCTATATCCAGATTCAGTTGGAGACACTTGATACTCCAGAGGGTACATACTCTGACAACACTCTGGCAATAGTACTGAAAAGTTGTGCTCCAGACCTTGTCACTGACCTAGCAAAGCTGTTCCAATACAGTTACAACAATGACATTTCCCTGATTACGTCGAAAATTACCCCAAGTAACCCCGGTGCATAAAAAGCAGAACAAATCCAATCCGGCCAATTACCACCCCATCAGTCTACTCTCGATCATCAGTAAAGTGGTGGAAGGTCTTAGTGGTTTCAAGCAGCACCTGCTCAGGAATAACCTGGTCAAGACGCTCAGTTTGGGCTCCACCAGGGCCACTCAGCTCCTGACCTCATTACCGTGGTTCAAACATGGACAAAAGAGCTGAATTCCAGAGGTGGGGTGAGAGTGATAGCCCTTTAAAACAAGGCTGCCTTCGCCCAAGTGTGGTATCAAGGGGCCTTAGCAACACTGGAATCAATGGATATCAGGGGCAAACTCCCCTCTGGTAAGAATCATACCAGACACGTAGGAAGATGGTTATGGTTGATAAAGTCAGTCAACTCAGCTCCAGGGCAAGTCTGTAGGAGTCCCTCGGGCAGAGGCCTAGGCCCAAATATCTTCAGGGCTGCTTGAGCAATGACCTTGCCTCCATTTTAAGGTCAGAAGTGGGGATGTTCGCCAATGATTGCACCATGTTCAGCAACATTTGTGGTTCTTCAGATACTGAAACAGGCCATGTCCAAATGCGACAAGATCTGGACAGTATCCAGGCTGACAAGTGGCAAGCAATATTCACGCCACACAAATGCCAGACCGTGAACATCATCACTAAAATACAATCTAACCTGCCCCTTGTCATTCAATGGTGTTACTATCACTGAATCCACAGTGGACTGCAGCGGTTCAACAAGGCAGCTCACTACCATCTTCTCAAGGGCAACTAGGGACAGGCAATAAATGCTGGCCCAGCCAGTCACACCCAGATTCAGGAAATACATGTTATTTAAATAAAATAACAGAGGAAGGTTGCTGGGATATCACAGAGATCAGTGCTCAGGCCCCATCTGTTCACAATACCCATTAAACATTTGGTTGCAGGAATCAAATACAATATATCCCAACCTGCTGACAGAACTAAAGGATGTTGGATTGTGAGTGGGTGAGGAGATTGTAAAAAAGCTTCAAGGTGACTAAGACAAGAGGAGTGAATGGGTAAATACGTGGCAGATGGAGAGCAATGTGGGAAGAGGTGACAGTGTGCCCTTTGGTGGGAACAATAGAATGGAACCCTATCGTTTGAAAAGGGATTGTTTGAAACATGTTGATCTACAAAGGGACGCTTGCTCCTTTTTGTTGTTTCCTTCTGCGCAGCCTCTGAGGTCCCTGCAGCGCAGTGAGGTCTGAACCCACAAGGCAATACTGGGAATGGCATTCACACGCTGCCCAGTGTACATAGACCTACCAAGTGGGGAGCTGTATCATTGCAAAGGATCTGGATCTCCCTGCAGACCAGTCACTGAAAACAATATTGCAGGAGCAGAAAGCAGTTAGGAAGGTAAATGGGGTGTTGACCTTCATTTCAGGAGGATTTGAGTCCAGGAGTAAGGGTGTCTTACTGCTGCTGTACAGGGCCTTAGTGAGACCCCATCTTGAACATTGTGCAATATTGTGTGCAGGTTTGGTCTCTGTACCTAATAAAGGGCAAACCTGACATTGAGGGAGAGCAGCGAAAGATGACCAGACCGATCTCTAGGATGACAGGCTTGCTGTGGGAGCAGAGTTTGGGGCGACTGGGCCTGTATTCCATGGGGTTTAGGAAAATGTGTGAAGATCTCAGTGAGATATATAAAACTCTGACAGGGTGAGACAGAATGTAGGCAGGGATGATAATTCCTCAGGCTGTGATGTCTAAAACAAGGGGCCACAGTATTAGATACAGACAGGCCATTCTGCACTGAGATGCCAATAAACGTCTGCCCTCAGAGACTGGGGAATGTGCTCGCACATGGAAACCAAGACACTGAATATAAATACAGGTTTAGAGACAGGAAAGGGATGGTGGGAGAGCAGGAGTACGGTGTGGAAATAAAGGTCGAGGTATCATTGTATTTAATTGGGAGCAAACTCGATGGACCAAAGGGACTACTGCACTTCCTATTTTATAGCTTCCCACGGTTAATCACATTAACGGATATATATATATATATGTGTGTGGGATAAGTGCATTGTGGAGATGTTTGAACATGAACGACAATGAGGACGGCTCAATGTGATGTATGGGCTACTCCATTCCTGATGTTTCTGGGCAGTCTGTGGGAAAGCTCTGTAAATGCTGTCACAAGCTCTCAGATGTTAGAAAGGAGGTTTCTGCAGGGTTAACAGGACTGTGTTTCCCGTTCCCTTTTTCCGATACTAAGGCTGGGGCCGGGTGTTCTGTTCCGGTTTATCCTTTTAAGACCTCAGAGCAGTTTGATACAATACAGTTTCTTGCTTGGCCGATTCAGAGATCATTGAAAAGTTTTATCACAAGTATATGTGTCTGCAGTCATAGATAATCATAGATAATCATAGATAACAGCCTCCAGTCTGACAAGTATCCTTCCACTAAACACTCTGCTTCCTACCATCAAGCCAACTGTGTGTCCAATTGGCCAGTTCCCCCAGCATTCCACGTGATGTAACCTTCCAGAGCAGCCTGCCATTGGAACCTTATCAAAGGCCTTACTGAAATCCATGGAGACTACGTCTACCACTCTGTCCTCGTCAACCTTCCTGGTCACTTCATCAAAGAACTCTAACAAATTTGGGAAGCATGATCTCTAACTCACAAGTCTATGCTGACTGCTCCGAATCAAACCCTGTGTAAGTAATGGGTGCAGTCAATGGTATGCTGTCCTTCATTGTAAGATGATTCGAGTACATAAGTAAAGCCATCTTCCTGCTGTTGTAGAGCCTTGCTGAGAGAGCATTTGGGGCACTCTCTACAGATTTGATCTCCTTTGTAAGGAATAGTCTCCTAACCACAGACACCAGTGATGGTAACATGAGGATAAAGTGAAGAAGCTGAGTGTTTAATCTTTAGAACTGTGAGAGACGAAGAAATGGTGATGCTGAAACACGAGGAGTGGCAGCGATCACTTATTTCCAAAAGACACATTGATAGGGTGAGAAATTCCATACCTTACCCAGGATTGATTGGTTTGATTTATTGTCACGTGTACCTCAGTACAGGGAAACACTTTGTTTATGAGCAGTGAAGCAGATAATAGTAAACATGGCCAGACAGATCATAGGGTGGAAATAGACTTGGGCAGAGTAAGGCATACAGGATACAGTGAACAGGACGTGCACTAGACGTGATCAACATGAACAAGATCAGCACAACTTGAACTGAGAGAGTCCATTCATCAGTCTAACGTGACCTTCCTAATAGTTTATATGCCTAAATTAACTGTGCAGTTGGCGAGTGAACCCGTACTGAACGTCAGGTTGCTCACAATCCCCAACAGCAGCCACAATACCTTCCATCTGAAACAGGTCGCTTTTCTCAACAGCTTCCACCCTGCACAGAGAACACCAGGCTGGCATCTCAGAGATGGAATATGCCTTCTTGAGACTTCACACAAGACATATGGCTTCCCTCCTCACCACTAGAAAACCACATTAAAGTCCCACGTGTGTATTATAAGCAACGGAGCCAGGAGGAACAACATGGAGCAGTCTGTCTGTGCAGCCTCTGCTCCACTTGGTCATCATGTTGGAGCATCATTCAGGAGACAGTGAGGACTGCCGATGCTGGAGATCAGAGTACAGTGTCGATTGCTGGAAAAGCACAGCAGCTCAGGCAGCATCCGAGGAGCTGGAGAATCGATGTTTCGGTCATAAGCCATTCATCAGGAATCAGCATCAATTGCCTCATTCTGTCCCTGTGTAAGTACGTTGAGGGGGGAATGGCCTCTTACTGTTCCTGTGAAAGTGACTCAAGGGGCTGAATGGCCTCATCCCATCGCTGTGTAAGTGAACCAAGGAACTGAATGGCTTCTTCCTCGTCCGATTGGACAGGGTCAAGGGCCGAATTGGCTTACCCCTGGTTCTTTTTGAAAGCTCGATGTACTGGTAAGTGTGATGATGCTGCAGTTTTAAGAGGTTATTTTGTCCGGGTTTCTTTTAAGAGGGAGATTGAACAACCATTACCAAGCTGGATAGTTAAGACCACTCGAGGAAACAACGAGAGAGGTCTTGTGTTTATTTTAATGCAGCCTGAATGGGTGTGGCCAGCTCTCACAGATTAGGATCTCTGGGTTTTGGTTTCTCAGTAACATCAGAAACTATTGGGGTCTCCACAGAGTTGGAAGCTTCAGTGAATGTCTCCTGCTACTTTCCCTGAGTTTTCTCTTGATTTTTTTTTAATTCCTGGATTAGAGAAATGTTTATGACATTCTGTGTCTGAATATTCCTTTCTGCCAAGGGCTGTGTTTATGGGATTTTCCTATATTGGAACAGTTCATTAGTAATAGTTCCTAGGTCTATTATTCTGTTAACTTGTCCAATAGAATTAAGTTATTCTAGATTCCTCTTTCTTTGATTTCATTTTATCTTTCGTGTTTCAATAAATGGTGTTTTGCTTCACACCAAGTACTTTGACCAGTCACATTGCGTCTAGAACAGACAATTTACATTTCCATTAAAATAAAAATAGAGTCTAGGCTACCGCCTTCAAATATTTTCCAGGCGCTCTGGTGTGGTCCATCACACTAGACTCCTTCTCTTTCTGAGTCATAGGCTGGAGGCACTGAATGGGCTGTCCCTGTTCTTCTCCAATAGTGTCAATGGGCTGAATGGCTTCCTCATACTCCTGTGAAACCAGCGTGAGGTGCCGAATGAACTCTTGTTTTACTGTGGCAATGTGCAATGACAGGCAGTGCTGGTAGATAAATGTTACCGACACTTTAACAGCACAAGTCTCAATGGAGTCTGGGTCTTGCTGCACACGGACACAGACTAGTTCAGGAGCTGACGGGGGACAAAATGTTCTGAACATTGTGGAATGTTCGGTGACCATCCCCACTTCTGATCTTATGGTGGGGAGGGTGAAGGTGGGGAGACATTGATGAAGCAGCTGAAGCTGTTTGTGAAGTGGAAGCTACCCTGAGGATCTCCCACAGAGGTGACCCAGGACTGAGATGATGAACATCTTCCTTTGTGCCATGATTGACTCCAAACACTGGAGAGGTTACTCTGATTCCCATTAAGTGCAGTTTTGTTAAGCTCCTTGATGTCAACAAAAGCCAACCACTGCCGTAATATCAGGGCCAGTCATTTTTTACCTGAACCCTTGTCTCAACTTCTTTTGTTCATATCAATAGGCCATGATATAGGAACAGCAAGTATTTTCTTCAAACAAATGCTTTTGAATGTCAGGATTTCACTTCTCAGGAGTGTTCTGGGAGCGAGATTACTGAAAGTATTTGAAGAGGAGGTCGATGGATATTGACCTGTCAGAGTGGTGTGGGCTATGAAGAATTGGGTATGAAAGATTATTTGAGACCAGGAGCAGATCAGTCACGATCTTAGTGAAGGATAAGGCAGGCTTGGGCGTGAACAACCTGCCCCTGTTTCTGATGTTCTTACATTCTGTTATTGGAGAGTTAGTGGGTGTTATTTTCATGGATGTTATGTTTTTGAATATTGCAGTCAGGAAGAGCAGATGATTTTGTGAGCCATCTCTGGGTGAGGTATATGGGCTGCATTCACAGTGAATCTGAGTCTACAACGTGACCAACAACTGAAGCACAAGTTGCAGAGAGGGGAAGCACTACAAAGAGAGATGAGGGGACTCTTTCATACCCGTGCCTGGATTTTCCAATTACATTTCCCAAATCACATCAAAGCGTGTGTGACGGTATTGAGAGGCTGAATGGTCTCCTCTGTTTCTGTGCACCAGGCCATAGGAGTAAGTGGCCTCCAACTGCTCCTGTCTAGCAGGTATGAGGGGCTGAATAGAACACAGAAACATGGGACTGAGGAGCAGGAGTGGGTCATTAGATATTTTGACCCTTCTCCACCAGGAATTAAGATTGTGGCTGATCAGGTTGGGGTCTCAGACCCACTTTCCTGTCTGTATCCCAATATCCGTGACTCACTTCTCAGTCAAATATTTAGTAATGCAGCTTTCAATCAATTAGAACATAGAGGCACAATAAACTTCCAGTGAAGAGAATTCCCACTTGAAAGGTCCTTTCAGAACTTTTCGTCATCCCTCTTATAGAATCAGAGAGTCATGCAGAACAGAAACAGACCCGTTAGTCCAATCTGTTCACTACGATCAGATATCAAATCTGATCTAGTCCCATTTGCCGGCATTTAGCCAATATCCCTCCTCTCAGATACTTTTTAAATGTTCGATTGTAACCGCCTTCAGCACCTCCTCTGACAGCACTTTCTGTACACACACCACGCTCTGTGTGAAACATTTATCTTCAGGTCCCTTCTAAATCATTCGTCCTCTCGCCTTCAACCTCCACCCTCTTGTTCTGGACTCCCCTAACCTGGAGAGCAGAACGTGGCTATTCAGAATATCCATGCCCCTGATGGTTTTATAAACTTCTATAATGTCACCCCTCCGCCTCTCACACTCCAGGGGGAAACACCCCAACCTAATCAGCCTCTCCCTAAAGCTCAAACCTCCAGTCCTGGGACATCTGTGTAAGTCATTTCTGCAGAAAACCGAGTTGTACGCAGTATTCTTAAAGTGGCCCCATCAACATCCTGTATAGATGCAACATACGACCACAACTCCTATATTCAATGCTCTGACTGATTAAGGCAAATGTGCCAAATGTGTTCTGCACCACTCTGTCTACCTGCAACTCCACTTTCAAGGAACAATGCACCTGCAGCCCTGTGTCCCTTTGTTTCACAACACGCCCCAGGACCTGACCATGAAGTATATAATGTCTACCCTGATTTGCCTTCCCAAAATGCAAAGCTTCAATTTATCTAAATTAAACTTCATCTGTTACTCCTTGACCCTTTGTCCCATCTAATTGCGGTCTTGTTGTACTCTGAGATAATCTACTACACCACCTTTCTGATGTCATCTGTAACCTTACTAACTATGGCCCCAATATTCACATCTAAATCCTTTACATAAATAATGAAATGCAGTGAACTCAGTACTGATTCTTACAGCACACTGCTGCTCACAAGCCTCCAGTCTGAAAAATACCCCTCGTCCTTCAAGCTAGTTGTGACTAGCTTCCTCTGTATCCCATGTGACTGAAACTTACTAATCTGTCTACCAATCAGAATGAAATATTAGCTATGAAGAGAGGCTGAGTATGTTAGGTTTATTTTCACTAGATAAAAGGAGATTGAGGGCGGGAACCTGATTAACGTTTGCAAAATCATGAAGGGGATAGCCAGGTTGGATAGAGACAAGCTTTTTCCCAGGTTGAAGGATTCAATAATGAGAGGTTGTGCTTTCAAAGTGAGAGGAGGAAAGTTTAAGGGGGATACACGCGGTAAGTACTTCACACAGAGGGTGGTGGACATTTGGAACGCGTTGCTAGCAGAGGTGGTAGAGGCAGGCACGGTCGATTCATTTAACATGCGACTGGACAGATGCATGAGTAGGTGGGGAGCAGAGGAAGACAGATGCTTAGGAATTGGCCGATAGATTTAGACACTACATTTGGATCGCCTCAGGCTTGGAGGGCGAAGGGCCTGTTCCTGGGCTGTAAATTTTCTTTGGTCTTTGTTCTTTAAATGAACATCTTGCTGAAGTCCATATAGACAATGTCTACCAAATTGCCTTCATCAATCGTCTTTGTCACCTCTTCAAAAAACTCAATCAAATTAATGAGGCATGATTTCCCATGCAGAAAGCTTCGTTGTCTTCCCCGATCAGCCCTTGCCTTCCCAAATGTGTGTAAATGGTATTCCTCAGAATCACCTCTAACAACTGACCCACCACTGACATCAGGCTCACCGGTCTATAGTTCCCCGGCTTTTTGGGGTCACTGTTTCCTTTTCTAGTCCCACTCCTCCACTGCTCACAACAAATGTTAAATGTAACCAGGTTTGTGATATGGCCGAAGATATTTGTCTCAGACTGGGTCAGGGTCAGTTTTAGGAATAAGTCAGGCTAGTTTCTTTAATCTGCTAAAACAACACGTTTATGATCCAGAGCAATGTTACTCAAACTATGATGGAAAGATGAATAGCAAACTGTTTGGGTATTGCAATTATATAATCAATATTTCCCTTTCAAAAAATGCTGACACACACACACACACACACACACACACACACACACACACACACACACACACACACACACACACACACACACACACACACACACACACACACACACACACACACACAAAATCTCTGCAAGTTTAACTTGAAATTACTTGGTCCAAATAGTATTGAAACTCGTGACAAAGGAAAAATTGTGAGATTGTCCAAAACATTATTCTGCTTCTGAAGATATTGTACTCACACAGCTGCTAGCAATGGGATATCATCCTGGGAGAGTTTGGATTTGGCTGAATTCCCTTTGCTTTAGGCAGTGAGGAGATTCCAGTAAATTCTGGTTCGGGATCATCCAAAGGGTAGTACGGTGGTGAGCACTGCTGCCTCACAGCACGAGGGACTTGCGTTCCATTCCAGCCTTGGGTGATTGTCTGTGTGGAGTTTGCACATTCTCCCCTTTCCTACCACAAACTGTGGAGGTTCGGTGGATTGGTCATGCAAAATTGTCCGTAGTGTTCAGGGATTTCTAGGTTATGTACAATAGTCAGAGGTAAATATAGGGGAATGGGTTAGGAATGTTGGTATGGGCTTGTTGGGTCGAAGGGCATGTTTCCACACTGCAGGGATTCCATAAAAATAAGAATGGTAACGATGACTGTAGAGGATTTTTAACTCGCACACATTGCTGTGATGAGGAACAATGAAGGAGAGAGAGTTCAATAGGCCATTCCTTCTCAGGCAGATTACACTTTCTCCCTTTCTGAGTTCAATCACACAGTAATGTCATCTTCTCCCAAACTGGACCATGTGAGGTCTCCTTGTACATTATCCAAACTATGTCTCCATCACATTCCCTGTTCCATGTCGGTGCATCATTGCTGCTGTCATACACAGAGCAATACCCTGAGCAGAAAATGGTCCCGGTTAATTTGAAGATATGTTTATATGTCCCTGCGTCATTAAAAAATAAAAATGTTTAATTTATTCAGAATACCTGTGTTTAACTGAATGCATTTTTTAAAGAAATACAGAAATTGCTGGAAAAGCTCGCCAGGTCTCTCAGTACCCAGATGATGTAGTTGTACCAGCCTCCACCACTTCCTCTGGCATCTCATTCCATACGCACACCACCCTCTGTGTGAAATGTTGCCCTTTAGGTCTCCTCAAAACCTTTCCCCTCTCACTTTCCACCAATGCCCTCTAGTTTTGGACACTCCAAATTTGGGGAAAAACCCCTGACTACTCACACTATCTATGGCCATTTTGATTTTATAAACCTTTACTGCTGCAAAATGTGATCCCAATCAACATTAATGGCTGTACTTTCAGTCATCCTGGGCCGAAATTCTGAAATTCAATACTGAAACCTCATCCCTCTCCACCAAGTCACAATTCTAAATCCATTTTAATCAGTTTGTTCAGATGTATCCTGAGACACTTCTGTGGGCTTAACGCCAAGACCTTTGTGCCCGGAGGCAGGGACACTAGCATCGCTCGACAATACCCATAAAGCTGTAACAGTATTCTCCTGTGTGTTTGTTCATCAGACTGTCCTGAAATGCTGGGACATCCCTTTGCAACAGGCAGAACTTGAATCCAGGCCTTCTAGCCCAGAGCTAGGAACACCACCACACAAGTTCAGGAATTGGAATCAAATCCAGAGCCCGGCTCAGAGACAGGGACACTACCCACTACACTACCATACCCAGATGTTGGGGCATATTTTAGTGCCCACTTTCAGCTCGGTGTGGATTTATTATAATCAGGTTACCATTACTGAACTGCACAAAACACTTTGTATTGTTAAACAAATGCAAGATATTTGTCTCAACTGTAGGATATTGAGTGTACGTGCTGTGCCATTGAAATTAAATATAAACATCTTTAATTGCTATTATCTGTAGTCTGCAATATTAAAGAAAGAAATCCTGCAGACACACTCTGCCCAATGAAGGCTCTCAAACACATATTTATTACTGAACACCAGAGACGAAGGAAGAGCTTAATTTCTGTCCCCAAAACACCGATCACTCTTACCCAACTCTCACGTGTGACTCCCCTTTTTCTAAAACCATGAAGTGACACCAGGCTGCCGATTACTGTCCAGCCTCTCCTCCCCCCTGACTGTGACAGCAATCTGTCCCTCCTCCCCCTAACCACAAAAGGCAAACCAAGCTCAGGGTCTTTGTGAAAATCAAGGCCGGAGTGTGCAGGCCTCCTGGAGATGGATGGGCATTTTAAAATTGAAGGGGGAGGGGGAGGTGACAGTAATATCACTCACTGGGCTGAGGGGTGGCAGATGGAGTTTAGTTTGTATTCATGCGAGGTATTGGATTTGGTAAATCAAACAACAGCAGGACCATTACAATTAAAAGAAGAGCCTTTGGCAGTGTTGTAGAACAGAAACCTCGGCCGTCAGGTTTAATTCTTTAAAATTTGCATCTCATATAGATAGTGTGGTTAAGAAGGTGTTTAACACACTTATCTTCCTAGGACAGACCTTTGAGTATCGGAATTGGGATGTCATGTTGAGGTTGTACAGGACATTGGTGAGACCTCTGTGTCCAGTCTGGTCATCCTGCCCTTTCATTCCTTTGGCACACCACCCTCTGGGTGAAATCGCTGCCCCGAAGGTTACTTTTAAATGTTTCCCATCTCACCTTAAGCCTATGTCCTCTAGTTTTGGACTCTCCGTACCCTTAGAAAATACCTTGACTATTCACTTTGATATTACTGACGTTGATATTATTAAGCTGGAGAGGATTGAGAAGAGATTAACCATGATGTTGCTGGGAAAGGAGGGAGTGAGCTATAAGGAGAGGCTGGATCGGCTGGGACTTTTTTCATTGAAGAATATGAGATTAAGCAGTACCTTTACAGAGGTTTATAAAATAATTAGGGTTACAGAGAAGCTGAAGGGCTCATGTCTTTTCTCTAGAGTTGGGGATTCAAAACTGAGGGATTTTTAAGGTGCGAGGAAAAAGATGTACAAAAGTCATGAAAAGTAATTATGTTAGACAGAAGCTGGCTTGTGTGTGGAATGAACCTCCAGAGGAAGTGGTGAAAGTAGGGACAGTTACAACGTTTAAAGGACATTTAGATCAGTACATGGATTAGACATCAGTTTGGATGGTGCTGTGAGCAGCTGCCCTCTCCCTCCCCCTCTCTGAATGCATCTCTGTTGGTTTTCACCCTCTGCCAATGCCTGTGCAGTGGCGTGTGGCGGCCAGCAGAGGGTGGCATTGCATCACTTTAAGCACCACAGAGACTGCCAGACCTGCCCCACACAGAGACACACGGGGATGGTTAGGACACGGCGTGAAGCTCATCTGGTAACTTAAATGAAACATTAAAAAAATGCTCAATTCGCCTCGTAAACTGTTAAAATATGAGTGACAGAGAACTCCCAAATTCCACTGTTTAAATAAAAACATCAATTTATTTTTTCACTCTGAAAGTGAACATTTTACATGAACTATTCACAACTCTGGGACCCTCTTTCTCTTAATTGCTTATTACCCGACTCCAGCTCTATCGCAATATACTGTTTTTTGGTCTGCCATCCTCTCATATCACAGGTGCTTGTAAGCTCTCAGTTCAGAACAGCATTCCCTCTCTCTTAAAGGTACAGTACACACATTCAACTTCATCACATTATACTCTGATGAATATCGATAAGTGGGACCTCTCCGGATTTCTCTTGCTCTGTGGTTTGTCAATATTTCATTTGCTCCGTCTGGTGTGTGTCAGGACTTTTGTTGCTCCATTGACAGCATGTCATTAATAGACTCTGTCCATATGAATATATCAGCATTTCACTTGCTCACACTCGTGTATGTGGGGCAGGATTTCAGTTGTTTTATGGGGACTGTGATGCTATGACAATCTCAATGTTTGGAGATAAGACCAAATTGGAAGAATTGTAAAGTCTATGGAGGAGAGTGTGGAACTCTAACAGGACAATCACACGTTGGTGCAGTGTTCAGGTTTATGGCAGATGGGGATCAGTGCAGAGCAGTTTGAGGTGATGCACTTTGGGACGAAAGACAATGAAAGACAGTTTAAAACAGGCTGTACCGTTATAAAGTGGGTGTAGGAGCAGATGGTCCTGCGTGTATATGAGCCCAGATTGTTGAAGATATCAGGACAAGTGGGGAGAGCAGTAACTATCACAGATTAGTTTCAGTATCTGAGCTGTTTACAGGAGGAGGTGTAGGAGGGAGTCTCCGTGTTCCCTTCCTGGGAGGTGGTGGTGACGATGTGTTGTGAGCCCACCCTCCTGCCCACCAAGACCGTGGGGATTCCATTTGTACCAGCTCGAGAAAAAACGGAGATGGCATCAGGGCCACAGCTTCTAAGTTGTGCTGTGGGGGAATCGGAGCTGCCAGTGGGTTTAATGTGAGAATTGTCCTTCACTGAACATTGCTCCTTACTCGGTCGGTGGGACGTGGATGTTTCAGAATCTCCACACGAGGTGTCCCGGTCCCCTCCAGCTCCTACCAGGGTCCTCCCCACATGGCGGGGGGAGGGGGGTGAGGGAAAGGATATTGGGCACTCCACCAACCGGCTTGGCCCTTTCTGTCCTATTCCAGGCTGGTGGTGGTGACGATGTGTTGTGAGCCCACCATGCTGGAATGGGAGGGAGAGAGGGAGGGAGGGTGGGAGTGGGTGGCCCTGCTCTTAGTGTTAGTGTAGGTGGGTAGGGGGTCATGGTGAGGTGTCCAGAGGGAGTCAGTCCACAGTGTTGTATCCATGCAGTGTTATTAGTGTGGGCGTGAAGTGGAGGGAGGGGGGGAGAGAGGGAGAGAGAGAGACAGAGACAGACAGAGACAGAGAGAGAAGGTGCAGCATGCGGCAGTGAGAGTGGTGGACATGAGCCTTGTTCGGGGGTCGGTGCTATAACAGATATACAGTGAGTGTGAGGGAGCAGAGAGAATACGGTGACCCTTATCCTGACAGAGTGGGGAAGGTTATTGATGCTTGTCTTATATTGCTGGACATTTCTTCAGACCGCAGATACTGCACTGAGTTGGGTGGGGAGCGCAGACCATACTCGGTGTTTCTGGTTGTGTCGCCCCCTCTGGGAAGAGAATGGTCCCCCTCTGTACAAGCCCATCCACCAGGTCCTCCGTGCCCCTGTTGAAAAACCGTGGTGTAATTGTCTCTTATCTGCCAGGCTCGGGGTAAACAGTGCAGGGCAGCTCCTAACGGAGAAAGCTCAATCGTGTGCCCCTTGGGCTTTTAAAGATGGCCCCAGTGTCAGGGATCACGGAATATCCAGGGGCATCTGGGTGATGGTGTGTACCTCCAGCCGTGAAGGACTCCATTTACCAAGCTGTGGAACAAATGCTCATCCAAAACTCTCCATCATCTGACCTCACACCAATATCCCTTTTTCCCATCTTTCCTGGACGACAGGATCTTGTTACAGAATGCTATCGAAGTGTCTACATTTCAGAATTCTGAAACCTTCGAACACATCCTTCCATGACACTGCCTCTCAGTCTCCCCCTCTCTGTCTGTACCCCAAACCCCTCCCATGTGGTGATATTTAAACTGATTCCTCCGCCTAGTCTCTCTGGCAGTGATGTTCACACCCACAGCACACCCTTGTCAGGGCAACAATGGGGTAATGGAGCTGTAAATGGATGGGAGCTGCACATCCTGTCACTTCCAGCCCGGTCTGCAAGTTTCCCCAAACTGGGCAGGGATCTAACATAGTGTTACTGAGCAACGCACTGGGGTGGGGTACACAGTCCTACATGCTGGGAATGTAACTGCTCCTGCTTTACAGATCAATGCATTGGGGTGGTGTACACAGTCCAACATGCCGGGAGGGTAACTGCTCCTGGGTTAAAGATCAATGTACTGGGGTGGGGGTACACAGTCCTACATACTGGGAGGGTAACCACTCCTGGGTTAAGATCAATGCACTGGGGTGGTGTACACAGTCCTACATGCTGGGAGGGTAACTGCTCCTGGGTTACAGATCAATGCACTGGGGTGGGGTACACAGTCCTACATGCTGGGAGGGTAACTCCTCCTGGGTTACAGATCAATGCACTGGGGTGGGGGTACACAGTCCTACATACTGGGAGGGTAACCACTCCTGGGTTAAGATCAATGCACTGGGGTGGTGTACACAGTCCTACATGCTGGGAGGGTAACTGCTCCTGGGTTACAGATCAATGCACTGGGGTGGGGTACACAGTCCTACATGCTGGGAGGGTAACTGCTCCTGGGTTACAGATCAATGCACCGGGGTGGTGTACACAGTCCTACATGCTGGGAGGGTAACTCCTCCTGGGTTACAGATCAATGCACTGGGGTGGGGTACACAGTCCTACATGCTGGGAGGGTAACTGCTACGGGTTTATAGATCAATGCACTGGCGTGGTGTATTCAGCTCTACAATCTGGGAGGGTAACTGCTTCTGGTTTGCAAATTAATTCACGGGTGATCACTGCACTGGTCGCTGAGCTGGTCAGTCATTCTGGTTGAGGTTTATAGATAATACAATGATGTGGTCTCTCCAGCTCCCCATGTTGGATGGATATTTGTTTCAGGTTCACACATTTGTGCCCTGCTGTGGTCTGCACAGCTCCCCGTCCTGGACAGATATCTAGTCCGGGGTTATAGATCAATGCACTGCTGTGGTCTGCGCAGTGTTCCACTCTGGCCAGATTGCTGGGTTGTATTGACCAGTGTAATGGATGAATCTGGACAGATTGCTGGGTTTTACTGAGCAGGACACTGGCCTGGTCTACACAGTGTTCCACGGTGAACAGATATCTCCTCTGGGTGTATGGTGTCTGGGCTGGTTCTATGAGGTGGATTGAGAATGTGGTCTATCTAACCATTTCAGCTGATCTGGCAATACCTTTATTTCCCATTCCTGTTGTTGGACCCTCCGTCTCTCACCCCATTAATGTTACAGTGTGTCCAGGCACAGTACATAATGTTGGTGATGTGGGTAGGGGGGAAAGGTGATGGACAGATCAAGGGATTACCCGGAACATTTTGTCCCCAACATTGAATAACTGACATTCCCCGGAACGTTCTGTCCCCGATATTCTATAACTGACATTCCCCGGAACGTTCCGTCCCCAACATTCTATAACTGACATTCCCCGGAACGTTCTGTGCCTGACATTCCAAAACTGACATTCCCCGGAACGTTCCGTCCCCAACATTCTAAAACTGACGTTCCTCAGAAGGTTCTGTCCCCGACATTCTATAACTGACATTCCCCGGAACGTTCTGTCCCCGACATTCCAAAGCTGACATTCACCGGAACGTTCCGTCCCCAACATTCTAAAACTGACATTCCTCGGAAGGTTCCGTAACCCACATTCTATAACTGACATTCCCCGGAAAGTTCCATCCCCGACATTCTATAACTGACATTCCCCGGACCGTTCTGTCCCCGACATTCTAAAACTGACATTCCCCGGAACGTTCCGTCCCCAACATTCTATAACTGACATTCCCCGGAACGTTCTGTCCCCGACATTCTATAACTGACATTCCACAGAACGTTCTGTCCCCGACATTGTTTGTGAACGGCTGGACGTCAGTGAATGGAACAAACGATAAGATCCCGAGGGAAGCGATCCCGTTCCAGGAAGAAGGAGACACTGTTCCGAAGGACCCTCAGGCAGTTAAAGGAGTGGATACGTTTTCCCTACATTTACATTTCTCCACGACACAGGATCGACCACAATTTAGACCGAAATACAGGAATTCCCAAACTCCGTTTGTCTTCAGGAAACTGGGAGAGAATCCTTCAGGACAGTTCCGTTTCCATCCTCCGTATTAGGAACTGGGAAGGAGTGACCTGTGTCTGCTCTCGAGTGATCGAGTGTGTTGGAATGTTCTAGAAACCTTCTGTCCTTATGGATGTGTCTCTGTGTGTTTGGGGAGGAATGGTTTCTTGTTGTTTATATCACATTTTTGTCAGTAATTCCGACCTTCCCATTTGTTCTTCCAGCTCCAATTATTTTACTAAATCCCTGAATACAGGGACACATTTGAAAATCTCACTGGGTCCCTGATCAAACGGGTCCCTTTGCCCCCAGGCTGATGAATAATGGGTTTGTTTTCCTTCCTCACAGTTAACGTAGTGACCATCTACGTCCTGCTTTATAAAGATTGTGGATTGTCTCCATGTGTCAGACGTTACCTGGGGGCCATGGCAGCGGCGGATCTCCTGGTCATTATCCTCGACCTGATCCTGAGACACATTCCCATTGTTTATTGGGAACAGTTTGATTTCCTGTACTCCGTCCCCGTGTGTAATATCCACGCCGTCCTGCTTTATGCAGCCACTGACTGCTCTGTCTGGTTCACCGTCACTTTCACCTTTGATCGGTTTGTGGCCATTTGTTGCCAGAAGCTGAAAAGTAAATATTGCAGTGAGAAAACGGCGGCTGTGGTTCTGGGAGCAGTGACTGTGCTGAGCTGTTTAAAGAACATTTTCTGGTATTTTATTCTCACGGCTCGGTATTCGCTGTGGAACCCTCAGAACGCCCCCTGGTTTTGTGTTGTAACAGACGCTGTTCTATTATCCAGTGTTTGGGCCACAATCGAGTTCCTCCACAACATTCTAACCCCGTGTGTCCCATTTCTCCTGATTCTGCTGCTCAATGTTCTCACCGTCAGACACATTTTAGTGACCAGCAGAGCCCGCAGGAGACTCCGCGCTCACACCAATGGGAACGCTCAGTCTGACACTGAAATGAGAAACCGAAAAAAATCCATCATTTTACTGTTTGTGATCTCGGCCAATTTCATCCTGTTATGGTCAACTTTCATGCTGTATTCTATATGGTACCGGATGTGGAATATTGGATATCACTTTGTGTATCTCGATCGCTTTGTGCTGGAATTGGGCTTCATGCTGCAGCTCCTCAGTTGCTGCACAAACACCGCGATTTATGCCGTGACCCAGACTAAGTTCAGGCAGCAGCTGAAGAATTTGCTGAAATATCCCTTCACACAAATCCATCCATCCATCAAATTCCCTCATTGATCACACCATCGGAGATTTTCTCATTTCAGTTCAGTGTTTCCGCGATGGAGCAGCCTGTCGCTATGGTAACAGACTGAGGGTAGGGCTGGTTTGTCCATCCTTATCCCACAGTGGGGTTACAGGGAAACATTTCAATGTTTCTCACAACTCAGGGGACAGTGAGAAAAGGCACCATCCCACTGACTGTAGCCATCACTTCCATTTGTAAACAATAAAAATGTTGATTAAAGCGTGCCGAGCAACAGAGTGACCGATGTTGTTGTGTGTCTTTGTGTTGGAGAAGCTGAGCTGGAGAGAGACAGACTCAGCCCCAAGTCCTGGTCCTCAGGGAAGGGGAGGGCACCGCGCCCTGAGCTCAGGAGCTGGGTTGAACTCCCTCTGTCCCCCCACTGCAGCCTGGCCTCCCCATTACCTCTCCCCTACTCTTTCTCCTCAATTCTCTCTGTCGCTCTCTCTTTCAGCACACACACTCTTTTTCAACCCTCTCCCTCATACCCCTCTCTCTCTCACACACACCCCCCAACCCTGGTTTCCCCACCTGCCTCCACTCCTCCCTCTCCACCCCCCTCTCTCCCTCCCACAACTCCATCTCTATTTCCCCACCTCCCATATCTCACCCCCACCCCTCACACGCAGCCTCACCGCCAAACACCCCCAGTCTCTGGGTCAGAGGGAGAGGGAAGGACGAGGCAGACAGAGTATGTCAGAGAGAGAGGGAGGGAGAGAGATTCAGTCAGAGGGAAAGAGGGAGCTTGGAGGAGAGAGACACCAAGGGAGATGGAGAGCGAGAAGGGGGAGAGAGAGAGTTAGGGTGAGGGAGAGAGAGAGAGAGACACAGGAGGAGATAATGAGAGAGAGGGGCGAGAGAGAGTGAGACTGAGAGAGGGGCGAGGGAGGGGGCAAGAGAGAAAAAGAGACAGAGAGAGAAAAAGGGGGCAAGAGAGATAGGGAAGACGAGAGAGAGAGAATGACAGGACAGAGAGAGAGAATGAGGGGGCGAGAGAGAGACAGGGGTTGGAAAATGGGGGCAAGAGAAAGCAAGATGGCTAGAAAAAGAAACAGGAGGGAAGAGAGAGAGAGAGAGAGATAGAGGTGTGAAGAGAGATAGAGTGTCCAGAGATGGAGGTGAGAGAGAGAGAGAGAGAGGGAGAGACTGGATGAGAGAGAGCAAGGGCGACAGAGAGAGATATGGTGAGAGAGAGGAAGGGCACAAAGGAGAGAGGGGTGTGTGAGAGGGCGATAGTGGAGAGAGAGGGGTGTAGCGGGCGAGAGAGGGAGGGGGTGAGAGAGAGAGAGGGAGGGGGGGTGAGAGAGAGGGGAACGATAGAGAGAAGGAGGGGGAGAGAGAGAGGGAGGGGGAGAGAGAGAGGGAGGGGGTGAAAGAGAGAGAGGGAGGGGGTGAGAGAGAAAGAGGGAGGAGGTCGGAAGTGAGGGGGTCGAGAGAGAGAGAGGGGCAAACGTGAAAGGGAGGGGGTGAGAGAGGGGGAGCAAGAGAGAGGGAGGGGGTGAGATAGAGAGGGAGTGGGGTGAGGGAGAGAGGGAGGGGCGAGAGAGAAAGAGGGAGGGGCAAGAGGGAGAAAGATGGAGGGGCAAGAGAGAGACAAGGAGGGGGCGTGAGAGAGAAGGTGGGGGCGAGGGAGAGATAGAGGGAGGGGGTGAGAGAGGGAGGGGGCGAGAGAGAGAGAGGGAGCGGGCGAGAGAGGGGGGGCAAGAAGGAGAGGGTGGGGGCGAGAGAGAGGGAGGGAGCGAGGGAGAGAGAGGGGGACGAGATAGAGGGAGGGGCGGCGAGAGAGAGAGGGCGAGGGGGCGAGATAGGGAGGGGGTGGGCGACAGAGAGAGGGAGGGAGGCGAGATGGGGGGGCGAGAGAGGGGGAGGGGGTGAGAGAGAGAGAGGGAGGGGCGAGAGAGAGAGGGTGGGGGCGAGAGAGAGAGGGGAGTGGGCGAGAGAGAGAAGGAGGGGAGCGAGAGAGAGGGGGAGGGGAACGAGAGAGAGAGGGAGCGGGCGAGAGAGGGAGGGATGGGCGAGAGAGAGGGAGGGGGTGAGAGAAAGAGAAAGGGGACGAGAGAGAAAGAGTGAGGGGGCGAGGTTGAGAGAGGGAGGGGGCGAGAGTGAGAGGGAGTAGGCGAGAGAGAGAGGGAAGGGCGAGAGAGAGAGGGAGGGGGCGAGAGAGAGAGAGGGAGGGGGCGAGAGAGAGGGACGGGGCAAGAGAGAGAGGGTGGCAGCGAGAGAGAGAGAGGGAGGGGTGAGAGGGGGGGTGAGAGAGAGGGAGGGGGTGAGAGAGAGAGAGAGAGAGGGAGGGGGTGACAGAGAAAGAGGGAGGGGCGAGAGAGAGAGGGAGTGGGCGAGAGAGAGAGGGAGGGGGCGAGGGAGAGAGAGAGAGAGAGGGGGCGAGAGAGAGAGAGGGATGGAGGGAGCGAGAGAGAGAGACGGAGGTGGCTAGAGAGAGAGAGGGAGGGGGCGATAGAGGGAGGGGGAAAGTGAGAGAGAGAAGGAGGGGGCGAGAGAGAGAAGGAGGGAGGGTGGGCGAGCGAGAGAGAGAGGGAGGGGGTGAGAGTGAGAGAAGGGGTGAGAGAGAGGGAGGGGGACAAGATAGAGGGGGGCGAGAGAGAGCGAGAGAGAGAGGGAGGGGGCGAGAGAGAGGGAGGGGGTCAGAGAGAGAGAGGGAGGGGGAGAGAGAGAGAGAGGGAGGGCCGAGAGGGAGGGGGCGAGAGTGAGAGAAGGGGCGAAAGAGAGGGAGGGGGTGAGAGAGAGTAAGGGAGTGAGAGAGAGAGGGAGGGGGACGAGATGGGGGGGCGAGAGAGACAGAGAGCGAGAGAGAGAGTGGAGAGAGAGAGGGAGGGGGTGAGAGAGAGGGAGGGGGAATGGGGCGAGAGAGAGAGGGAGGGGGCAAGAGAGAGCGGGAGGGAGGGGGCGAGAGAGAAGGAGGGGGTGAGAGAGAGAGGGAGGGGTTGAGAGTCAGAAAGGGAGGGCCGAGAGAGGGAGGGGGCAGGTGAGAGAGAGTCGGAGGGGGCGAGAGAGAGAAGGAGGGAGGGGGCTGAGAGAGGGCGGGTGGGGGCGAGAGAGAGAGGGGAGGTGACGAGTGAGAGAGGGAGGGAGGTGAGATAGAGAGGGAGGGGTCAAGAGAGAGAGGGAGGGGATGAGAGAGAGAGGGTGGGGGCGAGAGAGAGAGGGAGGGAGGCGAGAGAGAGGAGGGCGAGAGAGAGAGGGAGGGGATGAGAGAGAGAGGGTGGGGGCGAGAGAGAGAGGGAGGGAGGCGAGAGAGAGGAGGGCGAGAGAGAGAGGGAGGCGGCGAGAGTGAGAGAAGGGGGAGAGAGAGAGGGAGGGGGCGAAAGAGAGAGAGAGGGAGGGGGTGAGAGTGAGAGAAGGGGGGAGAGAGAGAGGAGGGGGCGAGAGAGAGAGAGGGAGGGGGTGAGAGAGCGAGGGAGTGGGTGAGAGAAAGAGGGAGGGGGTGAGAGAGAGAGCGAGGGGGCGAGACTGAGAGAGGGAGGGAGCGAGAGTGAAAGGGAGGGGGCGAGACAGAGAGGGAGGGAGTCGAGAGAGAGGGGGCGAGAGAGAAACGGAGTGGGGCGAGAGAGAGAGGGAGGGAGGCGAGAGAGAGAGGGAGGGGCGAGAGAGAGAGAGAGGAGCGAGAGTGAGAGAGGGAGTGGGGTGAGAAAGAGTGTGGGGGCGAGAGAGCAAGAGAGAGGGGGTGAGAGAGAGAGGGACGGAGCAAAAGAGAAAGTGGGAGGGTGGCGAGAGAGAGAGAGGGCGACGAAAGAGAGTGAGGGGGTGAGAGAGAGGGATGGGGAGAGAGAGAGGGAGTGGGGCAAGAGAGGAAGGGGTGTGAGAGAGAGAGGGAAGGGGGCGAGAGAGAGGGAGAGGTGTGAGAGAGAGGGGGGGCAAGAGAGAGAGGGAGCGATGGGGGCGAGAGAGAGAGGGAGGGGGGCATGAGGGAGAGAGACGGGCCGAGAGAGAGAGGGAGGGGTTGAGAGAGAGGGATGGGGCGAGAGAGAGAGAGAAGGAGGGGGCAAGAGAGGGAGGGGGAGTGGGCTAGAGAGAGAGGGGGAGTGGGCTAGAGAGAGAGAGAGGGAGGGGGCGAGAGAGACAGAGAGCGAGAGAGAGAGTGGAGAGAGAGAGGGAGGGGACGAGAGAGAGAGGGAGGGAGGCAAGAGAGAGAGGGAGGGAGGGGGCGAGAGAGAAGGAGGGGGTGAGAGAGTGAGAGGGAGGGGTTGAGAGACAAAAAGGGAGGGCCGAGAGTGGGAGGGGGCAGGTGAGAGAGAGTGCGAGGGGGCGAGAGAGAGAAGGAGGCAGGGGGCTGAGAGAGAGAGGGTGGGGGCGAGAGAGAGAGGGGAGGTGACGAGTGAGAGAGGGAGGGAGGTGAGATAGAGAGGGAGCCGTCAAGAGAGAGTGGGAGGGGATGAGAGAGAGAGGGAGGGAGGCTAGAGAGAGGGGGGCGAGAGAGAGAGGGAGGGGGCGAGAGTGAGAGAAGGGGGTAGAGAGAGAGGAAGGGGGTGAGAGAGAGAGGGAGGGGGCGAGAGAGAGAGGGTGGGGGCGAGAGTGAGAGAAGGGGGGAGAGAGAGAGGGAGGGGGCGAGAGAGAGAGAGGGAGGGGGTGAGAGAGCGAGGGAGTGGGTGAGAGAAAGAGGGAGGGGATGAGAGAGAGAGCGAGGGGGCGAGACTGAGAGAGGGAGGGGGCGAGAGTGAGAGGGAGGGGGCTAGAGAGAGAGGGAGGGAGGCGAAAGAGAGGTGGGCGAGAGAGAAAGGGAGTGGGCGGAGAGAGAGAGGGAGGGGGCGAGAGTGAGAGAAAGGGGAGAGAGAGAGGGAGGGGGCGAGAGAGAGAGGGAGGGGGTGAGAGAGAGAGAAGGGGGAGAGAGAGAGGGAGGGGGCGAGAGAGAGAGGGAGGGGGTGAGAGAGAGAGAGAGTGGAGCGAGAGAGAGAGAGGGAGTGGGGTGAGAAAGAGTGTGGGGGCGAGAGAGCAAGAGAGAGGGGGTGAGAGAGAGAGGGATGGGGCAAAAGAGAAAGAGAGAGGGTGGCGAGACAGAGAGAGAGAGAGGGTGACGAAAGAGAGTGAGGGGGTGAGAGAGAGGGATGGGGAGAGAGAGAGGGAGTGGGGCGAGAGAGGAAGGGTTGTGAGAGAGAGAGGGAAGGGGGGCGAGAGTGAGGGAAAGGGGTGAGACAGAGGGGGGCAAGAGAGAGAGGGAGCGACGGGGGCGAGAGAGAGAGGGAGGTGTGGGGAGAGAGAGAGAGGGAGGGGGGCAAGAGGGAGAGAGACGGGCCGAGAGAGAGAGGGAGGGGTTGAGAGAGAGGGATGGGGCGAGAGAGAGAGAAGGAGGGGGCGAGAGAGGGAGGGTGAGTGGGCTAGAGAGAGAGGGGGAGTCGGCGAGAGAGAGAGGGGATTGAGAGAGATGGAGTGGAGGTGAGAGAGAGAGGGAGGGGTGCGAGAGAGAGAGAAAGAGAGAGGAGGCGTGAGAGAGGGAGGGGGCGAGAGAGAGAGGGAGGGGGCAAGAGAGAGAGGGTGGGGGACAAGAGAGAGAGGGAGGGGGCAAGAGAGAGAGTGAGGGGGTAGAGAGAGAGAGGGGAGCAAGAGGGAGAGAGACGAGCCAAGAGAGAGAGGGAGGTGTTGAGAGAGAGAGAGAGGGATGGGGCGAGAGAGAGAGAGGGAGGGGGCGAGACATGGAGACAGAGGGGAGAGAGAGGGAGAGGGAGGGGGCGAGAGAGGGAGGGGGAGTGGGCTAGAGAGACAGGGGGAGTGGGATAGAGAGAGAGAGAGGGGGGGCGAGAGAGAGAGGGGATTGAGAGAGAGAGTGGAGGTGAGAGAGAGAGGGAGGGGTGCGAGAGAGAGAGAGAGAGAGAGAGAGAGGGAGGGGACGAGAGACAGAGAGGATCGAGTAGAGGTGAGAGAGAGAGAGGGTGGGGTGCGAGAGAGACACAAAGAGAGAGGAGGCGTGAGAGAGGGAGGGGGGCGAGAGAGAGAGAGGGAGGGGGCAAAAGAGAGAGAGGGAGGGGGCGAGACATGGAGACAGAGGGGATAGAGAGGGAGAGGGAGGGGACTACAGAGTGAGTGGGAGTGGGCTGGAGAGAGAGGGAGAGGGAGGGGGCGAGAGAAAGAGGGGATTGAGAGAGAGTGGAGGTGAGAGAGAGAGGGAGGGGTGCGAGAGAGAGAGAGAGAGGGAGGGGTGTGAGAGAGAGAGGTGGGGTGAGAGAGAGGGAGGGGTTGAGAGAGAGAGGGAGGGGGCAAGAGAGAGAGGGAGGTGTCGAGAGAGAGTGAGGGACAGGAGCGAGATGGGGGGGGAGAGAGAGAGAGAGAGAGAGAGATGAGGGAGGGGGGGCGAGAGGGCGTGAGACAGGCCGAGAGAAAGGGAGGGAGGGCAGCGAGATGGGGGGAGAGAGAGAGAGAGATATGAGGGAGGGGGGCGAGAGGGCGTGAGACAGGCCGAGAGAGAGGGAGGGAGGGGAGAGAGAGAGAGGGAGAGAGGGAGGGGGGCGTGAGAGGGAGAAGGAGAGGGCGAGAGAGACAGAGGGAGGGGGCTAGAGAGAGGGGGAGGAAGTGAGAGACAGAGGGAGGGGGCGAGAGAGACTGGAAGGGGGCGAGAGAGAGGGAGGGTCGAGATAGAGAGTGGAGGTAAGAGAGAGAGGGAGGGGTGCGAGAGAGAGAAAGGGGGCAAGAGAGAGAGGGAGGGGTCGAGACAGAGAGGGATGGGGCGAGAGGGAGAGAGACGGGCTGAGAGAGAGAGGGAGGGGTAGAGAGACAGAGGGAGGGGGTGAGAGAGAGAGAGAGGGAGTGGGGTGAGAGAGAGAGGGAGGGGGTGAGAGAGAGCGAGAGAGGGATGGGGAGAGAGAGAGGGAGTGGGGTGAGAGAGACATGGAGGGGGTGAGAGAGATGTAGGTAGAGGGCGAGAGAGAGACTGAGGGGGTGGGTGAGTGAGAGGGAGAGGGTGAGAGTGAGAGAGAGAGGGGGTGAGAGATGGAGGGGGAGGGGGTGAGGGAGAGAGAGGGAGGGGGCGAGAGAGAGAGAGGGAGGGTGGCGAGAGAGAGAGTGGAGGTGAGAGACAAAGGGAGGGGTGGTGGAAGGGAGGGGGGTGCGAGAGAGGGGGGGCGAATGAGAGAGGGCGGGTGGCGAGAGAGAGAGGGAGGGGTGTGAGAGAGAGAGGTATAGGACGAGAGAGAGATAGAGACAGATAAAGGGAGGTGCGAGAGAGAGGGAGGGGGACAAGAGAGTGAGTGAGGGAGTGGGCAAGAGAGAGAGGGGGAGAGAGAGAAGGAGGGGGAGAGAGGGATTGGATCGAGAGAGAGAGGGGAGTTGAGAGAGAGAGGGAGGGGTGAGAGTGGAAGGGATGGGGAGAGAGAGAGAGGGAGGGGGCAAGAGAGAGAGAGAGGGATGGGGCGAGAGAGAGAGAGGGAGGGGGCGAGACATGGAGACAGAGGGGAGAGAGAGGGAGAGGGAGGGGTTGAGAGAGGGAGGGGGAGTGGGCTAGAGAGACAGGGGGAGTGGGATAGAGAGAGAGAGAGGGAGGGGGCGAGAGAGAGTGGAGGTGAGAGAGAAAGGCAGGGGTGTTGTAAGGGAGGGGATGGGAGAGAGGGGGGGCGAGTGAGAGAGGGCGGGTGGCGAGAGAGAGAGAGGGAGGGGTGTGAGAGAGAGAGGTATAGGACGAGAGAGAGATAGAGACAGAAAAAGGGAGGTGCGAGAGAGAGGGAGGGGGACAAGAGAGTGAGGGAGGGAGTGGGCAAGAGAGAGAGGGGGAGAGAGAGAAGGAGGGGGAGAGAGGGATTGGATCGAGAGAGAGAGGGGAGTTGAGAGAGAGAGGGAGGGGTGAGAGTGGAAGGGATGGGGAGAGAGAGAGAGGGAGGGGGCAAGAGAGAGAGAGAGGGAGGAGGCGAGAGAGAAAGAGGGAGGGGGCGAGAGAGAGAGAGTGAGGGGCGAGAGAGAGAGAGAGGGATAGGCGAGAGAGGGAGGGGAGGGGGCGAGAGAGGGAGGGGAGGGGGGTTGAGAGAGAGAGAGAGAGAGAGCAAGAGGCGAGAGAGAGGGAGGGGGTGAGAGAGAGAGAGAGGGAGGGGGAGAGAGAGAGAGGGTCATGTGAGAGAAGGAGAGAGGGAGGGGGCGAGAGAGAGAAGGAGGGAGGCTGCTGAGATAGAGAGGGAGAGCGGGTGAGAGAGAGAGGGAGGGGGCGAGAGAGAGAGTGGGAGTAGGGTGAGAGAGAGAGGGAGTAGGGTGAGAGAGAGGGGGGGCGAGAGGGAGAGGGATGGGGGGAGATGGGGAGTGGGGGGGAGGCGAGAGAGAGGGGGCAGGAGAGAGAGGGAGGGGGCAAGAGAGAGAGGGGAGGGAGAGAGAGAGAGGGAGGGGGCGAGAGAGAGAGGGGGAAGTGAGAGAGAGTGAAGGGCCGAGAGAGAGGGAGGGAGGCGAGAGAGAGGGAGGGGAAGAGACAAAGAGAAAGGGGGCGAGAGAGAGAGAGAGAGCGAGGGGAGCGAGAGAGGGAGAGGGAGGAGGTGAGAAAGAGGGAGGGGGTGAGTGAGAGGGAGGGGGTGAGGGAGAGAGGGAGGGGGGTGAGAGATATAGGGAGGGGGTGAGAGAGAGAGAGAGAGAGGGAGGGGGCGAGAGAAAGAGAAACGGGGTGAGAGAGAGTGGGAGGGCGGCGAGAAAGAGAGGGGGGTGAGAGAGAGAGGGAGGGGGCGAAAGAGAGAGGGAAAGGGCGAGAGAGAAATGGAGGGGGCGAGAGAGAGTAAGGGGCAAGAGAGAGAGGGAGGGGGTGAGAGAGTGAGAGTGGGAGTAGGGTGAGAGAGAGAGGGAGGGGATGAGAGAGAGAGGGGGGGCGAAAGAGAGCAGGAGGGGGGCGAGAGACGAAGACAGGGGGCGAGAGGGGGAGGGGGCGGGCAAGAAAGAGAGGGAGGGGGTGAGAGAGAAATGGAGGGGGCGAGAGAGAGAGGAGGGAGAGTGAGAGGGAGGGGGTGAGTGCGAGAGAAGGGTCGAGAGACAGAGGGAATGGGGTGAGAGAGAGAGAGAGGGAGGGGGCGAGAGAGAGAGGGAGGGGGCGAGAGAGAGAGAGGGAAGGGATTGGTGGGGGAGAGAGAGAGAGAGAGCGAGGGGGGCGAGACGGGGAGAGAGACGGGCCGAGAGAGAGAGGGTGGGATTGAGAGAGAGAGGGATGGGGTGAGATAGGGAGAGGGAGGTGGCGAGAGAGAGAGGGAGGGGGCGGGCGAGTGAGAGGGTGAGAGAGAGGGAAGGGACAAGAGAGACAGAGGGCGGGGGCGAGAGAGAGAGGGAGGGTTGGGCGAGAGAGAGGGAGGGGACGAAAGAGAGAGGGAGGGGGCGAGAGAGAGAGGTAGGGGGGCGAGAGAGAGAGGCAGAGGGCAAGAGGGGGAGGGGGCGGGCAAGAGAGAGAGGGAGGGGTTGAGCGAGAAATGGAGGGGGCGAGAGAGAGAGGAGGGAGAGTGAGAGGGAGGGGGTGAGACCGAGAGAAGGGGCGAGAGACAGAGGGAATGGGGTGAGAGAGAGAGAGGGAGGGGGCGAGAGAGAGAGGGAGGGGGCGAGAGAGAGGGAGCGGATTGGTGGTGGAGAGAGAGAGAGACAGCAAGGGGGGACGAGAGGGGGAGAGAGACGGGCCGAGAGAGACAGAGGGAGGGGACGAGAGAGAGAGGGAGGGGTGGGTGAGTGAGAGGGAGGGGCGAGAGAGAGAGAGTGAGGGGGCGAGAGAGAGAGGGCGGGGGGCGAGAGAGAGAGGCAGGAGGTGTGAGGGGGAGTGGGCGGGCAAAAGAGACAGGGAGAGCGTGAGAGAGAAATGGAGGGGGTGAGAGAGAGGAAGGGAGCGGGGCGTGAGAGAGAGGGAGGGGGCGAGAGAGAGAGAGAGGGAGGGGGCAAGAGGGGGGAGAGGGGGATAGAGAGAGAGAGTGAGGGGGGCAAGAGGAAGAGAGACGGGCTGAGGGCGAGAGGGTGGGGTTGAGAGAGAGAGGGAGGGGGCGAGATAGGGAGAGGGAGGTGGCGAGAGAGAGATAGGGAGGGAGGCGATAGAGAGAGGGGGTCGAGAGAGTGAGTGGACGTCAGTGAGAGGGAGGGGTGGGAGAGAGAGAGAGGGTGGGGTGTGAGGGGGGCGCGAGAGAGAGGGAGGGGGGCCAGAGAGAGAGGGCGTGGGGTGAGAGAGAGAGAGAGCGAGAGGCGAGAGAGAGGGAGGGGGTGAGAGAGAGAGAGAGAGTGGAGCAAGAGAGAGAGAGCGAGTTGGGTGAGAAAGAGTGTGGGGGCGAGAGAGCAAGAGAGAGGGGGTGAGAGAGAGAGGGATGGGGCAAAAGAGAAAGAGGGAGGGTGGCGAGAGAGAGAGAGAGAGAGAGGGTGACGAAAGAGAGTGAGGCGGTGAGAGAGAGGGATGGGGAGAGAGAGAGGGAGTGGGGCGAGAAAGGAAGGGGTGTGAGAGAGAGAGGGAAGTGGGGCGAGAGTGAGGGAGAGGGGCGGGATAGAGGGGGGAAGAGAGAGAGGGAGCGACGGGGGCAAGAGAGAGAGGGAGGTGTGGGGAGAGAGAGAGAGGGAGGGGGGCAAGAGGGAGAGAGACGAGCCGAGAGAGAGAGGGCGGGGTTGAGAGAGAGGGATGGGGCGAGAGAGAGAGAGAAGGATGGGGCGATAGAGGGAGGGGGAGTGGGCTAGAGAGAGAGGGGGAGTGGGCTAGAGAGAGAGAGAGAGGGAGGGGGCGAGAGAGAGAGGGGATTGAGAGAGAGAGTGGAGGTGAGAGAGAGAGGGAGGGGTGCGAGAGAGAGAGAAAGAGAGAGGAGGCGTGAGAAAGGGAGGGGGCGAGAGAGAGAGGGAGGAGGCAAGAGAGAGAGGAAGGGGGACAAGAGAGAGAGGGAGGGGGCAAGAGAGAGAGTGAGGCGGAGGGGCAAGAGAGAGAGGGAGGGGTTAGAGAGAGACAGCGGAGCAAGAGGGAGAGAGACGGGCCAAGAGAGAGAGGGAGGTGTTGAGAGAGAGAGAGGGATGGGGCGAGAGAGAGAGAGGGAGGGGGCGAGAGAGAGGGAGGGAGGGGACGAGACATGGAGACAGAGGGGAGAGAGAGGGAGAGGGAGGGGGCTAGAGAGTGAGAGGGAGTGGGCTGGAGATAGAGAGAGAGGGAGGGGGCGAGAGAGAGAGGGGATTGAGAGAGAGTGGAGGTGAGAGAGAGAGGGAGGGGTGCGAGAGAGAGAGAGAGAGAGGGAGGGGTGTGAGAGAGAGAGGTGGGGTGAGAGAGAGGGAGGGGTTGAGAGAGAGAGGGAGGGGGCAAGAGAGAGAGGGAGGGGGCAAGAGAGAGAGGGAGGCGTCGAGAGAGAGTGAGGTACGGGAGCGAGATGGGGGGAGAGAGAGAGAGAGAGAGATTGAGGGGGGGGGGGGCGAGAGGGCGCGTGACAGGCCGAGAGAGAGGGAGGGAGGGGGGAGAGAGAGACAGAGAGGGAGGGGGCGTGAGAGGGAGAGGGTGAGGGCTAGAGAGACAGAGGGAGGGGGCTAGAGAGAGGGGAAGGCAGCGAGAGAGAGAGGGAGGGGGTGAGAGAGACTGGGAGGGGGCGAGAGAGAGGGAGAGAGGGAGGGTCGAGATAGAGAGTGGAGGTAAGAGAGAGAGAGGGAGGGGTGCGAGAGAGAGAGGGGGCAAGAGAGAGAGGGAGGGTGACAAGAGAGAAAGGGAGGAGGCAAGAGAGAGAGGGAGGGGTCGAGACAGAGAGGGATGGGGCGAGAGGGAGAGAGAAGGGCTGAGAGAGAGAGGGAGGGGCAGAGAGACAGAGGGAGGGGGTGAGAGAGAGAGAGAGATGGAGTGGGGTGAGAGAGAGAGGGAGGGGGTGAGAGAGAGCGAGAGATGGATGGGGAGAGAGAGAGAGGGAGTGGGGTGAGAGAGACATGGAGGGGGTGAGAGAGATGTAGGGAGAGCGCGAGAGAGAGACTGAGGGGGTGGGTGAGTGAGAGGGAGAGGGTGAGAGTGAGAGAGAGAGGGGGTGAGAGATGGAGGGGGAGGGGGTGAGAGAGAGAGGGGGAGAGGGCGAGAGAGAGAGAGGGAGGGTGGCGAGAGAGAGTGGAGGTGAGAGAGAAAGGCAGGGGTGTTGGAAGGGAGGGGGGTGGGAGAGAGGGGGGGCGAGTGAGAGAGGGCGGGTGGCGAGAGAGAGAGAGGGAGGGGGGTGAGAGAGAGAGGTATAGGACGAGAGAGAGATAGAGACAGAGAGAGGGAGGTGCGAGAGAGAGGGAGGGGGACAAGAGAGTGAGGGAGGGAGTGGGCAAGAGAGAGTGGGGGAGAGAGAGAAGGAGGGGGAGAGAGGGATTGGATCGAGTGAGAGAGAGGGGAGGTGAGAGAGAGAGGGAGGGGCGAGAGAGGAAGGGATGGGGCGAGAGAGAGAGGGAGGGGGCAAGAGAGAGAGAGAGGGAGGAGGCGAGAGAGAAAGAGGGAGGGGGCGAGAGAGAGAGAGAGGGAGGGGCGAGAGACAGAGAGGGATGGGTGAGAGAGGGAAGGGAGGGAGCGAGAGAGGGAGGGGAGGGGGCGAGAGAGGGAGGGGGGTTGAGAGAGAGAGAGAGAGAGAGCGAGCAAGAGGCGAGAGAGAGGGAGGGGGTGAGAGAGAGAGAGGGTCATGTCAGAGAGAGAGAGAGGGAGGGGGCAAGAGAGAGAAGACGGGAGGCTGCTGAGAGAGATAGGGAGGGCGGGCGAGAGAGAGAGGGAGGGGGCGAGAGAGAGAGTGGGAGTAGGGTGAGAGAGAGAGGGAGTAGGGTGAGAGAGAGAGGGAGGCTGCGAGAGGGAGAGGGATGGGGGAGATGGGGAGTGGGAGGGAGGCGAGAGAGAGGGGGCAGGAGAGAGAGGGAGGGGGCAAGAGAGAGAGGCGCGAGAGAGAGAGAGGGAGGGGGCGAGACAGAGAGGGGGAAGCGAGAGAGAGTGAAGGGCCGAGAGAGAGGGAGGGAGGCGAGAGAGAGGGAGGGGAAGAGACAAAGAGAAAGGGGGCGAGAGAGAGAGAGAGAGTGAGGGGAGCGAGAGAGGGAGGAGGTGAGAAAGAGGGAGGGGGTGAGTGAGAGGAAGGGGGTGAGGGAGAGAGGGAGGGGGGCGAGAGATATAGGGAGGGGGTGAGAGAGAGAGCGAGGGAGGGGACGAAAGAGAGAGGGAGAAGGCGAGAGAGAAATGGAGGGGGTGAGAGAGAGGAAGGGGGCAAAAGAGAGAGGGAGGGGGTGAGAGAGTGAGAGTGGGAGTAGGGTGAGAGAGCGAGGGAGGGGATGAGAGAGAGAGAGAGGGGGTGAAAGAGAGCGGGCGGGGGGCGAGAGACGAAGGCAGGGGGCGAGAGGGGGTGGGGGCGGGCAAGAGAGAGAGGGAGGGGGTGAGAGAGAAATGGAGGGGGCGAGAGAGAGAGGAGGGAGAGTGAGAGGGAGGGGGTGAGTGCGAGAGAAGGGGCGAGAGACAGAGGGAATGCGGTGAGAGAGAGAGAGGGAGGGGGCGAGAGAGAGAGAGAGGGAGGGGGCGAGAGAGAGAGGGAAGGGATTGGTGGGGGAGAGAGAGAGAGAGAGAGAGCGAGGGGGGCGAGAGGGGGAGAGAGACGGGCCGAAAGAGAGAGGGTGGGGTTGAGAGAGAGAGGGATCGGGTGAGAGAGAGAGGGAGGGGGTGAGATACGGAGAGGGAGGTGGCGTGCGAGAGAGGGAGGGGGCGGGCGAGTGAGAGGGTGAGAGAGAGGGAAGGGACAAGAGAGACAGAGGGCGGGGCGAGAGAGAGAGAGAGGGTTGGGCGAGAGAGAGGGAGGGGGCGAGTGAGAGAGTGGGAGGAGGGTGAGAGAGAGGGATGGGACGAAAGAGAGAGGGAGGGGGCGAGAGAGAGAGGTAGGGGGGCGAGAGAGAGAGGCAGAGGGCAAGAGGGGGAGGGGGCGGGCAAGAGAGAGAGGGAGGGGGTGAGCGAGAAATGGAGGGAGCGAGAGAGAGAGGAGGGAGAGTGAGAGGGAGGGGGTGAGACCGAGAGAAGGGGCGAGAGACAGAGGGAATGGGGCGAGAGAGAGAGGGAGGGGGCGAGAGAGAGAGAGGGAGGGGACGAAAGAGAGAGGGAGGGGATTGGTGGTGGAGAGAGAGAGAGAGCAAGGGGGGCGAGAGGGGGAGAGAGACGGGCCGAGAGAGACAGAGGGAGGGGACGAGAGAGAGAGGGAGGGGTGAGTGAGAGAGAGGGAGGGGGCGAGAGAGTGAGAGTGGGAGTAGGGTGAGAGAGAGTGGGAGAGCGGTGAGAGAGAGAGTGAGGGGGCGAGAGAGAGAGGGAGGGGGGGCGAGAGAGAGAGGCAGGAGGTGAGAGGGGGAGGGGCGGGCAAAAGTGACAGGGAGAGCGTGAGAGAGAAATGGAGGGGGTGAGAGAGAGGAAGGGAGCGGGGCGTGAGAGAGAGGGAGGGGGGCGAGAGAGAGAGAGGGAGGGGGCAAGAGGGGGGAGAGGGGGATAGAGAGAGAGAGAGAGAGCGAGGGGGGCAAGAGGAAGAGAGACGGGCTGAGGGTGAGAGGGTGGGGTTGAGAGAGAGAGGGATGGGGTGAGAGAGAGAGTGGGAGGGGGCGAGATAGGGAGAGGGAGGTGGCGAGAGAGAGATAGGGAGGGAGGCGAGAGAGAGGGGGTCGAGAGAGTGAGTGGACGTCAGTGAGAAGGAGGGGTGGGAGAGAGAGAGAGTTTGGGGTGTGAGGGGGGCGCGAGAGAAAGGGAGGGGGCCAGAGAGAGAGGGCGTGGGGTGAGAGAGAGAGAGGGAGGGTGCGAGAGAGAGAGGAGGGGTGAGGGGGGGCAAGAGAGGGGGGAGGGGTCGATGGAGAGAGGGAGGGGGTGAGAGAGAGAGGGAGGGAGGGCGGCGAGAGAGAAAGATAGAGGGTCAAGATAGAGAGTGGAGGTGAGAGAGAGAGGGAGGGGTGCGATAAAGAGAGGGGGGGATGAGAGAGAGGGGGCGAGAGAGAGATGGAGGGGCGAGAGGGAGAGGGAGGGTGCAAGAGAGAAAGGGAGGGGTCAAGAGAGAGAGGGAGGTATGGGCGAGAGAAGAAGGAGTGGGGGCGAGAGGGAGAGATACGGGCCGAGAGAGAGGGAGGGTTTAAGAGAGAAGGAGTGGGTAAGAGAGAGAGGGACGGTGTGAGAGAGATGTAGGGAGGGGGCGAGACAGAGAGTGAGGGTGCGAGAGAGATGTAGGGAGGGGGCGAGAGAGAGAGGGAGGGGGTGAGAGAGAGGGAGAGGGAGAGGGCGAGAGAGAGAGAGAGAGGCGAGAGAGAGAAGGAGGGTGCAAGAGAGAGAGAGAGGGAGGGGGCGACAGAGAGGGGGAGGGAGGCGAGAGAGAGTGGGAGGGGGCGAGAGGGAGGGATGGGGCCGAGAGGGAAAGGGGGGGTGAGAGAGAGAGGGAGGTGTTGAGAGAGAGAGGGAAGTGTTGAGAGAGAGAGGGAGGGTGGCGAGAGAGGGGCAGCGAGAGAGAGGGAGGGAGGGATGCGAGAGAGAGGGAGGGGGCGAGAGAGCGAGAGAGAGTGGGGGCGAGAGAGAGGGGGCGGGAGGCGAGAGAGAGAGGGAGGGGGTGAGACAGAGAGAGAGGGAGGTGGCAAGAGAGAGGGGAGGGGGCAAGAGAGAGGGGGCGAGAGAGAGAGGTAGGGGGGCGAGTGAAAGAGAGGGAGGGGGCGAGAGAGAGGGGGAGGGAGGCGAGAGAGAGAGGGAGGGGGTGAGACAGAGAAAGAGGGTGAGGGGTGTGAGGGGGGTGAGAAAGAGGGAGGGGGCGAGTGAGAGAGAGGAAGGGGGGCTAGAGAGAGAAGGGGTAAGGGGTAGGCAAGAGAGAGGGGGAAGGGGCGAGAGAGAGAAGGAGGGGACAAGAGAGCAAGAGGGAGGGGGTGAGAGAGAGAGAGAGGGGCCGAGAGACAGAGGGGGAGGGGGTGAGAGAAAGAGAGGGAGGGGGCGAGAGAGAGAGAGGGAGGGCGGCGAGAGAGAGAGGGAGGGTCGAGGTAGAGAGTGGAGGTGAGAGAGAGGGAGGGGTGCGAGATAGAGAGATGGAGGGGGATGAGAGAGAGGGGAGCGAGAGAGAGATGGAGGGGTGAGAGAGAAAGGGAGGGGGTCAAGAGAGAGAGGGAGGGGGCAAGAGAGAAAGGGAACGATCGAGAGAGAGAGGGAGGGAAGGGCGAAAGAGGGAGGAAGGGCGGCGAGAGGGAGAGATACGAGCCGAGAGAGAGATGGAGGGTTGAAGAGAGAGAGGGAGTGGGTGAGAGAGAGAGAGGGATGTGGAGAGAGAGAGAGAAAGTGTGGGGCGGGAGAGAGATGGAGGGGGCGAGAGAGATGTCGGGAGGGAGCGAGACAGAGAGGTAGGGGGTGGGCGAGTAAAAGAGGGAGGGGGCAAGAGAGAGAGGGAGGGAGCGAGAGAGAGAGGTAGGGGGTGGGCGAGTAAAAGAGGGAGGGGGTCAAAAGAGAGAGGGAGGGTGTGAGAGAGATGTAGGGAGGGGGCGAGACAGAGAGTGAGGGGTGAGAGAGATGTAGGGAGGGGAATTAGAGAAATGGGGCGAGAGAGTGAGAGGGAGGGGGCGAGAGAGAGAGAGAGGGAGGGGGTCGAGAGTGAGAGAGGGGGTCGAGAGAGAGAGAGTGGAGGAGAAAGAGAGGAAAGTGTGTGAGAGAGAGTTGGGGAGAGGGAGGGAGGGGGCGTGAGAGAGAGGATGGGGGCGAGAGAGGGAGAGAGAGATGGAGGGGGCGAGAGAGCGAGAGGGAGGTGTCAGAGAGGGAGAGGGATGGTGCGAGAGACGGAGGGGGAGGGGGCGAGAGAGAGAGAGGGAGGTGGCAAGAGAGAGAGGGAAGGCGGCAAGAGAGAGGGGGCGCGGGCGAAGGAGAGGGGGAGGTCGGCTTGAGAGAGAGGGGGGCGAGAGAGAGAGAGGGAGGGGGCAAGAGAGTGGGGGGCAGAGAGGGAGAGACACGGGCTGAAAGAGAGAACGAGGGGTTGAGAGAGAGGGTAGGGGGTGAGAGAGAGAGGGAGGGGGCAAGAGAGAGAGATAGACGGAGGAGGTAGAGAGAGAGGGATGGAGGCAAGAGAGAGTGGGAGGTGGCGAGAGAGAGAGAGTGAAGGGGACGAGAAAGAGAGGGAAGGGGACGAGTGAGAGAGGGGGGCAAGTGAGAGAGGGAGAGAGACAGAGGGACAGGTGCGAGAAAGAAATGGAGAGGGGTGGCGAGAGAGAGGGGTTGAGACTGAGGGGGTTACAGAGAGAGATGGAGCGGGAGAGAGAGAGACGGAGAGGGCGAGAGAGAGGGGGTGAAAGAGAGGGGGAGGGGGCGAGTGAGAGAGAGGAAGGAGGCGAGAGAGAGAGGGAAGGGGCGGGACAGAGAGAGAGAGAGTAGAGGTGAGAGAGAGAGTGAGGGGGACGTGAGGGAGAGGGATGGGCTGAGAGAGAGAGGGAGGGGTTGAGAGAGGGATGGGTGAGAGAGAGAGAGAGGGAGGAGGCGAGAGAGGAAGAAGGAGGGGACGAGAGAGAGAGGAGTGGGCTAGAGAGAGTGAGGGGGCGAGAGAGAGAGAGGGAGGGGACGAGAGATAGAGAGGGAGGGGGAGAGAGCGAGAGGGAGGGGGTGAGAGAGCGAGAGGGAGGGGGTGAAACAGAGAGAGGGAGGGGGCGAGAGATAGAGAGGGAGGGGACGAGGGAGAGAGGGGATCGAGAGAGAGAGTGGAGATAAGAGAGTGGGCGGGGTACGAGAGAGAGAGAGCAGGAGGGGTGTGAGAGAGAGAGAGAGGGGGCGAGAGGGAGGGAGGGGTGAGGGGGAGGTGTGAGAGAGAGGGGGAAGGGGCGAGAGAGAGAGGGAGGGGGATAGAGCGAGAGGGAGGGGGCGAGAGAGCGAGAGGGATGGGGTGAGAGAAAGAGAGAGTTTGTGAGAGATGGAGGGGGAGGGGGCGAAAGATAGAGAGAGAGAGGGGCGAGAGAGAGAGAGAAGGAGGGTGAAAGAGAGAGAGAGTGGGTCGAGATAAAGAGTGGACGTGAGAGAGAGAGGGAGGGGTGCAGGAGAGAGAGAGAGATGGAAGGGGACGAGTGAGAGAGGGGGGCAAGTGAGAGAGGGAGAGAGACAGAGGGACAGGTGCGAGAAAGAAATGGAGAGGGGTGGCGAGAGAGAGGGGTTGAGACTGAGGGGGTTACAGAGAGAGATGGAGAGGGCGAGAGAGAGACGGAGAGGGCGAGAGAGAGGGGGAGGGGGGCGAGATAAACAGGGAGGGTGGTGAGAGAGAGGGGGGTTAAGAGAGAGAGGGAGGGAGCTAGAGAGGGAGGAGGCTAGAGAGAGAGGGCGGGGTGCAAGAGAGAGAGGGATGGGGAGAGAGACAGAGGGAGGTTTTCAAGTGATAGAGGGAGGGGTGAGAAAGAGAGAGGGAGGGAGGGGGTTGAGAGAGAGAGGGAGGGCGGCAAGAGAGAGAGGGGGGTCGAGAGAGAGAATGGAGGTGGGAGAGAGAGGGAGGGAGGGGTGCGTGAGAGAGGGAGGGGTGCGAGAGAGAGAGAGAGAGAGGGCGAGAGTGAGAGGGAGGGGGGCAAGAGCGGGAGGGAGGGGGGCAAGAGAGAGAGGGAGGGGTCAAGAGAGGGAGGGAGGGGGCGAGAGAGAGGGAGGGTGTGGGCTAGACAGAGGGAGAGGTGCGAGACAGAGGGAGGGGTTCGAGAGAGAAAGGGGGTGCGAGACCGAGGAAGGGAGGGGTTGAGAGAGAGAGGGAGTGGGTGAGAGAGAGAGAGGTAGGGGGGCGAGAGGGAGAGAGGGAGGGAGGCGAGAGGGAGAGAGGGAGGGGGTGACAAAGGGGGGGTGAGAGAGAGAGGGCGAGAGAGAAAGGGAGGGGGCAAGAGGGCGGGGCGAGATAGGGAGGGGGCGATAGAGAGAGGGGGGGGCGCGAGAGAGAGAGACAGTGGCGAGAGAGAAATGGAGGGGTGTGGCGAGAGAGAGAGGGGGTCGAGACTGAGAGGGGTGTGAGAGAGAGATGGAGAGGGTGAGAGAGAGAAAGGGAGGGTGCGAGAGAGAGAGGGAGGGTGCAAGAGAGAGAGGGAGGGGTGAGAGAGAGGGGGAGGTGGCGAGAGAGAGAGGTATGGGTGCAAGTGAGAGAGGGAGGTGTGCTAGAGAGAGAGGGAGGGGGGCGAAAGTGAGAGAAGGGGCGAGAGAGAGGGAGGGAGGGGTTGATAGAGGGGGGGAGAGAGAGAGAGGGAGGGGGCGAGAGAGAGATGGCTAGAGAGAGGGGGGCAAGAGCGCGAGAGAGAGATGGCTAGAGAGAGGGGGGCAAGAGCGCGAGAGGAAGGGGGCGAGAGAGAGAGGGCGGGTGCGAGAGAGAGATGGAGGGGGCGAGAGAGAGAGGGACAGGTGCAATAGTGAAATGGAGGGGGATGGCGAAAGACAGAGGGGGTCGAGACTGAGGGGGGTGTGAGAGAGAGATGGAGAGGGTGAGAGAGAGATGGAGAGAGTGAGAGAGAGAGAGGGACGGGGCGAGAGAGAGAGGGAGGGGGTCGACAGAGGGGGGCGAGAGAGAGAGGGAGGGTGGCGAGGGTGGGCAAGAGAGAGAGGGAGGGGGCAAGAGAGAGAGAGAGAGAGGGAGGGGGCTAGAGAGAGAGGGAAGGGTGCGAGAGAGAGAGAGGGATGGGGGATCGAGAAAGAGTGAGGGGTGCAGGTCAGAGAGGGAGGGGGTGAGAGAGAGAGGGAGGGGCAAGAGAGAGAGAGGGGCTCGAGAGAGAGAAGAAGGGTGGTGAGAGAGAGGGGGGTCGAGAGAGAGAGGGAAGGGGCAAGAGAGAGAGGGGGGGTGCGAGAGAGAGAGGGATGGGGGTGAGAGACAGAGGGAGGGGCAAGAGAGAGAGAGGGGTGAGAGAGAGAGAGGGAAGGAGTGGGGAGAGATAGGGAGAAAGGGAGGGCGGTGAGAGAGAGAGGGATGGGGCGAGAGAGAGGTTGGGGGCGAGAGAGAGAGAGGGAGGGGTGCGAGAGAGAGAGAGGGAAGTGGCGAGAGAGTGAGGGAGGGAGGGTCAAGAGAGAGATGGAGGAAGGGGCAAGAGAGAGAGGGAGGGAGGGGTGAGAGAGAGAGGGAGGGGGGGGCGAGAGGAAGAGAGACAGGCCGAGAGAAAGAGGGAGTGGGGTGAGAGGGAGATGGAGGGGGCGAGAGAGATGTAGGGAGGGGGCGTGAGGGAGAGGGAGGGCATGGGCGAGTGAGACGGGGGGTGAGAGAGAAAGAGAGAGAGATGAGGCGACAGACGGAGGGGGAGGGGTTGTGAGAGGGAAAAGAGGGAGGGGGGCGAGAGAGAGAGTGGAGGTGAGAGGAAGGGGTGGAGACAGAGAGGGAGGGGTGTGAGAGAGAGATGGGGGCGAGAGAGAGGGGAGGGGGACGAGTGAGAGAGGACGGGTTGCGAAAAGAGAGAAAGGAAGGGGCGAGAGACAGAGGGAGGGGGGCGAGAGAGAGAGGGAGGTTGCAAGAGAGCGAGAGCGAGGGAGCGAGAGATGGAGGGGGAGGGGGCGAGAGAGAGAGAGGGAGGTGCCGAGAGAGAGAGGGAGGGGTTGAGAGAGAGAGGGATGGGGCGAGAGAGAGAAAGGGAGGGGGCGAGAGAGAGAGAGGGAGGGAGGCAAGAGAGAGAGAGAGGGTCGAGATAGAGAGTGGAGGTGAGAGAGAGAGAGGGAGAGTTGCGAGAGAGAGCGATAGGGAGGGGAATGAGAGAGGGGGCGAGAGAGAGATGGAGGGGGGGCGAGACAGAGAGGGGAGGGGGGCAAGAGAGTGGGAGAGGGAGGGGGGCGAGATAGACGGGGAGGGGCAGGCGAGAGAAAGGGAGGGGGCGAGAGAGAGAGGGAGGTGTGTGAGAGAGAGAGGGGGGAGTGAGCGAGAGAGGGAGGGAGGCGTGCGAGAGAGAGGGGGATGGGCGAGAGAGAGGGACGGGGCAGAGAGTGAGAAGAGGTGAGGTGAGAGAGAGAGGGAGGGGGGTCGAGAGAGAGAGGGAGGATGCGAGAGAGAGAGGGAGGGTGCGAGAAAGAGAGAGGGAGGGGTGAAAGAGAAGAGAGGGTGAGGTGTTGAGAGAAAGAGAAAGGGGGCGAGGGAGAGTGAGTGGGTGGGCGAGAGAGAGATGAGGGGTGGGGGGGGCGAGAGAGAGAGACAGTGAGAGAGGGGTTAGAGAGAGAGGGAGGGGCGAGAGAGAGGGGGAGGGGATGAGGGAGAGAGGGAGGTGTTGAGAGAAAGAGAAAGGGGGCGACAGAGAGTGGGAGAGGGGCGAGAGAGAGATGGATATGGGCGAGAGACAGAGAAGGGAGGGGTTGAGGGAGAGAGGGAGGTGTTCAGAGAAAGAGAAAGGGGACGAGAGAGAGATGGAGAGGGGCGAGAGAGACAGGGAGAGGGTCGAGAGACAGAGAAGGGAGGGGGTTGAGGGAGAGGGAGTGGGTGAGAGATAGAGGGGGAGGGGGCAAGAAAGAGAGGGAGAGGGCGAGAGAGAGAAGGGGAGGGGATGCGAGAGGGAGAGGGAGGGGCTGAGAGAGAGAGAGAGAGAGGGAGGGGGCGAGAGAGAGAGAGAGAGGGAGGGTGCGAGAGAGAGAGGGAGGGGGGCAAGAGAGAGAGGGAGGGAAGCGGGAGAGAGAGAGGGAGGGGACGAGAGAGGTGTGGGAGGGGTGAGAGAGAAAGGTGGGGTGAGAGAGAGAGAGTGGGGGCGAGAATGAGAGAGGGAGGGGGCGAGAGAGTGGGGGAGTGGGCGAGAGAGAGGGGGAGGTGTTGAGAGAAAGAGAAAGGGGGCGAGAGAGTGGGAGAGGGGCGAGAGAGAGAGGGAGATGGGCGAGTGACAGAGAAGGGAGGTGTTGAGAGAGAGAGGGAATATGTGAGAGAGAGAGGAGGAGGGGGCGAGAGAGAAAGAGGGAGGGGATGAGAGAGAGGGAGGGGTCAAGAAAGAGAGGGAGGGGGCGAGAGTGAGAGAGGGATGGGGTGCGTGAGGGAGAGGGAGGGGGCGAGAGAGGGAGAGAGGGAGGGGGCGAGAGAGTGGGAGAGGGGCGAGAGAGAGAGGGAGATGGGCGAGTGACAGAGAAGGGAGGTGTTGAGAGAGAGAGGGAATACGTGAGAGAGAGAGGAGGAGGGGGCGAGAGAGAAAGAGGGAGGGGATGAGAGAGAGGGAGGGGTCAAGAAAGAGAGGGAGGGGGCGAGAGTGAGAGAGGGATGGGGTGCGTGAGGGAGAGGGAGGGGGCGAGAGAGGGAGAGAGGGAGGGGGCGAGAGAGAGAGGGAGTGGGGCGAGAGAGAGGGAGGGGGCGAAAGAGAGAGGGAGGTGGGGCGAGAGAGAGAGGAGGGGAGAGAGAGGGGGTGGTGAGAGAGAGAGGGACGGGATGAGAGAGAGAGGGAGGGCTGCGAGAGAGAAAGGGAGGGGGGATGAGAGAGAGAGAGGGAGGGGGCGAGAGAGAGAGGGGGACGGGCGAGAGAGAAAGGTGGGGGTGAGAGAGAGAGTGGGGGCGCGAATCAGAGGGGGGTGAGGAGAGAGAGGGGAGGGGGCGAGGGAGAGAGGGAGGTGGCGAGTGAGAGAGGGAGCGGTGCGAGAGAGAGAGTGGAGGTGAAGAGAGAGAGGGAGGGGTGAGAGAGAGGGAGGGGGCAAGAGAGAGAGATGGAGGGGGCGAGAGAGAGGAGGGTTGAGAAGGGCGTTGAGAGAGGGAGAGGGAGCGGTGAGAGAGAGAGGGGGGGCAAGACAGAGAGGGAGGGGGTGAGAGAGAGAGGTAGGGGTGCGAGAGAGAGTGGGGGGTGAGAGAGAGGGAGAGGGGCAAGAGGGAGATGGACGGGCCGAGAGACAGAGAAGGGAGGGGTTGAGAGAGAAAGGGAGAGGGTGAGAGAGAGAGGGGGAGGGTGGAGGGGGCGAGAGGGAGGGAGTGAGGGGGCGAGAGAGAGAGGAATGGGGTGAGAGAGGGACGGAGTGGGGCGACAGTCAGAGGGAGGGGGTGAGAGTGAGAGAGAGGGAGCGAGAGAGAGAGAGGCAGGGGGCGAGAGAGGGGCACGAGAGAGACACGGGGCGAGAATGACGGGAGGGAGCATGAGAGGGGGGGTGGAGGGGCGAGAGAGGGAGGGAGGGGCCTTAGAAATTGGGATGTGGTGAGAGTGAGAGGGAGGGGAGCGAGAGAGGGGGGGCGAGAGAGGGGGATGTGGTGAGAGAGAGGGGGAGGGTGCGAGAGAGAGAGTGACGGGGTAAGAGAGAGAGAGGGAGGGGGCGAGAGAGAGGGAGGGGGCGAGAGAGAGAGATGGAGGATGCGAGAGACAGAGAGGGAGGGGGTGAGAGAGAGAGGGAGGGGGCGAGAGCAAGGGAGGGGGGCAAGAGAGAGAGAGAAATGTGGCGAGAGAGAGAGGGTGTGGGTGAGAGAGAGGGAGGTGCGAGAGAGCGAGAGGGAGGGGATGCGAGGGAGAGGGAGGGGGCGAGAGAGAGAGGGAGGGCGCGAGAGAGAGGGAGGGGTCAAGAGAGAGAGAGAGAAATGTGGCGAGAGAGAGAGTGTTGGCGAGCAAGAGAGAGGGTGTGGGTGAGAGAGAGAGAGGGAGGTGCGAGAGAGCGAGAGGGAGGGTATGCGATGGAGAGGGAGGAGGGTGAGAGAGAGGGAGGGAGGGGTCGAAAGAAAGGGAGTGAGGGGGCAAGAGAGACAGGGATGGGGTGAGAGAGGGAGGGAGGGGACGAGAGAGAGAGGGAGGGGGGCGAGAGAGAGAGTGGAACGGTGGGTGAAAGAGAGGTGGGGTGAGAGAGAGGGAGGGGGTGAGAGAGAGCACGGGAGGGGGGGCGAGAGAGAGAGAGGAGTGGGGCAAGAGAGAGAGGGAGAGGGCGAGAGTGAGAGAGAGGAGGGCGAGAGAGAGAAAGGGAGGGAGGTGAGAGAGTGGGGGAGTGGGCGAGAGAGAGGGGGAGGTGTTGAGAGAGAGAAATGGGGCGAGAGAGTGGGAGAGGGGTGAGAGAGAGAGGGAGAGGGGCGAGAGAGAGAGGGAGACGGGCGAGAGACAGAGAAGGGAGGGGTTGAGAGAGAGAGAGGGAATAGGTGAGAGAGAGAGAGGGGGAAGGGGCGAGAGAGAAAGAGGGAGGGGATGAGAGAGAGGGAGGGGGCAAGAAAGAGAGGGAGGGGGCGAGAAAGAGAGGGGGAGGGGGTGCGAGAGGGAGAGGGACGGGGCGAGAGAGAGAGAGAGAGAGAGGGAGGGGGCGAGAGAGAGAGAGAGAGGGAGGGGGCGAGAGAGAGAGAGAGGGAGGGAGGGGGTGAGAGAGAGAGGGAGGCGGGTGAGAGAGAGTTAGGGGGGTGAGAGAGAGAGAGGGAGGGGGGCTGAGAGAGAGAGGAGGGGAGAGAGGTGGGGTGGTGAGAGAGAGAGAGGGAGTGGACGAGAGAGAGAGAGAGGGAGGGCTGCGAGTGAAAAGGGAGGGAGGATGAGAGAGAGAAAGGTGGGGGTGAGAGAGAGAGTGGGGGCGCGAATCAGAGAGGGGGTGAGAGAGAGAGGGAGGGGGCGAGAGAGAGAGGGAGGTGGCGAGAGAGAGAGGGAGGGGTGCGAGAGAGAGAGTGGAGGTGAGAGAGAGGGAGGGGGCAAGTGAGAGAGATGGAGGGGGCGAGAGAGAGGAGGGTTGAGAGGGGGGTTGAGAGAGGGAGAGGGAGCGGTGAGAGAGAGAGGGAGGGGGCAAGACAGAGAGGGAGGGGGCGAGAGAGAGAGGTAGGGGTGCGAGAGAGAGTGGGGGGGAGAGAGAGAGAGGGAGAGGGGCGAGAGGGAGATGTACGGGCCAAGAGACAGAGAAGGGAGGGGTTGAGGGAGAAAGGGAGAGGGTGAGAGAGAGAGGGGGAGGGGTCGAGAGGGAGGGAGTGAGGGGGCGAGAGAGAGAGGAATGGCGTGAGAGAGGGAGGGAGCGGGACGAGAGAGAGGAATGGGGTGAGAGAGGGAGGGAGTGGGGCGACAGTCAGAAGGCGGGGGTGAGAGTGAGAGAGAGAGAGAGAGGCAGGGGGCGAGAGAGGGGCACGAGAGAGACAGGGGGCGAGAGAGAGGGGAGGGAGCATGAGAGAGGGGTGGAGGGGCGAGAGAGGGAGGGAGGGGCCTGAGAAATTGGGATGTGGAGAGAGAGAGAGGGAGGGGAGCGAGAGAGAGGGGGGGGCAAGAGATGGGGATGTGGTGAGAGAGAGGGGGAGGGTGCGAGAGAGAGAGTGACGGGGCAAGAGAGAGAGAGGGAGGGGGAAGAGAGAGAGGGAGGGTGAGGGGGGCGAGAGAGAGAGATGGAGGATGCGAGAGACAGAGAGGGAAGGGGTGAGAGAGAGAGGGAGGGGGCGAGAGAGAAGGAGGGGGGCAAGAGAGAGAGAGAGAAATGTGGCGAGAGAGAGGGGCGGCAAGAGAGGGGGATGTGGTGAGAGAGAGGGGGAGGGTGCGAGAGAGAGAGTGACGGGGCAAGAGAGAGAGAGGGAGGGGGAAGAGAGAGAGGGAGGGGGAGGGGGGCGAGAGAGAGAGATGGAGGATGCGAGAGACAGAGAGGGAGGGGGTGAGAGAGAGAGGGAGGGGGTGAGAGAGAAGGAGGGGGGCAAGAGAGAGAGAGAGAAATGTGGCGAGAGAGAGAGGGTGTGGGCGAGAGAGAGACGGTGTGGGTGAGAGAGAGAGGGAGGTGCGAGAGAGTGAGAGGGAGGGGATGCGAGGGAGAGGGAGGGGCGAGAGAGAGAGAGGGGGGCGAGAGAGAGGGAGGGGGCAAGAGAGAGAGAGAGAAATCTGGCGAGAGAGAGAGGGTGTGGGTGAGAGAGAGAGGGAGGTGCGAGAGAGCGAGAGGGAGGGTATGCGAGGGAGAGGGAGGAGGGCGAGAGAGAGGGAGGGAGGGGTCGAGAGAAAGGGACTGAGGGGGTAAGAGAGACAGGGATGGGGTAAGAGAGACAGGGATGGGGACGAGAGAGAGAGGGAGGGGGGCGAGAGAGAGAGGGAGGGGGGCGAGAGAGAGATTGGGACGGTGGGTGAAAGAGAGGTGGGGGTGAGAGAGAGGGAGGGGGTGAGAGAGAGCGCGGGAGGGGGGCGAGAAAGAGAGAGAGGAGGGGGCGAGAGAGAGAGGGAGAGGGCGAGAGTGAGAGAGAGGAGGGCGAGAGAGAGAGAGGGAGGGGGGCGAGAGAGAGAGGGAGGGAGGCGGGCGAGACAGAGAGGGAGGGGGGCGAGAGAGAGAGAGGGAGGGGCGAGAGAGAGAGAGGGAGGGGGTTGAGAGAGAGAGAAAGTGAGGGTGCGAGAGAGACAGAAGGAGGGGGCAAGAGAGAGTGGGAGGGGGGGCGAGAGAGACAGAGAGAGAGGGACGTGAGGGAGAGAGAGGTGTTGCAAGAGAGCGAGAGGGAGTGGGGCGAGAGAGAGAGAGGGGCAGTGAGAGAGAGATAGGGATGGGAGGTGAGAGAGAGAGGGGGAGGGGGGGCGAGAGAGAGAGAGGGAGAGGCCGTGAGAGAGGGGGGGCGAGAGAGTGAGGGGGGGCAAGAGAGAGAGAGGGAGGCAAGTGAGAAAGAGAGAGGGAGTGGGCGAGAGAGAGAGAGAGGGTGTGGGCGAGAGAGAAAGAGAAAGGGGGCGAGAAAGAGAGGGAGGAGGCCAGACAGCGTGGGAGGGGGCGAGAGAGAGAGAGAGGGAGGGGTTGGCGAAAGAGAGAGAGGGGGGTTGAGAGAGAGGAGGGTGAGTGAGAGGAGGGCGAATGAGGGTGCCAGCGAGAGAGAGCCAGACGAGAGCAAGAGACACAGAGAGATGAACAAAGGGGGCGAGCAAGAGAGAGAGCGAGCGCGAGAGAGACAGCGAGAGAACGAGGCGGCGAGAGAGAGAGAGGTGACAGAGAGACAGAGATAGGGGGCAAGAGAGAGAGTGAGAGACAGCGAGAGTGCGCGCGCGAGAGAGAGAGGATAGGTAGAGAGAGAGAGAGAAAGGGGCAGGATAGAGAGAGAGAGGGCTACAAAGAAAGAGGGGGGAGAGTGAGAGTGAGAGAGAGAGAGAGAAGCTGCGAGAGAGAGAGCAGGAACGAGAGAGAAGGGATAGCGAGATGGAGAGAAGGGACAAGCGAGAGGTAGAGCAAGGAAAGATGGACGAAAGAAAGAGAGAGGAGGCGAGAGACAGAGGGAAGGCGCAGAGAGGCAAAGACAGAGGGATGAGAGAGGAAGAGAGGATGCGAGAGCAATGAGGCAAGAGCGAATGAGGGAGAGAGGTGGCGAGACAGAGAGAGAGAGGTGCCAAAGAAAGAGAGGGGCAAGAGAGAGAGAGGGGCGGGAGAGAGAGGGATAGAGTGGGGAGAGAGAGAAAGGAGCGAGACGGAGAGGGGGAGAGAGAGAGAGAGAGAAAGATGGGGGACATGATATAGAGAGAGGGAGAGAGTGACCGAGAGTGAGTGAGACAGAGAGAATGAGCGAGAGAGATTGAGAGAAAGAGCGAGAGAGTTGCAAGAAAGAGTGAAAGAGGGGGCAAATATGAGATAGAGAGTGAGAGAGCGAGGGAAAGAGAGAGGGAGAGAGGGTGTGGGAGAGAGGGTGGGGGAGAGGGTGATCGAGAAAGGGCAAGGCAGGGGTTAGAGAGGGGCGACAGAGAGAGCGAGAGAGAGTGAAAGGAGCGAGACGGAGAGGTGATAGAGAGAAGGATAGAGAGAGCGACAGAGGTGAGCAATGGTGAAGGGGGAACAAAGAGAGAGATATAGAGAGAGACAGGGGCGAAAGTGGGTGTAAGAGAGAGAGGGTGACAGTGATGGGGTGAGAGAGGAGAGAAAGGGGGTGTGAGGGGGGAAAGGAGAGCGAGAGAGAGAAGGAGCGAGAGAGAGAGAGAAGGGGAGAGCGAGAGGGCAAGAGAAAGTGGGGGCGAGTGAGAGACAGAGGGATGAGAGACAGAGGGGTGTGAGAGAGGGAGGGAGGGAACGGTGGAACGTGGGGGCGGGGGGCGAAGGGAGAGGGGGTGAATGGGGGGAAGAGTGGCCCGGGGGGGCGAGAGGGGGTGTGAGGGAGGGTGCGGGGGGGTGCGAGAGGGGGGTGGGGGCGAGGGGGGCGAGAGGAGCGGGAGAGGGGTGGGGGTTAAGAGGGGTTTGCTAGGGGCGCGCGAGAGGGAGGGGGGAGGGGGTTGGGAGGGGAGGAGTGAGTGGGAGAGGGGGGAAGAGAGGGAAGGAGAGTGCTGGCTATGTCATTTCATCAGCTGTGAAACACATTAAGACCGGCGAAGTCCATCATGCTGATGATTTTCTGGTCAGGACTCCAGTCACTAACTTGCTGCCAGGTTCTGATAAATAACCAAAAACACAACAGGAGTTGCACTTGCAGACAACAAGAGTGCCATGGTTACATCAACATCAGAGCACGAGGAGGCTATTTAGCTCCGTGAGCCTATTCCACCATTAACCCAAATCATGGTAATCTTCCTCATCATGACAAATCCCTGTCTTTGTCCCATAATCCTTCAGCATTTTCATTCAAAATCTACCAATCTCAGATTTAAAATTTACAAATGATTTCCAATCAATCGCTGTTTGTGGAACTTTATCAAACTTTATCAATTTCTGTGTATAAATGTGTTCCCCGATATCACACCTCAATGTTCTGACTCATTGTTTATCTGTTTAATCTTCTTAAATTAAGCCTTGGAATCCAAGTATCACATCAGTAAATCTACACTGCACTTCCACTCAGAGTGATACTCTCCTTAAGCCATGGTGCCCAGCCCTGACAGCTTGGTCTAACTAGGTTCGGATTTGCTGAAGCATGACTTCTAATCCTTTGGTATCTCGTCTTCTGTCCAGATCAATGTCAACATTCCACCGGCCCCTTGGTCACGTTTCTGAACCTGTTTGTGACATTTTCATGAACTATACAGCTGGATCAATCCCACCAAGTTTCCTTGGAGTCCACTGTCTCTATTTTCACAATCAAGAAATATCCTATTTTGATCCAACCTCTCACTTGCCGACACAAACTCATCTGTCGTTTCTTTTTCATTTACTGAACCTATCAATATTACTTTCTAATGCTGTGCTTCCATTTACCTACACTTGGAATCGCAGTAATCTGCAGAGTGGCCCCAAATTTTGAATGTGGCTTTCCTTTCATTATGAATAGTGAATAATTAGGGCTCCAACATCGATCTGTGCAGGATATCACTAACCATATCCTTCCAATTAGAATATCTCTTATTATCTGCACAAATGTCTCTTGTTCAAATCAAGTTCCTCTGCAAGGACATCTTTTGCATCTTATTACCTTTAATGGAGAGTAGAAAGGTGTAAATTTAGGGCCATTCTTCGCAGTCAAATTTGCCTTGTGTTTATCTGATTGGGGGAGCAATGAATCCCATTAAATATTAATCTTTGTCTTCACGACATGGTAACTCAATCACAAAGATTAACAATGTTAAATATGTTTTCTCCTTCATGATTGATAAACTATGGGCACATTGTTACCGATTGGTACTCGCTTTTCTCTCTCAAAAACACAGGCCCCGCCCAACTGTTGGCTCACACTCGTTACACCATATGGTCCTCGTCCTCTCCATCTGAATCTCATGACAAGATACCTCGAACATGGAGAGGAGCAACTATTCCAAGCACTGAGATCCCAGTAATTGGTACCACCACTCACCCTAATCCATTGGAGGAGCCGATTGGTCCCGCACTATGTCCTCATCTGAATCATCCTGCTGGCTGCGTTCCTTCCCCATATTAAAGTGGTGATGGCTCTCTGATGGCAGAAGGGAATGGACGGATTTCTCTTCAATCTCATCTTTCGTCATTGACTCATCAAACTCATGGGAGTACTTAGTGGCAACAGAAGCAGAGTCTGGAGAGACAATAAATGATTGTCTTTGATATTTTCCATTGCTCAGTGAAAGGTTTAGAACTTGAACTTGAAGTTAAGGGCTGAGCTAGAATCCTTGGATTAGTTATCTGCTCAAGGAGCAGAGTTGGGTTACAATTATTGATTCAACACAACGTTGATATTGTTTCACACATTGTTTAAGTTTCCTTATGCACAACCACAAATCCAAGGGAAACACAAGGAAGTTGGATTGAATAGCTTAAGCACATGACTGAATAAAGGAATCTTGAAATAAATCAGTGCAGGACATGTGCCTATTTGACCCACATATCCTTTGGGTAGGGAAGGAGTGCTAACGTAGCAAAAGATTTGATTGATTCAAATCATCTAACTGAAGAGACACATTTCCCTGTTTAAGTCATGAGATCAGTGGAAGGACAAAACATCATTCCTGGTTAAAGAATTCACCTTTCTCACCAGGTAATGAAGGCACACTGTCTCTGTGGATCGAGACGTAGACCACTGTTTGAACCACCTCCTCAATAGAGCTATTTCCCTTTTGTGTGGCCAGAGGTTCTGCTTTTCTCCAAGAATGGTAAGGGTGAGCTGCCTTGTTTACTGCTGCCGCTGCTGCTCCAATAGAAATGTCACAGAACAACACAGATGTATAGTTTCAGGACACAAACACAGGTTCTCAGTATTTGTGATTTACACAGACTTCCTTCCCAACCTAAACCCATCAACATAGTTTTCTTCGATTTCTTGTATTCCAAGCTTCTCCTTGAATTCATCTGTTGTTTGCTTCAATTATTCCTGATGAAGTAAGTTCTACAGTCAAACACCTTTTTGGTAAAGACTTTGTCGCCCTCTACAAATTCCCCATTAGATTTAATAGCGATTATATCCACAGATCCAGTGGATTCTGTCATTCGCAAGCAGAAACATCTTTTCCATGTCTACTCGAATCAAACGTAACTGGACCATGTCACTCTTTTACAATGAGACAAGACTGCCCAATCTTACTTGATGAATTTGGATATAATTCCAGTAACAATTCTTTACCTTCCCCGATCCGAACTGTGTGCAGTGCGCCAAGGGTGACCTGTCCATGGTCCTACACATATCGAACACATTTCCATTCTGTCACCCCAGAAATAAACCCATGACCTACTTCTCCATCTAACCTCACAAACCGGTGCCATTTGCTGCCAGTGACTCATTCCTATCTCCAGATCCCTCTGCCCTATTTAAGGACATATTTCCAAAGAGGAAGTGGTCTCTTTAGTCTTTTGACCACAGTGTACGACCTCACACATGGGTGGAGGTTAATCTTCCACAGCTTTGACTGCAATATTCCCTTAACCAAATCTTCCCAACAGTAAATCTTCCTAAAACCAAAACTCCAATATATTAATGTACTTAATCTCATCAACTGTTTCTTATTTGAAATGCACGAACTGTCCAGTTCAGTTTTGAACAAACATCCTCTGCCACAGTTATTAAAATATCACAAGCTGAACTCCAACCACTGTTTGCATTCATATTCATTGCAGCCCAAGAATGAGAGGTGGTATCATTGAGGGTCTATAAAATGGTCAAGGGATTGACCAAGTAGATGCAGAGAAGATGATTCAATCTACAATGAGTAGTCATAAGTTTACAATAAAAGGAAAGTTGGAGGAAATACTTCTCTCAGAGGATGGTGAATCTTGGGAATTCACTACCTCAGAACAATGTGGATTCTGGGACATGAAGTAAATTTAAATAAGAGACACACAGGTTTTTAATTAGTAATGGGTTGAAGAGTTAAGGAGAGCTGGCAGGAAAGTGGTGTTCAGGCCAAGATGAGATTCACCATGTCTGTATCAAATGGCAGAGCAGGTACAAGGGGCTGGATTAATAATCCTGCTCCTAATTCTGATGCTCTTATGTTCTTATTTCAAAAGGAGGAAGTAAGAGGAATGGACGAATACAAGGTGTTTAATGGGCATGGTATTGGAAAGACTATGGTGAGAGGCTGTTTGATTTGGTGAGGTGAGGCACAATATCTCGACTGTAGTGTCAGCAGACCAGCTGGGCCCAGCACAGAGAAAAGACCGTGATGTCTCCTTTGCAGCATCTTTCCCCACCTATCCGTTTCTAGCCTCTACCTTATTCCCCTCTCCCTAGCTTTCAGCCTGAAGCTCCTTCACCAAAAACCTTGCAGCCTCTTTCTTCAAACCCACCATCACCGAATCCCCCACCATCAACATTCTGGGGGTTTACTATTGACTAGAAATTGAAGTGGACTTTCCATATAACTACGGGAAGTAAACTACCCTCCAAATCTCTGAAGCCTGTCCACCATCTGCAAGAATCAACTCAGGAGTGCAATAGGATATTCACTACTTGGCTAGGTTTGTGTGCAGCTCCAAGGACACTCAAGAAGCTTGACAGTGTCAGGAAAAAGCAGACTGCTTGATTGGCACCACATTCACTCCCTCCTCCACTGATGCCCAGAGCAGCACTATGTACTATCTACAAGATACATTACATCAATTCATAACACTTCAATAGCATCTTCCAAACCTATGACCAATACCAAATAAAAGGAAAAGGGAAGCAGATTCATGGGAACATCACCTCCTGCAGGTTCCCTTCCAAGCCACTACAATCTGGAGTTGAAAATCTTTCAGCAGTCCTGAAGTGTCATTGAGCCAAAATTCTGGAATTCCCTCCCAACAGCACTACCAATAGGTCTGCAACCCACACGGACTGCAGTGATTCAAAAAGGGAGCTCACAACCACCTTCTCAAGGGCATTAGAATGAGGCAATAAATGTTCGCACAACCAGTGACACCCACATGCCATAAACTCATTAATTCCTTCATGCCTCCTCCTTCCTTCCACAACACCCCCACCCATAGACAGCTGCGCTGCACAAATACAAAGCCTTGAGCAGCATGTGGTAACCCAGAAGGAGGCCCAAGCTACATTCAAGCCGTGCTCAGACAGGGGTGGTCCTGAACGAACAATCATCCCCAGTGATTCACACACCGTAGTCAACAGTGAAACTATCAGTTGCCAGTGTTTTCACAAAGAGATTGGTTGCTACATGGGATGAGCGGCCAGAGGAAGTGGTAGATGCAAGTACAGTTACAACATTTAAAAGACATTTGGAGAGGTACATGAATAGGAAAGGTTGAGCAATATGAGCCAAATGCAGGCAAACTGCACTGGCATAGTTTGGGAAATTTGGTTGACATGGATGGGTTGGACCAAAGGGTTCATTTCCATGTTGGTGACTATGATTGTATTCTTTTCAGCCACAGTGGCATTTTGCAATTGTCCTAAACTATGGTCTAATTGAACAAGTTAATGGAGGCTTTTGACACCAGGGCCACAGTACTCTGTAGGTAAGGTGTTGAGTAGTAGCTGCAATTTAGTGGACATTTGATAAACAACATAATGAAGAAGTATAGACGGAAATTACTACAGATGGTGGAATCTGTACTGAAAACAGCAAATGGTGGAGCTGACAACAGATCAGAAAACATCCATGGAGACCAAGCAAGTTGACGATGTGTCTCAATGACTCGATCAGAGATCTGATGAAGGGTCATCCGGTCTCAAAATGTTAGCTTGGTCTCTCCATCGATTTTTTTTAAAAACAAGTTCATAGGATGAGGGTGTCATTGGATCAGCAGCATTCATTGTTCATCCCTAATTGCCCAATGGGCAGTTAAAAGTCAAGCTCATTGCTGTGTGTCTGGAGTCACATGTAGGACAAACTAGGTAAGGATGGTAGCTTCTTACTTCAAGCATGTTAGTGAACCAGATGGGTTTTCCGTAACCCGACAAAGGATTCATCGTCATGAGATTCGTAATTCCAGATATTCACTGAACTCAAATTCCACCATTTCTTGTGGCACGATTCGAACCTGGTTCTCCAGAATGCAACCTGGATCTTTAGATAAACAGTCTAGCAGTAATACCACTCAGCCACCGATTCCCTCCTGTGACCTTCAGTATTTGTTGTTTTCAGTTCTCAAAAAAATGTTATGCATTAATTTTGAACTCTGTAAAAGCATCCACAGTGAACACAAAAAGCCCACCTCCAGTTATGATGGTTGAGTCTGGATGACTCAGTCAGACTGGCTAATGAAGCAGAGTTACGCATTTTAACATCTGGCAGTTTCTCCGCAGTTTCGGCTGGCGTTGGGCTGCTCTCATTCCTTCTGCGATGAAACAAAGAAATGACAGTCGATACCCCCCACGAAGTGTCTAAATGCAATTGTACTTCAACCAAAGTAATTTATTTTAATTCAAAATGTTTCAGTGAAAGACATTTCAGCAAGCTCACCACCTCCTGTCTCAGTTTAATGGGAAATGGGATCAATTCTGCAGGGCCTACTGTCCCAATGGAAAAAGCCACTGGTTTAAGCCCTTGAACAGGCTATCAGCTGATCGGAGTTTTCAATCTTATTCTTTGACAGATTGCAACATGTTTTGCACAAGGGGGCATGCAGACAGGACAAACTTCAATTATATTCAACACAAGAAAAGGCAATTCCATTTAAATAAGGCAGATGAATTGAGATCAGGCCTCAGGTGAGGATACAAAACAGTCAAGTTTGGTATTCCCAGAGACCATCAAGACTGTCCATTCAATTACTGAAGTTTGTCTCATATTGCTTTCCCAATCAACCTATTTCAATGCATTATGACACCTCTGGAGCAGGTGGGACAGTTCCAGGCCTTCTGGCTCAAAGTTGGAGACACTACCACAGCATCACAAGAGCACTGTGTTTTAGGCTGAGTAACTGGTGGGTTAATTTGCCCAATTATCTTACGAATCTGGAAGATACTGTTACCACCCTAATGCTCGGAAATAAGCAAGTTATTAAATGGGAGCAAAGATGTTACAACAGTCTCTCTGACAAGGGACAAAATATCTTCTATTTGTTGTTTTGTTCATCCTTCGAGAGTTTGAAATTTTTAAACTTTCTAGTCTTCCAGTTTTGTACATCTTTTCTTTCAATTTGATGTCACTCATACTTCCCTCAGCTATGCACCGCTGTTCATCATGCATTTCACAAGTTAATATATATTGTTGAGAATTATAAAATAACTGAATATATTCTTCTGCTTTAACATTCTAACGAGAGTCCCATTCCAGTTGAGCGAACTACTACCTTATCCCCTTGTGACTGCCTTTAAGTTTAGATACTAGTTGAAGAACCAAATTCCTCACCCTAAAGCTAAATTCTATCATGCTGCATTGCATCTTACCAAAAGGGTCTTTTACATTGAGCTCATTATTCAATCATATTATCAGGTCTAAAATAGCTGTTCCATGATTGGTTCCAGAGCATCTGTTCTGTGAAATTGCACAGAGCAGTCTACCTCAAATTGTTTCAGAAGGTAACATAAGCTGAGTGCACAATACTATTTTAACTAACAGAGAACCCTCTGAATACCAGGATTCTATTAGATCCCCAAAATTACTCAGAGCATGGAATCCTTACGGTGTGGAAACAGGCCCTTCAGCCCAATAAATCCACACCAACCCTCCAAAGAGTATCCCAACCAAATCTATTCCTCAATGTTTACCCCTGATTAATGCACCGAAACTGTGCATCGCTGGACACTATGGCAATTTACCATGACCAATTCACCGAACCTGCAGTTCTTCGGATTGTGGGTTTGCAGCCCTGGTTCGCAGTTGCTTCGTGAAGTCTGAATGTTGTTGCCTCTATTAGTCCAACAACACTGTCACTGACACAGGAGCTCTTCCCCCAAATCAGTTTGTGGCAGTCAGAGATCCTGCTACAACCTGCGCACATGCCAACCCAGTCAACTCAATCAGAAAGAATTATTACAGCACAGATTAGAAGACAACTTGGATCACATTGTGCTTTTGAAATCAGAGGCTTTTGAAATGTTCTAACAGTCTTTGTTACAAGGGACAAAGTATTGACCAACTAATAGGACTGAAGGCAGACAGGACCTAATGGCCTGGATTAAACATTTTTAAGGCAACTGACTGCAGAGATATTCAAGGCATCGATTGGAATATTCCAGAATCAGGGGATACAGGAAGCATCCAGTGGATTGAAGCACCTGTTCAAGAAGGGAAGGTAGACAGAAATCAGGAAACTACAGACTAGTTAGTTGAATATCTGTTTTTGTAATACGGCAGAGTCGAATATTAAAGTAATAAATAGCAGGACATTTAGAAAAGCTTATCATTAAACATGGTAGACTGGGTTTTGTGGAAGAGACACTATGACAAATTTGCGACAGTTCATTGAGGAGATAACAAGCAGGGCTGATAAAGGGCAATCCAATGATGTTCTGTATTTGGATTTTAGAAATGCAAATGAAAAGGTGCTACAGAAAAGTTAATTGCATAATACAGGAGCTCACTGTTTCAGGGTGACGTACTTGCATGGAGTGAGGATTAGTTAACCATACTGGCTGTTGCTGAGACCTCACTTGGAGTACTGTATACAATGTTAGCTCCCATATTTAATAAGGGATAAACCAGTATTGGAGACCATTCAAAAAAAGATTCAGCTAGCTGCTTCGAGGACAAAAAGGTTGACCTATCAAGAATAGCTAAACAGGTTAGGTCAATCTACAACAGAATCTCAACAAACAGATTGCATACAGTGTGGAAACAGGCCCTTTGGACCAACAAGTCCACACCGATCCGCCGAAGCACAACCCACCCAGACCCATTCCCCTACATTAACCCCTTCATCTAACACTACAGGTAATTTATCATTGCTAATTCACCTAACCTGCAGTTTTTTTTGGATTGTGGGAGGATACCGGAGCACCCGGAGGAAAGCCACGCAGACAACGTGCAAACTCCACACAGGGAGTCACGTGAGGCAGGAATTAAACCGAGGTCTCTGGCACTGTGAGACATCAGTGCTAACCACTCTGCCACCAACATAATATAAGGGGTGATCTTATGGAAACAAGATTCTGAGGAGCTTGGCAGGGTAGATGTTGACTAGATCTTCTAGCACCATTAAAGTCTCAAACCAGGGGAGAGTACATAAGGGAGCACTCATTTTGTAAAAAATGTAAAGAATTTTTTTCTCTCAGTGAATGGCTAGAATTTTCTAGCCCAAACAATTGTGAAAGTTAAATGTGGTAGGGGAATGGATCTGGTTGGGTTACTCTTCAGAGGGTTGTGTGGCTTGTTGGGCTGAAGGGCCTGTTTCCACACAGTAGGGAATTTATAATTCTATCTCAAATTATTCTAAAAGAGGGCAGATAGATTTTTGAAATATTGAGCAGTTGAGGGCTATGCAGATCAAGCATAAAAGTGGTGTTGAGATCTGGGTTGACCCAGCATGATCTGATAGAATGGGGGGAACAAGCTGGAGTGGATGAATGCCCTACTCCTGCTCCGATTCCTTGAGGCTCCATTTCATGCTTTTTTTTATCTCCAAAGAAGAGTGTGATACAATGTGCTGAAGATCTCAGATATTGTGAAAATGGTGTGTTTATGTACTGGTTCATTTGGCATTGTTTCATCAATCACAGCTATCCAGTCGTGAGTAGGAAGGCAATTCCCTCCATTAATAAAGGAAATCTACTGCAGAGCTCACACAAAGGTATCCTTCCCCTCAGTAAGTCGCTGCCTGAACTGCTGTGCTCTTCCAGCACCACTAATCCAGTGTTTGGTTTTCAGCATCTGCAGGTATTGTTTTTACCTCGTTGATTTTAACCCGACTGTGAATCCTCTTGCAAGGATGTCTGCCTTGAAGAAGTTTTCCTCCTCTCTCTACAAGAATACTCTATGCTACTCTCTCCCCACCCCCAGCCTCCTCTAGCTTATCTCTCCACGCTTCAGGCTCACTGCCTTTATTCCTGATGAAGGGCTTTTGCCCGAAACGTCGATTTCGCTGCTCGTTGGATGCTGCCTGAACTGTTGTGCTCTTCCAGCACCACTAATCCAGTATTTGGCTTTCAGCATCTGCAGTCATTGTTTTTACCTCTCAGTAAACTCTCCCATCACATTACCCAAGATATCAGCAAAAGCAGGGCGCACTGCGCATGCTCTAGCCAACAAAGGGACCCCGGGTGATTGATGTTAGCACCGGACCAATGAAAGGACGGTGGGCGGAGCTGGAGGACCTGGCGGGAGGTTGGTCCTCCAACTAATCAAAGTGAACAAGGGGCAGAACTAGACTAAACCACGTGATCACTCTCGCGCGTAGAGGAGAATCGCTGTGATGAATTCACAGGAAGTTATGGAGCGAAAGGATACGGTAAGGAAATAAATAAACAAACAGAGGGAAACGGGAGAAAAACTGTTTTGCTATGAGCGGAGTGGTTTTACAAACATGTTGTGCACGCCGGAAAACACAAATTTGAACATCCCAGTCCCGTGTTTGTAGTAAACGGGGCTGCAGGCCTGAGTGAGTGCTGGCATCTTTATTTGGGGCAACGATTCAGTGGACACGTGCGCGGCCGCCATCTTTGTAGGGGGCAAGGTGCAGCCTTTCTCTGGTACAGAGTCATTGGGCAGGATTTGCACAGAGCACGTTCAAACTCCGAGAAATGAATGTTTATTTCTGGATTTGTTTCGTCATTCATTTAAATGACTTGCTGTCGTAACTGAGTTTGCAGGTCATTCAAAATTGGAGGTATTTATTGTGCATCGTGAAGAAGGTCACCTCAGGTTCCAGTGAGATATTGATCAGATACGGATTAATTTAGATAAATGTGAGGTGCTGCATTTTGGAAAAGCAAGTCAGGACAGGACTAACACACTAGGGGAAAGTGAAGACTGCAGATGCTGGAGATCAGAGCTGAAAAATGTGTTGCTGGAAAATCACAGCAGGTCAAGCAGCATCCAAAGATCAGGAGAATCGACATTTCGGGCATAAGCCCTTCTTCAGGATTCCTGAAGAAGGCTCATGCCCGAAACGTCGATTCTCCTGATCTTTGGATGCTGCCTGACCTGCTGTGCTTTTCCAGCTACACGTTTTTCAGCCCAGGACTTATACACTGAATGGCAAGGCCCTGGAGACGCTTGTGGAACAGAGACCTTGGACTGCAGATTCATAGTCCTTGCAAGTCAAGTTGCAGGTAGATAGGATGATGAAGAAGGTGTTCAGTGTATTTCCCTTTATTGGTTAGAGCATTGAGTATAGGATGTGGGAGGTCATGTTGCTGTACAGGACATTCGTTAGGCCACTTTTGGAATATTGTGTGCAATTCTGGCCTGCCTCCTATCAGAAGGGTGCTGTGAAACTTGAAAGGATTCAAAAAAGACTTACAAGGATGTTGTTAGGGTTGGAGGATTTGAGCAACAGGATGAGGCATAAAAGACTGGGGCTGTTTTCCCTGGAGTGCCATAGACTGAGTGGTGATGTTATGGAGGTTTATACAATCATGAGGAGCATGAACAGAGTAAATGAACAAGATGTTTTCCCTGGAGTAGTGGTGTTCAAAAGTAGAGGACATTGCTTTAGGGTGAACGGGGCAAAAATTCAAAGGGGCCTAAAGGAAAACTCTTTCATGCAGTTTGTGGAATGAGCTGCCAGAGAAGGTGGTGGAGGCTAGTACAATTACAACTCATTGAAGGCATCTAAATAGACACATGATCTGATTAGGAAGCATTTACAGTGATATGGGCCAAGTGTTGGCAAATGGGAATAGATTAGGGTCGGATACCTGGCTGGCATGGATGAGTTAAACCGAAGGGTCTGTGTCAGTGCTATACATCTCTATGACTGTGGGATCATAACTGCTTATACAACTCTGCTTCATCTCTGGGCTGCCTTATGACCACTTTGTCAATATCTAGCTTGCTCAGTATCGAACAATGGGTGTATTTTTGGTCTGTTTAGTATTTTACGATGACTTTTACAGACATTTTTGTAAGTTAATTTTTCACTGCTGCCCAGCCCCTGACCATGTGCTACTTATTAATTTTTTTCTGAAAAATCTTTGACAGTCAACAATTATTTCTTCCAATAAGCAAGTGTATTTTCCTTCCATTTCTGACTATCAAATTCTGCACCATTTTCATTCCCTGTAATCCGCTTTGCACTCCATGAGACATCAACTGTGTTTCTCCTTCCACAGATACCAGTGATTAATGCCAAAGCCCTGTTGCCTGTGGAGAGGGTGATGTTTGACTTTTGTGTACAGCTGCAGTTTGTGTGGTGAAGGTGCTCCCACAATGTGGTTGGGTAAGAGACATTACAGAGTATTCATTACAGCAATAGTGATGATTAGAAGGTAATGTCCAAATCAAGAACAGTTTGTAGTTTTATTATCCTGCTTATAATTTCACCAAAATATTATTGGGAACTTTAGTCATAAGGTCAGAGACTGATGATATTAGGTCAGGTGACCAAAAGCATTGCCAAATAAGCAGGCTTTGAGGAATGTCTTAAAGGAGGAAAGCAGACCTGAGAAGTTTTGGCTGCGAATTTCAGAAAATGTTGCTTTGGCAACTATAAAAGCAGCCACACAGGTGAAGTAATGAATTAACAGATCATTGGGAGTCTCGAACATAATGGGTTGTTGAGGTCTTCAAGGATGTGTGATGCGGCGAGCTAGGGATGATCACAACCAGAAATTAAATCAAGGGTGAGAATTTTAAATTGAGGGACATGGGCCGGATGCTGGCAGGTGAGACTAGATTGGGTTGGGATATCTGGTCGGCATGGATGGGTTGGATTGAAGGGTCTGTTTCCATAATGTACATCTCTGTGGCTCTATGTTGTTGATTATGAATAGGAGCCTTTTGATGGATCAACAAGTTTTGGTGCGAGGGAGTACTTGGGCAGCAGAAATTTAGATTTTCTTAAGATTACAGGGAGGTTGAATGTGGGAAGCTGGCCAGGAGTGTGTTTGGATACTGAAGTCTGGAGATAACGCAAGGTGGATGAGAGTATGTGAGCTGAGACAAGGGTAGAATCAGCTAGAAATAGTGATCTTGGAGTGGGACTGGGCTGTCACCCTCACCTCACCTCTGGGATTCAGTTAGTTGTCAGGTTGTGAATCAGGGCGGTAGCACAATCGGGAGCTGAGTGGCCCTGGTGGAGCCTAAAATGAGTGTCACTCAGCTGACTGTTGCTGAACAGCTGCTGCTTGGTAGCCCTGTTTATAACACCTTCCATCACTTTACTGCTGATCGAGTGTGGACTGATAGATGGAACTTGCCTGGGTTGGATTGCCCTGTGTTTTTGTGTTGAACATCCCTGGGCAATGTTCCACATTGTCGGGAGATGCCAGTGCTGGAGTGGTACTTGGCTTGGTGGGTGGCAAGTTCTGGAGCACAAACCATCAGTATTATTGCCAGAATATTGGCAGGGCCCATAGCCTTTGCACTACTTAACCATTTCTTGATGTTATTCAAACTGAATCAAACTGGCTTCAACCACTGGAGAAGGCTCAGATGGATCATCCCAGTTTGCACTTCTGGCTGAAGATTGCAGCAAATGCTGTTGTCTTATCTGGTGCATGGGTGTGTGAGACCCCTCCATCAGTAAGGGTGGGGATATCTGTGATACTTCCTCCAGTGAGTTGTTTAAATGTCCATCACCATTCACAACTGGGTGTGGCAGACTGCAGAGCTCCGATCTGTTCCATTGGATGTACGATCACTTAGCTCTGTTGCTTGCTGCTGATGCTGTTTGACATGAAATAGCTTCAGGAAATGGTTTAAGTAGAATCCAAAGAGTTTAAACAAATATATCACAGACAAAAGATGAACTGGACCAGAGAATAGGACCCCTTAAAGATTAACGAGGCTGTCTATGGAACCACTGGGGGGTGGGAAAGATATGCAAATATTTCACGTCATTTTTACTGGAGAAAGATATGGAAGCTCGAGAGTTTGGAGGAATAAACAGAGAGAACGTGAAAAGTATCCATGTTACAGTGGAGGTGTTACTGGATGTCTTGAATCGCATCAAGGTGGATAAAGCCCTGGGACATGATCAGATGTAACCTGGAACTGTCTCGAAATCTAGGGAAGTGATTGCTGGGCCTCTCCTGAGGTATTTGTATCATTGATAGTGATAGGTGAGGTGCCATTATTTTAAAAAAGGTGGTAAGGAGAGGCGATGGAACAAGAGAATAATGAGCCTGAAGTCAGTGGCAGGCAAGTTGTTGGAAGGGATTCTGAGGGACAGGATATCCATCTGTTTGGAAAAAGTAAGGAATAATCATTGACTGTTGTCAATGTGGAGCTGAAAATGTGTTGCTGGAAAAGCGCAGCAGGTCTGGCAGCATCCAAAGAACAGGAGAATCAACGTTTCGGGTATCAGCCCTTCTCAAAACATCGATTCTCCTGCTCCTTGGGTGCTGCCTGACCTGCTGCGCTTTTCCAGCAACACGTTTTCAGCTCTGATCTCCAGTGTCTGCAGTCCTCACTTTCTCCTGTTGTCAATGTGGCTTTGTACGTGCACAATCGTGTCTCACTAACTTGACTGAATGTTTTGAAGTGACAAAGAAAATTGATTAAACCAGGCTGTGAACGTTGTTTATATGGACATTCGACAAGGTTCCACAAAGCAGACTGGTTAGCAAGGTTACATAACATGGAATGAAGGGAGAACAAGCCATTTGGGTACAAAACTGGCTTGATGGTAGGAGACAGAGGGTGATGATGGAGATTTGCTTTGTGGACTGGAGGACTGTGAGCAGCAGTGAGCTACAAGGATCGATTATTGGGTCCTTAAATAAATGACTTGGGTGTGAATATGAGGTATGATTAGTAGCTGTACACAAGACACCAATATTGGAGGTGTAGTGGACAGCGAAGAAGCTTAGTTCAGAATACAACAGGATCTTGATCAGATGGGCAAGTGGAGCAAGGAATGGCAGATAGAGTTCAATTTAGATAAATGTTAGCTGTTGGATTTTGTAAAGGCAAATCAGGGCAGGACTTATACACTTACTGGTAAGGTCCTGGGGAATGTTGCTGAGCAAACAGACCTTGGAGTGCAGGTTCATAGTTCCTTGAAAGTAGAGTCACAGGTAGGCAAGGGAGTGAATGCAGCGTTTGTTATGCTCTCCGTCATGTTGTGGTTGTACAGGACATTGATTAAGGCTCTTGTGGAATTCTGTTTTCAGTTCCAATCTCCCTGTTCCAGGAATGATGTTGTGAAACTTGAAACATTTCAGAAAATGTTTGCAAGGACTTTGCCAGAGTTGGACAGTTTGAGGGCAGTGCATATTTGGAGTGAGCTGCCAAGGGAAGGGGTGGAGGCTAGTACAATTACAACATTTAAAAGACATTGATTAAGCCACTTCTCGAATTCTGTTTTCAGTTTGAATTTCCCTGTTCTGGGAAGGATGTTGTGAAACGTGAAAAGGTTCGGACAAGATTTACAAAACGTTGCCAGGTTTGGAGGATTTGGGCTACAGGGAGAGGCTGAATAGGCTGGGGTTAATTTCCCTGGAGAGTCCAAGACTGAGAGGTGATTTCATGGAGATGTATAAAATCAAGAGGGGCATGGATAAGGTGAGCAGAAGGGGTTCTTTCTCCTGATGTTAGGTGGGTCCAAAACTAGAGCATATGGTTGAGAGGGCAACGATTTAAAACGAATCTGAGGGCAACGCTTTCAAGCTGAGTGTTGTGTGTGTATGGAATGACCTGCCAGATGAAGTAGTGGAGGCTGATAAAATCACAACATTTAAAAGGCATCCGATTGGGTACGTGAACCGGAAGGGTTTTGATGGATACAGGCCAATAGCTGGCAAATGGGACTTCAGTAGTTTAGGATTCCTAGTTGGCATGGACGAATTGGACCGAAGTTCTGTTTCTGTGCTGTATATGTCTATGACGTTATTAAACTAAGATGCGTTCCTCTTTTGTGGAGAGCAAGCTGCAGCACAGATAATTTTCCTTGGAGCTGAGAAGGTGAAGCAGTGATTTTGACCAGGTGCAGATTTGGTTCCAAGGTCTTGAATTTGCAGAGAGAGAGAGGAATTGTTAACACTGTCACAACTTTTAGTAACTACTTTCAAGTAATTGGCAAATAATACAAAGTGAAAATGTGAACATTATTGTACTCAGTAAGTTCTGAGCATCTGGAACATTCTGAACGACACAGATTCAGCAGGTATTCTGAAAGAGACTTATAATTTTAATTTTTAAGGAAAGATTTGGGGGGGCTGTGGGCAAATAGGAGGGGAATTGGGACAGATTTGCAGCATCTCCAGAGGGAGAGAGTACAGCCCCAATGGGCTGAATAGCCCCCAGGCCCTGTGCTCTGTGCTACTGCCCCATTCACTGTGAATGATGAAGCTCATTCCAGGGCAGAGAGAGGGATTAGCCTTCCACTCGCATCACAATGGGCCCTGGCTGATTGACGGCAGCTCCAGACCAATGGGAGGAGAGTCTGTGTGGTCCTGCAGCCAATGGGAGTGAATGAGGGGTGTGGCCAGCAAGACAACACCTGTCCATGAGCTGTGCAGGTGCAGTGTCACTGTTTGGGGTTGGGAGAGACAGCAGAGACTGGGACAGAGGCTGTGGGACCTGAATTACAAACTCCTGGTAAATTAAAACCAAAAGAACTGCGGAAGATGTAAATCAGAAACAACAACCAGGAGGTTCTGGAAAAGCTCAGCAGGTCTGGCAGGATCTGTGATGAGAAATCAGAGTTAAAGTTTCAGATCCAGTGTCCCTTCCTCAGAACTGATACTGAGAAAAAAAATGTTGGTTTATATGCAGAAGGTAGCGTTTAGTGGAGGATGTAAGGATTAAAGGATAGTTGGGGATAGAGCGAGAAGAAGGGTTGGATAAAGGAGTGGACAACGATCTGGCTGGGGGAGGGCGACTAGCTGTTAATGGAAACTGTTAGTGGCTAACCATAGGTAGTGTGTATGACAGGCTGTGAGAACAAGGACTGGTGTGTGGGGTAGGGGGGCAAGGACATGGGGTTGCTAAACTATGGTTAGCCACTAACTGTCTCAATTTTTAAACTGTCCTCCACAGACATCACTCCATGATTGGAGGTGCCGAGAACAGCTGCAGATGGGCGGCACGGTGGTTAGCACTGCCGCCTCTCAGCGTCAGAGACTCGGGTTCTATTCCCACCTCAGGCAACTGTCTGTGTGGAGTTAGCACATTCTCTGTGTCTGCGTGGGTTTCCTCCCACAGTCCAAAAATGTACAGGTTAGGTGAATTGGCCATGCTAAATTGCCCGTCGTGTTAGATGTAGGGGAATGGGTCTGGGTGGGTTGCTCTTTAGATGGTTTGTCTGATCTAAAAACCTCTTCAATATCCTTCCCAAACCCCTCTGTACTCCTCAAAGATGTATCTTAAAGTTGTTCTCTTTAATCAACGTTTCCAGCATTCCTGAAGCACTTTCGGATAATTGTCAGTGTGAAAGGCTCCAGACAATGCAGGTCGTTGTTGTTAATGTCTGACATTAGGAGAAACAGGAATGAACATACTCTCATACCTGATGAACAGCAGCAAAAGCAGGAAGCACTGAGCATGCTCCAGCCCAGAAAGGGCCTCTGGTGATTGATCTCAGTGCAGGACCAATAAGAGGATGGGGATGGGGCTGGAAGACAAGGTAGTGCCGGTTTGTCTGAGTGAATGAGGGGCGTGACTACACTCAACCAAGTGATAAGCTTCTGGATTAGTGGTGCTGGAAGAGCACAGCAGTTCAGGCAGCATCCAAGTAGCAGCGAAATCGATGTTTCGGGCAAAAGCCCTTCATTAGGAATAAAGTGATACCATGTGATAAGCTTCACTGGCAGCACTGTGATGTTGTGACCAAGGCATTGGAAATGTGTGAAGGTGCAGGGCATGGTTAAGGAAAGACATATTGACCAGGAAGAGAAGGAAATTTTAATGGAACAGGCTGAGACGTTTTACAGAACTTAGTGCACATTGGAAAACACAAATTAGAAAATCCCAGGCCCGTGTTTGTGACAAATGGCAAAATGCTTCAAATGGTGAAAGGTGTGAGTGATCGCCGCCATCTTTATTGGGGGCAGTGATCCACGGGACACGTGTGTGGCCGCCAACTTTGAGAGGGGCAAGCTGTAGGGGGACGCATGCGCAGCCTTCCTTGGCAGGGAGTTATCGGGCAGGAATTACACAGTGTCAGAGTCAGGATGTTTTCAATGTTAAAGAGTGTGATGCTGGAAAAGCACAGCAGGTCAGGCAGCAGCCGATTGGTGGGAAGGAAGATGGAAACGTAGGACAGGTCAAAAGGGTAGTGCCGAGTTGGAAGGCTGGATCTGGGATAAGGTGGGTGGAAATGAGGAAACTGGTGAAATCCACATTGATCCCATGTAATTGGAGGATCTGAACACAGATGATGAGGCGTTCTTCGTCCAGACATCAGATGGCTGGGATTTGGCGGTGGAGATGGCCTAGGATCTGCATATCTTTGGTGGAGCGGGAAGGGGAGTTAAAGTCTTTGGGCACAGGCTGTTTGGGTTGTTTAGTGTTTTACTGTTCCTTTCACAGACCTTTTGTAAGTTAATTTTCCTCTGCTGCCCAACCCCTGACAATGTGCTGCTCTCTCAACGGACTACATTTTCCACAGTATCTTTGCCAGTGAATAATTCTTTTCTTTCCAACAAAAGAGTGCATTTTCCTTCCATTTCTGACCATCAAATTCTGCAACATTCTCACTTCCTGTAATGCATTTAGCACTCCCTGAAATATCAACTATGTGTTTCTCTCTCCACAGACACCAGTGATCAGTGCCAAAGCCCCATTGCCTGTGGAGATGGTGATGTTTGACTTCCTTGTACAGCTGCAGTTCGTGTGGTGAAGGTGCTCCCACAATGTTCTTGGGTAAGAGATGTTACAGATTATTCACTCAGCGACAGTGAAGAGTTGATAATGTGTGTGCAAATCAACAACAGTTTGTATTTTTATCATTTTTATAATTTCACAGAAATTGAGAATTTCTGACATCTGGCCACAGATGGGGATATTAGGTCAGGTGATCAAAAGTATTGCCAAATAAGCAGGTTTTCAGGAATACCTTAAAGGAGGAAAGCAAGTCTGAGAGGGTCAGAGTGCGAATTCCAGACCGTGTTGCCTTGGCAACTGTCAAAACAGCCAGACCGGTGAAGCAATGAATACATGCATCTTTGGGAGTCTGAAAGAAAATGAGTTATCGGGGTCTCACAGGTTGTGTGGTGCAGGGAGACATGGATGTTCACAGCCAGGAATTACATCAAGGGAGAGAATTTTAAATTGTTTCTTGTTAAAGGAGCCTTTTGATGGATCAACAAGCTTTAGTACAAGTGAGCACTTTGGGCAGTAGGGTTTCAGATACTCTTGAGCTTATATGTAAGTTGAATGTGGGAGGCTGGCCTGGACTGTGTTTGGATAACGAAATCTGGAGATAACACAGGGCTGGACGAGTATTTCAGTAAATGAGCTGAGACTAGGGTGGAGTTGGGTGATGTCACTGATGTAGAAATAGCAGTTTTGGAGTCGGGCTTCTCCTCATCACTCCCCCTCACCAATTCACAAATATTGTTCTTTGTTCTGTCTGTCTTTTCTGGTTATGTCCTTCTCTCCAATTCTGCTAAGAACTAATATTTGACCTCACGGTTGTTGGAAAATCCTGCTCCATCTCCACTCTCCCTTTCCTTTCTGAATTCCTCATATGTGGTGTCCATCCAGGATCTATCTTTGTCCCCTCCTGTATCTCACCTACATACTGCCAGGAGGTGACATCGTATTGGTTTCACATGTACACTGACAATGCCCAGCTCTCTCTCCCTATCATCCCTCTCCATTGTCCACTGTTACTCATTCATCAAACTGGTTACCACTCAATTGGCTGCAATTTCCTCCAATGAAACACTGCATGGTTCAACCCATTGCCTTCAGTTGCTATTATAAATTCCTTTCCCTTACTGCTGAGCCCCTCCCTCTCACTAGGAAATGCCTGAGGCAGAACTACACTCTTCACAATATTGCTCTCATATTCTGACCCCAAGGTGATCTTCTGATCAGACATCTACATAATCGCAAACACCAGGAACTCCAATCTCTAAAATGTTGCTTTTCTCCAGGTCCATTGCTATTGAAACCCCTTACCCATATCTGTGTTGCATTAAAGTTGACAAATCTAAAACAGAACCCTTGATTCTGCAACTGACCCAGAGACTGGTTCCAGGTTCCCTCATGATGGGACACATATTCTCAGTATTTAACCTGTCATGCCCCTTAATAAGCCCATATGTTTCAATAAGATCCCCTCTCATTCTCCCCCAAATCCAGTGAGTCGAGTCCCAACTTCTTTAGCCTTTTCTTAAAAGAGAGTCCCTGCAAACCAGGGATCATCCCAGTCAATCTTCTCTAAATGCCTCCGATGAAGTGATGTATTCCCTTAACTAAAGGGACCAAAACGTCTCTCATTACTGCATATGTGGTCTCACTCGCACTTTATAAAGTTGCTCTCAGGTATATACTCCAAACTCTTATACTGCAAATCCCTTCAAACAAGGAACAACGTTTCATCTCCCTTCCTGATGACCTGTTGTAACTGTGTGCTAGCTTTCTGTGTTTCCTGCACAATTATCTCCTCGTCTCTTTTGTGTTGCAGCTTTCTACAGTTTCCACCATTTAAATAGTCCTCTGTTCTTTTATTACCTCCTCCAAAATGAACAACTTCACATTATCCCAAGTTATGCTCCATTTGCCAATTTGGTGTTCACTTCTCCAACAAATCCGTTTCTGTAAACAGTTTATAATCCTTTTGGAAGTTTACTGTTCGACATTTTCTCGGAGATTTCCCCCTCATTCTTCTAAATCTTTCCAGGGAGCACCGGACAGTGGGAAGCATGCTGAGTTGCTGTCTTCAGAGAGACTCTTTGGAATGACTGGGAGGATCTTGCTGCCCATTGGTCAGAATGGAGACAACTTGCCCATCGAGCTGCATGAGCCTTTCGCTCCCCATGTCTTATTGATGAGGCACAGCGGCAGCACGGAAGGAAAGAAAAGGAAGCAAATCCTGCTCTCCACATCTCACTGACCCTTGGAACATTCTCTCCCATGTGTCAAACATCTGTCCTGTTCAGTCACATGAAGTCCCAAGGTGGAAACTCATAGAAACCCACACAGATTTCCCCCTGAACTGATTGCTGACCTCCACAAGGGGTAATGTGTCCAGTCATCCTGGACCAGGAGGAGGGGATTGTGTGAGTTTCTAACCTGAACTGACGGTGACAGATTTTAAAAACTTGTATGACAGGATACTACAGGTGGATATTCAGATGACAATCTCAGTAATTGTAATGCCAAACTCTGATTGAATTACTCCATTCATCAGGACCTGGATATTTGCACTGTGTGTGAGTATTTTGTTCCAGCTCAATTCCATTTTCTGCATAAAAATTCTCCTTTGAACCAAACCACCCTGTCAATAGATCTCCCCGAAATCTTCAATATGTGTCCAGTAATCCTTTTATGATGAGTTGATGAGTGTAAGGTTTAACATCCTAATGTATATGTTTTGTAAGCACTTGTCTCTCTGCTCCCCTCAATTACCTTTGCTACAAGGAGAACAATCTCAGTTTTCCCAAACCCCTGATTCCCCAATGTCTGTTTGTGTGCCTTATAGACAACATCAGGATTGTGTTGGAACATTCTCCACTTGCCTGCATCAGATTAGATTAGATTACTTAGTGTGGAAAAAGGCCCTTCGGCCCAACAAGTCCACACCGCCCCACCGAAGAGCAACCCACCTAGACCCATTCCCTACGTTTACCCTTTCACCTCACACTACAGGCAATTTAGCATGACCAATTCACCTAACCTGCACATATTTGGACTGTGGGAGGAAACTGGAGCACCATTTCTTCTGCAAACAACATAATTGGAAAATTGTTTTGAACATTTCAACAGGAAATCCTGAGAATTTAGAACGCAGGTACAGAAGTAGGGTCCTCAAGTCTGCTCAGTCATTCATGGCCAATTTGCGGCCAACTCCACATACTTGATTTCGCCCCTGCTTAATATTTAACAATTTCAAATTTAAAAGTCGATAATTAACCCAGCATCAGCTACAATTGGCGAGACACTTCTAAGCTTCAAACACCCTTTTGGAATAGAACTGTTTTCAAACACTACTGAAAGGCAACACTCCAATTTTGGGCTCTTCTGTATATATGGGGGTCTAGATTAGAGTGGTGCTGGAAAAGCACAGCAGGTCAGGCAGCATCCGACGAGCAGGAAAAATCGACATTTTGGGCAAAAAGCCCTATATATGTTTATCAGGCCGAGGTAAGTATACGCATTTGGAGAGAGATGAAACTGGCCATCAACCACTGGATTTGAGCAATCTGGATCCTCTGTCACTAATAATATTTACCTTCTCCCCGCATTAGAATCTAAAGGGTGATTTTAATGCTAACCTTAGAAAATAAATAATACTATTATTGTCATTAGGTTAATCTCTTCCTGCTCAAAACACTCCCTGTTTATTCCTTCCATCATAAATTTTACCCATATTTATAACAGAATTTATCCAAGTAAAATTCCCATTTACAGCATACAGAGTATAACATCAGCTGTTTGTAAAGCCATACTTACTGAAATAAGCCCAAAGTGGAGGACCAAAGAACGTTTGTATATCCTGATTTTCCCACAGTCTATAATGCCATTTGTATTTGAGTGGTGACTCTAACAAGATTACACAAAAATCTCTACAGAAACAAAAGTCTGAAATCTTTAAGTGTGACAAAGTGTACAAGAAATATAATATGATATGACATTTCCTCATCAGATAGATCATAGGCTCTTAACATTTCCAGGTTTGAGACTGTATTGGAATAATGCATCCAAATGGTTTCCTGGTGGCCACACAGATGTCCATTCAAATCTGTCATACCCCAAAACCTTACATTTTGAATCATTCTCTGCTACCAATATTAAATACTAAAGATAACTGTCTAAACCAAAATTGTAGTGAGATATTTATTTCAATTCACTACCTTCCATTAAAGGCCCCACCACTGATTACTAAATCTCCACATCTATATACTCAATTCAAACTCAATTAACCCTGCCTAAATATAGTGCAGCCCTCAACAGTATTAAAGAAAGCGAACATCCTCCAGGACAAAGCACTGTGCCTGAGTGGTGTCCCATCCACCACCTTCAACATTCCCTCTCTCCACCCCAGATGCACATTGGCATCACTGTCTAAAAGGTAAAGTCAGTATTGTCCTACCAGACCATAGGGCTGCTCTCTCATGAGGGAGAGATGTCTGGTGTTGGTTTAACCTGAAGGTTACCACAGCCCAGGCAAGGTGAGAGGTTGAGAACAAGAGTCCATCGATTGTAGATGGATATTCTTGATCTGTATTCACAACACCTTTGTCCCTGCAACTAAAATCCCCCATTCCTTGAGCCATCCTGGTAACTCTCCTGTGCCCCCTCTCAGGGACCCTGCCATCCTTCCCAATGTGTGGGCGATCTCTGGTTTGCACAGACCCAGCTGCTCTGTGTTCCTGTGGGTGATGTCATCATCGAGCACCAGTTGCACTAAACCTCACTGTCTGTGAAGGTGGGAGACATAAATCCCCAAAACATTTGAGATGTATTTAGTGTGCACTTGCTATGCCATGATAGATGACACTTTTCCATAAGTACTGGAAAATAGATGAGGATAGTAGTATGGTGGTAGTTTTCGGTGATAATTTTCTTTCTCACAGACTCGATGGACCACCAGAGCCATTTTCTGTTCTGTTTACCGCTGAGATGTTTATTATAGGAATATGACAGGCTCCGTTGGATATCAGGTCAGAAGAGGTGATACTAGAATAGATGACACGTGATTGGTCAATGTTTTTGGGAGAAAAGTGAGACGCAGAGGTTTAAGAGGAAATTCAGAAGCTCAGCACAGGAATTGTAAAGGGCAGTCATCGAGTGAGAAATAAACATTGGGCATCCTGAAAGCTGGAAATAAAGAAAGGCACATGTAGCAGAGCATGGAGAGACTGGAGGGGATTAGACATGGGGAGGATAATGAAGCTGGAGGAGATGCAAGTTGGAAAGGATTGTGAGGATGGAGGATGTTACAGAGATAGAGAGATTTGTGATAGAGGTTTTTGGATTTTGAGGCTGGAGTGGAATTATAGAGATGAGGAGGATTTGTAAGGCTGGATGAGGTGGCACTGATAGGGAGAGTTCCAAGCAGAGAGGAATTTATAGAGATAACGAGTCATAAAGTTACACAGCATCGACGCAGACCCTGTGGTCCAACCAGTCCGTGTCGACCATAAATTCGAACTGAACTAATCGCACCTGCCTCCACTTGGTCCAAGTCCATCCTAGCATTCCCTATTGATATACGGGTCCAAATGGTTTTTCCTATTAGAATCCCATTCCCCGACCCTTTTGCTCTATATTTACACCTGACTAATTCACTCAACCCAATCATCCCTGAACACTATGGGCAATTGAGCACGGCCAGTTCACCTACCCTGTACATCTGTGGATTGTGGGTGGAAACGGCAGCACCTGGAGGAACCCACGCTGTCATGGGGAAGAAAATGCAAACTCCACATGGACAGTCACCCAATACAGGAATTGAGCCTGTGTCCCTGGCGCTGAGAGGTAGCAGTGCTAACCGTTGAGCCACTGTTCCACCCTGAAATTGTAATTGTATTCACAGCTACCATGTCCTCTGCAACTTTATTCCACGTGTGAACCACTCTGTGCAGAAACAAAAAATAAAATCTGGAACTTCTTTTTAAAGCCTTATTTTTTAACGTGAGAAACGTATGTCCCCAATCTTGAATCGCGCCCCCTCCTGGAAAGGGCACCTGCTGTTCACATTACCGAAGCTCTTCAGGATTTTGTAAACCTCTAATAAGGTCACCCCTCAGCCTCCTGTGCTCCAGTGAAAAAGGACCCAGCCTATCCAGACTCTGCTTATAATTCAATCCCTCCGTTCCCATTACCATCCTGGTAAATCTATTCTGAACCTGCTCCAATTTAATAATATCCTTCCTATAACAGCACAACCAGAAATGGACGCAGTATTCCAGAAGAGGCCTCCCCAACATCCTGTACAATCTCAACATAACGTCCTAACTCCTATATTCAAAGATCTGAGCAATGAAGGCAAATGTGCTAAAGCCCTTCTGAACCACCCTGTCTGCATGTGACACATATTTCAAAGACCTGAACCCCTCGGTCTCTTTGTTCTATATCACTATCCGAGGGCCAACGTTTAATCAGTGTAAGTCCAGCCTTCGTTTGTTTTACCAAAATGTGATATTTCGCATTTTTTCCAATCCAAAAAATCACAAACATCCTTCCAGTATAAAGGCAAGAGGAGTAAAATCAGTAAGGCAAAAAGGGGACAGGAGACTGCTTTGGCGAATAGGGAAAGGGTTTTTAGAAATACATTAAGAGCAAATGGGTCAATAGAGAGAGAATAGGCCACCTCAAAGATCAGCAAGGCAGCCTATGTGTGAAGACGCAGGAGATGGGGTTGTTCGGGCGATACTAAACGAGTGGCATCAGTGTTTACTGTGGAGTAGGACAGATTTGTGGAGGTTGTCAAGATTAGAGATCGTGAGGGTGATGACAGGAGGAGATTGGAGGATGTTAAAGAGATTGAGATGTTTGTGATACCAGAGATAGTGATGGTTCTGAGGCTCGAGAGGATTTCTAGAGATATGGAAGAGATTAGTCTGGATGAGGTGACAGTGATCTGGGGAGTTGTGAGGATGGAGGAATTCACAGAGATAGCGAGAGTTAGTCATAAAGTGATACAGCACAGAGACAGACCCTGTGGTTAAACCAGTCCGTGTCGACCATAATTCCCAACTAATCTAATCGCCCCTCCCTCCGCTTGGTCCACATTCATCCAAACATTTCCTGTTTATGGACTTGTCTAAATGTCTTTTAAACATTGTAATTGTATTCACAGCTGCCTCTTTTTCTGGGAGTTCACTTCACACATGTAAAAGTAAAAAGAAATCCCCAATTTGTTTTTTAAACCTTTCTCATCTATTTTCAAATTGTATGCGCCCAGGTTTTGAATACCACCTCCCCCCCACCCCCGGCCATTCACCTTGTCTATACGCTTCATGGTTTTATAAACCTCTAAGGTCATCCCTCAACCTCCTACGCTCGAGTGAAAAAGCGTCCCAGCCTATCCAGCTTCTCCTTATGACACAATCCCTCCATTCATGGCAACATTCCGGTTAGTCTCTTCCGAAACCACTCCAATTTAATAATATCCTTCCTATAACAGCACAACCAGAACTGGACACAGTATTGCAGAAGAGGCCTCCCCAACATCCTGTACAGCCTCAACCTAAATTCCCAACTCCGGTACTCCGAGGTCTGAGCAATGAAGGGAAGTGTGCTAACCACCTTGTTAACCACCCTGTCTACATGTGACACAGACGAGGAAGACCTGAACCCCTCGGTCTCTTTGATCCATATCACTACTCAAAGCCTTACTTTTAATTAGTGTAAGTCCTGCCCTCGTTTGTTTTATTAAGATGCAATATTTTGCATCAGTATTTACTGTGGAGAAGGACACGGGAGATGTAGAATGTGGGAAAATAAATGGTGACATCTTGAAAATGTCCATAATACAGAGTTCTGGATATCTGGGAACGCATAAAGGTGGATCAATCCCCAGGCTTTGATCAGGTGTACCCAAAAATTCTGTAGGAAGTGGGGGAAGTGATTTCTGGGCCTCTTGCTGAGATTTTTGTATTATTGATAGTCATAGCTGAGGTGCCGGAAAACTGCGGGTTGGTTAATATGGTGCTACTATTTAACGAAGGCGGTTTGGACAAGCCAGAGAGCTACATACGCTGTGCTCGACGAGGTGTTGGAGGGAGCCCTGAGCGACAGGATTTGCGTGTATTTGGAAAAGCACAGACTGATTAGGGATAGTCAACATAACTTTCTGTATGGGAAATCATGTGTCACATACTCGATCTGGTTTTTAAGAAGTAACAAAGAGGATTGAGGAGGGCAGAGCAGTAGATGTGATCTATATGGACTTCAGTAAGGCGTTCGACAAGGTTCCCCATGGGAGACTGATTAGCAAGGTCAGATCTCATGGAAGTAGCCATTTGGATATAGAACTGGCTCAAAGGCAGAAGATAGAGGGTGGTGGTGATGGATGATTATTTTTCAGACTGGAGGCCTGTGACTAGTGGAGTGCCACAAGGATTGGTGCTGGGTCCACTACTTCTCATCATTTATATAAATGATTCGGATGTGAACACAGGAAGTATAGTTAGTAAGTTTGTAGATGGCACCAAAATTGGAGGTGTAGTGGACAGTGAAGAAGGTTACCTCAGATTTCAATGGGATTTTGATCAGATGGGCAAATGGGCTGAGGAGTGGCAGATGGAGTTCAATTCAGAGAAGTGCGAGGTGCTGCATTTTGGAAAGGCAAAGCTTAGTAGGACTGATACACATCATGGTCAGGTCCTGGGGAGTGTTGCTGAACAAAGAGACCTTGCTGTGCAGGTTCATAGCTCCTTGAAAGTAGAGGCGCAGGTAGATAGGATAGTGAAGGTGTTTGGTATGATTTCCTTTATTGGTCAGAGTATTGAGTAAGAGAGTTGGGAGGTCATGTTGCAGCTGTTCAGGACATTGGTTTGGCCACTTTTGCAATATTGTGCACAATTCTGTTCTCCACCTATCAGGATGTTGTGTAACTTGAAAGGTTCACAGAAGATTTATAAGGATATTGCCAGGGTTGGAGGGTTTGAGGTATAGGCTGGGGCTGTTTTCCCTGGAGTGTCAGAGGTTTATAAAATCATGAGCATGGATCAGATAGATAGACAAAGTATCTTCACTGGAGTGAGGGAGTCTAGAACTAGAGGGTATAGATTTAGCGTGAGAGGGGAAAGATATAAAAGGGACCTAAGGGGCAACCTTTTCATGCGACGGTGTTGCGTTTATGGAACGAGCTGCCAGAGGGAGTTGTGAAGGTTGCTACAATTGCATCATTTATTAGGCATCTGGGTGGGTATATGAATAGGAAGGGTTTAGAGGGATATCGACCAAGTGCTGGCAAATGGGATGAGATTAGGTTCGGATATCTGGTCGGTATGGACGAGTTTGACTGAAGGTTCTGTTTCCGTGCTGTATGTCTGTGACTCACAGCCGGGGATCAGCTCAGTGGGTTTCAGTCTGTTAAAAGGTAAATCTTACTCTGCTTTACTTTTTAAAATCCGCAACATTCAGTAGGGTGAGTGTTTACTAGTTTAAGTGCCTCTGTTATGATCTTTTGGTTGAATGTTTTAAATATAAAATACAGGTACTAATGTATTCGAGAGTAGTCTTTTGTAAAGCTGTAAGACTCTGCCTTTTTCTGCGCCTACAGATTAAGGTGCAGAGATGGCCATTCGTACAGTGATGTGAACTTCCTGGAGGAGAGTAGGGGGAGTTTGAATGATCCTGATGATAGCCTGCAGGAAGTGATGCAAATCCTCTTGGATCACATGGATCAGATGGAGTAGTGCTTAATGGTAGTGAAGAATTTACAAGAGTCAGGATGTGTGATAGGTGGCAGTTTCAGGCTGAAAACTGCAGATACAGTCAGGTAGTTGGTTACCTCTCGGAAAGGTAGGAGAGGGAGGTAGGTAGAGCATGAGTCTCCTGTGGAGAAAGTGAGGACTGCAGACGCTGGAGAACAGAGCTGAAAAGTGTGTTGCCAGAAAAGCGCAGCAGGTCAGGCAGCATCAAAGGAGTAGGATAATCGACGTTTCGGGCATAAGACCATAAGACCATAAGACATGGGAGTGGAAGTAAGGCCATTCGGCCCATCGAGTCCACTCCGCCATTCAATCATGGCTGATGCGCATTTCAGCTCCACTTGCCAGCACTCTCCCCGTAGCCCTTAATTCCTCTAGACAACAAGAACCTATCAATCTCGGCCTTGAAGACATTTAGCGTCCCGGCTTCCACTGCACTCCGTGGCAATGAATTCCACAGGCCCACCACTCCCTGGCTGAAGAAATGTCTCCGCATTTCCGTTCTGAAATGACCCCCTCTAATTCTAAGGCTGTGTCCACAGGTCCTAGTCTCCTCGCCTAACAGAAACAATTTTCTAGCATCCACCTTTTCAAAGCCATGTATTATTTTGTACGTCTCTATTAGATCTCCCCTTAATCTTCTAAACTCCAACGAATACAATCCCAGTATCCTCAGCCGTTCCTCATATGCTAGACCTGTCATTCCAGGGATCATCCGTGTGAATCTCCGCTGGACACGTTCCAGTGCCAGTATGTCCTTCCTGAGGTGTGGGGACCAAAACTGGACACAGTACTCCAAATGGGGCCTAACCAGAGCTTTATAAAGTCTTAGTAGTACATCTCTGCTTTTATATTCCAACCCTCTTGAGATAAGAGACAACATTGCATTCGCTTTCTTAATCACAGACCCAACCTGCATGTTTACCTTTAGAGAATCCTCGACTAGCACTCCCAGATCCCTTTGTGCTTTGGCTTTATTAATTTTCTCACCATTTAGAAAGTAGTCCATGCTTTTATTCTTTTTGCCAAAATGCAAGACCTCGCACTTGCTCACGTTAAATTCCATCAGCCATTTCCTAGACCACTTTCCCAACCTGTCTAGATCCTTCTGTAGCCTCCCCACTTCCTCAGTGCTACCTGCCTGTCCACCTAACTTCGTATCATCGTCAAACTTCGCTAGAATGACCCCGGTTCCCTCATCCAAATCATTAATATATAATGCAAACAGCTGTGGCCCCAGCACCGAACCCTGCGGGACACCGCTCGTCACCGGCTGCCATTCTGAAAAAGAACCTTTTATCCCAACTCTCTGCCTTCTATTAGATAGCCAATCCTCAATCCATCCCAGCAGCTCACCTCGAACACCATGGGCCCTCACCTTGCTCAGCAGCCTCCCGTGTGGCACCTTATCAAAGGCCTTTTGAAAGTCCAGATAGACCACATCCACTGGGTTTCCCTGGTCTAACCTACTTGTTACCTCTTCAAAAAATTCCAACAGGTTTGTCAGGCATGACCTCCCTTTACTAAATCCATGTTGAAGGGCTTATGCCCGAAACGTCGATTCTCCTGCTCCTTTAATGCTGCGCTTTTCCAGCAACACATTTTTTCAGCCATGAGTCTCCTGTGGCTCTCCCCATCTCAAACAAGTTTACTGTTTTGGATAATGTAGGTGGTCATAGACTTTCAGGGAATGTTGCACTGACAGCCAAGTTACTGGTACTGAGATTGGCTCCACTACAATGAGAGGTATATCAGATTCCAAATGCTCAAGGATGATAAGGGACTTTCTAGTCGGGCACAGACTGCTGTTTCTGCAGCTGACAGTGAGACATCAGAATGGGGTGGTACCTCCCTGGTGACAGGGTCAAGGATGTTTCGGACAGGTAGCAGAATATTGTCAAAGGAAAGAATGACCAGTGGGAGGTCATTGTACATTGGTAGCAATGACATAAGGGGAAAAGATAAAGTCCTGATGAGAGAATATAGCAAATTAGCCTGGAATATAATAAACCAGGTCCTCGGTCATAATATGTGGAGTACTCCAGGTGCTACATACTCGTGAGACTAGGAATAGCAGGATGGAGGAGATGAATGATTGGCTAAGTTGTGCTGAGGGAGGATATTCTGAGATTACGTCCAGCGAAGTTATTTAGGTTGACCGGGGAAATAAGAAAGGGATGATCACCTTATTGTTATTACCTGCGTGGGTTTCGTCTGTTTGCTGTGGTTTCCTCCCACTATCTAAAGATATGCAGGTTGGGTGGATATTCCAGGCTGAATTGCCCATATTGTTCAGGGATGTGCAGGCTAGGTGGATTAGCCATGGGAAATGCAGTGTTACAGGTTTAAGGTCGGAGGCTTTGAGGGTCAGTGTGGATGTGATGGGCCGAATAGCCTGCTTCCACACTCTCAGGATTCTCTGATAATGCTGCTAGTTTTAAAATAGTTACAGAAAATAATAAACCAGATCTAAACGGTGTTCTAAATTGGACAAAGGCGAATTTTGACGGTACAAGGCGAGAACGTTCAATATTTCTTTGCTATTCCCAGGTAAAGGGACAGCTGGAAAGTGGGAACATAAGAACATAAGGAAGAGGAGCAGGAGGAGGCTACCTGTCCCCTCAAGCCTGCTCTGCCATTCAATAAGGTCAGGGCTGATCTTTTCATGGCCTCAGCTCCACTTTCCTGTTCTCTCACCATAACGCTCAATTCCTTTCCTGTTCATAAATCTACCTTTTGACCTAACGATAGTCAAGTTGATAACGTCAACTGCTGCACTCAGCAGCAAATTCCACAGATTCACAGATTTATCTGAAGAAGTCCATCCTGAACTCAGTCCTAAATCTGATATCCCCTTATTTTGACTCTCTGCTCCCGAGTTTGCTCCGTCCCCAGTGGAAATCACCTCCCTGCTTCTAGTTTATCTACTCCCTTCATAATTTCAATTTTTTTCCTATCCAACCCCCCATACTTCGAAATTCCGATGAGTATAGAACTAGTTTTCTCAATCTCTCCGCATACGTCAACCCTCTGACATCCTGACTCAAACTAGTGATCCTCCACTGCAACCTCTCCAGTGCCAGTACATCCTTCCTGAAGTAAGGAGACCAAACCTGTACACAGTACTCCAGGTGTGGCCTCTCCAGCACCCTGTACAGCTGCAGCATAACCATCCCTCTAGCAATGAAGGACAATATTCCCTTCACTGTCTTATTTACCTGCTGCACCTGCAAACCAACTTCCTGTGATTCATGTACAAGGAAACCCAGCTCCCTCTGTACAGCAGCCTGCTGCAAGTTTTCACCATTTCATCAGTTAGCTGTTAGTCCGAACAAAATGGATGACCTCACATTTCCCAACATTGTCCTCCATCTGTTCGACCCTTACCCACTCACTTAACCTATTCGTATCCCTCTGCAGACTTACATTGGCCTCTGCACACATTGCTCTACCACTCAGCTTAGTGTTGTCTACCTTTCATGAATCGATGCTGTGTCTGCTCTGAGACAATTTCTATCCAGATAGCTCACTATTTCTTCCTTGAGAGATCGAGCATTTCCCCCACTACAGAAGTTATGCTAACAGGTCCATTTTAAAATATTGGCATCACATTTGCAGCTATCTAATCTGTCAGAACCATCCCAGAGTCCAGCCCATTTTAGTGAATTATCACGAGTGCGTTTGCTATTTAGCCTCTGCCATCTGTTGTAGTCCCCTGGGATGCACTCCATCACGGCCAGACGACCCATTTACCTTTAGGCTGTTATCTTTCCCAACGCCACCTCTTTACTGAGAATGATTGCTTCTCTGTCCTCATCTGCCATTGCCTCCATAGGCCTGCAACAACGAGAGTACACAGACAGTATGTTCCTGTTAAGGCCAAGGCTGGTAGGTGTAAGGAATGCTGCCTGTCGAGAGGAATTGAGGCTCTGGTCAAGAAAATGAAGGAGGGATATGGCAGGTACAGACAGCTGGGTTTGCGTGAATCCCTTCAGGAGTAAAAGGGCAGTAGGAGTATAGTCGGGGGAAACCATGAGGGCTAAAAGGGGACATGAGATAACTTTGGGGAATAGGTTTAAGGGAGAATCCAAAGAGATGCGACAAATACACCTAGGACAAAAGAGTAACCAGGCAGAGAATAGGGACCCTCAAAGATCAGCAAGGCTGTCTGTGGAACCATCGGAGGTGGGAGGATTTCATGTCAGCTTTTACTTAGAGGATGTGGAAGTGAGACAGTTTGGAAAAATAAATAGCGATAACTTGACAAGTGTCCATATTACAGAGAATGAGGTACTGGATATCTGATAATACATAAAGCTGAATAAATCCCTGGGATCTGATCAGGTGTGTCCCAGAACTTTGTGGGAAGTTAGGGAAGTGATTGCCGGGCCCCTCGCTGAGATATTTGTATCACCAATAGCCACAGGTGAGGTGCTGTAAGACGGGCGCCATTATTTAAGAAAGGTGGTGAGGAAAGTCCAGGGAACAATACACCGGTGAGCCTGAAGTCAGGCAAGTTGTTGGAAGGGCTTCTCACGGACAGGATTTGGATGGAATTGGAAAGGCAAGAAATACTTGGGGATAGTCAGCATAGCTTTGTGCATGGAAGTCACTAACTTGGTCTTCAGAAAGATGTTCAACAGGTTCAACATAACAGACTGGTTAACAAATTATACAAAATTGGCTGGAAAATTGGAGACAGAGGATAGTGGTAGAGGGTTGCTTTTCGGACTGGAGGCCTGTGATGAGCAATATGGTGTAAGGATTGGGGTTGGGTCCACTGCTTTTCATCATTTATATAAATGATTTCGATGTGAATATAGGAGCTATGATTAGTGACGTTACATAGACACCAGAATTGGAGATGCAGTGGACAGGGAAGAAAGTTACCTCCGAGTACAATGAGACTTCAATCAACTGGGCTGAGGAGTGGCAGATGGAGTGGAATTCAGATAAATGTGAGGTGCTGCATTTTGGAAAAACAAATGAGGGCAGGACTTATACATTTAATGGGAAGGGCCTGGGGAGTGTTGCTGAACAAAGAGATGTTGAGGTGCAGGTTCATAGTTCTTTGAAAGTGGAATAGGCAGGGTGGTGAAGAAGGCGTTTGGTATACTTGCCTTTATTTATCTGTGCATTATGTATAGGAGTTACGACATTATTTTGCAGCTGTACAGGACATTGATTCAGCCATTTCTGGAATTCTGCTTTCAGTCCTGGTTTCCCCGCTATCGGAATGATATTATAAAACTTGAAAGGATTCAGAAAAGATGTGCAAAGATGTTTCCAGGGTTGAGGGTTTGACCCATCCAGAGAGGCTGAATAGGCTCGGGCTGTTTTCACTGGAGCACCGGATACTGAGAGGTGACCTTCGAGGTTGATAAATCGTGAAGGACGTGGTTAGGGTGAACAGCCAGGGTCTTATTCCCAGGTTAGGGGAGTCCAAAACCAGAGAGCACAGACGTGAGATGTGAGGGAAAAGATAGAAAGGCGATCTAAAGAGCAATATTTTCAAGCTGAATATGGTACGTGGATGGAATGAGTCGCCTGAGGAAGTGTGGAGGCTGGTACGACTACATTTAAAAGGTATCTGATTGGGTACGTGTTTAGGAAACTTAGAAGGATATGGGCAAAGTGTTGGCAAATGGGACAAGATTAATTTAGGATATCTGGGCGGCATTGTCGAGTTGGACCGAAGTGTCTGTTTCTGTGCTGTGCATCTCTATGACACTCTTAAATTCAAATTAAGATAGATTTCTCTTTTATGGAGAGTTAGCAAAAGACCTGACAATTCTCCTTGGAGCTGAGAAGGTTAAGCAGTGATTTCAACCAGAAACAGATTTGTTTCCAGGATATTTAATTTACAGAGACACCGAGAGAAAATTATTGTCACAATTTTTAGTAACTACTTTCAGGTAATTGGCAAATAATGCAGGTTAAAAATGTGAAGGCTATTTTATTCAGTAGGTTCTGAGCATCTGGAACAGTTTGAATCACAGCTGGATGCAGCTTTTGTTATTGTCAAAACAGATTTGGAATTTAACTATTTGAGTATAAATGTGGAGGGCTCCTGGTAAATGGGAGTGGAGAAAGGGCAGATTGGCATCATCTCCAGAGGGAGAGGGTACAGCCCCAATGGGCTGAATAGCCCCAGCCCCTGTGCTCTGTGATACTGCCCCATTCACTGAATAATGAAGCTCATCCCAGGGCAGAGCCACAGTCATGTACAGCAAGGAAACAGACCCTTTCGTCAAACTAGTCCACACCGACCAGATATCCCAACCTAATCTAGTCCTATCTGACAGCAGTTGGCCCATATCACACTACGCCCTTCCTATTCATATACCCATCCAGCTGCCTTTCAAATGGTGGAACTATACCAGCTGTCACCACTTCCCTGACAGTAGATTCCATACACGCACATGAAAAAAGTTGCCCCTTGGGTCTCTTTTATATCATTCTCCTCTCACCTTAAACTTATGCCCCCTCGTTCTGGAAATCCTAACCCCAGGGAAAAGGCCTTGTCTCTGTATCCCATCCACGCCCCTCATGATTTTATAAAACTCTGAGGTCACCCCTCAGCCTCCTACCACTCTAGTCACAATGGGACCTGGCTGATTGATGGCAGCTTCAGACCAATAGGGGAGTTGGTGTAATCCTCCCACCAATAGGAGTGAATGAGGGGTGTGGCCAGCAGGCCAACATGTGACCATGAGCTGTGCAGGTGCAATGTCACTGTGAGGGGGGACCCAGTGAGTGTGAAGGGAGTGGGAGAGACAGCAGAGACTGGGAGAGAAATTGAGTTTGTGTACTGGGTGGGTTGATAAACACAAGCTGTTGGCTGCTGGACCTGAATTACCAACTCCCAGTAAATGAAAACCAAAGGAATTGCGGATGCTGTAAATCAGAAACAACAACCAGAAGATCCTGAAAATGCTCAGCAGGTCTGGCAGCATCTGTGAAGAGAAGTCAAAGTTAACATTTCTGATCCAATGACCCTTCGTCAGGACTGATGTTCGTGAGAAACAATGTCGGTTTATATGCAGAAGGTAGGGGTTAAGGAGTAAATGATAGGTGGTGATAGATTCCAAAGAACGCGATGGGAGCAGTTGGACAAATGAGTGGATAACGATCTGGATGGGGAGGGTGAATAGCTGTATATGGAGACTGTTAGTGACTAACCATAGGTAGTGTGTAATTGCAGGCGATGTAATAATAGTGCCTGGTCTCTGGGATGGGGGCTAGGACATTAGTATGTAGGAGACTTAGGACTTAAAATTATGGAATCCAGTATTGAGGCCAGAGGGCTGAAGGGTCCCCACGTACAAGATGAGGTGATGTTCTTCCAATTTGTGTTAAAGTGTGGCGCTGGTTGTGCACAGCAGGTCAGGCAGTATGAAAGGAGCAGGCGAATTGACATATTGGGCCTAAGCACTTCTTCAGGAATGTGAGGGTGAGGAACAGGACAGATAATAGGATGGGAGTAATTAGCTGAATCCAGAGAGACGTTGTGACAGGAGCCCTCAGACCCGTGGGGTGCTCCTCTTGGACAATGTGGGAAATAAGGGATACTTTCAGTGTCCCTGACGGCTATGTGTGCAGGAAGTGGGCCCAACAAATCCACCCAGACCCATTCCGCTACTCTATTATTCTAAATTTCTCCTGAACAACGCACCTCACCTTCACATCCCTGAACACGATGGGAAATTTAGCTTGGCCAATTCACCTCACCTACACATCTTTGGACTGCAGGAGATAGGGGTAAAAGAGTAAATAATAGGTGGGATGGACTCACCCTTCAACAACATGGCAACATTTACTCATCTCCTCTCCCCGACCTTATCTCAGATCCAACCCTCCAACTCAGCACCGCCCTCAAACTGTCCCATCTGTCCATCTTCCTTCCCAATTATCCACTCCACCCTCTCACCATTACTCCCACCTGCATTTTCCTATCGCCTTCCCAACTACCTTCCCAACAGCCCTACACACCCATCCTATTATCTCTTCGGAGGGTCAGTGTGGATTTGTTGGACCGAATGGCCTGTTTCCACACTCTAGGGAGTCCAATTTTCCCAGCTGCCATCGATTCTGAGGAAGGGTCACTGGACCCGGAATGGCCCTTGGTGTGTGCAGGAGCCGGAAACTGGGAAGGGGGAGTGGCAGTGGAAACCGGGAGAAAATGATTCAGTTTAGACTGGGAAGTTTTATTTACACGTCTGTACAGGGTGTTAGTCCTCAATTAGAAACTCTTGGTCCCATGTTTACAGCAAATGGGAAAACGGCTGTGGGCCTCAGTCAGTGATAGGTCCTGGGTTATGGCCGCCATTTTTATTGGGGGCACGGTACAGTAAGGTGCATGGACATGTCCTCTTCCTGGGTGGGGGAGGGGTGATTTGAAGACGAGCGTTTACACATCAGACACATACCAGAGAAATATTTGTCTTTCCAATTAATCCTGCACTGGCTGAGATTTGTTTTGTGAATTCTTTTTATGGGATATTAAATGAGAATAATTGAGGACAGGATCTCAAAAAAGCAGATTTCTGCACTCAGCGGAGTCATCAGGATCTGGATATCATTAGCATTTTCCTGTGGAAGGAGAAAGGGCTGTCTGTTCTGTCTCTGGGAAAATATCTCCAATACTTTTGTGAAGCAACATGCAGAAAGATGTTCAAATTTGTGTTTGAATCGCCCATGGGCGATTTGGCCTGAGTGGGAGCACAGATTTATCCAGATTTTATCTAGTCTCTTTGCAGGAACTGTCAGATTTAGTCCCAATCACTCACTTCATGATGTTAACCTGTAAACTCCTAATTTTCAACTTCCTGTGAAATTTTCATTAAAATTCTTTGTGAACTCAAATTCCAGCACATTTTCAGGTGGAATGTTCCAGGTTCTGACAACTGTCTGTTCATCCAGAAACTGCTGAAGTCCATGTTGACTCTGGGGTTACAAAGGGCTGAGCTGAAAGATGAGATACAGTTCCTGAGCTCCCATTGAGATGCATTGGAACAGGACAGGAGGCTGAGGGCAGTGTAGGTGTGAGCAGACAATGAAAATGACAGGGCTGCACTGAGTGTTGCGTGACTCAATGAGTGCGTTTTGGAGTTGGGTGAAAACAGAGGGAGGTGAGACAGGGAGAAGTTGAAGCTGAAACTCTAGTTTAGTTCAGGCCATTGAGAAATTCACATGGTCCCAATGGGAACAGCCAATTTGTAAGTGATACCTGCAGAGTATTTGTTAAGTTTTTAAAATATAACGTATCAGCTTAAGTAAAGATTGGGGCTTTTGATATATAATGGAAATGTTTGAAGTGAAGGAAGGTTGAAAGCTCTTTTAAATTCTCTTAATGGGAGTAATTAGCTGAATCCAGAGAGACGTTGTGACAGGAGCCCTCAGACCCGTGGGGTGCTCCTCTTGTACAATGTGGGAAATAAGGGATACTTTCAGTCTCCCTGACGGCTATGTGTGCATGAAGTGGGCCCACCTACAGCTTCTGGGAAACTGCTTTTCCGACCTGGAGTTATGAGTGGACTCACTGTGGAGCATCTGAGAATATTATGGACAGCACATTTAGTGAGTTCGTCACACTGCAAGGTGAGGGTTACACAGGCACAAAGGGAATGGGTGACCATCAAACCAAATAAAAGGCTCAGGAAGGCAGTGCAGGAATCCCCAGTGATCATCCACTTCTCAAAAAGATACAGAATCCTGCTTGGGATTCTGTTGGGGGTGAATGCGTGGAGTGGCTTCTCGGGAAATCAGCAACAGCCAAGTTCATGACACCACAGATAGCTCTGCTGTACAGAACCGGAGGAAAGACATTGGCAGGGTTATAGTGACAGGGATTCAATGGTCAGGGGTACAGGTAGGCACTTCTGTGGCCACAGACATGAATCCAGGATGGTATGTTACCTCCCTGGTGCCAGGATCCGCGATTATCATGGAGCAGCTGCAGGATATTCTGGAGCTGGAGGGTAAAGTCAGTGATTGTGGAACACAACGATATCAATGACATCACTAAACAAAGGGATGAGGTCCTGAAAGCTGGATATAGGGAGATCAGGGATACAGTAAAATGTAGCTCCTGAAATAAAATAATGTCAGACTTACTCAGTGCCATGTGCTAGTGAGAGCAGGACGAAGAGGATAGATCAGCTGGACGTGTGACTGGCGAAATGGTGTACCAGAGAAGGGTTTAGATTCTTCAGGCACTGGGACCTTTTCTGGGTAGGTCCTGTACCAGCCTGACCGGTTACCCCTGGGCAGAGCTGGGAGAAATCTCCTGGTGGAGGCTTTTGCCAGTCCCATTGGTGTCGTTTTAACTAGTCTAACAGGGGGATGGGAACTAAAGTGTAGGCTTAGATGGGTCAGATTCAGGACAGGGAATGGGAGGTAGAATATTAATGATGTAGTTAGCGGCTCAGAAAGCCAAAGGGAAGGAGGATGAAATGAGGATTGAGTCCCTCTTCATCCATCAGTCCTGCCATCCCAGGAAATATAGTCAGCAAAATATGGAGCTGTACAGCTCTTTTGACTCGGCTTGAGCAAAATGGGGGAAATCCACAATAAAAACAAAAAGTGCTGGAGATCCTCAGCAGGTCGGGCAGCATCTGAAATGGTGACAGATGCAGGAAACATTGCAGCCTTGAAGAAGTGTTGAGATGATCACGACAGGTACTACAATATTGGTTACACGCTGAGTGCCAGAACGTGGGACTAGAATTAAGAGGTGCTTGATGAGAAGCATGAATACGATGGGACTGGAAAGGTGACATTTCAGGTCAGGACTATTCATCAGGACTGACAAAGGGTTCCGACCCAAAACATCAACCTTCCTGCTCCTGTGATGCAGCCTGACCTGCTGCACTTCCCCAGATCCACATTGTATGGACTCTGACTTCCAGCATCTGCAGCCCATAACTATCACCACATCCCAGGACTCAGGCTGGTGACCCTCCTTTACTCTCTCAATAACCAGGAGAGCCTTCCTTGGGAAAGGGGAACAAAGGTATACACAGTACTCCAGGTGTGGTCTCACCAAGGCCCTTCCAGAAAGGGATCCCTGCTACTGTACACGAATCCTCTCACTAGGAAGGTCACCCATCATTTACATTCTCCACTGCTTCCCACTCATACCTGCTTCCGAAAAAGAGGGAATCGCAGAGAAACATGGAATCAAATGAGGTCAGAGTCTCTGGTATAAAACTGTTGAACACAATGCCCCCATCTTCTACATACTGGCCATCAAGCACAGGTGCCTGGTGTGATCATCTGAACACTTCTTCAAGGCTGCAATGTTTCCTGCATCTGTCAGCGTTTCAGATGCTGCCAGACCTGCTGAGGATTTCCAGCACTTTGTTTTCTCTGTTGTGCAGTACTGAAAGGGGGGATTTGCAGTTGAGAAATTCAAATTGAACTTCATGTTCAGTTTGGATAGTTACTTGATCCATGCCGATCTGAATATCATTGACCTTTTCATTTGGATGGAAAGGTGGTGCATTCTGCCCGTGGGGGAATATTTCAAATGTCAGTGTGACTGGGAAAAAGTACTGAGACAGTGAAGTCCATGTTAGCGTGGGGACTGTGGAGAGAGATTTCATTGGTTTTTGAAAGTCTAAAAAATCATGGCACATTTCCCAGGAACAGCCACTGGTTTTGTATGAGGACAATTAACCATGAAACCAGAAAGACAAAAGGATTCCTGCATCATGGAAAAAGCTATGAAAATGGGATTGTTGTTACGGGGTAAATTATTGATCATTAATTGTAATCCATTGGCGTTGTCATGTCTGTTCCAACACCGTGGGGAAACACTGGAAATGTGATGAATGCAGTGTAGGTTTCAGTTATTAAACTGGAAAAGGTGCTGAAGAAATTTACAAGGATGATGCCAGGGCTCAGGGGTGTGAGTTACAGGGAGAGGTTGGACAAGCGAGGGCTTTTTTGTTTAGAGCAGAGGAAACCGAGGGGGAATATTTTATAGAAGTGCATAAGATCATGAGAGGCGTGGGTAAGGTGAATGCACTCAGTCTTTTTCCCAGCGAACCAAGGACTGGAGGGCATCAGTTTAAGGTTAGAGGAGAAAGGACAAAAGGGAAGGTGAGGAGCAACTGTTTTACCCAGAGGGTGGTACGCATATGGAATGAGCTGCCAGTGGAAGTGGTTGAGGCGGGTACACTAACAACAGGTAAAAGGCATTTGGACAAATACATGGATAGCAAAGTTTCAGAGGAAGATGAGCCAAGTGCAGGGAAATGGGGTCAGCGTGGATGGACATTCTGATCGGCATGGGCCATTTTGGGCCAAAGGGCCTGTCTCTGCTGTAGGATGCTGTAACTAAGTGCATTTGCTATTTCTCCCACGAACTCTGGTATCCTGGGATGTGTTCCATTAGGGGAAGGAGACTTGTCTACCTTTAACTCCATTAGCCTGCCCAGCTCTAACTCTTTCACGATAATGGTTATTATCTAGGTCCTCACCTTCCTCAGTCTCCTTATCAATTACTGCCATGTTCATCATATCCTCCACTGTAAAGACTGACTGCTGTGTACTCATCCAGCAGGGTTCAGGAAGATAGGAATTACAAGGCACAGAACTCTGAGAGGTCTTCTTTGAGTATTTATTGATGAGACATGGTAGTTACCTGGGTATTTTACGTGCCAAAGGCCTTTAGGCAGCATCAGGTCCGATGTACGGCTCCCATTCTTCTACATTTGTGATTTGTGACTTTGCATAGAGACTGTCTCTCAGGATTATCTCCATGGCAACAACAGTTTAAAAAGTCTAGTTCAGTTCAACTCTGTGGTTAAACCACACACCACTCCCCCCACGCCCCCGTGGCTCCCTCAAGTACCTGACAGGCACTTCAGTTTCAGTGGGGCTCTCTGTCAGGATTCTGCTGTGGAGGAGCCGGGGTTGTGGTGGGGTGGACAAAGTTAAAAACCACACATCACCAGGTTATAGTCCGACAGGTTTATTTGGAAGTACAAGCTTTTGGAGTGTGCTGTGATTTTGAACTTGATCAGGATTATCTCTATGGTAACTGTTAAATGCTTCAACAATTACAGAGGCCATATGTTCCCCAAACAATAGGTTTCGCTCGAGCAGGGTAAACTGTTATTCTGTCCCTGGGCATTGCGACTCATCACTATTTATTCCCAATCCCATCAAGCTTTCAGTTGACCTTTAAAGTTTTTCTAATCTCCTAATTTCTCCTTGGCCACTGCCAATTTGTATGCCTTCTATTTCAATTTGATAGACTCCCTTATTTCCTTAGACACCCATGGCAGCTTACCCCTTTTCCGACAGTCCTTCCTTTTCAATGATATATACTTTTGCTGAGCACTTCGAAAAATTGCTTTGATATTACTCCACTATCTGTAAAATGTCCCACCGTAAAGTCTTTACTCCCAGTCTACATTACCAACTCCTGCCTCGTCCTATTGTAGTCTTCTTTGTTTTAGCACAGGATCTTCGGACTGGTGTCCTACTGCCCAGAGAGGCATCCTGAGGTTCAGAAAGTGGCAATATAAATTCAGTCAACTGCAGCCCAGTTAATGTGGTTAACAACAGCAACATCAATACTCCAGCAGTGTCATCATGTACAAGTTCCACTCCTGACACTGATGGATAGTAACTGCAGAATCAGAGTCCTGCAGTGATGTGTGAACTCTACACCACACGGAGCAGGGAGATGACCACTTCCCTGTGTGCACTCACTGGTCTCTCAGTCCTGTTGAGTCTCAGCAAATCCCTTGTCACACAGAGATTGAAACAGCTCCTACCCAGTGTGAACCCGCTGGTGTCTCAGGGGGTCAGGATGAATCACTGAATCCCCTCTCCCACACTGACCATCTGAATGTCCTCTCCCCTGTGTGGGCTCACTGGGGTCTCAGGGGGTCAGGATGAATCACTGAATCCCCTCTCACACACTGACCATCTGAATGTCCTCTCCCCTGTGTGGGCTCACTGGGGTCTCAGTGGGGCAGGATGAATCACTGAATCCCCTCTCACACACTGACCATCTGAATGTCCTCTCCCCTGTGTGGGCTCACTGGGGTCTCAGGGAGTCAGGATGAATCACTGAATCCCCTCTCACACACTGACCATCTGAATGTCCTCTCCCCTGTGTGGGCTCACTGGGATCTCAGGGGGTCAGGATGAATCACTGAATCCCCTCTCCCACCCTGACCATCTGAATGTCCTCTCCCCTGTGTGGGCTCACTGGGGTCTCAGCAGGTGCTGCATTTGAGTGAATCTCTCCCCACATTGGGTGCAAGTGAATGGTCATTCTCCAGAGTGAGCTCACTGGTGTTGCAGCAGATCAGAGGACTGAGTGAATCCTTTCCCTCACATGGAGCAGGTGAAGGATCTAAATCCATTGTGCCCCCTCTGGTGCCTCAGCAGATTGTATGATCGAGTAAATCCCTTTCCATACGTGAGACAGGTGAACAGCTTCTCCCCAGTGTGACTGTGTCAGTGAGTGTCCCACTGGGAGGGGTAAGTAAATTTCTTCACATTTACACAGCTTCGCCCTGGTCCCGTTAGATTGGTGTCTTCCCAGATCACATGACCGGTTAAATATTCGACCAGCTGCCTAACATGGGAATGATTTCTCTGAGCTAGGAATGCTGCTTTCCCCTTTTATGTTATTGATAAGGATTGGACGACTGCAGTTGATGTGATGTTAAAGCTGAGTTTTCCATCGTGAACCCTCTCTCTCTCTGTGAAACAAATTTTTCCCTATCATTACTACAACTCCCAACACCAGCTCTCCCTTCAGCTCTCCTGAATGTCGAAATTTGGACTAATGCAAAGACCTCAGTAATGTGCTTTTCTTTCACTTGTTTCTGAAAGTAAATTGGAGCCATTTTGAATAAATTTATACACTTTACCAGCAGAACTCATGCCTACTCTGTCATTTATGATTTGTAACCTCTGGGAAATTTGTTACCATCTTCGATGACCATTATAACGCTCTGCCCACTTCTCTGGAGCTAGGATAAGTCAATTCTAACAATTAACAATAGATTGTATCTAAACAGAATGTCCCCACAACAGTAGGCACTCTGACACTCAGTGCCCATCATTTAAGTTCTTTTTCTTAAAGCCCATCATGTGTCTGGCAATCTGGCAATACAATTGAAGATATTTTATACAGTAGCCTTTCAGTCTCAATTGCCAGTTCCAGTCCTTGAAGCAGCCAGGAACACGCCAAAGTGACTTGAATTCTAATAGCAGTATTGCCTTGGCAGAAGAGATTGAGGAGAATGAAGCTGTCTTCTCTGGACTATCTAAACATGAAACACTTCAAATGAACAAAAATCTTAGAGATCAACATGGTAGACACAGCAAGGATGTGTGCCCTGGCTGGTGTGTCTGGAATGAAATAAGCACTAACTCTGGTATCTTTACCCAGCATGCCCTTTAGCTGCATAAATGTTTAAGATTTATTTGCTGCTCTAATTCCACTCAATTGATCACTCCCATTTGTAACTGCTGTAATGTTGTCAGCCATGCAAATTTAAAACATTTGATTCAATCCATCCCAAAACCTCTCTGTATCTGTGTCTCACTTTTGATCACTGAGACCCTCATTCAATCTGACCTCTTTACAAACCCTGCCCTGATATTTCCTTCGAGGGCTCAGAATGAAATGTTCACAGAATTGTAAATGCTGAAAGGAGGCTGCTTAACTCATCAGCTCTCCAAAGGTAAGAGGGCTGAGAGGTAAATAAGAGGGGTGTGTGGGGTTGGTGGGATGGGATCTTGGAAGACAATAGGTAGATGTAGATGGGAGGTAAAGATGAGAGGTTGGAGTGGATAATTGGGAAGGAAATTGGACAGGTGGGACAGTTCAAGAGGCCAGTGTCGAGTTGGAGGGTTGGATCTGAGATAAGGTGGGGGGAGGGGAGATGAGCAAACCTTGATGCCGTGAAGTTGAAGGGTCCCAAGATGGAAGATAAGGTGTTATTCTTCCAGGTGTCGGGTGGCTGGGATTTGGCGATGGAGGCAGCCCAGAACCTGCATGTCCTTGGTGGAGTGGGAGAGGGCGTTGAAGTGGTCGGCCACAGGGTGGTGGAGTTGTTTGGTGCATGTGTTCCAGAAATGTTCTCTGAATCAAGTTGGCGTCCTGACTCCCCAATGCAGAGGAGACCACATCGAGAGCAAAGGATAAAATAGGTGAGGTATCTGGATGTGCAGGGAAGTCTCTGCTGGATGTGGGAGGATCCTTTGGAGCCATGGATTGACGTGAGGTGAAGGTGTGGGCACAGGTTTTACACCTCTTGAACTGGCAATCAAAGGTGCTGGGAGTGGAGGGTGGGTTGGTGGGGAGAATGGATCTAATGAGGGAGTCGCAGAGGAAATGATCTTTGTGGAATGCTGAAAGGGGTGGGAAGGGAAATATATTTCTGATGGTGCGGTCTGATCGAAGGTGGTGGAACTGACAGAGGATGATCTGGGTGGAAGGTGAGGACTGGGGGTTCTATACTTGTTGCGTTGGAGGAGTGGGGTTCAAGAGAAGAGGTGCAGGAAGTGGAGGAGATACACTGGAGAGCATTGTTGACCACATGGGAGGGAAAATTGTGAATCCTTGAAAGAGGAGGCAATTTGGTATGTTCTGGAGTATTCTGCCAGCTTGCATCAAGTTTCACTGGAACACTGCAGTAAGCTTGAGACAGAGATGTTGGCCAGGGAATAGTCTTGTGTGTTAAAGAGCAGGCAACTGGAATCTCAGGGTCTTTTTTCAGTAGAACGTATATCTTCAGCCACCATTTCCACCACCGCCACTGAGATGCTGCCAGACACAGGTTCCTGTCCCCTCCATTAACAGCTATGCACCCTCCCAGCAAGATCATTATCCACTCCTTTGTCTTTCCAAATGTTCCGGTCTCTCTTTGCACTCCATCTCAACCTATTATTTACTCTTTATCCCCTATCTCCTGCAGTCCAAAGATATGCCAGTTCGGTAAATTGGCCAAGCTATATTTCCCGTAGTGTTCTGGGATGCATAGTTTAGGTGCATTAGTCAGGGGAATTGTAGACTAATAGGGTCGGGGAATGGGTTTGGGTGGGATAATCATCGGAGGGTGGGTGTGAGCGTGTTGGGCCGATGGCCCTGTTTCCACACCGTGGCTGGGAAAATTTAGATTTCCTACAATCTGTTCTAAGGAAGGGTCACAGGTACCGGAATGACCCTTGGTGTGTGAAGGAGGTGGAAACGGGAAAGGGGGAGTGGCAGCGGAAACCAAATTAAATGTATCAGTTTAGACTGGGAGGGATTTAATTACACTCTGTTCAGGCCGCTAGTCCGGAATTAGAAACTCCTGCTCCCACGTTTGCAGCAAATGGGAAAATGTCTGTGGCCCTCAGGCAATGATAGGTCCTGGGTTATGGCCACCATCTTTATTGGGGACAAGGTACAGAGAGGTGCATGGACATGTCCTCTTCCTGGGTGGGGGCGGGGCGATTTGAAGAGGAGCATTTACACATCAGACACATACCAGGGAAATATTTGTCTTTGATATTCATCTTGCACTGACTGTGACCTTTGTCTTGTGATTTTTTTTTTAATCAGATATTAATTTAGAATAATTGAGACCGGGATCTCAAATGTATGTTTCTACAGTCAGCGGAGTCATTAGGATCAGAATATCATTGGCATTTAACTGTAGAACGAGAAAGGTTTGTCTGTTCTGTCTGTCGAAAAGTAGCTCATATTTTTAGGTAAAAACAATGTCCTGTGGCCCAACATTTCAACTCCCCTCCCACTCAGCAAGGACATGGAGGTCCTTGGCCTCCTTCACCGCCGCTCCCTCACCACCCGACGCCTGGAGGAAGAACGCCTCATCTTCCACCTTTGAACAGGGCATCAATGTGGACTTCACCAGTTTCCTCATTTCCCCTTCCCCCACCTCACCCCAGTTCCAAACTTCCAGCTCAGCACTGTCCCCATGACTTGTCCTACCTGCCTATCTTCCTTTCCACCTATCCACTCCACCCTCCTCTCTGACCCATCACCTTCAGCATCACCCCACTCACCTATTGTAGTCTTTCCTACATTTTCCCCACCCTCACCCTCCTCTCATTTATCTCTCCACACTGCAGGCACCCTGTCTCTATTCCTGATGAAGGGCTTTTGCCCGAAACGTCGATTTTACTGCTCCTCGGATGCTGCCTGAATTGCTCTGCTTTTCCAGAACCACCCTATTCCAGAGTCTCATATTTTTGTCAAGCAAATAGCAGAAAGATGTACAAATTCATGTTTGGATCACCCTTGGGGAATGTGCTCTGTTCTGGGCAGTGCAGCCCGGGAAGGAGATATTGGTCTGAGAGGGAACAGAGATTTATCCAAACTCCACCTCGACTCTTTGCAGGAACTATCATGTTTAGACCCTGTCAACCACTTCATGACTTTAACCTGTGAACTCCTTATTTTCAATTCCCTGTAAATTTCCCATTAAAATTTCTTATGGACTCAAATTCCAGTAACTTTTCAGGTGGAATTTTACAGATTCTGAACAATTATCTGTTCATCCAGAAATTGCTGAAGGCCATGTTGACGCTGAGTGCTGCTTGGCTCAATGAGAATGTTTTGGAGTTGGGTGAAAACAGAGGGAGATAGAAAGGGAGAAGGTGACGCTGAAACTCAGTTTTAGTTCAGGCCATTCAGAATTTCACATGGTCCCAATGGGAACAGCCAATTTGTAAGCGACACTATGGAGTATTTGTTAACAGTTTTTAAAGTATAATATATCAGCTTAAGTAAAGATTGGGGCTATTGATTATAATGGACATGTTTGAAGTGATTGAAGTGAAGGAAGGTTGAAAGCTCTTTTAAATTCTCTTAATGGGAGTAACTAGCTGAATCTAGAGAGACATTGAGACAGGAACCCTCAGACCTGTGGCGGCCTCCTCTTGTACAATGTGGGAAATAAGGGATGCTTCTACTGTCCCTGACGGCTATGTGTGTAGGAAGTGTGTCCATTTGCGCTACTGGGAAACTGCTTTTCAGACCTGGAGCTGTGAGTGGACTCACTGTGGACCATCCATGATACTGTGAATATTATGGACAGCACGTTTAGTGATATCGTCACACTGCAGGTGAGGGTTACACAGGCACAAAGGGAATGGGTGACCATCACATCAAGTTAAAGGCTCAGCAAGGGAGTGCAGGAGTCCCCATTGATCATCCCCTTCTCAAACAGATACTGTATACCGGTTGGAATTCTGTTGGGGGTGAATGGGTGGGGTGGCCTCTCGGGGAAATCAGCAACAGCCAGGGTCATGACACCACAGATAGCTCTGCTGCACCGAACAGGAGGAAAGACAGTTGCAGGGCTATGGTGACATGGGATCAATCGTCAGAGTAAGGGCAGGTACTTCTGTGGCCACAGACATGAATCAAGGATGGTATGTTACCTCCCTTGTGCTCGGATCTGTAATAGCATTGAGTGGCTACAGTGAGTTCTGTACCTGGAGGGTAAATAACCAATGGTTGTGGAACACACAGATACCAACGACATTGCGAACCAAAGGGATGAGGGCCTGAAATATGTATAAAGGAAAATCAGATATATTAAAATGAAAAGTAAGAATGTCAGAATTACACCCAGTGCCATGTGCTAGTGAGAGTAGGAACAAGAGGATAGATAAGCTGAAGGTGTGGCTGGAGAAATGGTGTACCAGAGAAGGGTTTAGATTTTCCAGGCACTGCGCCCGTTTCTGGGCTAGGTGAGACTTGTATTAGCCTGACTGGTTACCCCTGGGCAGGGTTGGGAGAAATCTACTGGTGGGGTGATTGCCAGTTCCATTGGTGAGATTGTAACTAGTCTGGCAGGGGGTTGGGAGCTAAAGAGTGGCTTAGATGGGCAAGATTCAGGTCAGGGAATGGGAGAAAGAGTCTTCGTGATGCAGGAAACAGCTCAGAAAGACAAAGGAAAGGAGAATTAAACGAAGATTGAGTCCTCTTCATCCATCAGTCCTGCCATCCCAGCGGTGAGAGATAACAAAAGATGAAGCCTTTTAAATGTCTATGACTCTAAGTGCCTCAGCAAAATCGTGGAAATCTGAAATAAAAACAAACAAAAAAAATTGCTGGAGATCCTCAGCAGGTCTGGCAGCATCTGAAATGGTGACAGTTCCAGGACACATAGCAGTTTTGAAGACATTGTGTAATGCCATCCCACAACGTCCACTACTCCAGGCAAAATGTCCTCAGCCCCTCCTTATGGTTCACATGTTTCAATACTGGCAGCACCCTTATAAATCTTTTCTGGACTTTTTCAGGTTTCCCAACATCTTTCCTATAGCAGGGATACTAGAATGTAAAGCAGTCTGGGCATTCCAGAAGTGGCTGAGCCAATAAACTGTACAACCGAACCATGATCTCCCAACTCCTATACTCAATGCACTGCCCAATAACAGCTAGCACAGCAAACACCACCTTCACCGACCTGTCTACCTTCAGCCCCACTTTCAAGGAACTATCAAACCACTCTGCACAGTGTATTTGTTCGTCAACACTTCCCAGGAACTTGTTATTATGGGGCTGAGTCCTATCTTCCTGAAATCAGGGAGACTAGATTTGAATGTGGTATTCTAAAACTGGCCTCACCAATGCCCTGTACAGCCACAACGTGACCTCCTGACTCTTATACTCAGTGACAGAATCCATACAGTGTGGAAGTAGCCCATTCAGCCCATGAGACCTTACCAACCATCGGAATAGCATCCCACCTGAACCATGTGACCCAGCATTACCCACAGTTAATCCACCTAACCTGCACGCCTTTGGATTTTTTGAGGAAACCAGAGCGCCCAGAGGATGCCCGTGCAAACACACAGAGGGATAATGTGCAAACACGACAGACTGGAATCGAACCCAGGTCCCCTTATTGATGAGTGCACTGACCCATAAAGGTCAGCGTCCCAAATGCCGTCTTCAGCACCCAGTCTCCCTGAAACTTGACTTTCCAGGAACTATGCAGTTCTGAGCTCTTCAGAGGGATTGAAAGTGAGGAGGAGAAAACAGGAACAGGGTTGAGTTGTCGATCTCTAAAATAACTCTCTGTTCCCCTCTCTCGGTTTCCCTCCCCCTCTGTTCCACTCCCCGTTCTCTGATTCTCCCCTGCCTCTGCCTGTCCTCCCCTGCCCCCATCTCTGTCCTCACCTGTGCGACCACTCTCAATCCCCACATTCTCTCTTTCCCCCCACCCTCAGCCCACACTCTCTGCCTACTCTCCCCTCCCTCTCACCTAGTTCTGTATACCCCAACCACAGGTCAAGGACCTTGTCTATTTGCCCTACCCATGACCGGCTGATTTTATAAATCTCTATCAGGTCACCCCTCAGCCTCCGACCTGCAGGGAAAACACCCTATCCAACGCTGGCAACATCCTTGTAATTCTTTTCTGACCTCTTTCAAGTTTGAGAACATCCTTCCGATAAGAAGGAGACCAGAATTGCTGGAATATTTCAAAAGTTGCCTAATCAATGTCCTGTACAGCCACAGTATGACATCCCAACACCTATACTACATTCTCTGACCAATAAAGGAAAGCATACCAACTACCTTCTTCACTATCCTATCCACCTGTGACTCTACTTTTGAGGAACTATAAACCTGCACTCCAAGGTCTCTTTGTTTCACAACACTCCCTAGGAAGTTACTATTAACTGCAAAAGTCCTCCCCAGGTTTGCTTTCCTAAAATGCAGCATCTCACATTTTTGTAAACTGAACGCCTCAGCCCATTCGCCCATCTGATCGAGATCCCATTGTACTCTGAGGTAATCTTTTTCACTGTCCACTACACTGCCAATTTTGGTGTCATCTGCAAACATGCTAACATTACATCTTATGTTCTCATCCAAATCATTGATATAAATGGCAAACAGTAGTGGATTCAGCACCGACCTTTGTGACATTCCATTGGTCACAGGCCTCCAGCCTGAAAAGCATCACTCTACCACCACTCTCTGTCTTCGACCTTTGAACCAGTTCTATATTCAAATGGCTAGTTCTCCCAGTATCCCATGAGATCTAACCTTGCGAACCAATCTCCCATGAGGAACCTTGTCGAACGCCTTAGTGAAGTCCATGAAGATCATGTGCACCGCTCTGCCCTCATCAATTCGCTTTGTCACTTCTTCAGTAAACTCAGTCCAGTTCATGAGTCATGATTTCCCCCGCACAAGGCTGTTATTGATATCCAGGACTTAACTCTGTACATTGGGGTCTGCGTCGCCCAGTTATAGGATTTAATATTCTGGATAACGTTCACGTACACCAGCTTTGTGTTTGTGACTGCGTATTGAGTCTTGTTAATAACACCAACACAGGTGAGTTCCTTTTGAAAGGCAGTCCCTATATCCCTACCCCCTCCCAACTGCTCTGTCTCCTCCATCCCCACCATAGACAGTAAGTACGAGGAGCTCATGGAGTTTCCATGTGAGTGAGCTTGTGAAAATCTTCCTTTCTTTCCACGAGCCCACCATGAAATGGTGGTAGTGTCCTTACCTCTGGACCCAGAGAATCGGGTTCAGAGTTTGGTAACAGTGGCTTTGAAGAGGCTGATTGGAAAACATGCCCAAGCCACCAGGCTCCCAGCTGTCCCTGCCTGAGTCTCCAAACAGAACCTTCCTGTAGTTTCTCTCCTGTCAGACTCTCCCATTACTCAGTTTGTCCAGTATCCCCTCCTGCTGCTGCACTGATCCTGTCCCTCACTGACCTGTCCATCCCCCAGTGTCCTCCACATTCATTCATTGTTTACAATCCCATTGTCCCAGTCCTCCAGCCCCGCCCCCTCCACTCTATTGAGCAGCAGCTGATAACAATCCTCAGGCTCCTGTGAGATCGAGAGCATGTTCCGTAGGAAGGGAGATCAGTGCACGGGCGCAGTGCTGGCCAGTTGTTGGCGTATGTGCAGGGCGGGTCAGTGCCAGGGAGGGAGGCTGTGGATGTGTGGGATTAATCTGTCATTGCCAGCTCCCTTCCTTATTTCCTCTGAGAACCCGACCCAGGGGAATAGCCCTTTGCGTGGTATCCTGACGAGTGGCCAAAAAATCAATGGGGGAGCATTTTGCAGCAAGGTATCAGAACTCTTATGAATAGTCAGGATTGTTATGGAAAATGACAAGGATGGGCCTCCAATTGGAGTTCTAATTTGTTTAATTTTAGTTCAACCAGATATGATTTGGCCAGTGTGTGCAGAATGGTTCTCATCAGAGAATGGGGGTTCTGGGAGATGGGGGGAGGATTCACCAACACCATGGAGGCTCCAAATCAAACTCATTGATTTGGTTCTTATTCTGCAGACAGCAGCTCGGAAACTGAATTCAAGGCGAGGAGAGAGATTGTGAGAACTGGGTGTGGAGGAAAGGAGGGACGAGATTGGTTTGGATTTCAGTTAACAAGAGAGAAATTGTGAGACTGAGATTTAAAGCTTTGGGGGAACAAGGAAACTACAATTTAATACTATCATTGTTCTATAAAGTTCCATCCTGTATTAACAATGGTGACTTGTTTTTTTCTGTTGTAGGGTACGGAAAGGGTGGATTTGCAGATGAGAAATTCAAATTGAACTTCATATTCAGATCTGATAGTTACTTGATCCGATCTGATCTGAATATAATTGGCCTTTTCATCTGGAAGGAAAGGTGTGCATTCTGTCCGTGGGCGAATATTTCAAATGTCAGTGTGACTGGAAAAAGTACTGAGACACAGCCAAGTACATGTTAACGTGCTTTGAGGCTTTGATTGGAGGCTGGTTGTCAGTGTTATCTCCGTGGCAACGGCAGTTTGAAAAGTCTAGTTCAATTCAGCACTTTATATTTAAACAACACACCCCTCCCCGACACCTCCGTGGCTCAGTCAAGTACTTGACAGGTGTTTCAGTTTCGGTGGGGTTGTCTGTCAGGATTCTCATGTGGAGGAGCCGGTGATGGAATGGGGTGGACAAAGTTAAACATCACACCACACTAGGTTATAGTCCATCAGGTTTATTAGGAAGCACTAGCTTTCCAAGCACGATGTAATTTTTAACTTTATCAGGTTCATCTCTATGCTGACAGACTTCTTCAGATAAGTACTTCAACAATTAATTAGGCCATATGTTCCCCACGCAATAGGTTTCCTCGAGCAGTGTAAACTGCTATTCTTGCCCTGGGGATAGCTGCTCATTTGTAGACCCAGTCAAAATCTCATCAAGCTTTTTGTTGATCTTTAAAGTTGTTCTAATCTCCTAGTTTCTCCTTGGTCTTTGCCAATTTGTATCCCTTCTGTTTCAATTTGGTAGACTCCCTTATTTCCTTAGACACAAATGGCAGAATTCTCCTTTTCCTACAGTCCTTCCTTTTCACTAATATATAATTTTGCTGTGCACTTTGAAAAATTACTGCCTCATCCTGTTGTCGTCTACTTTGTTTAAGCACAGGATCTTGGGATTGGATTTAATCTTCCAGCTTGCCATCCGTGTTATAAATTCAATCAGACTTCCCACAAGTCTTTTATCAGATTACGAGGGGAGGCGATGTTACCTGGGTGTTTTGGTTTTCATTGTCAGAGACCTTGGCTTCCACCACACTTTGAATAGGGAATTCCACAGATTCACAGCACATTGAGACAAGGACATTCTTCCTCATGAGAATAGAATAGAGTTCTTACAGTGCAGAAACAAGGTATTCGTTCATCGATTCCACACCAACGCTATGATGAGCATCCCATTCAGACCCACTCGTTCCTGTAACCCTGCTTTTGCAATGGCTAATGGTTTAACCTGCAAATGTATAGCAAATAAGTATGGCTAATTCACCGAACCTGCACATCTTTGGACTGTGGGAGGAAACTGGAACACCCAGAAGAAACCCACTCAGACATCGGGAGAGCGTGTAAACTCCACCCATTCGCCTATGGCTGGAGTCAAACCCAGGTCCCTGAAGCTCTGAGGCAGCAATGCTATCCACTGAGCCACCTCTGCTACAAATCTACTTTGCCTCATTAACCTCTCCACCCCCACAATTGGTTGAATCTATGTTGCTTATGTCAGAAATCAGGTTATGGAAGCAGATGTCTCAGTAAAACCCAATGACAGCCCATATGTCCTGCGTGTCTGAATGGGGATTCGATACACAACAGCATCCAACCCACACTTTCCAGAGATAGGGCTCCAATGGCTTCATGGGGACTACAGCTCACACAATCCCTGAGGCAGGGACGACACGTGTGAGGGGAAACCCGGCACTGCACATGTACACATTGTTGGGCCGATTTTGGCGCATGTGCTTTGGGGTTACTAGCGGAAAGTATTTCACATTGTGATTGGCTGGCTGGAGGAGGAATGCATCTGCTTGTGCGTTAAAGTGTCATCACACCCATGTGGGACCAAGTTCCATCCCCAACTCATTGTAATGCTTGGAATCGACCAAGGGGAAACACAGAAGGTTCTGACCCATTCTCCCAGACTGAAGGTTCCTCTTCTGTCCATGATCTGCCACCTCCCTTTCTGTTTCCGTCTGTCGCATTCTACTGTTACATTATTGACTTGCAGCAACTAAAGGGAAAGGAAGTTAACCCAGAAAGGGTGCAGAGTCTAACCAGGGAGGGAATTGGTGGCATGGATCTGTTTATCAGTAACTCCATGAGATTAGGGAGGGTGTACATTAGTGTTAGCAGAGTCAGAACGGTGGGAGAGAGTAAGTGGACTGGAGGATTACAACTTTGGGGGGAGAAAGGGTAAAAAAATATTCTAGAGAAACTAGAATAGTCTGTTCTGAATTTCTATTCTGTGCATATTCCTTTACACAGGTTGCTAGATGGTGAAGATTTGCAGGCTGAAATCTCAAAATCATGTGCAGATTGTGATTAAGTTAACCAGCATTTGAAGAACCAAAGATGGAGAATCACTCGGCCAAAATCCTGCAACACTCTCCCTCACAGCATTGTCGGTCTATCTGTGCCAAATGGACTGCGAGTGGTTCAAGATGGCAGTTCACGACCATCTTCTCAAGGGTAAAGAGAGATGGGGAATAAATGCTGGCTGAGCCAGTGATGCCCATATCCTGGAAGTGGGTTCTATATCTATTTACTGAAACCCAGTTGATGTTCTGGCAGGATGATGAGGGACGCTGAGTGTATCCTCCAGGAGCAGCACCATCACATTACCCCCGCCTACACCCACACAGTAATACAGCAACGTCACTGGAAAAAAAGGCAGAGAAGCCCAAGGAGGATTGAGATATACTTCTTCGAGGTAAAGTCATCAAAGGGGATTGGAATACAGCAGGAACAGGAGACTGAGCGGGATGGTCAGCTGTTTCCCATTGAATGGTGGAGCAGGAACGAAAGGCCGAATGGTCTCCTCCTGCTGCTATCTCCCAGGTATGTATATAGCTATGGAGCCCGGGTAGGAAGAAGTGGACAGGGATTCTCCAAGAGATTGCACTTCCACAACAGTTTTCAGTGAGGCATGGTTTGATGGATGTTATTTAACATTTATCTTTAACACAAGGTTTGTGAATTTGTTTTTTTTAAAGCAAATGTACAAGTTTATTCCACAATAAAGAAAACTAAAATAATCGAAACTATCTGCATATAACAGCTTTTAAAATTTCAAATTCACTTGAGAACAAAATCCTGTCTACTCCTGGACACCACCACTTTCCAGTTACTCAAACTCCAGGGAAATATTCCCTCCCTGTCTGAGCCTTTGGTTTGATTTAACTCCTTTTCAGTTCTCATTCTGTGAGCTGTGAAACATTCTTTTCTCCCCATTTCTCTTATCCAGAAGTGTTATCACACACAGCTGAGCAACCTTCCCAGCATCAACATCATTATTCCATTATTTTGTTTTTTGTTAACATATAATCGCCAGCAGTAGCACACCAGTGTCATCAGTTGAATATTTACAAACAAAGTCCATGATGTGCAAAGCAAACCATCACAAGTGACAGAGTGGGAAGGGACTAAATCAAAGTCGAGTTGAAGGTGAGGGGGCAGCGGTGGAGATGAAGCACTGTATCCCCTGCGGTGCCCACCTCTACCTCAACGAATCGAGAGCATTGATATACACCACATGCTCCTTCTCCAAGGACACCGTGCTGCATCGCCTTTATCCACAATCGTAGAATAGAATCCCTACAGTGTGGAAGGAGAGCATTGGCCCATCAGACCCCACCGATCATCCGAAGAACATCACGCCCAGAGCACTCCATCCCTGTAACACTGCATTTCCCATGGCTGATCCACCTAGTCTGCACATTCCTGGACACTGGACAATTCAGCATAAATGGTCCACCTAACCTGCAAAACTTTGGAGGCTAGGAGGAAACCAGAGCACCTGGAGGGGACCCACACTATCCTGGGGAGAATGTGGGAACCCCACACAGTGTGTTGACCAAGGCTGGACTCCAACCTTTTACCTGGTGCTGTGAAGCAGCCGTGCTACGATCATAATTTAAATCAAAACAGATGATCATTGCTCATTGTCACATTGCTGTTTGTGGAGACTTACTGCCCAGAGAGACACCCTGAGGTTCAGAAAGTGGCAATATAAATTCAGTCAACTCCAGCCCAATTCATGTGATTAACAACAACATCAATACTCCAACAGTGTCATCATGTACAAGGTCCAGTCCTAACTCTGATGAACAGTAACTCCAGAATCAGTGTCCTGCAGTGACGTGTGAACTCTATCCCACATGGAGCAAGTAGATGACCACTTCCCTGTGTGCACTTACTAGTCTCTCAGTCGTGTTGAAGACTGTGCAAATCCCTTGTCACAAAGAGAGGTAAACAATTCCTACCAAGTGTTAGGGGGCAGGATGAGTCACTGACTCCATTCTCACACACACAACATCTGAATGGTCTCTCCCCTGTGTGGGCTCACTGGGGTCCCAGGGGGGCAGGATGAATCACTGAATCCCTTCCCACACACTGACCATCTGAATGATCTCTCCCCACACTGGGAGCAAGTGAATGACCTTTCCCCAGAGTGAGATTGCTGGTGTTTCAGCAGGTCACTGAGTGAATCCTTTCCGACACACGGAGCAGGTGAATGGCCTCTCCCCAGTGGGAATGCACTAATGTTTCCGCTAGTCAGAGATTTGAATGAATCCTTTCTCATACATGGAGCAGGTGAAGGGTCTAAATCCGCTGTGCCCTCTCTGGTACCTCAGCAGATTGCAAGATCGAGTAAATCCCTTCCCATAGGTGGGGCAGGTGAACGGCCTCTTCCCAGTGTGACTGTGTCGGTGAATGTCCCACTGGGAGGGGTAAGTGAATTCCTAATTCTAATTGAGCCCAATCTCATTCTGCTCGGACCAGAACCTGTTCCAGAGAGAGTTGCAGGAAAGGCAGAATGCTCAGCTGTAGCTGCTCACCTGACCAGTCACCAGACCCGAAAGGTTCACTTGACACAGATGCTGCCAGACCTGCTGAATCTTCCAGCCATTTCTGTTTTTGTTTCTGATTTTCCAGCATTTTCAGATGTTTAGTTTTCCAGTACTCATCTTGTCTGTTGCGGAGGAGTTTATTGATGAAGTTAGAGGGTTTTGAAAATCGTACGTCAGGACACACATCAGCTATGATGATCATGAATGGCAGAGCAGGGTTAAGGGGCTAAATGGCCTCTTCCTGTTTCGATGAAAGTTATCCATCTGCAGCTTATGGTAACATTTCCCCTCACTGCTCCCTTCCCCTCCATGTCGAACACACTGTTACTGACTGAACAAACCTCCTGTGTTTGAACTAAACCTGCTCATGTTCAGTGGATCCCTCTCCTGTCACCCGGGTTTAATTCTCATCATGGAATGCTGTCTCGTATTACTGCGGGAATGCCCACAAAGGACTAATCCTGGAGTCTGTATCCCCTGGGATCCACAAAGCCCGTTTATGTCCTTCTTCCGCTCTCATTCTGGCTATTGAACTCTCGGTTTCAATACAATCCCCTGTCATGCTCTTCAACATGCCCATGTGGGTGGACTAGAGCCAGCTGGGATTTAATGAAGGGATGTGGGGATTAGGCGGAAGTACGAGGAGAGGTGACAGCAAATAAAGCTCTAATTGTAACGGCAGAGTTTCTCCATGACCCAGTGAGTGGTGAGGCACCTGAGTTTGTGGGGGAGGCAGATTCAATCGGGGATTTGGGAAAACACTCAGAGACTGACCTATCCATCTGATTGTTAACACAGTTAGATAGACATAAAGCAGAATACACATTTAGATAACACCTTTGATGACCTGGGGTAAGATAACATGTTTCCAGCCAATGATTTCAACCTCAAATCTCTGAAAACGCAGACACAAAGCTTCCTATTTGTACTAGGCTGTCTCTCAACCTCCTCTTTTCTTGGGAAAATTGTTTTAGGTTGTCTAGCCTTTCCTTGTGATCATAATCTCTGTGTTCCTGTAGAATTTGTGACTGAAACTTTATTTTCCTGATCCTTGTGAGTGATGCCATCAGCAGAAACAGGTCCTGACCTGTGAGGAATTTCGGTTGGAGTATTTGTATTTACAAATTCATTCTCACCCTCACGTACAGTGTGAAATTGCTGTAAAACAAAAGGAATGGAATGAGTGAGAACCCACAGAAACACAAAGGTAGTGTATGTACCTGAGCTGAAAGAACCTGGCATGAGGAAAACGTGACGACAATCAAAGCTAGTTAGAGTCACACAATCCCTTAGGCACACAAACAGGCTATTCGGTCCATCGAGTCGGCAATGATCTGCTGTCTCACTCTACCCTCATAACCCCACATTAACCATGGCTAACCCAACCCACCTAAACGACAGACCATGTTAGCATGGCTAATAGAGCAAACCTGCATATCTGTGGGAGGGTCACAGATTACATCCAAATGCTCGGAATTGTGGATGAAGGCTCACAAATACTTTTGTCTAATGCAAATGCTGTATTTTTCAAAATAAAATCTGGGGGGCACTGCAACCAGAAAGATTTCCAATTATCTCTAGAGGAAGAGAATTCAAAACTCGAGCCACTAACCCAGGGGGTGCAGTGTAAGTTACAGAGATCTGGGAACCATCAGAAATGTAACAGGTTGTGAGTAAGGTGGGGGTGAGACAAGGACAAAAAGACAGTCTGTCACACGGGGGAAGGCAGGAGAGATTAAATAGCAGAAATGGTAGTCCGTCAAGGCCCCAGGGAATAGAGTTAGGGCTGGGAAAGATACAAGGAAACAAGGTGTGCAGCTGTCAAAGATATACATTGAGAAAATAGATTATAATAACGTAGAGGGCAGAGTTCACAGTCTGGTATTTTTGCTCTCATTGGTGAGTACAGAACGCCGTAAAGCTGGGGTAGTTCTCTGATAGCCAACACATACAGGATAGGCCAAGTGGCCTCGATTTGTGCTATAACTCTCTGATAATTTTATTGTGACATTTGGAATTCAGGTCAGATGAGGTTTAACTTCTCAAATTGGACTGGGGTTTAATATTCTGGAGAAATGTCAAATACATCGCATTGATCCCATTCTGCAGACTTTAGTCCATAGCCCTGCATGTTCCAGCATCTCAGTTACATCCATATCCTTTTATTCTAATGTGATGCATGTTACTGCCTCTATCAGCCCATCAGTGAGTTCCTGCTCCCCACCATCTCTGAGGGAAATGAATTCTCCCTTCCTCTTTTTTTTCAGAGAATTAACTTCAATCTAAAACCTTCAGTTCCTGACAGCTCTGTTAATGAATGGTTGTTTCCTTTCCACTTTACCTGGATTCCTCAGCATTTTATTACTTCAAATAAATCTCAGCACATCTTCCTTGTATACACTCCCCACCCCCAGCCTACCCAATCTTTCGTCAGAGCAGAATTTGTCCAATCTGAGTAACAATCTGATCAATCTCATCTGTACCCTCTCTGGTCAGAACACAACAACCCTGGAATGTGGGGACTAGGAGTGAGTGCAGGACTTTAGCCGTGGTCAGACTAGTGTTCCTGACATTTCCAGTGTCACCTCCGTGTTCTTGTGGTTGTCGCTGACACAAGAAGTATCCTGGTTTTCCTGCATGGAAATGCATGTGCACTCCATGGGACTGGGATTCCCTACCATGTGTTTATTGTTAATTAATCCTAAATTAACTTCAGATTTAAACAAGATTATCAGCGACCCACCAATCAACTTCTTTCATTATACTCAAGTCACCTTACTTCTTAAAATCTCTTTAAAATTATTGCTATCTAAACACAACAGGGTTTAATTTGATGAACAATTATTCAGGTGTATTCACTGTTACAATCACTTGAAGATTATCTTTACCTTCAGCTACATCTGGTGAATTGAACACTGATTGTAATTGTATGAATATCAAATGGACTTGGGTTTTATGCTAATTAATCCAGTCTGACTTTCTTGTTGATTAATATCTTGCAGAGAACTGTCCTCAGAACTCCAACTGTGCTTTGACTTCAATCACAACTGGATGTGGATGGACAGAGATCTTAGATCTGTTCTGTTGTTTCCTGAATTGCTTTGCTCTGTCTATCACTTGCTGCTTGTGCTGTTTGGAATACAAGTAATCCTCTTTGGTAACTTCATCACGTTAACAGCTCATTTTTAGGTATTCATGCTGCTGTTACTGGCATGCCCTCCTGAATTCTCACAGTTGATTGAGGATTGATCCTCTGGTTTGATGGTAAGAGGTAAATTGGGGGATATGCTGGGCCGTGATTCTGCAAATTTTGTTGGCGTACAATTCTACTGCTATTAATGGAAGTAAAAAGCGAAACCCTGACACTGTAGGCCCTATATACAAGAAGCTACATGCAGTATCATGAACACTGATAGGCCAAGAAATGAAATGAAGGACCATCACTGTACAATGATACAGGATCACAACTGCAGCAAGGGGAGATTAAGAGCCAACTTGACATAGGAGTAGGGAAAGAAGCAGCTGATCAGATTGTCTCCTTCATCGTCACAAAGGGACTCTGTGAGATTATTGTATTGTTGGAGGTGAGGATGGAGGAGGTTGGGAAGATAAAGAGCCCTTCAAAATAAACTAATCTGCCTGAGAGTTATGCGATCGACTTGATTGCCATGCATTTAACAGAAAGCTAATTGAAACTGTTTTTATTCACAAAAGATAACAAAACTGACACTGTTTCCAATCATCATCAGAAAAAAACCCGAGAATACACGGTTCCGAGATGGATGTTAATAGCCCATCAACATTCAAACTCCTGTAATCATTCAGCAAACTTATGCATGATTAATCAGTCCTGATGAACCAGAAAATCACTGTTCACTCTGTGCAGATAAACAGCGAGGTGGGGAAGTACTGGCCGAGTGGTATTGTCATGAGACAGTTAATCGAAAGTCCCAGGTAAAGTTCTGAAGACCTGGGTTCAAAGCCTGCTGCAGCAGATGGGGGAATTTGAATTCAATAAAAAAACCTCTGGAATTTCAGAATCTAATTGTGGCCATTAATCGGTTGTCAGAAAAACCTATCTGGTTCACTAATGCCCTTTCAGGAAGGAAGCTGCCATCCTTATTCGGTCTGGCCTACATTGTGACCTCAGACCCACAGTAATGTGATTGACTCTTACCTGCCCTCTGGGTAATTAGGGATGGGCAGTAAATGCTGCCGGGCCAGCGACACCCTCATCCTGTGAATGAATAAAGGAAAATAAAAGTCTCTACCCAGTGTGAATCTGTACATGTTCAACAGTGTTGTGAACATTTCCAAAACTTAGTTCGCTATATAGAAAACTTTATGAACATTACAACTGCCAAAATTATTGTTCACTCCTTGGTGTGAACAAGAGAAAAAATATCCTTCTCCTGTGGTTATGAGTAAATTCCCTGATGTTTCAGTAGGATGGATGCATGAGGGAATCCCTCCACCCCACACACAGAGCAGGTGAATAGTTTCTCCCCAGTCTGACTGGTTTGTCCAGTTTCCCGGTGGGATAGGTAAAGAGTTCCCTTCTGGCATTTCCCACATTTCCAGTCTCTCCCTGGTGTGGCTGCACTGGTGTTTTGCCATTTCAGATAAATGCTGGCAGACTGTTACACACACCGTGTAGGTGTGTTACTTCCCAGTCTAAATGTTGCTGTTTTCTGTTGAAAACCTTTTGATAATTTGGTTCCAATGATCTGTTACCGGCTGTGGAAACCCCGTCCCCCCCACTCCTGAGGAAGGGTTTACGCCTGAAACATCGATTCTCCTGCTCCTCACATGCTGCCTGACCGGCTGTGCTTTTCCAGCACAACACTTTTTGACACTGATAAACAGAATGACTGTCAGAGCTGGATGTGGTTTTGCTGAATCCTTTGACCCAGCCCTTCACAGGATTGGGACAGTTCAAGGCACGTCTCTATGAAATGGGATGGACTTGCAGATTCCAAACAGGCATTATGTAGTAACTCCTTGCACCAGGATATAGATATCATCGCCCTGATGACTGTGAAAGGAACCATTGTTCATTTCCACAATCTTTCAGAAAGCATTTCAGGTATTGGTGTGGCTGTAGATGTTCTGAGATATTTACAATCCTGGGTAGACCATCCTGGAGCAGGTGTTCAGTTCAGTGTACCCTAACTGCCCGCCCCCCCCAACCAACAACCCAGCATAAAGCAGTAAACATTATCTCCTGCTGTGGAAGGGCAGTCTGTATTAGTCTGAGAAGGAACACTGAGCAGATTTACCTCAATGATAATTTAACCCCATGAAGGCAAGTGACCAGAGCAAGTTAAGAAAGTCCAAATAAAATGCATTATACCACAAAAAGAGGCCCATCAAATCCAAGCTGGCTCTCTGTAGCAGAATCCCAAATTCGCATGCCCCATATGTCCCCTACACTCAGCAAATTCATTTCCCTCAGACCTCTTATCATTGTTTTTATCAATCATTGATCTTCTCTACTTACATCACTATAACAGGCAGCATGTTCTGCATATTTCCAGCCAATGCAGTCACCAGGCACACTTGCTCATCTCCCGCTGACTCAAAACCTTACATCTAATCTTAATTCTTGTGCCATCTGAATATCATTGACTTTTTCTGTTGGAAGGAAAGGTGTGCATTCCGTCTGTGGATGATTATTACAAATGTCGGTGTGACTGGAAAAAGTACTCTGTGGTTTATGGCTTTGAATGGAGGCTGTCTTTTGGGATTATCTCCAAGACAATAGCATCTCACGTTTATCCCCCTCCATCCACGCATCAATGAATTTAATATACGCTGTGATGTCAAACACTTCTTCTGCAACCTCCGTGCTCAGTTTTACAATCAGGACTCCCGCACACCTTCCCAGGACCCCTTTGCCAGCCTCCAACACACTCCATCCACCTGGTCACCCCGTGCTGGCCTATTGCCTGGCCTAGATGTCTACATTTCCAACTGCCGCTGAGACATTAACTACCTCAACCTGTCTACCCCCTCCCCCACTCCAAACTCTCACTGTCGTGATGCACCGTACTCCACTCCCTCTGCTCCAATTCAAACCGCACCATCAAACCAGCAGATAAAGGGGATGCAGTGGTAGTTTGGCACACTGACCGCTACACTGCTGAAGTCAGAGGCCAACTCGAAGACACCTCCTCCTTCCGCTCCCTTCACCATGACCCCACCCCTATCACCAAACCGTCATCTCCAAGACCATACAGAGCCTCATCACCTCAGGAGATCTGCCAACCACAGCTTCCAACCTCATAGTCCGGGAACTCTGCACCGCCCGATTCTAACTCCTTCCCAAGATCCACAAGCCTGACCACTCCAGCCGACCCATTGTCTCATCTCCAACTACCTTGACACTGTCCTATCCCCCCTAGTCCAGGAACTCCCCACGTATGTTCAAGACACCACCCACGACCTCCACCTCCTCCAAGACTTCTTTTTCCCCGGCTCCCAACGCCTCATCTTCACCATGGATATCCATTCCCTCTACACCTCCATCCGCCATGACCAGGGCCTCCAAGCCCTCCGTTTCTTCCTCTCCCGATGTCCCCAACAGTACCCTTCCACTGACACACTCATTCGGTTGGCCGAACTGGTCCTCAACCTTAACACTTTCTCCTTCAAATCCTCCCACTTCCTCTAGACCAAATGAGTAGCCATGGGCACACGTATGGGCCCCAGTTATGTCTGTCTGTTTGTTGTCTACGTAGAACAGTCGATCTTCCATATTTACACCGGCACCACTCCCCAACTCTTCCTCCGCTATATTGATGACTGCATTGGCACCACCTCATGCTGCCGTGAGGAGGATGAGCAATTCATCAACTTCACCAACACATTCCACCCTGACCTTAAATTTACCTGGAACATCTCTGACACCTCCCTCCCCTTCCTGGACCTCTCCATCTCCATTAATGACGATCGATTTGGCACTGACATTTTTTACAAACCCACCGACTCCCACAGCTACCTGGATTACAACTCTTCCACTACCTCCTGCAAAAATGCCATCCCGTATTCCCAATTCCTCCCCTGTATCTGCTTCCAGGAGGACCAGTTCCACCACAGAACACACCAGATGGCCTCCCTCTTTAGAGAACGCAATATCCCTTCCTACGTGGTTAAAGATGCCCTCCAATGCATCTCGTCCTCATCCCGCACCTCCGCCCTCAGAGCCCACCACTCCAACCGTAACAAGGACAGAAGACCCCGGTGCTAACATTCTACCCTCCTGATTTCACATAAACCAAATTATCCACCGACATTTCCGCCACCTCCAAACAGACCCCACCACCAGGGATATATTTCCCTCCCCACCCCTTTCCGCCTTCCGCAAAGACCGTTCCCTCCGTGACGACCTGGTCAGGTCCACGCCCCGCTACAACCCACCCTCCCATCCTGGCACCTTGCCCTGCCACTGCAGGAATTGCAAAACCTGCGACCACACCTCCTCCCTCACCTCCATCCAAGGCCCTAAAGGAGCCTTCCACATCCATCAAAGTTTTACCTGCACATCCACCAATATCATTTATTGTATCCGTTGCTCCCGATGCGTTCTCCTCTACATTGGGGAGACTGGACGCCTCCTAACAGAGTGCTTTAAGGAACATCTCAGGGGCCCCCAGCACCAATCAACCACACCGCCCTGTGGCCCAACATTTCAACTCCCCCTCCCACTCTGCCGAGGACATGGAGGTCCTGGGCCTCCTTCACCGCCGCTCCTTCACCACCAGACGCCTGGAGGAAGAACGCCTCATTTTCCACCTCTGAACACTTCAATCCCAGGACATCAATGTGGACTTCAACAGTTTCCTCATTTCCCCTTCCCCCACCTCACCCTAGTTCCAAACTTCCAGCTCAGCACTGTCCCCATGTCTTGTCCTAATTGCCTATCTTCTTTTCCACCTATCCACTCCACACCCCGACCTATCACTTTCATCCCCTCCCTCACTCACCCATTGTACTCTATGCTACTTTTTCCCCACCCCCACCCTCCTCTCACTTATCTCTCCACCCTTCAGGCTCTCTGCCTGTATTCCTGATGAAGGGCTTTTTCCCGAAACGTCGATTTTACTGCTCCTCGGATGCTGCCTGAACTGCTCTGCTCTTCCAGCACTGCGAATCCAGATTCCCCTCCAGGCCTTCCCCATCTGGCACCATTCCATGAAATCCCAGAATGTGTAATGCTGCTCGCTTACGATGCCTCTCTTCATTGTGTAAGGTTCCAATGATTTATGTGCTCATCACTCAATTTAGTAAACTGCATTTCCTGCTCACAATCTGATCTCATCTAGACTGGGGAGAGAAAAACAGCACAGTTGACAAACGTGTATATACCTACATTCTGTCTGCAAGCAAAAAAAGACCCTGAGCTTCCAGGTTCCTATGACTGCAACATCCCACTGTGTTCCAATGCCTCCATTTCAGTTTGGTCTGCTGCAGAGCTCCCGCATATCACAAAGCAAGTGGGAAGAGCAGAAAGTCATTTCCTGCTGAGAGACCGTGCAATCTTCAATACCCAGTATCGGGTTCAATCATTTTATACCCTGTGCACCTTCTTTCACTTTCCTGCCCCACCTACACATTCCATTCGTTCCAAAGGCGGATCGTTTGGCTCGAAAATCTATCCCAGGATGCACTAGACCTGCTGATTTTGTCCAGATATTTCTGCTTTTTCTTTGGATAACTTTATTCAGTTCTGATGGCCAGCCTTCAGGAAACGTGTGTTTGCACGGGATGGTGGTCAGAGGAGATTTACCAAGGTAGTATCTGAGCTCGACCATTCCCCCTGCGAAGATAAGGGAAAGTGATGGCTTCAGGTGCTGGAGCTCAGAGTCGAGAGTGTAGTGCTGGAAAAGCACAGCACGTCAGACAGTATCTGAGGAGCAGCGGAATCAATGCTTCGGGTGCAAGCCACAGCCATTCCATTACCAGCCGATGCCTGGAGGAAGAACCTCTCATATTCCACCTTATGACTCTACAACTACACGGGATAAATGTGTATTTCAACAGCTTCGTCATTTCACCTACCCGTATATTGTCCCAGTGCAAAGCCTCCAACGAGGCGATGCTCTCTGTACACGGCCATCAATCCTACCCACCCCCCCCCCCCTGAACTATCACATTCTCCATCACCTTCATCCACCTGTCGCTTTTGAGGCTACCTGACAACCAATCCTATTCCCCTCCCTCAACCCCGACTCAAAAGTCTCATTCCTGATGAAGGGGTTATGCCCGAAACATCGATTCTCTTGCGCCTCGGATGCTGCCTGACTTGTTGTGCTTTGAAAGCACTACACTCTAGCCACTGCAAAGATCGATGAGCTACACTGGGGCTCTTCATCTGAGAGTGGAGAAAGCTGAGAGAGAAATTGATTAACGTGCACAGAAAGGGGATAGACATGTGTGACAGGAACAAACTTCTTATGGGAAGGGTTAATAACCAGGGATATAAATGAAACGCTAGAGAGAGGATGTTCAGGGAATATTTAGGAAGAATGTTTACATCCTGAGAGTGTTGTTTGTCTGGAAGACACTTTTGAACGTGTGGTAAAGCTAAGAGTCATCAAAACACTTCAGGTGTATTTAGCCGAACACTTGAGGAGCTAGAGCATGCATGGATAAGGACCAAGTACTGGAAACTGGGGCGAGGATAAACAGATGTTTGATGAAAGACTTGAACACCATAACTCTGGGTGCAGTAAAATGGAGGCTAGTACAGCTCTGTGGCACAGTGAAAGACGTGTTGGACTTCTACTGCATTTTTAAGATTGGAATTCAAAGTTTGTGGGTTTGAGTCCCACCAGAATCGGAGTTTAGTTCAGATTTCAGCTGAATCAATGATTGTTCTGCTGATTCATCATCGGTTCCCATCGTCTGGACTTCTCCTCCCTGCTACTGACCAGAGAAGATTCCTCACTTTCTGGATGGTGAGTTTTGAGGGAATCATATCACTTGAAACATGATCAGCCCAGAATCGGCTTCGCATTCACAAAACCCACTGCAGAAGCCCTCTGTCTCTAAACACATTTCCCTCCCACAGTTGCAGAGTTTTTCGGTTTATTCAGTGTCTTTTTTTCCCTTTGGGCGACAGGTTGATGTGGATGGGCTGGTAAAAGACATTGATGTGTTCGGTCAGCCATGATGATAACAAATGGCAGGGTAGCGCTGGCGAGCGGAATGGCCCCCTCCTGTTCCACTGTGTCTGTGCTGTTTCTGACAGAGGGTTTTAAACAATAACATGATGAGGACCCTGTGAATCTACACCACGGAATACCAAGGTCCTCCCCTTTAACCCACTGCTCTTACAGCTGGAATACACAGCTCTTGTTGTAGCTTTAGATCAGACAGTGGACGATTCTCCCAGGCGATCTGTCAGACTGCATGATCCTTCACACAGGTTTCCAACTGGGCACATGAAGCAAACGGCCGTGCAGGTATTGGGGATTCAGGGACAGATTTCCCCTTTGCCTGGCTAGAGTTCTGGCCATGGTAATAATCATGAATTTGGGAAATTCAGTATCTTACTCTGGATTCTTATCATTTTATAATTTAAACTGAAATTCAATTTACTCTTGCATGACATTCTGAGATCTTCAGTATTCATGAAAACTGTGCATCATGTCCTTGGATGCAGCCATGATGAAGATTGATGATGAGTGCAGTACGTTTCATGTTGTCTGTAGGACCTTGCAGAAGGAAGTTAGTGAAGTGTCGTTGAATCGAATCCTGCGTCAAATTGAAGCCGACCGAATGAGAAGCCCTGTGACAGCGACAATATAACATTGTCTGTAAACAACGCAGCGATAGACAGAAATCCAGTTTTCAATCGAGTCTATTTTGCGCATCATTTTTCTGTGTCCCATTTCTGAACCTGATGCTCGAAAAGTCACAGGTCCATATCAGTTCCTCCTCTTCTGCCTAAACTTCAACTTCAGAACCACAGCAAAATTAGAACATGCGGGTTGAAGGTCCCAGAGGTACGAGTAGGGCATGTTATCGGCTTGTTTCTGGCGGCTCCAGTGGAGCAACTGATCAGTGCTTGGTACTAAACAGCGTGTTAAAATGCCGCAGTTGTATTTTCAATCCTTATCTAACGCTGGTTTTACTGACGTTGATCAGGAATTATTGGAGCATCAAACTGAAGTGTAGTTGAAGAATAATGTCGAATAACGCAGCATCTAATCTAAAACTCCAGTTTCTGATTTGTGGGATTGTTCTGTCTTTGGGAAAGGTATCAATTATTAACTGTAGAACTGCACATATTCCCCAGGTAACTATTCCATCTGTGGATCGAGAAACAGAGGTGATATTTTAGCTTGATGACCTTTTTCAAATCTCTGACGCTGCACTGGATTACATTCTTGAAAAGGCTGTTAAACTCGTTTCATATCATCCTGTTTGCTGCAAACTCACACAGCTCATTAAACCATTCGAAAGGAATTAGATTTATCTCTTTGGGTAGACTGAATGTTGTTAGTGAATCTGGTAAAGTCATGACAAATATTTTTGCTGCTGTGCAGAACAGAGAGTTCGAACAGGAATAAGGACGAGTCTTGTCGCTGGATTTTTCATGAGGAGATCAGTGAGTATTAAATGGACTCAGTCCCGTTCCTGGTCATTGTGACCAAATGTTCAAGACAACAGATGGCTTGACATCGACAGGTCCGTTCCTACTCACTAGAGTAATAATTGTATTACAGATCACATGAGTGGTGGGGATGATGATGCTTATGGCAACCTGAGAGAGTGCGGCAATTAATCCCACGTTGTTAGTCTCACTCTATACCATAAAACAGTTAGCCAGCGGACTGAGCTACCCGGCTTCCATTTAATGCAAAGCTAAAACAAGCAGCTCAGTACATTCACACTTTATAATAGTTCACGTCGAACCAGCTGCTGCACCTTTCAACACCACCAGCTCTTCTTATACTTAACAGGTTCAGTTGCAGGTGTTATGCAATTCCTTTCCGATGAACGCAAAACAATTCGTGAGTGTGTCACCTTTGCCTCCCCATCCAGGCAGCCCAGAATCCCTGTCCCGGTTAAATTCGCTCCTTGTGTGTCTGCATGTGGCCTTTCAAATATGCTGGAATCATCTTCCAAAATGTTTTTTCTTTCTGAAAAATCATCACCGATTTCAAAAACTCAGGATAAAGAGTACCTGCTGCAAACGTCTTTGTCGTTCCTCGCTGGTTTTGAAGCTCTAACCTCAAGTTATACACTCACCTGAACGAGGTAATTTCCCTCATATTTGCCCTTACCAACCTCACATCGCGAGAAAACCTCCATTAGGACACAACTCAGTCATTCCTGATTTATGTCGCATGAATCTTCATCTATTCCACTATCCCATTAAACCCCTTTCTTTTCTTTTCTCGTGTCTTTATCTCTCAGTAAATCTCATTTCCGTCGTCTCTAACGATACTGTATCAAGGGAACTCTGACCATATCCTTCTTAACCAAATTGAACTCCCGTGTCTTTCATCATGTCTTTATATCCCAGTAAATTTCGTTCTGAGAAATGATGTTGGGTCTAATTCAACTCATTAAGACTTACCACTTTGCAATTAATGGTACAGGAAAGATTAGGGCTATTTCACTTACAGCTGAATTGTTGTCTGTAGCAACATTGGGTCAAATCACAGTCACATAGGTGACTGCTGTTCTCATTTTCATTTCTTCTCAGCGTGTGCTGAAGTAACACAGTGAGAAATCAATTAATATTTTTAGACATAAGTAAGGGGGCATGTTAAATCTGAGGTTTTGAGAATAGGGCAGTTTTGATTAACATAGACCAGAGATTGTTCAAATCTCAGGCACATCAGATTGATAGAGAGTGATGTTGAGCGAAATAGACTGTCTTAGCAAATCCCGGTGTTATGAAGTTGTGGGTTTAACGTACGTTTAATGGTGCTGAAATGTCTGGCTAGCACAAGGAGTCCAGAACAAGGCAACAACATAACATTTGCTCGAAACAACTAAGAACTGTGTTACATGGATACAAAAAACAAATTCGAATTTGGACAATCAGTTTAAATTATGCCTCAATCAGGTTTGAATTTGGTATTTTTACAATGTTAAAACCAATGAAACGATCCAACGTTGTGTGGGACAAATATCGGACATTTTGAACAATTACCCAGAGCGGCAAAGAATAGCAAAGAGAGCAGCTAAAAGACCAACAGATGTAGTATGTTACTAAAATCTCCAAGAGGTGCCTATCTGGAGAAATAGATTACATAGAAAAAAAGCATCAACACCGACCTGGAGAAAATTTCTACAGAAGAAGATACAAAGACAAGATTCGACAACTAGCAAGTTTTTAAATTTGAATGTTTTTGTAAAAGCAATTGGGGTCAAGGTTGGGGATGGTATTGTAGAGCATATGGTTTAGAGAAAGGAGTTGATTGTTCTCTGTCAGTAAAAGACAATAAAGTTGTTATTTTTAACTTTAAGTAGTGATTATTGTGTTAGTTCTTTGCCTGTTGAATTTTAACAGAAGACAGCACGGGGTGAATAATTTCTGTCTTGTTGGTTTACATTAGCAGAGGAGGTTTACCCCGTCACGTGACACCATCCTGTGGTTGCTTTATTGTTTCGTTCATTTGTGCATTTTGCCTCATTAACGATTTTGAAGTTGTCCCCTCTAAACAAAAGGTCCGTGTTTTTGTACCATCGTACAACAGGAACAGGTGGTCTCGGCGACAGGGCTCCCTACAATAAAATTCGACGCTGATTCAGTCTATCTATCCTGATATTGACCCATGGAAACAGCACTGCGAACTCTCCTCCAGTCTGGAAAACGATCCCTACACAGATAATGTTGCATTCCGCTCTCAAGGGGCTTTTCATTCCATCGCTTTCAATTCCTCACAGAATCCGTTTCAACAGGTTTTGTCACTGAGTCATTCCTTTGTTTGTGCTCAGATCCTGTGAGCAGAGGGTCACAGTTGGAGCGTACTGAGCCCATAACTCTGAGGGCTGACCATACTCTGACAACTGTACACTGCTGTTCATCATTTCACTAACAGTAGGTAGATGTGCTCTGCAAATTTTCACCTCTGTTTTAAGAAGCAAGACAATCAGTTCCTGGTTCCTCCTTTTGTTGTCACACACACTAAGATTGTAAATGCTGGGAACATGCACTGGTCGGGACTGTTTGTTCTCCCACATCCATTTTCTCCCCAGCAGGTGGTAAGATGATGGTCTGAATCGCCTTTTTCTGTTCCCTGTCACTCTGGGATGATGTGAGCTGTGAAATCTACTCTCTGAGCTGGGGGTAACGTGATAAAGCTTATACACATCAGGTTCAATGTGCCTGAGCGACAGGACTCGCTGCAGTAACATTCCATGCTGATTCAGACAGCATAGTCCTCCTGTGAATTCGAGAAGGACACAGAAACTCTTCCCGATGACTGAGAGAGATTCTCTCTTTCCCTGCAGTTCTACGCATTCCTATTTATCTCCGATGGCATTATTTGCTCAAGGTTCCCAAAAGAATATGAGGTCCTGTGAATGCGTGATCTCCATTTTGTTCCACTTTCCAGAATTTCCATAACTCCCACTCCCACTCGCCCCCTCCCGCGCTCCACAAGCCCGTGTTTGATAGGAAGCTGAAGAGCGGACTCACATTGCTCTCCCACGACACTGATTGCCAAGAAAAGATGAGTTCATCCAGCTGCCACTGGTGGGGGCCCACTTGCGGGTAAAGTGGCTCGCACTGCCTCTGGGGAATCTGAATTCAGAATGGCAAGGAAATGTTATTAAAACTCAAGTGCTGCCTTCACTCCGGAGCAACAGAATTGTTTTTTTTAAACAAGCAGATTCACCTGATTTATGGATCATGCTTCTGTTGCGGGTCTGGCTTGTTGGTCCTGGGTGTGATATCACCTCGAGTGGGTGATGTAAGTGCGAGAAGTTACACTTGAGCCCTGGAGTTTTGCATCCAGTTCCAAGTTTGACTCAGAAAGTATAATTTTGATGAGCCCGAGGTCAGATCAAGGTACCAATGATTAAAGACACAACAGCCGTTTCTTGTAGGCCGTTACTCGGCGGAGAAATGGATTCTCTTGCTTCAAATGACGATGATCCTGCTAATGTGGATTTTGCAGGGTGCATGTGCTGTGCGGAGGAACTGAAAGCCTTAATCTGTTCAAAGTTTTGTTTTTCTCATGGTGTGATCTGCATGCCTTTGATTCCTATGATCTGCCTTTACTAATCGCAAACAAAGGTTTTTACTGTACTCAGGTTCATGTGACAATCAATCAATCAAATAGCGTTAATCAGTCGAACCACACAGACATTTCCTAGTCGCACAGAAACCCACCAACACTCGCAAACAAAATCTAACAAACCTAAAAGACCTGGTACAACCCATGGACAAAACTAACGTAATCTACAAAATTCAATGCAAGGACTGCCACAAACACTACGGAGGTCAAACAGGAAGAAAGTTAGCTACCAGGATACATGAAACCAGCTGGCCACAAAAAGACAGGATCCTCTCTCTCTCGTAGCCCTACACACGAATGAAAAAAAAACACAATTTCGACTGGGACAGCACATCTATCCTGGGAGAGGCTAAGCAAAGACATGCCAGAGAGTTCCTCGAGGCCTGGCACTCCAACCACAACGCCATCAACAAATGCATAGATCTAGATACCACGTATCAACCACTCAGAAAAGGAACAGGAAATGAAATCACCACAAATCCCAGGAACGCAATCCAGGACAAACATATAAATAGAAAGCAGGAGACAACAGCTTCGCTTCATTTGGAGGTCGCCACTGATGATGTTACCTAGCCAGGTAATGAAAGCTCTGGATATCAGACCTACAGCTCAGCGAGCAAACGAACACGCTACATTTCTTTATTGTTTGATGCCAGCACAGCGAAGACGGGCTGCATTGCCTCACTGTGCACTGTGACATGTTTTGGGATTCTGAGTAAAATCACAGTTAAAACAACTGAATGTGAGAAGTTACTCACAGGTTATATTGACACAGCCAAAATACATCTGTGCCAAAGAGTATCACACAGTAATAGTGAAGACCTTTTGAAATCATCCTCTGTGATTCATGCCACACGCCAGACGAAAAGTTGAAGACTGTGTGAAACTTCTATGGTCAGCGCTAACAGAGCGGCCCAGCGGGGAGAGTATTCGGCTGATAGTCTTAAAATTAATGGATTGAAAACATCCTCTGCTCGTTGACCATTCCCGCTTTCAGTGTGTGTACTGCCCCTGCCAGTGTTTCTCTATAAAAGAGCTCCATTCCACGTATTGCATGTTGTTTCACTTTCTGCTTCCTTTCTCTTAATGTATCTGAAATGAATATTTCGTACTGATACACCCGGGAAATTTACACAATTGAGAAAACACTCTTGTGAAGTTCTGGAAGCTCTTTTCCTGTTCACTGTCGGTCTGCTCTGATCTGATTCGCAAAATAACTTGCCAGAGCTGGGACTAAACTGGAGAAGGTGCGATATTTCAGTTGCAGAGTGCTCTATGCGCATGACGCCCTGCAGTTATTCCCCACGCTGTTTCACACAGCAGTGTCCTCCCCGTGAAATGAAAAGCCATGAGTGACAATTGGTCAACTTGTTGGAGACCATATTAGTATACGGACACAGCTTCGCATTATTATGACATACATCACCAATTATGAATAACCACAGAGATATACAAGCGACAGAGAGTCGCCATGGACTCGATGGGCTGAACACCTTCAGTCGGCGCGTGAGTGATGCCACACATTGATGCTGCCACACTCCCTGTCTCTGGGACAGAGTAGCTGATGGTGAAACAGCGTCTCATTTTTAACCTATCGTGGGCGTTAGGCAGTCTGCAGCCCCGCAGCTCAGGGCCGTGGGGATGACTCTCAGTGAGTGAGGATTTCACTCGGATTGTCTTCATCTGAGACAATTGGGGCTCAGGTGTTCACTGCTGTCAGATTGCAGCAAAGAAACCAATGTCACTGCCAATAATAAAGGTCATTTAGAACGTTGGGACAGGTCTCCCTGGAGAGCAGAAGGACGAAAGCTGGCCTTGTTAAACCTTTCCAAGACATGAGAGGTTTAGACGGAGGAAATAAGGAAGGGAGAATGCTCGCTACGCATGAAAGGGTCGAGCACGATTCGGCAGAGTTTTAAAGTCATTAATAAAAGAAGAGAAATGTACATGAGGAGAAACGTTTTCACATAGGGATTGGTTAGGGTCTGTAAATCACTGCCTGACATTGACAAAGATGCAGTTTCTATCGAGTTCTTTAAAAACTAATTCGATGTTTCTGTTGAAAGTAAAAGTGTGCAGAGTTACAGGGAGAAGGCAAGAGGATGGTACCAAAAGAAAAACACATTTACCTCTGTGGAGAGCCAACACATCTAAGGTGGTTTGTGACACATTTGTGATTCTGAGTGGAATCACAGTTCGACCGACAGAATGTAAGGAGACAGACCATGGCGATATTGGCAAAGGCGGGACACGTCTTCACAACCGAATCTTAGCTCGCACGTACATGTCACATGGAGGATGGCGTTGTCTGAAAATCCTGCAGGGCGTCCTGTGGTTTCATCAAGGGCAAGTAGTGTCTCACAAACTTCACTGATTTTTTGAGAATGCGACCAAGTATGTATATGAGGGTAGGGCAGTTGACGTAGTATACACAGACTTCAGTAAAGACTTTGATAAGGTTCCACATGGTAGGCAATTGGAGAAAATGCAGCGACATGGAATTGAGGGTGATTTTGGAGGTTGGATTAGAAACTGTCTTTCTGAAGTAAGGCAGCGAGTGGTGGTTGATGGAAAATATTCCGCCTGGAGTCCGGTTACTAGTGATGTGCCACAAGGATCTGTTTTGCAACTTCTGCAGTTTGTCATTTGTGTAAATGACTTAGACGCAGGCATAGGTGGATGGATTAGTAAATTTGCAGACGACTCTAAAGTCGGTGGCGTAGTGGATAGTGTGGCAGAATGTTACAGGTTGCAGGGGGATTTGGATAAATAGCAGAATTGGGCTGAGAGGTGGCAAATGGAGTTCAATGCAGCTAAATGGGAGGTGATGCACTTTGGGAAGAATAACAGGAAAGCAGAGTACTGGGTCAATGAAAAAAGTCTTAGTAGTGTGGATGCGCAGAGGGAGATTGGAGTCCATGTACATAGATCCCTGAAAGTTGCCACCCAGGTGGATAGTGCTGTTAAGAAGGCATAAGGTGTGTTAGGTTTCATTTATAGCGGGATTGACTTCCGGAGCCGCAATATAATACTGCAACTACACAAAACACTGGTGCAGCCACACTTGGAATATTGTGTGCAGTTCTGCTGCCCATGTTTCTGGAAGGACGTGGAAGCATTGGAAAAGGTGCAGAGGAGATTTACCAGGATGTTGCCTGGTGTGGAGTGAAGGTCATATGAGGAAAGGTTGAGAAACTTGTACCTGTTCTCATTAGCAAGAAGGCTAAGAGGAGATTTGATGGAGACATAAACGATTATCTGAGGCTTAGATAGTGTAGACAGTGAAAGTCTTTTTTCCAAGGATGATGATATCAGTGTGTACAAGGGATCATAACTACAAATTGAGGTGTGATAGATTTAAGACAGATGTTAGAAGCAGGTTCTTTCTTCAGAGAGTATTTAGGGCGTGGAATGCACTACCTACCAATGTAGTTAACTCAGCCAAATCAGGTCGATTTAAACAATCCTTTAGTTAAGCACATGGGTGATTTTGGGATAGTATAGAGTGACGAGCTGAGAATAGTTCACAGCTTGGCAAAACATCAAGGACCAAAGGGCCTGTTCTGCGCTGTATTGTTCTGTGACTATAGTGCTACAAGATATTTCTACTGTCTTAACCAGAGTGACAGATCTTGTATTTTGGGCTTACGAAATGTCACTAATCTCTACCAAACATGTATGAGGTAGAACCAGGACAATAATATGATGCTGAAACAGGAGGGGAACAGGTAGCTCCATACAAAACCTTCTCACATATTTTCACCTCCAAAATCGAGCACCTTCCACAAAAGCACCTCGATATCCCACCACAACACTTTGTCCCACAATCATGGTATCTGGTTATGCACTAGGAGTGCAACCGTCTGTTCAGGGGCCCTGAAACACTTGGTAAAGACTACAATCACCTGACATTGAGAGCCCCACCACATTGTATGTATTTTCTATCGTTTTAACTCTGTTCCTGACTTCCCTTGTTTTTCCTAATAAGCCTGTTCAAAGTTGTTATTAAACACACCTACACAAGCTGTGAATTGAACCCAGGCCTCTCAGTACAATATTCGGGGTATTTTCACTACATCACAAGGTATCGACTCTAACTTTTCTTGTCCCTTAGCCTGTGAGTCACGCCTAAATCAACTCTGCAATTGGGAGGAAGGAGCAGAACTGGAGAACCGAACAGCGGCCAGTACTCCAAATAGAGTGAATGAGGAGCGGGGCCAACGCATTCTCGGGGAGTGAACACTTCAAGATTGGTCAGAAAGCAAACTGTCATTCTCACTACATAGTGGAGCATAAATCAATGTGAGATTTTAAGAAATAGTTGAGATGGAAATCTGATAACGTACATGTTTCCAATCGATTTTCACAACTCGAGTAAGAAACTTCTTTTCAAACTCCCAGAACAATTGGTAATTTACATTCCTGGCTATTCTGGTTGGGTTGGGCCGAACAGATTGTTTGCATGCTAAACATCTCTATGACTTTAGTTCGAGAGAGAGATTGTTAATGTCAAAGATTTCACCCATGTTTCCGTGCGGATATGAATATTGTCTATAAACTCACCAATTACCTCAGACGCATGCGCAGTTTGGTTTCTATGGACAGCATGTGCAGTGTCACATTGATCATTACAGAGAGAGAGAGAGAGAGAGAGACGTGGAGCTGCTTTTCCGGCAGCGGTTGCGATCTGCTTCAGAGAGCGGCGCCCAGAGACGGTATGTAGGAGTCTCGCTGGGAGAAAGGAGCGGAGAGAATTCACAAATCCCGGAAAAATCGTTAAAAAGACCCTCAATGCCCGGTTTAGGAGGTTGCGGTCTCTGATCAGGGAAGTGGCCCTGGGTCACGGCCGCCATTTGTTTGAGGGAAGAGGGAGCGCGGGCCTCAGGGCCGCCATCTTGAGAAGGTCAAGGTGCAGGAGGGTGGGGCTCCCGGAGTCTATAGAACAATCAGAGGAAAGGGAAGACCCATTGTTGTTGATTAATTCCACGAACACAGCTTCACCGGACAATCCCGCAGGAATATCCTCTCTCAGTCCTGCTGGGATGTTTCACCCAGTCAGAACCAGCAGTTCTCCTCCTCTCTCAGCTCCCCTTCTGTCCTTCCTGCAGCATCTGTCCTCTGGAACATTGAGCTGCCTGACCTGTCCCTCCCTGAGCTGTTGTTCTGTAATACCTGTGATATCTCAGTCCCATCTTAGATTCCTTCACTAAAGACTTGAATGCACCTGTTGGATTTTTCTTAACATCAGCAATTGTTTAATACTCACTTACAGGTTTTTAATTACATCTTTTTTGAAGCAATTAATTCACATTCAATCATTTGCAATGGTGGGATTTGAACCTGTGTCCAGAGAACATTCGCTGAGTTTCTGCATAAATTACCTCACAGTAATACCACAGGGCCATCACTTCCCCTGCTGACAGGTTGCTCATCCCAGTGCAATATGAATCAAAACCCCTTCTTCCTGCATAATTATTTTATACTGACACCTTCCTGCACTCTGCTGATATCATTCAGCATCTCTCCATGTGGTATCCATCACACTGTGGGTCTAATTGCTGCCTCTGTCAGTGCCTCTCACTCTTGAAGCTACTCCAGGTCCTGAGCCAACAGAAATCTCCATTCCAAAGAGACGAGGCTGCATAGGCCAGGGATGGAGCTTGGGATTTTCCAGATCTCTGTGGGACACAGTGCCATTCCCAGTGTAGCACTCACTGCATCAGATAATTCCCCATTCTGTCCATTTCTCTGTCTCCTGTACATACTCAGGAAGTTCCTGACTCAATAGACTTCCCAACTGCTGGGTGTCTCATCCATCACCTCATTGAAGATGATTAGTCAGCCAGAAGTACGAAGGGCAGGGAGATATGGAGCCTTCAATAAATCCTGCAGCGAGGTAAGATCATTCACAGTGTACAGAGAGCAATGAGAGGGCTCCAAACATTGCCTCACAAAACATGACACAGATACAGTGCTGGAGGGGGAGCACGGTACAGACACACACCAGACTCAATCACCACCCCTACTTTAAATATTATTGCACTCGGACAGCATTGGGAGTATCACAGTTCTCAATCCAGGCCTGAGCTGTCTTAGTGAGCATCAGTACAACAGAAAGGAAAGCAGGCCTCCGACGAGAGGGTGGGAATGCTTCCTGGGAACTTTCTGTTCTGTGGTACCTCTCCAATGCTCTATCTATGCATGTCTTGTGGATCAGTGACTTTAATCATTCTAACGCCAAAAACAGTTCCTATCTCTGTCTTTTCCTCCCCTCTCACCAATCCCTTCACATATTTGAATTTTGATCCAGTCCAGGCTACCATCCATATCTCTCTAACTTGCTTCAGTCATGAAAACATGTCTGTCTTGATAGTCTCTCCTCCAATAACTGTGATGTATGGTTTGTTTCTGTGCTGCATGACTCTTTGGCTGAATTTGTCCATGCTGCCCAACTTTCCTAAATGTGACAAGTCACGTTTCCCTGCATTTGGCCCATGGCCCTTCAAACCATCTCCTCTCCATGTTCCTGCCCAAGTGTCTTTTTCATGGTGTAATTGTACTTGGTTTTAACATTTCCTCTGGCAGTCCATTCCGTCTATGCACCATCCTCTGTGGAACATGTTGTTCCTCAGCTCCTTCTTTAAATCTTTTCTCTCTCACCTCACATTTATACACTCTAGTTTTGGACTCACCTATCCTTGGCTGTTCACCTTACTTATGGCCAGCACGCTTTTACAAACCTGTATAAGGTCACCCCGTAGCCTCCTCTGCCTAGGAGAAATATTGATGACAATGTTACAAATATCTCCAACTCATGTACTCAATGCTCTCCCCATGAAGTGTACCAAATGCTGCTTTCACCACGCTGTCCACCTGTGATGCCACTTCCAAGGAACAATGTCACTGCACCCCTTGGTCTTTCTCCATTCGAGCACACTGGCCAGGGCCCGACCATTAACTGTGTTAGTCCTACCTGGTTTGTCTTAACAAAAATCCAACATCTGAATTAAATTTCATTTTTCACTCCTTGGCCTAGTGGCCCCGTGGATTAAGACCCCTTTCGATAACTATAATACCTGCCCACTATCCCACTAATCCTGGTATCCACAAAGATACTAACAGGGACTCCTATATTTTCACTCATATCTTTTATGTAAATGATGCACAATAGTTGTCCCAGCACCAGTCTTTATGGAACACCGCTGGTCAGAGGCTTCCAATCTGAACAACAACCCTCTAGCACCACCCTCTGCCTCCCACTGTCATCCCATTTTGTATGCAGATGGCTAGCTCTCCCTGATCCCTTGGGATCCAACCTAAATAACCAATGTATCATGCTCATCCGTTTTCATTCCCTTGCTGAATCGAGAAAGGGTGTCTTCATCTCTCTCCTTGCTCACATAGAGTCATAGAGATGTACAACATGGAAACAGACTTTTCGGTCCAATCTGTCCATGCCGACCAGATATCCCAACCCAATCTCGTCCCACTGGCGATTACCTGGCCTATATCCCTCCTCACCCCTCCTATTCATGTACCCATCCACATCTTCAACAAACTTAGTTAAGTTTATGAGACATGTTTTCCCATTCACAAAGCCATGCTGCCTGTCCGTGCTCAGTCCTTGTCTTTCCAAATGCATGGGTATCGTACCACTTTGAATGATCTCCAATAACTTACCCACCCTCATCGATCTGTTGTTCCCTGGCTTTCCCTTGCATTCTGTATCAAATAATGACACATTATATTTCGAGTCATACAGCATGGAAGCTATTCAGCGTCAACTGAATAAAATCTAAAACTAATCCCATCCCACCTGCCTGTTTCTGCATCATATCGCTTCAAACCTTTCCTTTTCCTGTACTAATCCAAATGTCTTTTCAATATTGTAATTGACCTGACATTCACCCCTTGTTCGCAAAATTTATTCCACATGCAAACTTCCCATGTGCAACAATTTTCCCCTCATGTCTTTCTTTTTCATGTCTCTCCTCTAAACTTAAAAATGTACACCGTTTTGAAACTCCCCTGTCCACGGTAAAAGATAACTATATCTATCTCCCTCATTATTGTATAAACGTCTATCAGGTCGCCTCTCAACATTCAGACCTCAATGAAAAATTCCAGTCTATCCAGCCGTTCCTTATTACTGAAACCTTCCACACCCAGCAGCATCTTGGTACATCTCATCTGAACACACTCCAGCTTAATAATATCATTCCTGTAACTGGGCGACCAGAACTGGACACAGTATTCCAGAAGAGGCCCCACCAATGGCCTGTACAATCTAAACGTGACTTCCCAACTCCTATACCCAAAGGACGAAGCAATGAAACCAAGTGTGGCAGCACCTTCATAACCATCCTGTCTCTCCATGTCGCATACTTCGAAGAATTATGTGTCTCTGTTTTACAATACTACTGAAGGTCCTGTCATTTATTAAATAGGATCTACCCTTGTTTGTTGTACCAATTGTATTACCTCACATTTATTCAGATTGAACTCCATCCAAGGGTTTTCAGCCATTTCACCCATATCCTCAAAATCCCTTTGTAATCTTAGCAAACCTCCTTCACTGTCCGCTATTTCACACTCCAGTCTTTCAGTACATCATGCACATGATGTCAATGGTACAAAAATCTTTGATCATCTTGCCGCAATCTCTTTCCCAGCTTGCCAAATGTCCTGAGATACTCTGGATCAGTCTTTGAGTTTTACAGCCGGCAGCTTCTTCTATAATGTGGACTCATTTCAAAACATAATCATAGAGATGTACAGCATGGAAACAGACCCGTCGTACCAACTCCTGCATGATGTTTCTAGTCCCATTTGCCAGAATTTTGCCAAAATCCCTGTAAACCCTTCCTGTTTATATATCCATCCAGATGCATATTAAATCTGTACCAGCCTCCATTACTTCCTCTGGCAGCTTATTCCATACATGTGCCACCCTCTGTGGGAACCAGCTGTTTCTTAGGTCGCTTTTAACAGTTCCACGCATACTTTTAAAGTTATTCCCTGTAGTTTGGACTCCCCAAGTCGGGAGAAAATGTCTTGACTATTCACGCCCATCATGATTTTAAAAACCGTTATAAGATAACTCCTCCGCCTCCCATGTTCAAGTGAAAATCGACCAGTTAATTAAGTATTTCCTTGTAGCTCAAACCCTCCAACCCTGGCAACATCATTACTCATTTTTTCTGAACCTTTTCAAGTTCCACAGCATCCTTCTGATGGCACTGAGACCAGAATTGCACACAGTATTCCAGAAGTGGTCAAACCAAACACTGTTTAGTTGCCAGAGCTCCTCAGTCTTTATCCACAGTAAGTCGCAAAGTGAAATATTTGTTTCGGGTCTTGTGGTTTCACACACCGTTGGCTTCATTGATCATTATGGATACTGGTTTTGTCGCTCGCTATTCTTTTGCTCTTAACACATGTGTAAACTTTGTTTGTATTCTCCTTAACCTTATCTGCCAAAGCTATCTCATGACCCTTTTTGCATTTCTGATTTCAATCCAAAGTGTATTCATGCAGCCCCTGTGATCCTCAGGGAATCCCTTCATCCAGCTGGCTCTACCTGACATGTGCTCTCTTGTTCTTGACCAGAGCTTGAACAGTCAGCCAGTGTTTCCTAATTCTGTCAGCATAGAGCTGCACACAAACGGGACCATGCATTTTATCTCTCATTTAAAATATTCCCAATTGCTAGACTTCCCTTTACCTGCAAATAGCTTCCACTTTTAAAAATCATTATGTATAATAACATCAAGACTGGTCTTGCTCAATTTTCTAAAATGAACTTGTGGACCAGCCCTGTGATTCACCAAAGCTATTTCTGATCTAATACAATTGTGGTGACTTTCCAAAGTGCTCCCCCACTAACACCTCAGTCCCGTTCCCCACTTTGTTTACCAAGGAGCGGCCAGGTTTAGCCCCATTCTCCAGTTGGGACGTTTACATATTGACTGGAGTTTCTGGAATGCACATAACATTCTTTCCATCCAAATGTTTAACACTGCAGCAATGCGAGTCCAGGTTTGGAAAGGTTGAAATCCCCTACGATTACAACTCTCTTATTCTAACAGATATCTGAGATCTCCTGATAGAATTGCTGTTCCATCTCCCACTAACTACCGCTGTAGTACAATTTCAGTACAATCATAGCAAACTGATGAACATTTTTTCTCAGTTCCACTAATGTTGTTTAACTGGATGATTCCACATGAATATTCTCTCTAAATACTGCTGTGATGTTTCCCCCAATCAAACCCATCACCGCTGCTCCTCTTCTGCCTCCCGTTCCATCCTTCCTACAGCATTTATTCCATGGAACAACGAGCTGTTGCCAGTCCATCTGTTGTGCAATTCTACAATACCTATTATATCCCATTCCCAGGACCCCATCTGTGCCCTGGGTTCATCTGCCTTAACTGTTGAGGGCCCCACAGCCCTGCCAGACTAGTTTAAATCTTCTCGAGCAACTCCAGCAACTCACCCCATCAAGATATGGATCACCGTCCCGCTCCCAGTTCAGGTGCCTTCCCCACCCAGTCTATCTGTGCTTACATCTTCAGGGATCTATGGACTTGGAAACCAAGACCCCTGTGTTCCTCAATACTTCACAAGGACATCTGTTCATTTTGTCCATCCTTCGCTTATCATACCTTCCACAGGATTTGACCTCACACTGATCAGAAGTAAACTACATTTGAATTTACTCTGCTCAGTTTATCATCTGATCGATTTTAGACTGGAGCCTGAGACCATCCTCCTGACTGTGAACAACACCCTTACCTTTTATGTCATCTGCAAAACCTACTAATGATACCTTCTGCTTTCACATCCAAGTCATTAATGTACATAATAACCAGCAATGGTTCCTGCACAGGTCCCTGTGGTACACAGGCTGGTGAAAGGCTTCCAAATACAAACACAGGCCTCGACCAGGTGCGGATCCAATTTGCCAACTTGCCTGGCATCCCATGGACTCTTCCCTTTTGGACCAGCCTTCCATGTGGGACATTGTCCAAGACCTTACTGACCTGCATGTAACCCACCTCATCGGCACTGCTCTCCTCAATATTTGGAGAGGCCATTTCAAAACATTCAACTGAATTCCTGAGGCGGCATCTTCCTCTACCAAATCCGTGATGATGCAGCCAAGTTGATCCCTGCCTTTCCAGTGTTGATACATCCTGTCCCTCAGAATTGTTCCCAATAATGTCCCTCCCACTGCTGTCAGACTATCTGCTCTGTAATTACTTGGCCTATCCTTGCTGCCCTTCTCGAACAACTGAACCACATTAGCCATCCTCCAGTCATTCTGCACTTCACCTGTGGCCAGTAAAGTATTAAATATATCCACCAGGGCCCCAGCAATCTCCTCCCTTACCTCCCACAACACCCTGGGATGGATCTCTTTGAGCCCTGGGGATTCCTCCAACTTTATGCCTGTAAAAACTTTTAATACCTCCTCCTGATTGATCTTTACATGTTCCACAACCTCACCATCTCAAGTGAAATCTAAAGCTACAATGCCTTTCTCCTGTGTGAATACAGATGAGAAGTATTCATTGAAGACTTCACCTACTTCCTCTGGCTCCATGCACAGATCGTCCCTTTGGTTTCTAACAGGCCTCACTCTTTCACCAGTAATCCTCTGACTCTAACTGTACTGGTAAAATACCTTGTGGCTTTTCCATAACACTATCTGCCAAGGATATTTCATGACCATTGTTTGATCCTCTTTTCTAAGGACCCCCTTGCCCTCTTTATACTTGTAAAGGGCTTCACCTGTGTTTATTGCACTGTAATTTATTTATCAAACTCACGATATCACTTGATCAGTATTTGCTGAACTTGCTGCCTTTGCCATTCACTCTTCAAGTAACACACTGGCCATGGTTCCTCACGGTATCACTTTAAAATACTCCCACTTTGCAAATAAAGCCCCAACTGCAGGCATTTCCTCCCAGTCTCTGTTTGTCAGATCATGTCTAATGATAGCAGTAATGACAGGAGACTCAATTGTGAAGAGGACAGACAGGAAATTGTGTGTCTGCAGAACCAGGACGGTGTGCTGCCTCGCGGGTAACAGTGTCAAGGATGTCTCTGAGCGATTACAGAACATTCTGAAGTTCGAGAGTGAACAGCCAGAGGTCATTGTGCAGATCAGTGCACATGGCAGAGGTAGACAAACGGAATGGGATCCTGTGAAATGAGTATCACGTGTTAGGTAAGAAGTTAAAAAGCTGACCTCAAGGGTAGTGATCTCCAGATTGCCCCCCGTGTCACTCACCAGTGGATAGAGAAAAAACAAATATAGGTGGGATGGATTTGTGGCTGAGGAGCTGGTGTACGGGCAAGGGTTTTCAAATCTTGGATCATTGGGATCTCTTCTGGGTTAGGGGTGTCCTGGACAAGAGGATGGGTTAGACTTGAACCAGAGGGTCACCAGTATCACTGGAGGGAGATTTGGTAGCGTTACTAGGGAATGTATAAACTAGTTAGGCAGGAGTTTGGTACTCTTAATAAGAGAGAGACAATTGAAAAGTCAGGGGAAAATACATTAGCCATCAGAGCAAGTTTCATATTCAGGATATTCTGGGGCACAGTCAAGGGAGGGAAATGACATTTGGTTTAAAGAGCATTCATTTCAACACACGAGGCCTGACTGGTAAGGCTGACGAGCTCAGAGAATGGATTACTGTGGGGACTGGGATATTGTAGCCATAACAGAATCAGGGCTGAGAGAAGGGCAGGACTGGCAGCTCATTGTCCCAGGATACAGAAGCTACAGGCGTGATAGAGGGACAAGTAAGTGAGGAGAGGGAGTTGTCAATTTGATAAGGGAGGACATAAAAACAGTGCTTAGAGAGGACACTCTTAAGGGGTCATAAAATGAGGACATATGGTGAGAAGTTAGAAACAAAGAGGGGATGGTCAGTCTACTAGGATGGTGCTCTAGACCCCCAAAGAGCCAGCGAGTGCTTGAGGAGCAGATGTGTAGAGAGATTGCAGGTACCTATAGAAATAATAGAATAGTGCTGTTTGGAGATTTTAACTTCCATTGTATTGACTGGGACACTCAGAGTGTAAAAGGCCCGTATCGGGTGGAATTTGTTCAATGTGTCCAAGAAATTTCCCCAGATCAATATATAGGAGGCCCCACTCTACTCAGGCGGGAGCAACACTGGACCTCCCCTCAGAAACCGAAGTCGGGCAAGTGAATAAAGTGTCAATCGAAGAGCACTTTGGGTCCAGTGACCACAACTGTCTTCGTTTTAACATAGTTATGGAAGAAGATCAGACATCTCCACAGATTAAGGTCTTTAACTGGAGCAGGGCCAGTTTTGGGGCCATTAGGCAGGATCGAGCAGGGGTCGATTGAGTGAAGTAAAAATCACACAACACCGGGTTATTTCAAAACACGAGCTTTCAAAGCGCAGGCGATCAACCTGAAAGATAAAATTAACACTAAATTTGTTTGATTTTACATTCCACGACACTAGGACCCTGTTGCTATAAATTCTATGGCTCCACAACCACCTGATGAAGAAGTTGCTCTCTGAACCCTATTGCCTCCAAATAAACCTATTGGATTGGAATCTTGTGTTGTGTGATTTTTAACATTGTACATTCCAGTCCAACACAGGCTGCTCCACACCATGCTCCCATCAATTGGGTGAGTCTGCTTGAAGGAAAAGGAATGACTGACAAATTGTAGACTTCTAAAAGTGTGATATCAAGAATCCAGGGTCAGTGTGTCCCTGTTAGTGTGAAGGGAAAAGCTGGCAGGTTTAGCGATCCCTGGCTCGTGAGGGATATTGAGGCTCTGTTCAAGAAAAAAGAAAACGGCATACATTGTCTTCAATGTTTCTGTATCAACGTAACCTCTTTCAGTCCTAAAGACAGGATCACTCGCTGGAGAGTCTACAATCTTTTCAGGACCCTGCAGCACTACCGATCTTCAGAAACCAGTGAAAGCCTGTGACTCTCCCAATCCAGTTCTGACCAGACTCACTATTTGTGCGACATCCTCCTGTGGCCAGCACCCACCCTATCAATGTAAGTTCCTCCTGTATCTCTATGCATTTACTCCATGACCTTCTCCAGCTCTTATACCTCTATTTGTGTAAATGTCACCCTCCCCTACAAACCTTCCCACTTTGACCAAACTAGAGATGGTTACTAATGCTCCCTTATCTGTGAAACTGTCTCCAAACAAGATTACCGTCCTTCTGAAAAATCCTTCAAACCCCACACCCTCCATGTCTAAATAATCTGAAAAAGTAAACCTTCCTATATCTATGAACATCTTCAATCACGACTACCCTCCCCCTCTCTGTTTGGTCCTCCAGTCTATACAACCCGCTTTATCTCTGTCATCTGTTCCATTCACCGCACTCTGGGGAAAAAAAAGCTTCTTGCTCTCCACCCTGTCTGTACATCCAATGATTTTTTAGACCTCAATCAGGTCCCCAGTCAACCTTTGTCTTTCTAATGAAAATAATCCGAATCTATTCAAACTTCCTCAATAACTAGCCCCTTCCATACCAGACAAAATCCTGTTGAACTTCCTCTGCACCCTCTCCAAAGCAAAGCATCCACATCCTTTTGGTAACGTGGTGATCAGAACTGCATGTATTATTCCAAATGTGGTCGAAGCAAAGTCCAATACAACTGTAACATGACCTGCCAACTCCTTTACTCAATATCCCATCCAATGAAGGAAATCATGCCGTCTGCTGCCTTAACCACTTTACTTACCTTCGTTGTCACCTTCAAGGAACAATGGAACGGAATGCCCAGACCTCTCTGTACGTCAGATTTCACCAGGACTTTTCCATTTACTTTGGTCATCAATTGGATCTTCTGAAATGCATCACCTTGCATTTGCCTAGATTGGGCTCCCCATTTGCCATTTCTCTGCCCATCTCTCTACTGCTGTATTCTCTGACTGTTCCCTTCATTATCTGCTACTCCACCAATCTTAGTGTCATCTGCAAACTTGCTAATCAGGCAAACTATTCCTTCCTCCAAATAATTTATGTATATCACAAACAACAGTGGATCCCGCACGGATTCTTGTGGAACAGCATTGGGCACTGGTCTCCATTTTGAGAAATTCATTTTACTATAATCCATGTACATGTCCAAAAGTTAAGTAAATGTCCCTAATGTAACCATCTCTACCACCAACGCTGGCAGTGCATTCCATACACCCACCACTCTGCATAATGCACCTACCTCTGACATCTCCCATAAACCCACCTCCAATTACCTTAAAATTATGCCCCATCGTAATAGCCATTTTCATGATGGGAAAATTCTCGGGACACCCACTCTCTGTATGCCTCGCATCATCTCGTGCACCTCAATCAAGTCAGTTCTCATCCTATTCATTCCAATGGGAGAACTCTGGCTTCCCCAACATTTCTTCATTAAACCTTCCCTCCAATCCAGAAAACATCCTGATAAATCTCTTCTGCGCCCTCTCCAAAGTTTCCACAACTTTCCTATAATGAGGCGACCAGAACATAACACAATATTCCAAGAGTGGACTAACCAGGGGTATATGGAGCTGCAGCCTCACCTCACATGTCTTAAACTCAATCCCCTTGCTAAAGAATGCTAAGACATCACATGCCCTCGTCACACACTTTCAACATTGCTGGCATATGTGAAGGATCTATGGACTTGGACCCCAAGATTCTTCTCTTACTCCACACTACCTAGAACCCTGCCTTTAACCCAATAGAAGTTCTCAGCAGAAATCTTCAATCTTAAACCTTCCCTATTTTGGTACCTTCCTCCAATCCCCACAAAACCCACAAACTGTGAAACGTCTTCCAGTGCCTACAATCCCCCTTAGCTCTGTAACCTCCTTTATTAGCGAGAACTGTTAAAATTATCGAAGCCAATTTTCGCCACTTCAATATTACTAATAACTACAAAATCGTCCAATTCTGATATTCCTCCCTAACTCTGTAACCTCCACCATCCTACAGTACCCTTCTAGGGAATATTGCAGAAGAAGGAAGAGTTTTATAGTACGGGTCATGATACGAGGTCGGAAGGACTGCAGAATCTGGAGGATGGTCCAAATATAGGAGGGGATAGGGATCTTGCAACACGTTAGAGGGAGCGAGATTCATAGAACCTGCAGGATGAGACCGGGAATGGGTTGTGGAACCTGAAGGATAATATTAGTCTGAATGACTGATTTATTTTTGATTAGACCTTTAGGCCGACCTTGATGACCTAATTTTGAAGATGTCTCCCAGAATGTCTGTGCACAGCTTCAGATTGCCAGGCTGGGAGATATGAGTTCAGATGTGTATCTATTTGCCCATTCTGTCTGTGTGCCTGATACTGACCTGGAGCTGCTCTGATAGAAAGCACTCTCCGTCCATCTGGTGGTCTCCAGATCTACATGGCTGACCAGAGCTCACCTCATCAAAGCCTTCATTTAGAATGTGCTTTATTTTTTCATTATTTTCAAATGGCAGTTTCGTGAGATGCTGGAATTGGGGATTGGGAAAATGAAACCTTTATCATTGGAAGATGAGATGCCTTCAAAAATGAGATTACGCCTTTCCAGAGACAGTAGACAGTATTCCGATTAGGGTGGAAGGAAATGCTGGTGGGTGTAGGGTATGCTGGATGACGAGAGAACTATGCTTTTGGTTAAGACAAAGAAGGAACAATTTGTCAAGTATAGACTCGAGAAATCAAGTGAATCCTCAGACTATAAAGGCTGGAGCAGTGTACTTAAGAGGGTAATCAGGAGGGTTAAAAAGGGGACTCGAGATAGCTCTGACAAATAGGGTAAAGGAGAATCCAAAGGGTTTTTATAAATACATAAAGGACAAGAAGGTAAGGAGGGAGAAAATAGGGTCCCTCAAAGATCAGCAAGGCAGCCTTTGTGTGCAGATGCAGGAGATGGGTCCGATACTAAACAAGTGTTATGCATCACTGTGTACTGTGGCGAAGGAAATGGAAGAGAAAGAATGTGGGCAAATAGATGGTGACAACTTGAAAACATTCATCTTAAAGAGGAGGATGTACTGGATGTCTTGAAACACATAAAATTGGATAAATCCCCAGGAACAAACACCGACCCATCCAACGAACTCGAGCTATAGCTTTCCCAATCAATATCAGGAAAGTTAAAGTACCCCATTACAACCACCCTATTACTTTCATTCTTCTCCTGAATCATCCTCCCAATCCTTTCTTCTACTGGCCTCATCTTTACATGTTGCTGTCAATGGCTGAGCAGCATCTCAGGCCCACCCTGACCAACCTTTGAGCTAAGTGGATTGCCAGATCATTTCAGAGGGAATTTGAGAGTCAAACCCTTTGCTCTGGATCTGGATTCATACGTAGGCCAGACCAGTAACCTATAACAGATTTCCTTACTTAAAGGGTATTAAGTAGTCGGAGGGGTATCCCTGCTACCGGGATTAAATTCTGGATGAACAGTCGAGTGAGTTACCCGAGGCCATTGCCTGGCCCACTGACAACTCCCTCATCCCAGTGCTGATCCCAGTGCACTGTCTTCGTGACCGTGGTTTCATCGTGATACCTTCCTGCACTCTGGTGATAGCTCTCCATGTGATATCTGTCACCGTGAGGGTTTAATTGATGCCAGTGACTGCAGCTTTGCAGTTACTCAGCATCTTGAGCCAACAGATCTCTCCACTCCAGGGAGACGAAGTAGCACAGGCCAGGGACGGAGACTGGGATATTCCAGATCTTTGTGGGGCTCAGTGCCATTCTCCATGTGTAACCCTCACGGCATCAGTCTAATTTCCCATTCTCTCTATTTCTCTGTCTCCTGTAGGTAATCAGGATGTTTCTGACTCAGCAGAATTCCCAATTCCTGTTTCGTTTATCACCACACTGAAGATATTTGGTCAGCCAGAGAGAAGGAGAGAGAGAGATCTGGAGTCTTCAGTAAATTCTGCAGATAGGTAAGATCACTCACAGTGAACCGAGCAGAGTGCATGTACGATATCGAACTTTGGTCCGGAAGACATGACATCGATACAGTGTTGAAGCACGAACATCTGTGCATGATGGTTTCCAGGCTCAATCCCCACCCTCTTGTTTACTTTCATCACTGCTGAACTGAGCCTTCCCATGTCAATATGGGAAGTTGACAGTTATCAATCCAGGTCTGGGCTGTCTTCGTGAGAATCAGTACAACAGAGGGGAAAGCAGGCCTTCCCTAAGTAGATGGCATTGAAACCTGGGATCCTTCTATTCTATATTCCCGCTCACGCTGTCTCTTGTCGTGTGATAGAGTCATACAGCAAGGAGACATACCTTTCGGTCCAACTCATTTGCGCCAGTGTCTTGAATACTTGTACTTCCCAGAAAATTTCACGTTTCTATAATCTCCACCCTCCCATATTCCCACTGTATATTTCAAATCTACTCCAATGCTGATGACTCTCCCTATGTGTAAATTGCTTCAGTTTCGGTAACATGCCCAATCTCAATAATCTCATTCTGCACTCAGTACAATAATGCCTATTTCTGTAGACTTGAACAATACTTACAGTGCCCACGTCTCTATTAAATCCTCCAGCCTGTACCAAGATACCCACCTGTCTACCTTCCTCAAGCCCCAGGAGAACATGATATCACTGTAACGTTCTGCAGGCCCAATAACGCACCTGCCTCCTGGCCTGCAGCACCACACGATCACAGTAACCTTCTTCCATCCCTACCGCGCTCCTTATCAAGACAAACACCTCCAAACACTTTTCAAACAACAACAGCACTCCACATTTCTGTTTGCTCCTCCACTCCCTACATCCCTCCCAGCACCTCAAACACCCTCTCTTTGTGTAATTCTGCAATTTGGGGCTGCCCGGTGACTCAATGGTGAGCAATGGTGCCTCACAGCGCCAGGGACCCAGGTTCGTTGGGTGACTGTCTTTGTGGTGTTTGCACATTCTCCCTGTGTCTGTGTGGGTTTCCTCTGGGTGCTCCGGTTTCATCCCACAGGCCAAAGATGTACAGGACAGGTAAATTGGCCATTCTAAGTTGCCCATAATGGTTGTTGCAATGTCAGAGAGAAGTGGGTTTTGGTGGGTTACTCTTTGGACAGTTGTTGTGGACTTGTTGGGCTGCAGTACCTGTTCCCATGCTGAAGGGAATCTAATCTTAACGCTCCCTCTGCGTTCCATATTACTGTCCCTAAATATATACATCTATTCATAAACAGCCCCAAACCCTTCAAACCTCCGAGTCTCTGTGAGCTGGCACTGCTACCTCCTTAACTGTGTAAACGTTTCCAGTCCTGGAACACTGAAAATGTGAACGCTGTGCTATCCTCCCCATCTACGTAATCCCCTCAGGTCCAATGCTTGTCACTCCCCCAACCAGTTTCTACAAGATTTACTATCTCTTTTACATCCTCCCGTCACTATCACCAGCCCTTCAATGTTCGCTCCTCTGGTCCCCCCATCAATCTAATCATCTCCATAACCTTCTCCAGCTCTTACACCCCTATCTGTGTAAACGTTACACTCCCCTACAACCATCCCTAAAGCAGAAACCTCCTCCAGTGTGTGCAATGCTCCCTATCTGTGTTCGTGTCTCCAGTCTGTATTGCTGTTCCTGTCTCTGTAAGCTCTGACAGATTGTCCAGCTTTCCAGTCCAATTAATTTCCAGAACCTCAGCATCCGACATCAACAAATGTTTTCATTAACTACAGCCTTTCTTATCTCTGTTCGTTCCTCAATTCCATACAACTTCATAATCTCTGTAAATAGCACCATTCCAAAAAATACCCACTGTCTGCGTAATTACCCCAATCCTATAGTGAGAAGCCTCACTGCCCTTTTGATCACCTGTGGCCCCTTCAGATCTCCATGTATCTTTCCTGACTCCATTGAATACAGCCCATCTCATGTTATAGCTCCTCGAAATCATCTGTTTCTCACCATCTCTGTGATATTCTTCAGTTACTGCAATTCTCATTCTTTATCTCCAGATCTTCCAATCCCACTGATCGATGTAAGGTTACTGATCCCTTGCAGCATGTTTCAGACCTGCAGCAGCCTCCAACTCTTCAATACTTCCTGTCGCTGTAACCTCCGCAAATACTACAGCTCACTATATTTGTAATATCTTCCAGAATCTGCAACCCTGTTGATTTCTGTAACCTCCGCCAAAACAGCACTCCACATCTCTGTGTAACTGATGGGAATGCTGCAAACCTGCCTTTACAGTCCTCACTAATTCTCTGAACTCCTGCTGCCATATAACCCTCAGTATCTCTAGCTCCTCCAATCCCTACACTTCTCCCAGGCTGAGTGAACTTTTCCAGCCACTTCAACCCTCCCTATCTCACTCACTCCTGCAACTTCAATTATTGTCCATGTCAGTGTAATTCCCAGCACAAACAATCCTCCCGGTCTCTATAAACTCCTGCAGCTCCAACTACCACCCCTATCAGTGTAATCTCCAGTCCGTCCAACCCTCCGTTTCTCTATAAATTCCTGTAGCTCCCAATACCATCCAATCTGTCTAATCCACATTGCCGATAACCCTCCCTTTCTCTAAACACTTCTGTAGCTCCAACTAGTACTGTGTAATCTCTAGTGCCTATATTCCTCCTGATCTCTGTAAATCCTTCAGAATTGATAACCCTGTAACTCTCCTTGACATCTTTCATCCCGACAAACGATCTGATCTCTAATCACCAACAGTGATCTCAAACCACCCGAATTCTGTAACATCCTCCAGTCTTTCCAACCCAGCTTTTCTCTGTTAGCTTCTCTGGTAACTGTATTCCCCTTTATCTCCGGTTACAGATCCTTTTTCAGGGAAACGATGTTTCAGTACCGAATCTGTAAGAACAAAAGAATCTTTTGTGTATCAATAAATTTGCCTCATTTAATAAATTTTAACGACTGCAAGTTCAACCTTTTCCACCTCTTCGCAACAATATCCCTCCATTTTGAAGAACAGCCTTCTCTGGGCTGCCTCCAATGCAAGAACATTTTCCCTCTAGATAGGGCACCAAACCTGTTCACCGTATTGTCAGTGTGGGCTGACTGGAGTCCTCTATATTTATGACAAGCTTCCCCTATTTTTATTCTTCATTCCCTTTGAAATCAATGCCAGCATTCCACTTACCTCTCTATGACCTGTTGTCCCTGTATTCCACTTTTCTGAGATTTATACACAAGGATTCCCACGTTACTCAGTGGCGGAGCTTTCTGCCGTTGATCTGAAACCAAGAGGTGACAGCAATAATCAGGAAAGTACTGGAATGTATGGTAAAAGATATGCCAGAAATGCTATCTGCACACTTAGAAACCCATGGAATAAGCGCAGTCCATAAGACCATCATGTATAGGGGTAGAATTAGGCCATTCATTCCATCAGGTCTATTCCACTATTCGAATATGGATGAATTGATTCTCAACACCATTCTCCCATTTACTCCCTGTAACCCTTGATCCCCTTACTCATCAAGAACCGAGCTATCTCGGAGTTAGATACACTGAATCACTTAGCATCCACAGCCCCATGAGGCAGTGAGTTCCACAGGTCCATCACCCTCTGGCTGAATAAATTCCTGCACATCTACATACCAAAGGGTCATTCCTTCACTCTGAAGCTGTGCCCTTGGACCCTAGACTCTCGTACTAGTGGAAACATCCTCCCCATGTCCGTTCCATTCAGGCCCCTCAGTATTCTGTAAGTTTGAATGAGGTTCTGCCGCCCCCTCTGAAACTTCATCAAGTACAGAACAAGAGACCTCACCTGGTCCTCATATGGTCGAATTGCATCCCTGGGATACTTCTTGGAAACCTATTTCTCGTACCCCTTCACATCCTTTGTCCAGACTCTGAATGTATAACGTGGAGAGTGTAGTCCCAAAAATGACCCCTGCGGAGCTCCCTTCATCACCAATTTCCATCGTCAAAAAGACCCCTTTCTTCACACTCTCTGCCTTGTGCCAATCAGAGAAATCCTCTCTCCATGTTAAGCATGTTGTTCTGAAACGGAAATTTTATTTCACACCCACTGCTGGATGTATTTTTCTGTCTGGCTGTACACAGCAGAGTTTCACCATTACCTGCCCATCTGTAATTCCCTGGACAAGTTGGTGGTGAGCTGCCTTCCTGACCCAAAGCAGTCCTTTGGATGTGGGGGACAGACACAGTGCTGGGAGGATGGAGCGTGTCTTGGAGGGCACGTTGGAAATGCTGGTGCTCCCGTGCACCCGGAGCTCCTGTCCTTCCCGGGTATATTGGTTCCGGGTTTGTGAAGTGCTATTGAAAGACCCTTCATGAATGACCTCAGTGCTCCTTGCAGATCTTTTATTCATTCATGAACATGAGCTTTGTTGGCTGGACCAGTATTATTGTTGATTTGGAGTTGTCCCTGAGAAGGTGGTGGTTAGCTGCCTTCCTGAGCCACTGCACCAGCCGTTGGAGCTGTTTTTTATCTGTGTCCCATACAGCAGGCGCTACAACACTCCTCATGTCTCTAACTGCAGACAGACAATGCAGCTCTCCCTTTCATAACTGACATCCTCCTCGCCTTATAAATCTGACAATTCCTCACAATATCTCACCTCCTCCATTCACATCTGTGCCTGAGATCTCTAAAATTTCTTTAATCTTGTTTAAACATCTGATCGCCCAAACTCTCTCCTTTTTAAAATTTGTACCCCTTCAGTTTTTGTGACTCTTCATATCACTGTAATCAATGGCAGCACAGATTCCCTTCCTTAAATCTCTATAATTACAATGGTTGTGTGTGTAAAATTGACACTTTCCATCCTCCTTATCCATCTCAGGACTTCCAGCCCCCACAATCCCACTATGTGGAATGCTCCCATTCTCTGCACCTCCTCATTTCCTGAGGGTCTTTGAAAACCATCAGTGCCCAAAGGTTTATATTACCCCCAGTAACTGCAAGTCTTCTCACTCTGTCACATCCAAGTCTCCAGGACCAGTCAACACTTGCTGGATGTCAATTTGCATTTGTTGAAGTCTGCACATCTCTGTTAGCAGTTCTGAAAAAGCCCTTTAGGCTCTACAAAGCTCCGTCATGAACAAGCTACCATCTTTCTATTTCCTTTGCCTTCTTCGATGTCTGAAACTCTCACTGTCTCTTCAGTAAACTTCTTTCGTTGCTGCAGGTCTGCCTTGCTCCCCACATAACCTGTTCCATCCCATATAGCTTGCTCAATCACTGTAACACCATCTGCTCTGTCTAATCCTCCTCGTTTCCACTGTTTTCCAGGCACAACAGCGATCCTATAAGAGAGAAATGTGGAATGGGATGTTATAAATCTCAGGTGAGGCTTGAGGCCTAACATTGCCTGGGAGTCGCAAAGGGAGGGACCCTGAGTGAAAGCAGCACAAAGCGGAAGAATATACATCAGCAACGAGGATCAAGGCCGACTGGGACTTGGAGTTTGAGAAACAGCAGAGCAGGAGGCTTAAAATCAGCACTGAGCCACAGAGGGAGTGACTGTTTGAGGGAGCACCTTGGAGCAGAGGCTTGACCGAGAAACTTAATTTATCCAGATATAGACAGAGATACTAGTTGTGAAGACTCACGATGGGCAAGTGTTCCTGGATTACATGGAGGAGAGCTGACTGCAAGATTATGTGTCCAGCCCAAGAGAGCATGTACTGTTGGTCCTGCTATTTGGGAAAGAGGTGGTGCAAGTGGATCCACTGTCGGTAGGGGATGGTTTTGGGGCACAGCGATCATTTTATTGTAAAGTTCAAGATGATGGTAGAGAACGATATGCAATCATTGAGATGGAGAAACATCGGTTGCTTGAGAGCAGCCTTCAACGGGGCAAGAATGAAGCTGTGACCTTTTCAATAAGGCCAGTGACATGGTAGCTTTATATAGTGTGAACCCAGTCAGGTTGAGCTGGGATTATGGAGATGGGCCTGCAGTGTGATCACGACTGAGAATAGCAAATTTACCAAATTTGTGGAAATCTAACACGCTTTTCATTGCACCACAAAGTTTGTGAATTTGAACCACACCAGAATTGGAGTTTAGTTCAGTTTTCAGCTGAATCATTGATTGTTGTGCTGATTCATCGCCAATTCCTGTCTTCTGGAGTTCTTGTCCCTGCTACTGACCAGAGGCAATTCCTTACCTTCCTGGTTGTGAGTTTTTACGGAATCATGATCAGACCAGAACCAGATGCTCACTCGCAAAACCTGCAAATTTCGTGCTGAAACCCATTGTCTCCCAACACATTTCCCTCCCAAATGCCCAGAAATGTTCGATTGCTTAAATGTCTTTATCCCGTTCTGTGGCAGGATGTTATGGATGAGCTGGGTTAAGATATTGACGTGTTTTGTCAGCCATGATGATATCAAACGGTGTTTAGGACACGTGTTTGGAATAGCCTCCTCCTGTTCCTGTCTTTCCGTGCTGTTTCTTACAGAAGGTTTTCAAAATTAACCTGATGAGGGCAATGTGAATCTACACTACGGAATATCAAAGTCCTCCCCTTTACCCCACCGCTCTCACAGCCAGAACAGACAGCTCGTATTGCTGCTTTAGATCAGACAGCGAAGGATTCTCTCAGGTGCTCTGTCAGACTGCATTCTCCTTCACACAGGTTTCCAACTGGGTACATGGAGCAAGCAAACGTGTGGATATTGGGATTCAGGGACAGATTTCCATTCTGCTGGGCTGCAGTTCTGGTCACGTGAATTTCTATCATGCTGAGACTTTCTGTGTATTGTTCCTACTTTACGATTTTAATTGTAATTGATTTTTGTTATTGCATAATATTCTTACATCTTCAGTATTCATGCAAACTGTGCAACGTGTTCTTGGATGTAGGAATAGTGAAGATTATTACTGAACGCAAAATATTTCATGTTACCTGTATGAATTTTCAGAAATAATTTGGTGAAGTTTCATTGATTCGAATTCTGTGCCGAATGAAGCCGATCGAAGAAAAAGCCCTGCGACAGCGGCAATGTAACATTGTCTGTAAGCAACGCAGGAACCAACAGAAACCCATTTTGCAATGTCGTGTATTTTTTTCACATTTTTTGTGTCCCTTTTGTATCCTTTTCGTGAACCTGATGCTTCAATAATCACAGGTTCATGTCAGTTTCACCTTGTCTGCAATAGCTTTAATTTCAGAACCAGACAGTTCAGGGAAATGAAGCAGGGTGAGTGACTGAGGTACCAGTGGGGACGTACATCACCACCAAAGATCCCACAGTGTTGTGGTTCAGTTGTTAGTAGTGCTGCCTCAACAAGTTGTAAAATTCGATTCCAGCCTCGGTGGACTGTCTGTGTCGAGTTTGCACATTCTCCCGTGAATGTGTGGGTTTTCTCCGGGTGTTCCAGTTTCCTCACACAGTCCAAAGGTTGTGCAGGTCAGGTGAGTTTGTCATTCTAAATTGCCCATAGTACATTTCTCAGAGGGGAAATGTTTCTGGTTGGGTTACTCTTCGGAGGGTTGGTGTGTATATTTGGGTCCGAAGCATCTGTTTCCATACTGTAGGGAATATAATAATCACAGCAAAACTAACGCAGTTGAGTTACAGTTCCCAAGGTACGTGAAGGTCACATGACAGGTTCGCTGTCTGCGGCTCCAGTCACGCAATTCGTCAGCGCCGAATACTCAAAGATGCATAACATGCCAAGGTTGTAAGTTCAATGCTTATCTAAAGATGCTGTTACTGATATTTACCAGGGATTATTGAAGCATCAGACTGAAGCGCAGTTGGAAACAATGTTGAGTAAAGTAGCATTTGCTTGGAAATTCCAGTTTCTGACGTGGGGAAATATTTTGCCTTTGTTAAATATGCCAATTATTAACAGAAAATCTGCAATTATTCCCCAGGTCAATATCCATCTATGTATAGAGAACCAGAGGTGAAGTTTTAGCATGATGACCTTACTAAAATTGCTGACCCAGCACTGGATTACATCCTGGGAAAGTCTGTATAAATCGTTTCACATCATTCAATTTCCGGCAAGCTGCACAGCTCATTCAATCAATCGAAAGTATTAGATTTAACTCCTTGTGGAGCTTGACTGTTGTCAGTAAACCTGGTAAAGGATCTGGGCAAGTAGTTTTGCTGTTGGGAGGAACAAAGGGTCCATCTGGAATAAGGTTGAGTCTTAACGCAGGATTTTTCAAGCGGAGATAAAAGAGTATTAAATGGACTCACTCCCCTTTCGGTTGATTATGACCAAATGTTCAAAACAATAGATAGCAATGACAATGATGTTTTACAACAACAAGCCAAATCTTGCTTACTAGAGTCACCACAGTATTACAGACCAGGTGAGCGAGGGACATGATGATCCTTGTGGAAACCTGAGACAGTGAGAGAATTAATCCCACGCTGTTGGTCTCATTTTTCTCATAAACCAGTTCGTCAGTGGACTGAGCTTACTGACTTCCATTCAATGCAGAGCTAAACCAAACAACTCAGTGCATTTACAGTAGTAAATATTTCATGTCGAATGAGTTGCTGCACCTTCCAACTCCACCAGCTCTTCTTATACTTAACATTTTCACTTGCAGGTGTTATGCAATTTCCTTCCTATTAATGTTAACCAATTCGAGAATGTTTTCATTTTGCATCCCCATCCAGGAAGTCCAGAATCACTGTCGCTGTTTAATTCTCCCTGTGGCTGCGTGGGTTTGCTCAGGGTGCTCCGGTTTCCTCCCACAGTCCAAACATGTTCAGGTTAGGTGAATTAGCTGTGTTAAATTGCCCGTACTGTTAGGGGCAGGGGAAAATGTAGCTGAATAGGTCTGGGTGGATTGCGCTTCAGCGGGTCGGTGTGGACTTGTTGCTCAACAGGGCCTGTTTCCAAACTATAAGTAATCTAATCTAATCTAAGATAATCTAATATAATTCATTCCTTGTCTGCTTGCATTCGCTTTTCAAATATTCTTTAATCAGCTCGTAAAATGATTCTATTTCTCAAAATTCATCTCCGAATTCAATAACTCTCAGAATAAAAATACCTACTCCAAACTTCTTTCTCATGTCCCGATGGGTTTGAAATTCTAACGTCTAGTTTCCACTCATCTAAATGAACACGAATTTCCCTCGTGTTTACTCGTAACAACTTCACATCAGCTGGATAACCTCTCTTCCGACACAACTAAGTATTTCCTGATTTCTCCCGCATTATTCATTATTCAATGCTACCATCACTATAAACCCCCTCTTTTCGTTTCTAGTGGCTTTATCTACCAGTAACCCTCATTTCCATCGTTTATAACGACATGGTAGCATGGCCGTGTCATTCCTAACGTCTTTATAGTCCAGGAAACACTCCCCGTGTCTTTCATCATGTCTTTATATCCCTGTATAATTCAACCTGAGAAAGGATGCTGGGTCCAATTCAATGAATGAAAACTCACCACTAAGCTATGCAAACTTATAACCGACACAGGAACGGTTGAAATAATTTCAATTACAGCTGAATCGATTGGTTGTAACAGAATCGGATCAAATCCTAGTCACAAACATGACTGTTGTTCTTATAGTTATTTGTTCTCTACGTGTGCTGAAGTAACACAATGAGGGATCAATTACTATTGCCAGTCATACTTAAGCGGTTGGGTGTGAAATGCTGACGTTGTGAGATCAGAGAAGTCTTTATTGACATAGAACATTCACTGTTCGAATATCAGTCTTAGGAATTAGACAGAGAGCGATTTTGAACGAAATTTGAGCAGGGAAGTTTACTCCATGGCGTAACACCAATTTGTGTGGTTACTTTGTTGTTTACCTCATTTGTGTGTTTTGCCTCTTTGGGGATTTTGAAGTTATCCTCTCTATACAAAAGTTCCGTGCTTTTGCACCATTATACAAAAGATGCAGTACAATACCACCCAACGCTGTTTCGGTCAACTTGCACAGATTTTGACCGTTGGAAACAGCACTGTGCACTCTTCTCGAGTCTGGAAAATAATTTGCTGCATTCCCGCTCTTATGGCTCTTTTCATTACATCGGTTTCTGTTCGTCAAGGAATCCAATTCAGCAGATCTTGTCACTGAGTCATTTCTTTGTATGTGTTCAGATCATGTGAGCAGAATATCACAGTCCATAACCCAGAAGTCAGACCATACTCAGGGAACCGTACTCTGCTCTTGATCATTTCATGAACATCAGGGAGAAATATCAATGCTCTTCAAAATTTAATAACCTGTTTTTCAGAAGCAAGATAATCAGCTCCAGGTTTCTGCTTTTGTTGTCACAAGGACCAAGATTGTAAATGCTGGAACCAGTTGAGACTGCCAGCTCTCCCACATCCATTTTCTCCCCAGGAAGTGTTCACTTGATTGTCTGAATTGGATTCTTCTAAAAAGAAGAATCTTTTTATCCATTGATTTCTGGTTCATGGGCCCACTAGGCTCCCTCTGGGCCTCTGTACATCGCGCTGACGACAGCATTTTCCCGCAGTCTTCCGTTTTTTTTGGAGAAAGTACCTTCGAGGATGACATCAAAAGATGTTCACTATTACTGTGTGATACTCCACCAATGGAGACAGCTCTATCAATGGAGGCAGCTCAGTCCGCTGGGATGGGACAATTTCTGCAGTGTGTCCTGCGGATCAGATTCAGTGCACAGATCATACAGAGTGAGAGCGCTCGAAAAGGCCAATTGGTCACTCGTACCTGTGTCAGCTCGGGAGTTACAAAATATGGGTTAAAGCGGAAACACTGGGGATTGGATCATGTTTCAAGTGTTTACGTGAGGCAGGAAGCAGAAAGAGATACACTGTGAAGCGACTGGGATCTGACGACAGGAGCAGCAAATAGGTTGTACAGCGCAGAGGAGAGCTTTGAAGTATTGAATTCTGATTGATGGGCCGATCATGCTTTCACTAGACCACGCTACTACAGTTGATAATATGTCAGTGTCTCTCGGAATTGTGATGTCACATGCAAATATCACCGTTACACTGCAGGAAATTCCTTTTTCCAATATGACAACAGTCTGTATGTAAAATAGCTTAAATATTTAATTCTTTCTCATAAATGATTCCACTCCATCTCAGTGTATTGTATTGTCTTCTTTCCAATTTACCTGTTATTGTGCCTGCACTGAAGTTGATTTGCTCCTTCTGCATGTCTTTTACAGTCTGGGTGATTTGATGCATCTGTACTGATCCACCTTCTGACAGAATTTTCCACTTCACTTCAGCCCGCCCTAACGTCGGTATCCGATACCATTCCCATTGTCTGGGTGTTAAGTGCTCGTCTCAGATCCAGCCTGCCCTCACCCAAAATAACGCAAAACTCAGACACACTGTGATCAATGCAATCCAGGGACATCTTCACTCCGAGGTCATTGATTATTCCTGCAGAAAGTTCGGACAGCAGATGCTAGAGATAAGAGTCTGGAGTGTGGTGCTGGAAAAGCACAGCAGGTCAGTCAGCATCTGATGAGCAGAAGAATCCACGTTTCAGGAATAAGGCCTTCAACAAGAATAAGGCTTGTGAGTCGGGACTGAGAGATAATTGGAAGGGATTTGGGGATGGGGTGATGGGGGAAAGCGGTGGTTGGATGAAGGTGAGGCAGAAGATGATAGTTCAGAAGGAGCAGTGATGTAATGGGTCCAGAGGGCGGTTCCAAGTTTGGGGCTTGGGACTTGGGGCAAGGGAAACGAGGAATCTGTTCAAATCCACACTTATCCCGTGAGGTGACAGAGTCACAAGGCGCAATATATGGCTTTCGTCCTCCAGGTATTGGGTGGTCCTGGTTTTGCGCTGAAGGAGGCCCAGGACCTGCACTTTTTGACGGAGTGGGAAGGGGGAGTTGAAGTGTTCAGTCACTGGACGGTGAAGTTGGTGGGTGTGGGTGTCCCAAAGATGTTCTCTGAAATGATCTGCAAGAAGGTTTCCTGTCTCCCTGCTGTCGAGGAGACCATTCTGGATTCAACAGATGCAGTAGGTGACATTGTGAGTTGTACAGGTGAATTTCTAACTGAAGTGGAAGGATCCCTTGGGGCCTTAGGTGGAGATGAGTGGAGTGGTATAGGAGCTGCTTTTACCCTTCCTGCGGTGGCAGGGAAAGATACCAGAGGTGGGGTGTGTGTTTATTGGGGGTTGTAGACCTGACTAGGGGTTCGTGTATGAAATGGTCTTTTCAGAATGCTGATAGGGGTGTGGAGGGAAATATATACCTGACAGTGGGGTCTGTATGGAGATTGCAGAAGTGGTAGAGTCTTATATGATTTATGCTGAGTTTGGTGGGGTGAAAGTTGAGGACCATGGGATTCTGTCCTTGTTGCGGGAGGGGTGGGGTTTAAGGGCGGTTGTGAGTGAAGTGGAGGAGATGCAGTGGCGGGCATCGTCAAACACGTGGGATGGAGACCAACTTGGACTTTCTGAGGTGGAATTGGTCATCCTGCGAAAAAATGCACGAGAGGCGGAGGAATTAGGAATAAGGGATTCTGTTTTTACATGAGGTGGGGTGGGAGGAGGTGTCGTATTATCAGCTGTGGGATTCGGTGGGGTTGTAATATATGTCTGTCATTGGTCATTCCATAAATGGAAGGGAGTTGCCAAGAAGATCCAGGTGAATTTGAGGTCGGGGTGAAAGGTGTCGGTTGGTGAACTGTTCAACCTCCTCGTGGGACCACGAAGTGACGCCCAACACATTCATCAATGTAGCAGAGGAACAAGTGGAGAGAGGTGCCAGAGTAACTGCGAAAGACGGATAATTCCACATATCTGACAAACAGGCAGGCAGGCATAGCTCGGTGACACGTGGGTGCACATGGCTACCCCTTTGGTTTGGAGGAAGTGGGAGGATTGGAAGGAAAGGTTGTTGAGGGTGAGGACCAGTTCAGCCAGCTGGATGAGGGTGTCGGTGGAAGGGTACTGGTTGGGATGGGGCGAGATGAAGAAACAGAGGGTTTGGAGACTTTCGTCATGGCAGATGGATGTGCAGAGGGACTGGATCTCCAAGGTGAAGATGACACGTTGTCGACAAGGGAAATAAAAGTCTTTAGTGAGATTAAGTACATAAGTGGTGTCACAAACGGAGGTGTGAATTTCCTGGACTGGGGAGACAGGAAGGTGTTGAGGTAGGAAGAGATGAGTTGGGTCAAACAGGCGCAGGAGGAGACAGCAGGTCTTAGGAAGGAGGGAGAATCGGGCAGTGTGGGGTTCAGAGACAATGAGGTTGAAGGCTGTGAATGGGAGATTCCCCAAAGGTGATGAGATTGTGATGGTCTGGGAGATTATGTCATACTCTTTCATGCGTATGCGACGAGGTGGCCGAGAGGTTAAGGCGATGGACTGCTAATCCATTGTGTTTTGCACGCGTGGGTTCGAATCCCACTCTTGTCGCTATTTTCGGATTATCACACTGTTTTATTGGAATTGGAACTCCAATGGTTAGTTTATCTGCATCGACCAGATTATAAAATCTCCAAGAATAATTTGAGACCGATGCCTGAACTTAACGAAATGTAGACTGAAATGGGATAATGAAAAGGAACGCGATTTTCTTTTCCAAGTCAAGTTGCTGTGAACGTTAATCTTATGAAAGAGATCCAGGGAAACCAAATAACGAGAGATGCGATGTACATCTTTAATGCTATGGGATTCTTAATGAGTGTTTGTCACATAAAATCTGAAGCAGGTTGGGAAGAAGTGATTCATCTTGGTGATATGAGCACAGAGAGACACTACAAAATAATAGAGATATTTCAAAAGGTGCAGGGGTGGGTGTAGCGGCACAGAAAACTGGTTGTGAATGCACAGTAGAGAATTGCCGATGTGGGTGCAGTGATTGGCATGGACAGACTTACACATTGATCTCGCCCTTTCCCCCTTGCTCTTGCCATTGATTAAGGTTGGATATAAGACACAGATAAACACAAGATGTGGGAAGCAAGCTCCCTCTCGTTATGCACACACTGGATGCATCACATTGAACTATGAACAACTGGAGAAGTCAGCATGTTAACTGCAGGAAGTGAACGTAAACTGTGGATCAATAACCACAGATTAATGCAGCATAAACATCTAAAGTGTCTTTAAACGAATGTCATAAACAGACGGTTCGTTCTAATACCTAACAAGGCTTTCATGGGAAACCAAGTCTCACAAACTTGATTGTGTTTTTTGAAGATGTAACAAAGAAGATTGATGAGGGCAGAGTAGAAGATGTGATCTATATAGACTTCATGGAGGACTGATTAGGAAGGTTAGATCTCATGGAATAAAGGGAGAACCAACCACTTCGATACAGAACTCGCTCAAAGGTAGACGACTGAGGGCGCCAGTAGAGCGTTGTTTTTCAGACTGGAAGCCTGTGACCAGTGGAGTGCCACAGCGATCGGTGCTGGGTCCTCTACTTCTTATAATTTACATAAATGATTTGGATATCAGCATAAGAGGTACAGTTAGTAAGTTAGAGATGACACCAAAATTGTCGGTGTAGTGCACAACGAAGAGGGTAACCTCAGATTACAACAGGATCTGGCCAGATGGGCCAATGGGCTAAGAAATGGCAGATGGAGTTTTATTCGCATAAATGTAAGGTGCTGCATTTTGGGAAAGCAAATCTTAGCAGGACTTATACAAATAAGGATAAGGGCTTGGGAATGTTGCTGAAGAAAGAGACCTTGGAGTGCAGGTTCATAGCTCCTTGAAAGTCGAGTCGCAGGTAGATCGGAAGGGAAGAAGGCCTTTGCCATGCTTTCCTTTATTGTTCAAAATATTGAGTGCAGGAGTTGGGAGGACATGCTGCGGCTGTACAGGGCATTGGTTAGGCCACTGTTGGAATATTGCGTGCAATTCTGGTCTCCTGTCTGTTGGAAAGATATTGTGAAACTTGAAAGGGTTCGGAAAGGATTTCCAAGAATGTTGCCAGGGTTAGAGGTTTTGAGCGTTAGGGAGAGTCTGAACAGGCTGGAGCTGTTTCCTCTGGGGCATTGGAGGCTGAGGGCTGTCCTTTTAGATGTTTACGAAATTATGAGGGGCATGGATACGATAAATGGACAAAGTACTTTCCCTGGAATCGGGGAGTCCAGACTTAGAGGGCATAGGTTTAGTGTGAGAGGGGAAAGATATAAAAGAGACCTAAGGGACAACGTTTTCACACAGACGGTGGTAGGTGTATGGAATGAGCTACCAGAGGATGTGGTGGCTGGTACAATTGCAACATTTAAGAGGCTTTGAATGGGAATATGAAGAGGAAGGGTGTGGAGGGATATGGGCCGGGTGCTGGCGGGTGCGACTAGATTGGGTTGGGACATCTCGTCGGCATGGGCAGGTTGGACTGAAGGGTCTGTTTCAATGCTGTACATCTCCATGACCACATATCAAGGTGGATGACAACAATACCAATTTTGTTTTGAAATTGAGATCTACTTCATCATTTTACACAGCGAACAGGTTCAATTTAAATAATACAAATCACGTTCACTCACACGGAATAAAACTGTGATTTCATTACAAACATTGTCCTTTTTAAGTAGCAGTTACTTAACATGAAAACTAAGATGTAATTTTTATTGAACATACGTCAATTAACACCATTATCTTACTTCGGATTGACTGCAATATGCACATGCTAAATAAGGTTTAAGAAAGGAAGAATTTTAGTATGATTCGGTGGTGATGAAAAATGAGATTCGGGTATCATGGTGCGGATATTCCACCAATGGCTCCAGTGGTGGAAATGGTCAATGGGCACTAATTATATGATGGTATAGAGGTGAGGGAGCTGTCAGGGATGGGAGCTCCCACCTCATCTGGAGCAGCGTCTGTAGACATGGCCCAGGGAGCATTGTGACATCAGACTGGGAGGTCCAACCAACACATGGAGCTGCTTTTATTAACATGGACCAGCAGGGAGCATCGGGGCATCAGACTGCGAGATCCAACCTCATTTCGAGCAGCATCTTTTGACATGGACCAGGGAGCTTTGCGAGATCAGTTTGAGAGCTCCACCCTCATCTGGAGCAGCTTTTCATGACATGGAGCAGCAGAGAGCATTGGGACATCAGACTGCGAGATCCAATCTCATTTGGAGCAGCTTCATTTGACATGGACCAGGGAGCTTTGCGAGATCAGTCTGGGAGCTCCACTCTCACCTGGAGCAGCATTTAATGACATGGAGCACCAGGGGGCATTGGGACATCAGAGTGGGAGCTCCAATCTTACTTGCAGCAGCTTCTCTTGACATGGAGCAGCAAGGAGCAATGGAACGTCAGGTTGGGAGCTGCAACTCACCTGATGCTGCTTGTATATACATGGAAGAGGAGGGAGTATTGGGATATTAGGCTGGGGGAAAGGATATTAAACCAATTTAATCTGAAGTAAAACAAGTTTCAACACCTCAGATGGTAATTGATTTGTGAAGAATCTGTCGCGGGAAAAAAAATATTCTTTAGATATTGAAGACAAGTCCTGCAAATATTCAACTCAGGAACACGCACTAATACAGAAAGAAATGCGAGTGATGTTTCAGGTCTTTGACTTTTCTTTTCTGACCCACTATACACTGGATTACATGACCAAAAGGACTTTTTCACTCATTTCATGTTACTTATTTCCAGCAAATAGAAGAGGTCACTGACGCAATCTAAATCTGAAGATTGTGAGAAATACGATATTGTCATTAGGCTGGAGTTTACCTCGAATTATAGTGGAAACGCAGCAAAATAAGTTGAAGTTTCCTCGATCAACAGTGACCTCGTTGATTGGCTGATCAGATTGTGAATGGTAGTTTTATTTGAGGAGAACTTGAAGTGAATAATTGATGGTGATTATCTTTGATTTTTGTTCACCTTGGGAATGTTACTGTTATTGCTCATGTCCTTGGTAACACCACAGCTCTGCAGAGTGTAAAATCTCAGCTATGCATCTGGCCAGTGTTTCAACCATTCATATACCTGGCTACGGATCAGATGGTTATCGTTTCGAAATTTAATTGGCGCAAGAGCGTTGTAGATATTCACAGCACATCCAAGCTAATTTTATTTGTTACACTGAGGTGGATAATATTTGGAATTTTCATCTCTACGAACGAAAATTATTTCACTGTCTTCGATAAGATAAACATTACCAAGGACAATCAGAGTTAAAAATCCCACAGCACCAAGTTGCATCGAACAGGCGTATTTGGAAGCAACAGCTTCTTCATCAGATGGTTGACAACTTTTGGACTCTAATCTGACTTTGCGTGATTTTCAAATTTGTCCACCCCAGTCCAACACCAACACTTCCAAGTCAGGGGTACCCTCGACACCACGAACGATCGGTTAAAGTCCAGATGATCTTCCAAGATTGCGCATGTTGACACATACATCAAGTTTCTGCAGAAAAACACCCACCTGATGAAGGAACGGCTCCCTGAAAGCCCGTTCTTCCAAATAAACCTGCTGGACTATGCCCTGATGTTGTGTAATTTTTAACTTTCTCTACCCAACTCAAACACTGGCACTTCCATCTCATAGTGAACATCAGTCATGTCCCAGCGCTGTCAGAGAAGACAATCCTGAAAGAGCAACGCACGTTGTTCATAGGTACGTTTCATTTGCAGAAACCAACTCATTCAATCGCTGCAGCTCCTGTGTATGAAAAGCACAGAAAGGAAATAGCTGAGACTCAGTTTTGACAGTATTTTGAAACTCTTTGCGAAGTGGACTCAGAGGAGAATGAAGGATGAACTGTCCGACTGTGCAGAGAGGAGATAGGCACTTTTCCCTTCTTTAAAGGGCTGGGGTAGTGACTGATCTAAGGCAGTAAACAGATTCCTAGTAGGCCTGCTCACTCTGCGCCAGGAACAAGAAGTCCTGATTTCCTGAATGGTAATGAAACCCAGGCCACTCAGTTAAGGCGCCTAATACTAACCACTAGATCACTCGGAATGAGGGCAGAAACTGTTGCACCGTTTCTTCATAACACAGTTTTGAAAATTATGTCACTGCAGATATGTTTCCCCTCAAACATGCATGAATTATCAAGTGTTTCCAGTACAGAAATGGGTCCCATCGTCTCCCTTCCCAGCACCTGGTCTGTAACCTTGTAAACTCTGATGTTCACGTGTTCATCTCAATGCTAATTACCCTGGAACGTTTTAGTCTTGTAAGATGCAATAAATGGGATTGAAGTTTGAGATGGGGAAAATGAGTTCACACCCAGTCGGGGAACTGAAGCCCATTTTTACCCAAACACTGAAGCACACAGACACGTTTCCACAAGAGTGAAACAGGCTTCGGGAAAAAACAAACAGAAAGTAAGATTTCGCCTGCTTGGCTGATATTGTCCAATTTCAGACTTCAACACCAGTGTCTGGTTACAGCAAAGAAAGGAAACATTCAGCCCCTCCCGTCCCAGTGTTCCTTGCCCATTGTTTCCCCATTACTCTGTAGTTTATACTGCCTCACCTCGTTCTTGCAGCAAAACTAGATCGTTGCTCACGCCCGCTATTTCCTGTCCTGCCGAACTGTTTTCCTCAAGTTCTTGGACTGAAAAACAGGAATGGGATATTTCAAACACTTTTCTCGTTTACAAGGCCAGTGTTATCACCACTGAGCCAGCACATTGCCAGCTCAGAGGTAAGGTCTCATAAATTAGAAACTTCAATGCAACAGATGATTGGTTAGCCTCAGTGTTATAAGCCAAACAACAAGACTGGAATTGAACCGAGGGCATCATGCACAGAAGGATGAGAGAATAGAATGATGAATCTCATGGTGTCCAGGGTGGTGTTAACAGAACTCTTCCCATGTAGTATAGTGATGAGGATTCAATGCTTTCACTGTCATGGCTTGTTAAATGTTAACATTTACAGTAATCGATGTGAAATACTGCCTGATCTTTCGAAGCAGAATGATGTTGTGCAGCAGTCAGAATCGCTTCCCTGTATGTTACAGTTCCGCATCAGCAACGTCAGCTGCAATTGCCTCACGTTCAATCAGTTTAAATCAAGAACGGAGGGGGCGTCACTAAAATGGAAGGGGAATGGTGGTTTGTGAGAGTTAACTACATCCCTCGTGGAGCCAGGTTCAAGGATACTAAATATCGGTTTTCCTGTTTATCTTGGTATACTGACCACTCCATATCAATTACTCATACTATCTGCCATTTGTGTTGTTCTTTGTTCATTGCATCTCGGTTCAGTGTTCCAGGGGGCCACGCTTTTTTAATTTGGCACGTTTTACTCAGGTCGGTTTTGCAGTTTCATATTAAGGCCAACAATTTTAGGAACAGAAAGACACCATTCAGACCATTAAGTCTGCTCTGCTGTTGAATGGTTTCATTTCTGATCTGATAACCTTGAACTGCACTTTCTTGCCTTTCTCCATAACGCTTGATGTCTTTGCTGTTTGAAGATCTGCCGATCTCAGCCTCATTACACCTAATGACACTTCCTCAACAGCCTTCTGCTACAAGAAAGTCCACTGATCCAGAACTGTCAGAGAGAATAAATGCTTCTTCATCTCTATTTTAATTGAGAGATCCGCATTCTAATACGAAGTTATAAATCATACAACACCAGGTCATAGTCCAACAGGTTTAATTGGAAGCATTAGCTTTTGGAGGGCTGCTCCTCTATCAGGTGTTCGTGGAGTGCAAGAGCTATAAGATACAGAACTTATAGCAAAAGTTTACAGTGTGATGTAATTGAAATTATGCATTGAAAAATATCTTGATTGTTTGTTAAATCTCTATCTGTTAGAATGACCATGTGAGCTTCACTCCTTTCTTATGTAATTTGCAAAACCTTTTTGAAAGTTACATTCTCAGGTGAACTTTAACAGTTTGTATCAGCTTCTTCCTCACAGTCAAGACTTCAACCTGGAGAAGGTGGTGTTGGGGTGATATTTTAAACGACTCATCCTTGGCGGTTGGGACACGGAAACGGTGATGTTTACGTTCGATGAATAAAACATGAAATACAAGCCTGACCTCAGGAACAGGGATCATGACTTTAATTTCCTGCAATCCCATTCATTCATGACCCTTATGCAGGGGATTCAACCATCTTCACCCAGTTATGCCCACGAGAGACTCCAGGACCAGAAAAACATGAGCTGACCCTTAATTCAAGAATCTCCCCAGTGTGAGGAAGCAGTCTCATCGGCCCTTCCAGTCCAGACGGTACATCCGAAGCGCATCCCACTAGACCCCAGGGTATTCTCTGTCCCATAAGCCCGTATTTCCCATTGTTGATCCCTGTAACTGGTACATCTTTGGTCTGAGGGAGAAATAAAAATACAAACATACAGAGAATGTGTAGACTGCCCACAGACAGACACGCGAGGCTGGGATAACAACCGCGTTTGTGGTGTAGCCAGACAGCAACGAACGAGGGGCGAAGAATAAATGTTGTTCAGACCAGTGATACTTACACCCTGTGGGTGAATGAGGAAGAATGAACAGACATTCACAACATGGAATGTTTGTATCTGTGTGGACACAATTTGAAACGATCGTTCACCCTGTGCAGAAAAAAGGACACGGATACCACAGAGAAAGCAGGGCAATGTGGGATCTGTTGGAAGGGAATCAATTAACCGCAGAAATGGAAACTCATTTTATCAGGAACACTGGGGAGAGACCATTCACCAGTCCCGTGTGTTGGAAGGGATGACTGAGCAAAACAACCTCGGAGCCTCCAGCAGGATTACATATCCCATCAGGTTTTCGGTTATGCTGTCAATGCTGCTGTTAATCCCATCCAGCTACCTGCTCCATAGCGTCACTCAGAGTCACACAACATGAAAACAGCCCTCTCAGTCTAACCGATCAATGCTGAATATATTGCCAATCTAACCCATTCCCGTCTGCCTCCTCCTGTACCCGCTGAGTGGTGATAATACCCTTGTAGTTTTATTACTGTGTTGTTAATATTTTGGGGACAAGGGGTTCAGGTCCTGGCATGACAGATAGTGGAGTTTGAATTCAATAATCACCTGGAATTGAAGAGTCTCCAGATGACCTGAATCAGTTGTGTGGAAAGTCCCATCTGATTCACTCATGACAGTTCGGGAAGCATCCTGCCATATTCATCTGCTCTGTCCCACAGGAGACTCCAGATGGATAATACCGTGGTTGACTCTTAAATGCCCTCTGGGAAATAACTGATGCACTAGGCATGAATAAATTTATTTTAAAAATCCCACTTTCCCATTCATGTTTGGAATTAATTGTCCATTAAATGTTGCAAACATACCCTCATCCATCACTTTCTCAGCAAGTTAATTACACACGTAAAACAGCGTTCCTAAAAAAATGCCTTATGTCTTTTTTTTTAAAAAATCTCTCTTTTCATCTTCAATATATGCCCTCTCGTCTTGAAATCCCCCTCCTGGGAAAAGGCCGCTATCGTTAACTCTAAACTTCCCTCTCAATAATTCATAAACCTCTGTCAGGTCGCCGCTCAAAACCCTAACCTAGAGTGAAAACAGTCTCAACTAGGAGAAAGTGAGAACTGCAGATGAGAGATCAGAGGCAAGAGTGTTGTGCTGATAAAGCACAGCAGATCAGGCAGCATTTGAGGAGCAGGAGAATCGACGTTTCGGGGAAGAGCCTGGTGAAGGACACTTGCGCGAAAAAAAAATTGATTCTCCTGCTCCTGGGATGCTGCCTTACCTGATGTGGTTTTCCAGCGCCCCGATCTCGAATCTGAAAATAGTCTCAGCCTATCCAGCCTTTCATTATAACTCAAACCTTCCACAGGCAACAAGTGTGTATAGCTTTTGTGAACCTACTCCAGCTGAATAATATCATTCCTACAACTGGGTGACCAGAACTGGACATAATATTCCAGAAGAGGCCTCATCAATGTCCTGAAAACTTCAACATAACGTCCCAACTTCTGAACACAAAGGACTGAGCAATGAAGGAAAGTATGTTAAATGCCTTTGAACCATCTTGTCTGTTGGTAATGCAAATTGCAAGGAATTATGTACCTGCACACCGAGCTTCCCTGTTCTCCAACAAAGGCAAAGCCATACTCTTTTTGTTGTACCAAAATGCAATACCTGCCATTTATCCAGATTGAACTCAATGTTACATTTTTCAGTACAACGACTCATTGGATTAAGATCGTTTTGAAACTTAGATAATCTTCCTCACTGTCTACAATTCTGGCGCCGCCTGTAAGCCTACGCTGCATGCCTGCTGTGAGTTCCACTGTTTTCTCATATAGATCAACGATTCCTATTTACTTGTAGTGGCCGTGATTTAGCAGTGTGCAGATCATACAACAGTCAGCCATGCCATTAACCATGAGGAAGAAAGCCGCAGACTGCAGGGAGATATCAAACAATTTGAAATAAAAATGGTGAAAGCAATTCATTCCAGGGAATTGGGTGATAATGAAGCAAAATTAAACTTCAAACCAGCTGCCCACGCTCCAGCTGTGGCACTCAGCTGTCTCAGCAAGATGCACTGTAGATTGCTGTGATTATAAACGGGAACAAATGTTCCCTTCTACCCCTCCATTGACCAGAAGGACTCCCAACCTCGGAATTGCTTGCACCTCTAAACCATCATAGAAATACCATACATTCTCCGGTTGCGTCACTTGAGTCATCGAGTATCTCTGCAACCTCATTCCCATCTTGATTCCAATTTGGTTATTCACGACTGCGCCACTCAGTCCCTCTGATTCTGGGGCTAGGAACTGGGGCTATGTGGCAGCAGTGGTTACTACCTTGTGTGGCGAAACTCGTGAAGTAACCGATGTTAAACTGCATTGCTATTGAAGTATACATTTCAACAACAGCTTGGTAAAAACAATGACTGCAGATGCTGGAAAACAGATTCTGTATTAGTGGTGCTGGAAGAGCACAGCAGTTCAGGCAGCATCCGAGGAACAGTAAAATCAACGTTTCGGGGAAAAGCACTTCATCAAGAATACAGGCAGAGAGCCTGAAGAGTGGAGAGATAAGTGAGAGGTGAGAGGAGGATGGGGGTGGGGAAAATGTGGCATAGAGTACAATAGTAAAGTGGGGGAGGGGACGAAGGTGATAGGTCGGGAGGGAGGGTGGAATGGACAGGTGGAATAGAAGATAGGCAGGTAGAACAAGTCAGGACAAGTCATGGGGACAGTGCTGAGCTGGAAGTTTGGAAATGGGGTGAGGTGAGGGAAGGGGAAAGGAGGAAACTGTTGAAGTCCACAGTGATGCCCTGGGGTTGAAGTGTTCCGAGGCGGAAGATGAGGCGTTCTTCCTCCAGGTGTCTGGTGGTGAAGGAGCGGCGGTGAAGGAGGCCCAGGGCCTCCATGTCTTGGGCAGAGTGGGAGGGATAGTTGAAATGTTGGGCCACGGGGTGGTGTGGTTGATTGGTGCGGGTGTCCCAGAAATGTTCGCAAAAGCGCTCTGGAAGGAGGCGCCCAGTCTCCCCAATGTACAGGAGATTGCACCAGGAGCAACAGATTCAATAAATGATATTGGTGGATGTGCAGGTAACAAAAGCTGCACTGTCCCCGGAGTCTTTGAAGTTTGGGAGAAATCTATTTATCTCAGCCTTCAAAACATTAATGATGGAATCACCACAGCCACTGGGGGAACTGATGTTAAACGGCCAGCCCATTCTGAGTTCCCACATATCTGCCACTGTTCGCTCAGCACTGATATTGTGTATTTGTTGCTCTGCCTAACATTTCTTATGATACCTTACTTATTAGTAGCGTTTAGCGTGTTTGTCTGTGGTTTGCCGTGATCGTATAGTGGTTAGGAAATGCGCTGTAGCCGCAGCAACCTTGGTTCGAATCCGAGGCACGGTAGTAATTGCTTTACGTATCCCAGTCTTTTGTGAAACAGAAAGGAATCAGTTGTTTTCAAGTTTTGATTTTCTCCAAGGCGATTTTTTTTTTCCTTCAAGCTCTGCTCGCTCACATCTTTGTGTTTCATATGTCAGAATTCAAATCCACCTGTTCTCAGAGATTTCTTCCCTCCTACGATCACTAACCGAACTTTCCATCCCATACCCACCTTTCATTAATTTGGAGATGCCGGTGTTGGACTATGGAGTACAAAGTTAAAAATGACCCAACACCAGGTTATGGTCTTACAGGTTTTATTGAAGCACTAGCTTTCGGAGAGCTGCTCTTTCAACATGTGTTTGCGGAGTCATTTCCTATTTCACTAAGGCATTGCGGAATCTAATACAGACTCTCACATTGATACCGATTAGTCTGTGTGGCTGGGGTCACTGTTGCTGGGTGAACGTTCCCCAACCCCACCATCGGGACCTGCAGACCATTTGATCCATTTGGTTACCACTATTGTGAGAACGATACTCATGTAGCAGCTTTTACCGATATGGACCAGATATTATTGGGGAGGTGGGGGAGGTGGGGGAGGTGGGGGAGGTGGGGGAGGTGGGGGGGGTGGGGGGGGGGGGGAGGGGGTCCAACTCAGGAAAATGGCACAGAACAGTTTCGGGGAAAAGCGACTGAATTAGATAAGATCAGTTTCGCTACTTTTCTGCAATGGCCAAGCGCTATTACCACTGAACACTGAACTGTTAATTCAGACACCAGGGACCTGGATTTGACTCTGACCATGCTAGTGGTAGAATTGGGATTCAATAAATATCTGGAATTACGAATCTAATAACTCCTATATATCCATGTTCAATTGTTGAAATAAAAACAAAACAATCTGACGTCATTTAAGGAATGAAACTGCCATTCTTACCTGCTCGGGTCTCCATGTAACTCCAGACTCTCTACAAGATGGTTGAGTCTCAATCACCCGCTGTGCAATTTGGGATAGCAATCAATACTGCCAAGCCAGCGACGCCCTCATACTGTAATAGAATAGATAAAAAAAGTTCATTCGGCCCGAGCTAGATTACTGTGTGCAGTTCTGCAATTCAGAGTACTGCATGGATGTGATCGCACTGGGAACGTTGCAGTAGAGATTCACTGGGATATTGTCTGGGCTGAAGAGTTTCAGTTGTGAGGAGAGATTGGACAGACTGGGGTTGTTTGTCGCCAAGCAGAGGAGATTGGAGAAGACATGACTGAGATGTAATAAATACTGAGGAATATGGATAGGATTGACCGAAAGAAGCCTTTGTTATTGATGGAGGGATCGAACACCGGGGCCAAGAGATTTCGGGAAAAGGCAGAAAGGCCTGAGTAGATTTGCGGAAAGGGTCAGAGAGGCAGAAATCATTCTAACCTTTTAAAAAAATTGAGATGTTAATTTGTGATGCCAAAACATATAAGATTATGGGCTAAACGATGGAACTTGATTCAGGTCTTCAAGCAGTTGTGTTGGACAAGTGCGGCCACAACAGGCTGAAGGGTCCCCTTCGATGTTGTTGTCCTCCACAGTATCGTGGTTAGTGTCCCCTCCTGTCACAGGGCTCAATTCTCCGCTGGGGGCATCGTGAATGTTTTAAGCCTGTCGCTCTGTTCCCCAGTGAAGGTTATTCATACCTGGCTTTCCATTCTCGATGGGACATGTCTCAGGAAGGACAGTGCTGTCTGAATCAGCTGCGGAAGGACTGTAGCTCCTGGGGAGAGAGAGTGTCAGTGAAAGTGCAAACACGTAACTTCAGCCAACTGCACATCGTGTTTGTGTTGCAATGAAAACCATTGTATAGAGTTGTTCCTGACTGATATGTTTATTTAAAGAAGGAATCTGAGGAAGAAAACAGAATAAACCCATTCAGATCTGAGTGCAGAAACATTTCCAGCAGAACTGCTGAGGTTGTACAGCGTAGAATCGCGTTTGGATGCATTGAATTCGGGTTGGTGAGCGCAGCATGCTTTCACTTGGTGGAGTTGTCAGTGTGTAAAGCCAATGTGATACAGATAGTGTTCAATGTGATGGTACATTTGTTCAGTGGTTCGCACTGCTCTTAAGTCTGTATGTTAGGTTGGTTGGCCTGTAAAATTGCGCTGATGTGTCCAGGGAGTGAATTCAGTAAGTTAAGTGAGTTAGCCATGGGTAACGCAGTGATAAATTCAGCAGTCACACGATGCCAGGTTTTATTCCAGCAGGTTTATTTGAAATCACAAGCCAGAGGCCTGCGGGGATAGAGACGGGAGCTAGGTCTGGTTGAGATGCTGTTCAGAGTCTCCCTGCAGACCTGATTGACCTAACTGCACTTTCTGCATTGTAGGGAATCTGTGATTCTATTAGAGAGGACACTGCCAGCGTTTACTGGGCCGCTAAGACATTAGAGACGATGCTGATGACGTTTAGTGCGGTTGGAATTTTACTTATTTGTGTTTTGGAAAATTTGACACTGAACCAAGGAAAACCGAATGGAATTTTTCCAGCTTATTTGAGGTTTGGAGAGAGTAAATATATGGAAAATTCACTCTTTCAAGTTCGTATATTTCTGAACGTCAGGCTTTCAAAACCATCGATGTAGGACAAATAAATGATGGGAGCAGAATTTCTGTCATTCAGAGAATCCGACTCCAAAATATTTGGAAAGGCACATTTAGAGACACACAAGCAGTGAGTTTCACCAGGAGAGAGACAGCCTGCGGCCAGGTAAAAGTGTAAAAGTGGGGTGTCGGGGGGAGACGGTGCGAGGAAACAGTTTCTAATTTGTACGACTTCAGATGCAAAGAAATATCGGAAACGTCTGCAGCTGAGTAAGGTTCAGCAAAAAAAACTCAGAGTTTTGAAAGATTTCTATTAATATTCCACATGAAGCATTATTAATGGAACTGAGCAGATTTGGCACATTGTCAAGGCAAGCTATTCCATAATGAATAGGAAGTGACCAGTCTCTTAGAGATCGATTTCCTGCTTTAACCCCATGCCTTGAAGGTTGGAGGACGATCGCCATGATGTTGGGTTCATTTGATACCCACTGAAATCTACCAAAGTAACTGAGCATCAAAACTGACATCTTGTTTTGTAGTTTAACCTTCTGTTTTTCTCATCAGTATTTTCTTTAAGCTGAAATAAATTCCGAGCAAAATTGAACACAAAATTGAGCGTTCTAATCATATAAGTCCAATTCACTTCCGATCATTGGAATGAACAGAGTGAAGTTGCAGCAAAATTAATAAAACGAAACGAACAAAACTGCATTTCCGGGAATTATACCCAGTTCAGGTTCAGCCATATGAGAAAGCCCATCAAGCTGAAACATTACCTTCACTTCTTTCTCCGTATATACTTCTTCACGTGAGAGAGAAACTGTCTGAAGAAATTATGCGTCAAGACTAAATGTGCCTGTGAATGTGACGGGAATTTCATGTTTGCTGGTTCGTTCTGAGACAGTTCCGACTCGGAATAAATCAAGGACAAGGTATTCCTTCCAAGGACGAGGTGAATCTCTTGGATTTTGCTGGTATTATTATTCCGTCGAAAGCAGAAACATAATGGTGTGGATTCGATTCCGCTCAGGGAATTTCTTATCGCCTCGGAGCATCATATGAAATCTTGACGGGGTCACATTTGAGCCCCTTTGCAATGGGCTGAAGTGGCCCAGAGGTTAAGGCGATGGGTTGCTCTTCCATTGCGCATGTGGTGATTTGAATCCTACTCTGGCTGTTACTTCTATCAACCGCACCTGTGGTTTCCCTTTGTACCTCGCATCTTTAGGATACATTGGATGGAGAATCTTGCTTTTGCCCTTCATTGCACCGGAGATTTGTGATAAATCGGTACCTCATCAAAGTCGAAGAAAAGCAATTTGTTTCTGTTGTAAATTACATTGGGATAATGAAAAGGAGGGCAACGTTTCTTTCCTCCTTTCATTCCATCTTGACTTTTTATGAATTTACATCGAATGAAAGGGGAACAAATAAGGAGAGATCGGGTGCAATAGATTATCCAGTGGGATTGTGAATTTTAATGTAATACTCCACACAAAGTTCTGATCAGTATTTTAAACAGTCAATTGAATTGGAACCGCAGAAAACCTTTCCAATGAAACGAATCTTTCATTCTTTCACAACCTTTTGCTGTGTGAATCATACCACGATCCATCATCCAGCGTGATCACCAAGTTGGCAACAATATTAGATCCACCAATTTTCTTTAGCAATCACAACATCTGCACATACCCATCTGCAGTGTGCCCCGTGCCATTTGTTGTATCCAGGCCACAGCACATTTCTTGTTCATGAACTTATGAGCTAAGTTCCTGATCGGTCTGTTCAGTTTGAGAAACCTTTTCTATCACTTCATCCCATCCCTCAGAATTCTAAAGATATCAATAAAATAGGGCGTTAGACCAAATGATGTAGGATTGGAAATCGGCCATTCAGCCCATCAAGTCTGCTCCACCATTCAACGAACTCATGGCTGATCTGATAATCCTTAACTCCATTCTCCAGCATTGCCTCTACAAAGCTTCATCGTCTTTCTGGTTAAATATCTGTCTGGCACAGTTTGAAAATACACAACAACTCAGCCTCAACAACAATTTCGGCAAGGAGTTCCACCCATTCACTGGCCCCTGAGCAAAGATATTACTCCTGATTTCTGAATTAAATAGGCAACATCTAATTCTGAGTTCATGTCCTCTGGTGGTCTCCTCATACCAGAGGGTGAACCACCTGCCCGTATCTTCCCTGTCAAGATCCCATGAATATTGAACGTTTATAAATGTTACAATGTGATTATAGAGCTCTCCTCCGTCTCCTTTGTTTCAAGGAGAATAATCCCAGCCTGACCAATCATTCCACGAAGCTCCATTTTCTCCAGTGTTGACAACATGTTCATTAATCTCTGCTGTCCCCTGCAGCGACCCTACATATTGTTAAGGCAGGTGGAGACATTTATGTGAAGAAACGGTTGAAATTTCAAGCACAGACGGGAATTGGATCTTGAAATCAGACAGCGACTGGAATCAGATTTGTCCACACAAGGACGAAATAAAGCAAGTATCACTCTGACAAATGAGAATCTAATCATATCTCATTGATATTCAATAACTTTACTGTAAACAAATTACCCCGTGTAATCGTCCATAGAGCTATTATTTCGGGGGAAAAACTTATAGAAACTGGCGACATAAACACTTTGACAACAACAACATGTTCTTGAGACTTTTTTGATTATAAACTCAACTCATTGTTCCGTGAATCCTACATCGTTTGCAAGGTACAAATGAGACGTGGAATATAACTCTCTCCATTTGCCTAGATGGGTATAACTTCAATAACACTTAAGGAACTGGACACCGTCCACGACAATGCAGACACTTGTGTGTACCCTCTTCAACACCTGCAATGTTCATTCCCTTCACCACTAAGGCGCAATTGCAGCAGAGTGCACCAACTATAAGATGCACTGGAGTAAGTCATTCGGGCATTTTTGACAACCTTCAAAGCTCAACAGCTTTACTGACTATAAGGACAAGATTAGAAGATGCAACGAAACGCCGCCATTTTCAAGTTACACTTCAAGGCCCATAGCACCCTGACCTGGAAAGGAATCAGTGAGAAACTCATTGGTGAAACGGTCTTGATGGGCAAAGTTGCATACTTCAGCCTTCCATCTTTTATCGTACAATTTTAAGAAAAATGTTGATTTATGCGGTGACCAGACTTGTGCTCAGTCCTTTAGCTGTTCCCTAAACTGGTGGTTGCTAAAGTTCTGCTATCATCCACAGCCTGTGGTCAACAATAGAAAATACCCGAAAACCCTCTCAATCAACTGACTCCCCTCCAGATTAGAGTGGTGTTGGAGAAGCACAGCAGGTCCGGCAGCATCTGAGGAGCAGGAAAAATGGACGTTTCAGGCAAAAGCCCTTCATCAGAAATGAGACTGGGAGCACAACTTAGAGGAGACTCTTCAACTTAGAGGAGACCGCATCGGGAGGACCGTATACAAGAAATGGCATGTGTGGAAGTGCGGGAGAAACTTTGATGGATGTGGACGCCTCCATTAGAGCCTTGGACAGAGGTGAGGAAGTAAATGTGGGTGCAGGTTTTGCAATTCCTGCAGTGACAGTGAAATCTATACTTCCCTCCCCACACCTATGCACTTTCACAAGGACTGTTTCCTCCACTACTACCTAGTCAAGTCCACGCCCTCCAATGACACACCCTCCCCTCGTGGCACCTTCCCCTGCCACCACAGAAATTACAAAACCTGCACCCACATCTTCCCTGTCACATCCTTCCAAGGCTCCAATGAGCCTTCCACATCCATCAAATGTGCATGTGCACTTCTACACATGTCATTTATTGCATCTGTTGCTTACGATGCGGTCTCCTCTACATTGGGGCCAACAGACACATTCTCGGAGAGTGCTTCAGAGAACATTTCCAGGGCACCCGCAACATTCAAATCCAACGCCCCATGACCAAAAACATGAATTACCTCCACACCCCGCCCCCCGTCTCTCCCAAGGACATGCAGTACCTGGGTCTCCTCCACCGCCATTCCCTCACCACCAGACGCCAGATCTTCCACCTCGGGACCATCAACCCCAGGGCATCAACGTGGTCTTCACCAGTTTCCTCATCTCCCCACGGCCACCTTATCCGAGTTCCAACTTTCTAACTTGGCTCCATCCTACTGACCTGTCCCACCCGTCTATCTTCCTTTCCACCGATCCGCTCCACCCTCTTCTCCGACCTATCACCTTTAACACCATCTCTATTCACCTCTTGCACTGTCAGCTAAAATCTTCTCAGACCCAGTCCTCCCGTTTATCTCTCCACCCTCGAGGCTCCAAGCTTTATTCCTGATGAAGGGCGTTTCCCGAAACGTTATTTTTTCTGCAAATCGGATGCTGCCTGACCTGCTGTGCTTCTTCAGCACCACTCTCATCTTGATTCTGATTTCCAGCACCTGCAGTACGCACTTCCGTCCATCTGATTCCCCCGTCCATTGATCTTGAATAGGCCGTTGATAAAGTTCCAGCATCATTTCCCTGCTCTTATATTCCCACCTGCGATTAAGAACAGAAAGTATCTCCAACCCATCGAGACCACTTGATCCCTTGTCCAATCACCTTCAAACATTCGTGAATGCCTACTCCAATTTCTCTTTTGTTCCTGTTAACAGTCACACTTTTATCATTGTTCCTCTCCAAATTCATTATCACCCACTTCACTGGACTGAATTCCTTTCAGCACATTTTCTTGCCAATTGTTTCCAATCTCCCTGAAGTCTATGACTATCTTCCTCATGGTTAATGACATGACTTAATTGTCACATGATTTAAAAACTGCGAAATGATGGCCACGACAAATAATTAAAAATCGTTGACCTATATGAGAAAACAATAGAACTCATCGAAGCCATGGTTCATAAGTTGCAGAGGACAGCAGAATAGGAGACTGTAAAGAAGGTGATCTAAGATTCCAGAAGGATCTTAATCCATTGCGTCCTTGTGCTGAAAAATGTCACATGAATTTCAATCTGGATAAATGGAAGGTATTGCATTTTGCTGCATCAAATACGAGTAGGGCTTATACAATTAATGATCGGGCGTTTCATCGTGTTGTGGAACACAGAGGCCAGGAATGCAAGTACATAATTCATTTTAGTTTGCTTCAAATATAGACAGAATAGTTAAAAAAAGTCATCTTGCCTTCGTTGCTCAGTCCTTTGAGCGTCGGAGTTGGTTCGTTATGTTGAAGTTGAATAGGACAATGGGAGATGCGTCTTCTGGAATACTGTGTCCAGTTCTTGTCGCCCAGTCATAGCAAGGAAACTATTCAGCTGGAGTAGGTTTAGAACAGGGATACCAGCGTATGGCAAGTGGGGAAGGTTTGTGTTATAACGAAAGGCTGGATAGGCTGAGAATATTTTCACTCGAGCACTGGAGTTTGAAAGGCGGCCTGATAGAAATTTATAAATTATTCAGGGTCTGGCTAGAGTTAACTGTAACTGTCTTTTCCCAAAGGAGGGGCACTTCAAGACGAGAGGGCAATTGTTTAAAGTGAAAAGAGGGATTTAAAATAAGACATGAGAGGCTTTGTTTTAACAGAGGATGGTTTCTGTGTGCAATTCACTTCCTGAGGCAGTGATGAATGAAAGTACATTTACAATATTTACAGGATATTTGGATCGATAAATGAGTTGGAAAGTATCAGTGGGATTAACAAAAGCTATTCATTCATGCCTAGTACATAATTTATTGCGCAGAGGGAAGTTCAGAATTAGCCACGATATTATGGATCTGGAGTCATATGCCAGCCAGACCAGATAAGTATGGCAGTTTCCTTCCCTATCGGGCATTAGTGAATCAGATCTACAACAACTGATTCAACATCATCATTAGACTCTTCAACTCTAGGTATTTATTGAAATAAAATTCCAGCATCTGCCATGCCAGGATTTGAACACGTGTCCACAGAATTATATCTGGACATTCATATTAACAATGCAGTAATAACATTACAAGCGCATTATTAACCCTGAGCAATTACAGGAGCCGTCAGATGCGACTCGTTTCGTTTGGCATTATGTGCAGTATGAGCTGGAAGGAGTGAAAGGCCTGTTTTCATGCTGCATGAGTCTATGACTTTGACGCTATGAAACCGGCAGCTGGTTGGGATTAACAGCAGCATTGACAGTTTAATTGATCTCTTTCTGGGATATGTAATCTTGCTGGTTACTCTGGAGTTTTTATTGGCCATTGAGCCTTTCCCACACACGGGACTGTAGAACAGTCTGTCCCCAGTTTGACTGAGTAAATGAATTTCTACTGCAGCAGGTATTTGAATTCCGCATTGCCCTGGTTTCTCTGTGATGTCGGTGTCTTTGTATCTATCCAGGATAAACGATTGGTTCAAATCATGTCCACGCAGACGTAAGTCCCGTTGTCCATGCTGTGAATGTGTTTTTATTCTTCCTGATACACCGACAGGGTGTGGATGTCGCTGGTCAAGACAGCATTTGTTGTTCATTCTGATTCGCTGCTGCCTCGCTGCACGAGAGACATGGATTCGATCCCAGTCTCGTGTGACTGTGTGCAGTTTGCACATTCTCTCATTGTTTGTGTGAGTTTCCTCCCACAGTCTGAAGGTGTGCAGGTTACTGGGATCAGCCATGGGAAATGAAGGGGAACGGAATAGGTATGGAGTGTGGGTCTGATAGGATGTGCTTCGAAGGGATGGTGTCGACTGGAATGGGCCGAATGGCCAGCCTACCCACAGTGTCGGCATTCTCGGATTAAGGGTAAGCCATGTTGTTCTGCACCTGGAGTCACAAGTAGACAGTATTGGGTAAAGATGGTAGCATCCCCTGTATAAGTGACATGCATGAATGGGATTGCAGGAAATTAAAGACATGTTCTCTGTTCCTGTGGTCAGGCTTCCATTCCAGGTTTTATTATTCGAACTTTAACATTACCACTTCCATGTCTGAGTCCCCACAGATGACTCGTTTATTATATAACCACAACACCACCTTCTCCAGATTGCAGAATTTACTGGGAACAAGAAGCTGCTCCTGAGTTGATGCAAACATAAGCAGCTGCTACTGCTAATGTCAAGAACACTGATCCAAAAGGAAAATGAAATTTCGAACATTGACACCCCAAATGTAAAGGTCCAACACGCTTCAGATGCGCCAATCGGCTGTATCAACAACATGTACTGCTTATGGCTATAATGTAATAAATGGGGGCAAGTATTCCCTTCCGCCCCGCTTTTGACCAGGAGCAGTGTCAACCTCGGAAATACACGCGCCCCTCTCCTGTCATTCCATCCCAACTTCCAATTGGATCTTCGTGGCTGCTTCACACAGTTTCCCTGATTCCGGGTCTGGAACTTGAATTAAGTGTGATTGCCTGCAGCAGTTGGTACTGCCTTGTGTGGGTAAAGTGATGGAGGAGCCGATGTTAAACTATAATGTTATTGAAGCATACGTTTCAACAATATCCTGCACTGTCCCATGAGTTTGGAGAGTTTCATTCATCCCATTCTCCAGTACTCTTTTTCATGGAATCTCCCCAGACTCTGTGGACGTTAAAGTTAAAGATTCAGCCCATTCTCAGTTCCCACATGCCTGTCATTAAGTCCTGATATTGTGTATTCTTCCTGACATTTCCTCTGCTCCCATTGTGGCTGCAGTTTGGAAGTGTAGCCTGTGGGGTGCTGCAACCATTTAGTATTTCGCTTTCTGCGTTGGGATTGCAGCGACTTCGTATCGAATCCACATCATAGCGGTCAGTTCTCTCAAAGTTTTACTTTTGATGAAACACGGTAAGAAATAACTCGTTTTTACATGATAATGTTCTCCGAGGTGATGATTTGTTTTCAATCGAATTTCGTTCTCTGATATTTCAGCGTTTCATGCATCAGGATTTAAACCCAAAAGTTCTCGAAAATGTCCCTTCCTCCCACTCGCCCTCACTCTCTTTTCCGTCCCTCGTCCCATTTGACTAAGGCATTGCACAATCTAACTTAAACTTTCACGTTGATACCGTCCAGTCTATGCCATTGCACTTACTCTTGCTGGGCGACCATGCCCCAATCTCTTCATTGGCACCTTCAAATCATTCGATCCGTTTGGATATCGTGGCTGTGAGATCAATTCTCTTTTAGCAGCTTTTACTGACATGGACCAGAGATTATTGGAGCGTGAGGCTCAATAAATGGACACAGAGAATAATTGGGGAAAAGAGACTCTATTGGAAAAGATCAGCCATGACGACTTTCTGCAATAGCCTACTGGTATTATTGCTGGATTTTAACACAAAAGGCCAGGTCACATTCTGCTGAGACGGGTTCGATTCTCACCACACCACGCTGGTGGTAGAATAGAAATGCAAGAAATATGTCCAATTAAGGAACCGCTAAACCCATTGTCTGAAAATCCCATCTGTTTCACTAAAGGCCTTGAGGGAAGGAATCTACCGTCCTTAACTTCTCTGGCCTTCATGTGACTCCAGACTGCTCGGCAATATATGCTGCAGACCAACACCGCATGCTGATGCAGAATGTAAAAAAAAGGTTCATTTGACTCCACCTAGACAATTGTCTGAAGTTCACAGGAATCCAGGATGGGATCACACTGGGAAAGGTGCAGGAGAGATTCACTCGGATAGTGTCTAGGCTGAAGAGAATTGGGCATGAAGAGAGACAGGACAAACTGGGGTTATTTTTCACGGTGCAGAGGCATTTATGAGAAGGCATGGTTCAGATGTACAAAATAATGAGGGGTATGGATAAGGTAGACTGAAAGTAACGTTTCCCATCGATGGACATATCGATCACGGGGGGGGGGGGGGGCGTGGGCACAAATTTAATGAGAAAGACAGAAAGGTTTAAGTAGATGTGTGGAAAAGCGTTATAGGTCGGCGTGTGTTGGAATTTGCAACACTTTGTCTGTCAGGGTCAGAGAGGCAGGAACCCTGAGAACCTGAAGAAATATTCAGATGTGAATATGTTCTGCCAATAGTACAAAGCTATGGGCTAAACGATTCGAGTCGTTAAGCAGTTGTTTTTGACAAATTGAGTCACAACGGGCTGAGGGGTCTCCTTTGGAACTGTTGTCCTCGGTAGTATAGTGGTTAGTGTCGCCGCATGTTATGCGGGAGATAGGAGCTCAATTCCTCGATGGGGCAGTGCAAGTGTTTTAAACTGTCGCTAATTTCTCAAATGCGGGTTATTAATGCCTGTCCTTCCATTTTCCATGTGACATGCCACAGGAAGGACAGTGCTGTCTGAATCAGCGTGGGGAAGGACTGCAGCTCCTGCCGAGACAGTGTCAGTGAATGTACAAACACGTGACTTCTGCAACCTGCACCGTGTGTTTGTATTGGAATCTAAACCATTTAATAGAAAGAAGAAAGAAGCTGAAGAAGAAACAGGGTAAACCAATTCCAATGTGAGTACAGAAAGATTTTCCGCAGCATCTTGAGGAAAACTGACAAACGGCTCTGAGAAAGAGTTTCTCGGTGTTTTTGTTCCACTTAAGCACTTAAGAAATTGAATAACAATTTAACTGAAGACTTGAAATGTTAGAACACACCAGACGACGAGTCACGTGCTGGGAACTTTGTTTACAAACGAGATGTTTGATGACTGATAATGATGCAGTAGGCTGAAGGGCCATTCGCCATGCTTTTAAAAACACAATGACTGTCATTTTTCAACTGAACCAATAAGCCAAAAACAAAGTCACCAAGAAAATTTGCAAACCTTGCATATGTCTTCGTTGGTGCGAAAGTGTTCAAATTCAGCTCTCTCACTGCTACTTCCCAACGTTGATTTCCAGTCAGGGAAAACTATTTGTAGTTCCTTATGAAAGTCGTAAATTGAACATGAATTCCTGATATTACAAAATAGCAAAGATATCAGTGCTGTCAGAGTCAGTGAGAATTTCATATCGAAGATGAATTCCAATGGAAATAAACGTTGAAAGCAGTTGCCTTTGCCTGCTCAGACTCAGTACGACAAAAATAATGCTGACTGAAACATTTAGGTTTTTTTCAAGGATTTAATAAGTTGACTGCACAATGGTTGGTTCTGTGACCAGAATGCCTTGGATTGAATGACTTGTAGATGCAGGTTTTGGACGAGGGTATGCAAATTTGAAAATCACAGAACACCAGGTTATAGTCCAGCAGGGTAAATTGGAAATACTAGCTTTCAGACTGCTGCTCATTCATCAGGTGGTTGTGGAGTACACAGAATTTAAAGCGCAAGTTTACAGTGTGATGTAACTGAAAGTGTACATTGAAAAATACCTTCATTGTTTGCTAAGTTTCCCACCTGTTAGAATAACCATGTTAGCTTCACTTCTTTCATTTGGAAAGCGCAAAACTTTTTATTATAAAGTTACATTCTCATGTGAGCTTTAAGAATTGGTGTCAGCCCCCGTGTGCTGTTGTCTGTTCCATAATGTTTAGACTTATTCTAATTTTATAAAATTAGTTAACAGAGACTGACATGGATTCATGCAGTTTTTGATCAAAGTGCAATGTAATTTTGCAAGTACAAATTCACCCCACAAACGTATATATGCGTGTGTGTGTGTGTGTGTGTGTGTGTGTGTGTGTGTGTGTGTATGTGTGTAGGAGGGTCGCTGTGTGTAGATAGGGCATTGGGATCGCCTGGACTGTGACATGAACCCAAGGCCGCAGTTGAGGCCATCCCCATTGGTTCCAAAATTTGCTATCAGCCTCTGCTCGGGCCCATTTAGCTGCTGCCTGTGTCGAAGTCTGCCTTGGAGGATTGTCACCTGAAGGTCCGAGGTTATATGTCCTGGACCACGGAAGTGCTCTCCAGCTGCGAAGGGGCACAAATGTCTGTGATTGATGTGCAGTTCCATTCATCTGTTGCTGTACCCTTTGCTCGGTTTCACCAATGTACCATGCCTCAAAACATCCTTGCCTACAGCGTGGTTTTTTTTAGATTAGATTATGGACAGAGTGGAAACAGGCCCTTCGGTTCAACAGGTCCACACCAACCCGCCGAAGTGCAACCCACGCAGATCCATTCCCCTACACGTCACACTACGGGCAATTTAATATGGCCACTTCACCTAACCTGCACTATTTTGGACTGTGGGGGCAAACCGGAGCACACCCACACAGACACTGGGAGAATGCACAAACTCCACACAGTCAGTCACCTTAGGCGGGAATTAAACCTGGGTCTCTGGCGCTGTGAGGCAGCAGTGATAACCATTGTGCAGAGATTAGCGTCAACCTAAACATTATGGCACGGACACAGCACACAGGGACTAACACCTTCAAAATATTATCGGGGCTGACACTAACTGTTAAAGTTCACCTGAGAATGTAACTTTCAAAAAGGTTTTGCAAATTACATAAGAAAGAAGTGAAGCTAACATGGTCATTCTAACAGATAGAAGATTTAACAAACAATCAAGACATTTTTCAATGCATAATTTCAATTACATCACACTGTAAACTTTTGCTATAAGTTCTGTATCTTATAGCTCTTGCACTCCACGAACACCTGATAGAGGAGCAGCCCTCCAAAAGCTAATGCTTCCAATTAAACCTGTTGGACTATGACCTGGTGTTGTATGATTTATAACTTCGTATTAGAATGCAGATCTCACAGTTAAAACAGAGATGAAGAAGCATTTATTCTCTCTGACAGTTCTGGATCAGTGGACTTTCTTGTAGCAGAAGGCTGTTGAGGAAGTGTCATTAGGTGTAATGAGGCTGAGATCGGCAGATCTTCAAACTGCAAAGACATCAAGCGTTGTGGGGAAACGCAGGAAAGTGCAGTTCAAGGTTATCAGATCAGACATGAAACCATTCAATAGCGGAGCAGACTTAATGGTCTGAATGGTGTCTTTCTGTTCCTAAAATTGTTGGCCTTAATATGAAACTGCAAAACCGTCCTGATTAAAACGTGCCAAATTAAAAAAAGCATGGTCCCCTCGAAACACTGAACCGACGTGCAATGAACAAAGAACCACACAAATGGCAGATAATATGAGTGATTGATATGGAGTGGTCAGTATACCAAGATAAACAGGAAAACCGATATTCAGTATCGAAATTGAACCTGGCTCCACGAGGGATGTAGTTAACTCTCACAAACCACCATTCCCCTTCCATTTTAGTGACGCCCTCTCCGTTCTTGATTTAAACTGATTGAACGTCAGGCAATTGCAGCTGACGTTGCTGATGCAGAACTGTAACATGCTGGGAAGCGGTTCTGACTGCTGTACAACATCATTCTGCTTCGAAAGATCAGGCAGCATTTCATATCGATTACTGTAAACGTTAACATTTAACAAGCCATGACAGTGAAGGCATTGAATCCTCATCACTATACTACCAGGGAAGATTTCTGTTAGCACCACCCTGGACAACAAGAAATTCATCATTCTATTCTCCAATCCTTCTGTGCATGATGCCCTCGGCTCTATTCCAGTCTTGTTGTTTGCCTTACAACACTGAGGCTAACCAATCATCTGTTGCATTGAAGTTTCTAATGTATGAGACCTTACCTCTGAGCTGGCAATGTGCTGGCTCAGTGGTGATATCACTGGCCTTGTAAACTAGAAAGTGTTTGAAATATCCCATTCCTGTTTTTCCGTCCAAGAGGAAAACCGTTCAGCAGGACAGGAAATAGCGGGCGAGAGCAACGATCTAGTTTTTCTGCAAAAACGAGGTTAGGCAGTATAAACTACAGAGTCATGGGGAAACAATTAGCAAGGAACACTGGGACGGGAGGGTCTGAATATTTCCTTTCTTTGCTGTAACCAGATACTGGCGTTGAAGTTTGCAATTGGACAATATCAGCCAAGTGGGCGAAATCTTACTTTCTGTTTGTTTCCTCCCGAGGCCTGTTTCACTCTTGTGGAAATGTGCCTGCGTGCTTCAGTCTGTGGGTAAAAATGGGCTTCAGTTCCCCGACTAGGTGTGAACATATTTTCCCCATCTCAAACTTCAATCCCATTTATTGCATCTTACAAGATTAAAACGTTCCAGGGTAATTAGCATTGAGATGAACACGTGAAACATCAGAGTTTACAAGGTTACAGACCAGGTGCTGGGAAGGGAGACGATGGGACCCATTTCTGTGCTGGAAACACTTGATAATTCATTCATTTTTGAGGGGAAAGGTATCTGCAGTGACACAATTTTAAAAACTGTGTTATGAAGAAACGGTGCAACAGTTTCTGCCCTCATCCCTGGTGAACCAGTGGTAAGTATTCGGCGCTTTCACTGAGTGCCCTGGGTGTCATTACCGTTCAGGAAATCAGGACTTCTTGTACCTGATGCAGAGAGAGCAGGTCTACCAGGAATCTGTTTAATGCCTTATATCAGTCAATACCCCAGCTCATCAAAGAAGGGAAAAGTGCCTTCCTCCTCCCTGCGCAGTCAGACAGTTCATCCTTCATTCTCCTCTGAGTCCACTTCACAAAGAGTTTCAAAATACGATCAAAACTGAGTCTCAGCGATTCTTTTCTGTGCTTTTAATACACAGAAGCTACAGCGATTGAATGGGTTGGTTTCTGAAAATGAAACGTACTTATGAACAATGTGCGTTGCTATTTCAGGATTGTCTTCTCTGACAGCGCTGATACATGACTGATGTTCTCTATGATATGAAAGTGCCAGTGTTTGAGTTGGGTAGAGAAAGTTAAAAATTACACAACATCAGGGCATAGTCCATCAGGTTTATTTGGAAGCACGAGCTTTCAGAGAGCCGTTCCTTCATCAGGTGGGTGTCTTTCTGCCGAAACTTGATGTATGTGTCAATATGCGCGATCTTTTGGAAGATCATCTGGAATTTAACGGATCGTTAGTGGTGTCGAGGGTACCCATGACTTGGAGGTATTGGTGTTGGACTGTGGTGGACAAATTTGAAAATCACGCAAAGCCAGATTAGAGTCCAATAGTTGTCAACCATCTGACGAAGAAGCTGTTGCTTCCAAATACGCCTGTTCGATGCAACTTGTTGCTGTGGGATTTTATAACTCTGATTGTCCTTGGTAATGTTTATCTTATCGAAGACAGTGAAATAATTTTCGTTCGTAGAGATGAAAATTCCAAATATTATCCACCTCAGTGTAACAAAAAAATTAACTTTGATGTGTTGTGAATCTCCACAATGTGCTTGCGCCAAGTAAATTTCGAACCGATAGCCATCTGATCTGTAGCCAGGTATACGAATGGTTGTAACACTGGCCAGATGCACAGCTGAGATTTTACACTCTGCAGAGGTGTGGAGTTTACAAGGACATGAGCAATAACAGTAACAGTCCCAAGGTGAACAAAAAACAAAGATAATCACCATCATTGATTCACTTCAAATTGTCCTCAAATAAAACTACCATTCAAAGTCTGATCAGCCAATCAATGAGGTCACTGCTGATCACGGAAATTTCAACATATTTTGTTGTGTTTCCAATATAATTCGAGGTAAACTCAATGACAACATCGCATTTCCCATAATTTTCCGATTTAGATTACGTCAATGACCTGTTCGTATTTGCAGGAAACTAAGTACCATGAAATGAGTGAAAAAGTCCTTTTGGTCATGTAATCCAGTGTAGAATAGGTCAGAAAAGAAATGTCAAAGACCTGAAACATCACTCGCATTTCTCTCTGTATTAACGCGTATTCCTGAGTTGAATATTTGCAGGACTTGTCTTCAATATCGAAAGAATTATTTTTCCCGCGTCAGATTCTTCATAAATCAATTTACATCTGAGGTGTTGAAACTTATTCTACTTCAGATTAAATTGGTTGAATATCCTTTCCCCCAGCCTAATATGCCAATACTGCCTCCTCTTCCATGTGTATACAAGCTGCTCCAGGTGAGGTTGCAGCTCCCAACCTGACGTTCCATTGCTCCTTACTGCTCAATGTCAATAGAAGCTTCTGCAAGTAAGATTAGAGCTCCCACTCTGATGTCCCAATGCTCCATGGTGCTCCATATCATTAAATGCTGCTCCAGGTGAGAGTGGAGCTCCCAGACTGATCTCGCAAAGCTCCCTGCTCCATGTTAAATGAAGCTGGCCCAAATGAGATTGATGTCGCAGTCTGATGTCCCAATGCTCCCTGGTGCTCCATGTCATGAAAAGCTGCTCCAGATGAGGGTAGAACTATCCAGCTGATCTCGCAATGATCCCTGGTCCATGTCAACAGATGTTGCTCCAAATGAGGTTGGATCTCGCAGTCTGATGTCCCAATGCTCCCTGCCACTCCATGTTAATAAAAGCAGCTCCAGGTGTGGTTGGACCTCCCAGTCTGATGTCACCATGCTCCTTGGTCCATGTCTACAGAAGCTGCTCCAGATGAGGTGGGAGCTCCCATCCCTGGCATCTCCCTCACCTCTATACCATCATAGAAATATGATGCAATTCTGGAGCCATTGATGGAATATCCGCACCATGAGAACTTAATTGTATTTTTCATCACCACCGAATCATACTAAAATACTTTCTTTCTTAAACTTTATTTAGCATGTGCATTTTGCAGTCAATGCGAAGTAAGATAATGGTGTTAACTGACGTATGTTCAATAAAAATTACAACTTATTTTTCATGTTGAGTTACTGCTACTTAAAAAGGATAATGTTTTTAATAAAATCACAGTTTTATTCCGTGTGAGCGAACGTGGTTTGTATTATTTAAATTGAACTTGTTCGCTGTGTAAATTGATGAAATAGATCTCAATTTCAAAATAAAATTGGTATTGTTGTCATCCACCTTGAAATGTGGTCATAGAGATATACAGCATTGAAACAGACCCTTCAGTCCAACCTGCCCATGCTGACCAGATATCCCAACCCAATCTAGTCCCACCCGCCAGCACCCGGTCCATATCCCTCCATACCCATCCTCTTCATATTCCCATCCAAATGTCTCTTAAATGTTGCAGTTGTGCCAGCCTCCACCACATCCTCTGGCAGCTCATTCCATACACGTACCACCCTCTGTATGAAAACGTTGTCCCTTAGGTCTCATTTATAACTTTCCCCTCTCAAACTAAACCTATGTCGTCTAGTTCTGGACTCCCTGGTCCCAGGGCAAAGACTTTGTCCATTTATCGTATCCATGCCCCTCATAATTTTGTAAACATGTATAAGGTCAGCCCTCAGCCTCCAATGCTCTAGAGGAAACAGCTCCCGTCTGTTCAGCCTCTCCATCATGCTCAAATCCTCCAACCCTGGCAACATCCTTGGAAATCCTTTCTGAACCCTTTCAAGTTTCACAACATCTTTCCAATAGGCAGGAGACCAGAATTGCACGCAATATTCCAACAGTGGCCTAACCAATGCCCTGAACAGCCGCAGCATGACCTCCCAACTCCTGTACTCAATACTTTGAACAATAAAGGAAAGCATGCCAAACGCCATCTTCAATATCCTATCTACCTGCGACTCTACTTTGAAGGAGATATGAACCTGCACTCCAAGGTCTCTTCCTTCAGCAACATTCCCAAGCCCCTATCATTATTTGTATAAGTCCTGCTGAGATTTGCTTTCCTAAAATGCAACACCTCGCATTTATCCGAATTAAACTTTATCTGCCATTTTAAGCCCATTTGCCCATCTGGCCAGATCCTTTTATAATCTGAGGTAACCCTCTTCGTTGGGCACTACATCTCCAATTTTGGAGTTATCTCTAAACTTACTAACTGTACCTCTGTTGCTGATATCCAAATCATTTATGTAAATTATAAAAATTCGAGGACGCAGCACCGATCCTTGTGGCACTCCACTGGTCACAGGCCTCCAGTCTGAAAATCAACCGCCACTGCCACCCTCAGTCGTCTACCTTCGAGCCAGTTCTGTATCTAAATGGCAGGTTCTCCCTTTATTCCATGAGATCTAACCTTCCTACTCAGTCGTCCATGAAGTCCAAATAGATCACATCTCCTTCTCTGCCCTCATCAATCTTCTTTGTTACTTCTTCAAAAAACTCAATCAAGTTTGTGAGACATGATTTCCCATGAAAGCCATGTTAGGTATTAGAACGAAACGTCTGTTAATGACATTCGTTTAAAGACACTTTAGATGTTTATGCTGCATCAGTGGTTATTGATGCACAGTTTACGTTCACTTCCTGCAGTTAACATGCTGATTTCTCCAGTTGTTCATAGTTCAGTGTGATGCATCCAGTATGTGCAAAACGAGAGGGAGCTTGCTTCCCACATCTCGTGTTTATCTGTGTCTTATATCCAGTATTCATCAATGGCGAGAGCAAGGGGGGAAGGGCGAGACCAATGTGTAAGTCTGTCCCTGCCAATGCACGGTACCCACATCGGCAATTCTCTACTGTGCATTCACAGCCAGTTTTCTGTGCCGCTACACCCACCCCCTGCACCTTTTGAAATATCTCTATTATTTTGTGGTGTCTCTCTGTGCTCTTACCAGCAAGATGAATCACATCTACCCAGACTGCTCCAGATTTCATGTGATAAAACACTCATTAAGAATCCCATTGCATTTAACATGCACATCGCATCTCTCGTTATTTCGTTTCCCTGGATCTCTTTCATAAGATTAACGTTCACAGCAACTTTACTTGGAAAAGAAAATCGCGTTCCTTTTCATTATCCCAATTCAGTCTACATTTCGTTAAGTTCAAGCATCGGTATCAAATTATTCTTTGAAGTTTTATAATATGGTCGATACAGATAAACTAACCATTGGAGTTCCAATTTCAATAAGACAGCTGTGATAATCAAAGAACAGCGACGAGAGTGGGATTCGAACCCACGCGTGCAGAACACAATGGATTAGCAGTCCATCGCCTTAACCTCGCGGCCACCTCGTCGCAAATGCAACGCAGGGTAGAACATAATCTCCCAGACGATCACAATCTTATCATCTCTGGGGAATCTCCCATTCACAGCCTCCAACCTCATTGTCTATTAACCCCACACTGCCCGATTCTCCCTCCTTCCTAAGATCTGCTGTCTCTGCCTGCACCTGTTTAACCCGACTCATCTCTTCCTACCTCAACACCTTCCTGTCTCCCCAGTCCAGGAAATTCTCACCTACGTTCGTGAGACCACCTATGCACTTCGTCTCCTCCAAGACTTTAATTTCCCTGGTCCACAACGCGTCATCTTCACATTGGAGATCCAGTCCCTGTACACATGCATCGGCTATGACGGAAGTCTCCAAGCCCTCTGTTTCTTCATCTCACCCCATCCCAACCAGTACCCTTCCACCGACACCCTCATCCAGCTGGCTAAACTAGTCTTCACCCTCAACAACTTTTCTGTCCAATCCTCCCACTTCCTCTAAACCAAAGGGGTAGCCATGGGCACACACATGTGACCTAGCTATGCCTGCCTGTTTGTCAGATATGTGGAATTGTCCAACTTTCGCAGTTACTCTAGCACCTCTCTCCACTTGTTCCTCCACTACATTGATGAATTCATTGGCCCCACTTCCTGCTCCCACGAGGAGGTTGAACAGTTCACCAACCAACACCTTTCCCCCAGAACTCAAATTCACCTGGATCTTCTTGGCAACTCCCTTCCACTTCTCGGACCTGTCCATCACCGTCCCCAGCGAATGACCAATGACAGACATATGTTACAAGCCCACCGACTCCCACAGCTACCAACACGACACCTCCTCCCACCCCACCTCGTGTAAAAACACTATCCCTTATTCCTAATTCCTCCGCCTCTAGCGTATTTTCTCCCAGGATGACCAATTCCACCTCAGAAAGTCCCAAATGGTCTCCTTCCCACGTGGTTGACGATGCCCGTCAGTGCATCTCCTCCACTTCACTCACCACCGCCCTTAAACCCCACCCCTCCCGCAACAAGAACAGAATCCCATGGTCCTTAACTTTCACCCCACCAAACTGAGCATAAAACACATCAGACTCCACCACTCCTGCAATCTCCATACAGACCCCACTGTCAGGTATATCAATCCCTCCACACCCCTATCAGCATTCTGAAAAGACCATTCCATCCACGAACCCCTAGTCAGGTCTACAATCCCCAATAAACCCACACCCCACTATTGGCATATTTCCATGCCACCGCAGGAATGGTAAAAGCAGCTCCCACACCACTCCACTCATCTCCGTCAAAAGCCCCAAGGGATCCTTCCACATCTGTTAGAAATTCACCTGTACAACGTATAATGTCATCTTCTGCATCTGTTGAACCCAGTGTGGTCTCCTTGACATCAGGGAGACAGGACACCTTCTTGCAGATCATTTCAGAGAACATCTTTGGGACGACGCACCCACCACCTTCACCATCCCGTGACTGAACACTTCAACTCCCCCTTCCCACTCCGTCAAAGACGTGCAGGTCCTGGGCCTCCTTCAGCGCCAAACCATAACCACCCAATACCTGGAGGACGGATGCTGTATATTGCGCCTTGGGACTCTGTCACCTCACGGGATAAGTGTGGATTTGAACAGTTTCCTCATTTCCCTTGCCTCAAGTTTCAAGCCTCAAACTCTGGACTCTTACCATCACGGTTCCTTCTGAACTATCATCTTCTCCCTCACCTTCATCCAACCACCACTTTCCCAACTATCTCCCCCAACCCCAAATCCCTACCATTTATCTATCAGTCCCGACTCAAAAGCCTTATTCCTGTTGAAGGGCTTATGGCTGAAACGTGGATTCTCCTGCTCGTCGGATGGTGACTAGCTGCTGTGCTTTTCCAGCACCACACTTCCGACTCTGATCTCCAGCATCTGCAGTCCAAACTTTCTCCTAGGAATAATCAATGACCTCGTAGTGAAGATGTCCCTGGATTGCAGTGATCACAGTGTGTCTGAGTTTTGCGTGTATTTTGGGTGAGAGTAGTCTGGGTCTGAGACGAGCGCTTAACCCCCAGACAACGGGAATGGTATCAGATCGCGAACTTAGGGTGGGCTGAAGTGAAGTGGAAAATTCTGTCAGAAGGTGGGTCAGTACAAATGCATCACATCACCCAGACTGTAAAAGATATGCAGAAGGAGCAAGGCAACTTCGATGCAGGCACAATAACAGGTAAATTAGAAAGAAGACAATTGAACACACTGAGATGGAGTGGAATTATTTGTGAGAAAGGATTAAATATTGAAGCTATTTTACATACAGACTGTCGTCACATTGGAAAAAGGAATTTCCTGCAAAGTAACGGTGATATTTGCCTGCGACATCACAATTCCGAGAGACACTGACATATTATCTTCTGCAACAGCGTGGCCTAGTGAAAGCATGATCTGTCCATCAATCAGAATTCAATATTTCAAAGCTCTCCTCTGCGCTGTACAACCTATTTGCTGCTCCTGTAGTCAGATCCCAATCGCTTCACAGTGTATCTTTTACTGCTTCCTGCCTCACGTAAATACTTGAAACATGATCCAATCCCCAGTGTTTCCGCTTTAACCCATATTTTGTAACTCCCGAGCTGACACAGGTACGAGTGACCAATTGGCCTTTTCGAGCGCTCTCACTCTGTATGATCTGAATGATAAAATGCACTGTGTCTGATCCGCAGGACACACTGCAGAAATTATCCCATCCTAGCGGACTGAGCTGCCTCCATTGATAGAGCTGTTTCCATTGGTAGAGTATCACAAAGTCACAGCGAACGTCTTTTGATTTCATCCGCGAAGGTACTTGCTACAAAAAAGCGGAAGAGGGCTGGAAACTGCTGTCATCAGTGCGATATACAGAGACCCAGCGGGAGCCGAGTGGCCCATAAACCAGAAATCAATGGATAAAAATATTCTTCTTTTTAGAAGAATCCAATTCAGACCATCAAGTGAACACTTCCTAAGGAGAAAATGGATGTGGGAAGCGGACAGTCTCAACTGGTTGCAGCATTTACAATCTTGGTCTGTGTGACAACAAAAGCAGAAACCTGGAACTGTTTATCTTGCTTCTGAAAAATAGGTTAGCAAATTTTGAAGAGCATAGATATTTTTCCCTGGTGTTCATGATATGACCAAGAGCAGAATAAGGTTCCCTGAGTATGGTCTGACTTCTGTGTTATGGACTGTGATATTCTGCTCACATGATCTGAACACAAAAAAGAAATGACTCAGTGACAATATCTGCTGAATCGGATTCCGTGAAGAACAAAAGCCGATGAAATGAAAAAAGCCATAAGAGCGGGAATGCAGCAAATTATTTTCCAGACTCGAGGAGAGTGCACAGTACTGTTTCCAGGGGTCAATATCTGTGGAAGTAGACTGAAACAGCGTTGGGTGTTGTTGTACTGCATCTTTTGTATAATGGTACAAAAGCACTGAACTTTTGTATAGAGGGGACAACTTCAAAATCCCCAAAGAGGCAAAACACACAAATTAGGCAAACAACAAAGTAACCACACAATTTGGTGTGACATCATGCAGTAAACTTCTCTGCTCAAATTTCGTTCAAAATCGCTCTCTGTCTAAATCCTAATACTGATATTCGAACAGTGAATGGTCTATGTCAATAGAAATTGCTCTGATCTCACAACTTCAGTATTTCATACCCAACCCCTTATGTATGACTAGCAATAGTGATTGATCCCTCACTGTGTAACTTCAGCCCACGTAGAGAACAAATAACTATAAGAACAACAGTCATGTATGTAACTAGGATTTGACCCGATTCTGTTGCAACCAATCCATTCAGCTGTAATTGAAATTGCTTCCACCTTTCCGTGTCGGTTATAAGTTTGCACAGCTTAGTGGTGAGCTTTCATTCATTGAATTGGACCTAGCATCCTTTCTCAGGTTGAAATATATAGGGATATAAAGACAAGATAAAAGACACGGGCAGTGTTTCCTGGACTAGAAAGACGTTAGGAATGACACGGTCATGATACCATGTCGTTCGAAACGATGGAAATGAGGTTTACTGGGAGATAAAGCCACGAGAAACGAAAATAGGGGGTTTAATGGGATGGTGGCATTGAATGAGGAATAATGCGGGAGAAATCAGGAAAGACTTAGTTGTGTCCGAAGAGAGGTTATCCAGCTGATGTGAAGTTGTTACGAGTAAATACGAGGGAAATTCCCTCGTTTAGGTGAGTGGAAACGAGACGTTAGAACTTCAAACCCATCAGGAAATGATAAAGAAGTTTGGAGTAGGTATTTTTATTCTGAGAGTTATTGAATTCGGAGATGAATTTTCAGAAATAGAATCATTTTAGGAGCTGATTCAAGAATATTTGAAAAGCGAGTGCAGGCAGACAAGGAGTGAATTAGATTTGATTAGATTAGATTAGATTACTTATAGTTTGGAAACAGGCCCTTCGGACCAACAAGTTCACATCGACCCGTTGAAGCGCAATCCACTCAGACCTATTCCGCTACATTTACCCCTGTACCTAACAGTACGGGCAACTTAACACAGCTAATTCACCTAACCTGCACATGTTTGGACTGTGGGAGGAAACCGGAGCACCCTGAGCAAACCCACTCAGCCACAGGGAGAATGAAACAGCGACAGTGATTCTGGACTTCCTGGATGGGGATGCAAAATGGAAACATTCATAGGAAAGAAATTGCATAACACCTGCAACTGAAAATGTTAAGGATGAGAAGAGCTGGTGGAATTGGAAGGTGCAGCAACTCATTCAACATTAAATATTATATACTCTGAATGCACTGAGTTGTTTGGTTTAGCTCTACATTAAATGGAAGACGGTTAGCTCAGTCCGCTGACTAACTGGTTTATGAGAAAAGTGAGACCAACTGCGTGGGATTAATTCTCTCACTGTCTCACGTTTCCACAAGGATCATCATCTCTGCCATTCACCTGATCTGTAATATTGTGGTGCCTCTAGTGAGCAAGATTTGGCCTGTCGATGTAAAACATCATTATCATTGCCATCTGTTGTCTTGAACATTTGGTCATAATCAACCGAAAGGGGAGTGAGTCCATTTAATACTCTTTTATCTCCGCTTGAAAAATCCTGCGTCAAGATTCAACCTTATTCCAGATGGACCCTTTGTTCCTCACAAAAGCAAAACTACTTGCCCAGATACTTTACCAGGTTTACTGACAACAGTCAAACTCCACAAGGAGTTAAATCTAATACTTTCGATTGATTGAATGAGCTGTGCAGCTTGCAGGAAATTGAATGATATGAAACAATTTATACAGACTTTCCCAGGATGTAATCCAGTGCTGGGTCAGCGATTTTAGGAAGGTCATCAAGCTAAAACTTCACCCCTGTTTCTCTATCCACAGATGGATATTCACCTGGGGAATATTTGCAGAATTTCTGTTAATAATTGGCATGTTTAACAAAGGCAAAACATTCCCCCACGTCAAAAACTGGAATTTCCAAACAAATGCTAATTTACTCAGCATTGTTTTCAACTGTGCTTCAGTCTGATGCTTCAATAATCCCTGGTAAATGTCAGTAACAGCATCTTCAGATAAGCGTTGAACTTACAACTTTGGCATGTTATGCACCTTTAAGTATTTGGCGCTGACCAATTGCGCGACTGAGCCACAGACAGCGTAACTGTCATGTGACCTATACGAACTTTGGGAACTTTAACTCAACTGCTCTACTTTGCTGTGATTATTAGGTTCCCTACAGTATGGAAACAGACGCTTCGGACCCAAAAGTCCACACCAACCCTCCGAAGAGTAACCCAACCAGAACCATTTCCCCTCTGACAAATACACTATGGGCAATTTAGAATGACAAACTCACCTGACCTGCACAATCTTTGGACTGTGGGAGGAAACTGGAACACCCGGAGCAAACCCACACATTCATGGGAGAATGTGCAATCGCGACACAGACAGTCCACCGAGGCTGGAATCGAACTTTAGTCCCTGTTAAGGCAGCAGTACAAACCATTGGACCACAACGCTGTGGGATCTTTGGTGGTGATGTGCTTCCCCACTGGTACCTCAGTCAATCACCCGACCTCATTTCCCTGAACCGTCTGGTTCTGAAATTAAAGCTATTGCAGACAAGGTGAAACTGACATGAACCTGTGATTATTGAAGCATCAGGTTCACCAAAAGGATACAAAAGGGACACAAAAAATGCGAAAAAATACACGACATTGAAAAATGGGATTCCGTTGGTTCCTGTGTTGTTTACAGACAATGTTATATTGTTGTTGTCGCAGGGCTTTTCCTTAGATCAGCTTCAATCAGCACAGAATACGAATTAATGAAACTTCACCAACTTCCTTCTGAAAGTTCATACAAGTTACATGAAACATATTGCTTCCATTAATAATCTTCATCATTCCTACATCCAAGAACACGTTGCACAGTTTGCATGAATATTGAAGATGTAAGAATGTAATACAATAACAAAAATTCAATTACAGTTTAAATCATAAAGTAGGAAGAACACACAGAAGGTCTTAGCATGACAGAAATTCACGTGACCAGAACTACAGCCCAGCAGAATGGAAATCTGTCCCTGAATCCCAATACAGTTTGCTTGCTCCATGTACCCAGTTGGAAACCTGTGCGAAGGAGCATGCAGTCTGACAGAGCACCTGAGAGAATCCTTCACTGTCTGATCTAAAGCTACAATAGGAGCTGTCTGTTCTGGCTTTGAGAGCTGTGGTGAAAAAGGGAGGACGTTGATATTCCGTAGTGTAGATTCACATTGTCCTCATCATGTTAATTTTTAAAACCCACTGTAAGAAACAGCACAGAAAGGCAGGAACAGGAAAAGGCTATTCCAAACACGTGTCCTACCCGCCGTTTGATATCATCATGGCTGACCAAACACGTCAATGTCTTTACCCAGCTCATCCACAACATCCTGTCACAGAACGGGATAAAGACATTTTAGCAATCGAACATTTCTGGGCATTTGGAGGGAAATGTGTTTAGAGACAATGGGTTTCTGCACGAAATTTGCAGGTTTTGCGAGTGGGCATCTGGTTCTGGTCTGATCATGATTCCGTAAAAACTCACAACCAAGAAGGTAAGGAATTGCCACTGGTCAGTAGCAGGGACAAGAACCCCAGAAGACAGGAATTGGCGATGAATCAGCACAACAATCAATAATTCTGCTGAAAACTAAACTAAACTCCAATTCTGGTGTGGTTCAAATTCACAAACTTTGTGGTGCAATGAAAAGCGTGTTAGATTTCCACAAATTCGGTAAATTTGCTATTCTCAGTCGTGATCACACTGCAGCCACATCTCCATAATCCCAGCTCAACCTGACTGGGTTCACACTATATAAAGCTACCATTTCACTGGCCTTATTGAAAAGTTCCCAGCTTCATTCTTGCCCCATTGAAGGCTGCTCTCAAGCAACCGATGTTTCTCCATCTCAATGATTGCATATCGTTCTCTACCATCATCTTGAACTTTACAATAAAATGATCGCTGTGCCCCAAAACCATCCCCTACCGACAGTGGATCCACTTGCACCACCTCTTTCCCAAATAGCAGGACCAACAGTACATGCTCTCTTGGGCTGGACACATAATCTTGCAGTCAGCTCTCCTCCATGTAATCCAGGAACACTTGCCCATCGTGACTCTTCACAACTAGTATCTCTGTCTATATCTGGATAAATTAAGTTTCTCGGTAGAACTAATCTGCAGTATTATATCGCACTCAAATGCCCCTGCATATTTATTCTCTCCACCCTTTCCAATGATTGCTGGCCGACAGACTGTACCTCACCGTGTAATTGTATACTTTTAGTTCTGTAGCTCCAGCCAAATTCATTCTGTCCTTGGACGGATCCTCTTTCTCTTGGACTCCTTAACTAACGCTAATCTGAATCAATACTTCTACCTTCATCCTTTCCCTTCCCTTCTATCATTTTGGAATCCTTTATACTCAGCAATATTTAACAACAAGTCCTGCCATTCTTGAGCCAGCTCTCGTTGATCAGTCCATCAGATGTCCTCACACCAATCTGCATGTGGAACTCCGCGAACTCAGGGTATTCATGTCTATGCAGAGTACCACAGATTAAGGCTTTCTTTCTTACTCAATCTTCCACTGATAAACTTGTTGTTGTAAATTAGTACCAACTGCATCTCCCATTATTTTGAGAATCCTGGTAGGTTCCTCTACGATTCCTTTTTGGATCCTAAGCACACACCATTTATTTTCAACCCCTCCCAAACACCCCGTATGACATTTAGTCCCAGCTCTGTCACGTTAGCCCATCCAGCTTGTACAGTTGCTGCCTTCCCCGGAACCACTCCCAATTTCCCAGGAATCCCAGGAATCTGAAGCCTTTCTTGCTGCAGCACGGTCATCTACCTAAAACTTCGAGTTCTGTTCTCACTTGGACACGGCACTGGGAGTATTCCAGGGATTGCCACATTTGAGGTCCCGCTTGCTAACCATCCACCTAGCTCCCTAATTTCTGATGCCCAGACCACTTCACCCTTCCTACCCAGGTCATTCCGACCAACTTGGACATGACATTTGACTGCTCACTGGCCCTCGGACGAATGTCCTGCAGACACAGTGACATTCTTAACCCCACTATCCTGGAATTATATACATGCTGACATCTTCTTCAATTTCCTGTCTCCCCTGTGCCTTTTGCTCCTTCTTCCTCTTCTGTACATTTAGGCTGCATGTGGTACCAGACATGGCTCTGACTACACTCACCTGAGCAGCCAACACCTACGTCAGCTTCCAAACTGGGAAACTGTATTGGGAGGGAGACATCAGGCTATTCCTGGATTCCCTGACTGTTTCTCTTCAACTGCCTAGTCCCCTATTCCCTTCCATATTCCAGGCCGTCATGTCTGCAGTGTGATCTACTCTCTTTTTGGTCTATCCCCCTAACTCTCAGCATAACACAGTCTCTAGTCACTGTCTGAGCTCCAAGACCCAGTGTTCATCTAGGACATCCGCAGGGGCTATGACTTCCCAATGTAACAGAACACATTTTCCATCTGACAAATATGTCTTGCCATGTCGTAAAATGCAACATGTCTAGAGTAACTTAACTAATTACTTAGAATGAAATTAACATCAGGGAAATAGCAATATGGTGAAGTACCTGATTCAACCATGGCTTCCTGAGGGAAAGTTACTATACTAGCGCAGAATTTCACTTCTCCCTCTTATTTCTGTGTTCAACCTTTATTTCAGAGTTGGAAAACTAAATTTGCTAACTTATACCAATTAACGTACAGTTGCTTATAACGGTGTATTTATCAGCCAATGAAATTACAGCCTTTTCTGTGATGGCTCTTGCACTTCTGTCAAACTCAGTGCAGGCAGGTCCCAGCAGCAGAAAGGTTTCTCTGTGCCTCCCAGGTACGTATAATCCCCCAGCTCCCAATCAACTCTGCTCCCTCACAGGGTCACAGTCTTTGTGACTCCCAGGGGCGTGTAATCCTCCAGCTCCCACTCTACCCTACTCCCTCACAGCGTCACCATCTCTGTGACTCACAGGTACATGTAATCCTCCAGCTCCGACTGCACTTTGCTCCCTCACAGGGTCACAGTCTCTATACTCCCAGGTACATGCAATCCTCCGAGTCCCATCCACTCTGGTCCCTCACAAGGTCACCGTCTCTGTGACTCCCAGGGATGTGTACTCCTCAAGCTCCCACTCTACTCCACTCCCTCACAGTGTCACCGTCTCTGTGACTCCCAGGCACAATTCGGCCTCGATCCTCTGTGCTGATTTCTAACCTCCCACTTTGATGCCTCTGTAACTCCCAGGTGTAAGTTCGCCTCAAGCCTCTGCTCCAAGTTGCTCCCTCACACAGTCGCTCTCTCTGTGGCTCGGTGCTGTTTTTCAGCCTCCTGCTCTGCTGTTTCTCCAACTCCAAGTCCCAGTCGGCCTTGATCCTCGTTGCTGATGTATATTCTTTCGCTTTGTGCTGCTTTCACTCAGGTTCCATCCCTTTGCGACTCCCAGGCAATGTTAGGCCTCAAGCCTCAGCTGAGATTTATAACATCCCATTCCGCAATGCTTTCTTATAGGATTGCAGTTGTTCCAGGAAAACAGTGGAAACAAGGAGGATTAGACAAAGAGCAGATGGTGTTCCAGTTTTTGAGCAAGTTTTATGGGATGGAACAGGTTATGTGGGGAGCAAGGCAGACCTGCAGCAACGAAAGAAGTTTACTGAAGAGACAGTGAGAATTTCAGACATCGAAGAAGGCAAAGGAAATTGAAAGATGGTAGCTTGTACATGACGGAGCTTTGCAGAGCCTAAAGGGCTGTTTCAGAACTGCTTACAGAGATGTGCAGACTTCAACAACTGCAAATTGACATCCAGCAAGTGTTGACTGGTCCTGGAGACCTGGATGTGACAGTCTTGGAAGTGACAGACAGAGTGAGAAGCATTGCAGTAACTGGGGGTAATATAAACCTTTGGGGCACTGATGGTTTTCAAAGACCCTCAGGAATTGAGGAGGTGCAGAGAATGGGAGCATTCCAAATGGTGGGATTGTGGGGGCTGGAATCCTGAGATGGATAAGGAGGATGAAATGTGTCAATTTTACACACACAAACATTGTAATTATAGAGATTTAAGGAAGGGAACCTGTGCTGCCATTGATTACAGTGATATGGAGAGTTACAGAAACTGAAGGGGTTACAAATTTAAAAAAGGAGAGAGTTTGGGCGATCAGATGTTTAAACAAGAATAAATAAATTTTAGAGATGTCAGGCACAGATGTGAATGGAGGAGGTGAGATATTGTGAGGAATTGTCAGATGTATAAGGCGAGGAGGATGTCAGATATGAAAGGGAGACCTGGATTGTCTGTCTGCAGTTACAGACATGAGGAGTGTTGTAGCGCCTGCTGGAGGGGACACAGATAACAACAGCTCCAATGGCTGGTGCAGTGGCTCAGGAAGCAGCTCACCACCACCTTCTCAGGGACAACTCCAAATCAACAATAAATACTGGTCCAGCCAACAAAGCTCATGTTCATGAATGAATGAATGAATAAAAGATCGACAAGTAGCACTGAGGTCACTCAGGAAGGGTCTTTCAATAGCACTTGACAAACCCGGAACCACTATACGCTGGAAGGACAGGAGCTCCAGGTGCACGGGAACACCAGAATTTCCAAATTGCCCTCCAAGGCACGTTCCATCCTCTCAGCACTGTGTCTGTCCTTGCACCCAAAGGATTGTAATGTGTCAGGAAGGCAGCTCCCCACCACCTTCTCCAGGGAAATACAGATGGGAAGGTAATGGTGAAACTCTGCTGCTTACAGCCAGACAGAAAAATAAATCCAGCAGTGGGTGTGAAATGACATTTCCGTTTCAGAACAAAATGCTGAACATGGATAGAGGATTTGTCTGATTGGCACAAGGCAGAGAGTGTGAAGAAAGGGGTCTTTTTCACGATGGAAATTGCTGATGAAGGGAGCTCCGCATGAATCAGTGTTGTTACTACACTCTACACGTTATTCATTCAGAGTCTGGACAAAGGATGTGAAAGGGTACGAGAAATGGGTTTCCAAGAAATATGCCAGGGATGAATTTCGTGCCGTATGAGGACCAGGTGAAGTCTCTGGGTCTGTACTTGATGAGGTTACAGAGGGGGCGGCAGAATGTCATTCAAACTTACTGAATACTGAGGGGCCTGGAAGGAACGGACGTGGGGAGGATGTTTCCACTAGTACGAGAGACGAGGGTCCAAGAGCACAGCTTCAGAGTGAAGGGATGACCCTTTGGTATGTAGATGTGGAGGGATTTATTCAGCCAGAGCGTGAAGGAACTGTGTAACTCACTGCCTCATGGGGCTGTGGATGCTCTGTAATTCAGTGTATCTAACTCCTAGATAGCTCGGTTCTTCATGAGTGAGGGGATTAAGGGTTACAGGGAGTAAATGGGAGAATGGGGTTGAGAAACGATTCATCCATATTCGAATAGTAGAATAGACCTGATGGAATGAATGGCCTAATTCTACCCCTATACATGATGGTCTTATGGACTGCGCTTATTCCATTGGTTTCTAAGTGTGCAGTTAGCATTTCTGGCATATCTTTTACCATACATTCCAGCACTTTCCTGATTATTGATGTCACCTCTTGGTTTCAGATCAACGGCAGAAAGCTCCGACACTGAATGACGTGGGAATCCTGATGTATAAATCTCAGAAAAGTGGAATACCGGGACAACAGGTCAAAGAGAAGGTAAATGGAATGCTGGCATTGATTTCAAAGGGAATGGAGAATAAAAATAGAGTAAGCGTGGAATAAATTTCGAGGACTCCAGTCAGCCCACACTGAGAATACGGTGAACAGGTTTGGTCCCCTATCTAGAGGGAAAATGTCCTTGCATTGGAGGCACCCCAGAGAAGGCTGTTCTTCAAAATGGAGGGATATTGATGAGAAGAGGTACAGAAGGTTGAACTTGGAGTCGTTAAAATTTAGAAAATGAGGCAAATTTATTGATACACCAAAGATTCTTTTGTTCTTACAGACTCGGTACTGAGACTTGTTTCCCTGAAAAAGGATCTGTAACCGGAGATAAAGGGGAATACAGATATCAGAGAGTTAACAGAGAAAAGGGGGTTGTAGAGACTGGAGGATGTTTCAGAGTTCAGGTGGTTTGAGATCACTGTTGGTGATTAGAGATCAGATCGGTTGTCGGGCTGAAAGATGTCAAGGAGAGTTACAGGGTTATCAGTTCTGAAGGATTTACAGAGATCGGGAGGTATATAGGGACAAGAGATTACACAGTACTAGTTGGAGCTACAGAAGTATTTAGAGAAAGGGAGGGTTATAGGCAATGTAGATTAGTCAGATTGGGTGGTATTTGGAGCTACAGGAGTTTATAGAGATAGGGAGGGTTGGACGGACTGGAGATTACACTGATACGGGTGGGAGTTGGAGCTTCAGGAGATTATAGAGAACGGGAGGATTGTTGCTGCCGGGAACTATACTGACATGGATAAGAGTTGAAGCTGCAGGAGTGAGTGAGATAGGAAGGGTTGAAGGGGATGGAACAGTTCACACAGCCAGGGAGAAGTGTAGGGATTGGAGGAGCCAGAGATTCTGAGGGTTGTAGGGCTGCAGGAGTTCAGAGAGTTAGTGAGGACTGTGAAGGCAGGTTTACAGCATTCCCATCAGATACACAGAGATGTGGAGTGCTGCTCTGGAGGAGGTTACAGAAATCAACAGGGTTGCAGATACTGGAAGATATTGCAAAGACAGTGAGCTGTAGTATTTGTGGAGGTTACAGCGACAGGATGTATTGAAGAGTTGGAGGCTGCTACAGGTATTACACATGCTGCAAGGGATCAATAACCTTACATCGACCAGGTGGATTGGAGTCTCTGGAGATAAAGAATGAGAATTGCAGTAACTGAAGAATATCACAGAGATGGGGAGTAACATATGAGTTAGAGGAGTTATAACTTGAGATGGGCTTTATTCAATGGAGTCAGAAAAGATAAAGGGAGATATGAAGGGACCACAGGTGATCAAAAGGACAGTGAGGTTTCTCACTGTAGGATTGGGGTCGTTTACACAGACAGGGAGTATTTTGTGGAATGGTGCTATTTACAGAGATTATGAAGTTGTATGGAATTGGGGAACGAACAGAGATAAGAAAGGCTGTAGTTAATGAAAACATTTGTTGATGTCGGATGCTGAGGTTCTGTAAATTAATTGGACTGGAAATCTGTACAATATGTCAGAGCTTACAGAGACAGGAACAGCAATAGAGACTGGAGACACGAACACAGATAGGGAGCATTGCACACACTGGAGGAGGTTTCTGCTTTAGGGATGGTTGTAGGGGAGTGCAACGTTTACACAGATCGTGGTATAAGAGCTGGAGAAGGTTATGGAGATGATTAGATTGATGGGGAGACTGAAGGAGCTGACATTGATAGAGCGGTGATAGTGACTGGAGAATGTGACATAGATAGTAAGTCTTGTAGAAACTGATCGGGAGAGTCACAAACGTTGGAGTTGGTTCCACAGATCGGGGGTGTTACAGGGACCTGAGAAGATTACACAGATGGGGAGGATTGCAGGATGTTGACATTTTCAGAGTGTTCCAGGACTGGAAAAGGTTACACAGTTAAGGAGGGAGCTGTTGGAGTTCCAGAGACTCAGAGGTTTGAAGGGTTTGGGGCTGTTTATGGATAGAGGGATATATTAAAGGATTGTAATATGGAACGCAGAGGGAGAGTTTAGATTAGATTCCCTTCAGCATGGGAACACGTTCTTCAGCCCAACAAGTACACAACAACTCTCCAAAGAGTAACCCACCCAGACCCACTTCTCTCTGACAATGCAACAAACATTATGGGCGACTTAGAATGGCCAATTCACCTGACCTGTACATCTTTGGCCTGTGGGATGAAACCAGAACACCCAAAGGAAACCCACAAAGACACAGGGAGAATGTGCAAACACCACAAAGACAGTCACCCAACGAACCTGGGTCCCTGGCGCTGTGAGGCACCATTGCTCACCACTGAGCCACCATGCTGCCCCAAATTGCAGAATTACACAAAGAGAGGGTGTTTGAGGTGCTGGGAGGGATGGAGGGAGTGGAGGAGCAAACAGAGTTGTGATATTGTGGTTTGAAAACTGTTTGGAGGTGTTTATATTAATAAGGAGAGCGGATCGTGTGGTCGTGTGGTGCTGTAGGCCAGGAGGAAGGTGCGTTGTAGGGCCTGCAGAACGTTACAGTGATATCATGTTCTCCTGAGGCTTGAGGAAGATACACAGGTGGTTATTTTCGTCCAGACTGGAACTTTTAACAGAGACGGGGGCACTGTAAGTATTGTGCAATATACAGAAATAGGCGTTATTGTTCTGAGTGCAGAATGAGATTATTGAGATTGGGCATGTTATCGTCACTGAAGCAATTTACACATGGAGAGAGTCGTCAGCATTCGAGTAGGTTTGAAAGATACAGCGGGAATATGGGAGGGTGGAGGTTATAGAAACATGAAATTTTCTGGGAAGTACAAGTATTCAAGACACTGGCGTAAATGAGTTGGACCGAAAGGTATGTCTCCTTGCAGTATGACTCTATCACACGACAAGAGGCAGCGTGAGGGGGAATATAGAACAGAAGGATCCCAGGTTTCAATGCCATCTCCTTGGTGGGAGGCCTGCTTTCCCCTCTGTTGTACTGATTCTCACTAAGACAGCACAGACCTGGATTGATAACTGTCAACTTCCCATATTGACATTGGAAGGCTCAGTACAGCAAAGATGAAAGTAAACAAGAGGGTGGAGATTGAGCCTGGAAACCATCATGCTCTGTGTTCACCCTTCAACACTGTATCGATGTCATGTCTTCCGGAACAAAGTTCGATACCTTACATGCACTCTGCTCGGTTCACTGTGAGTGATCTTACCTATCTGCAGGATTTACTTCAGGTTCCAGATCTCTCTCTCTTCTTCTCTCTGGCTGACCAAATATCTTCAGTGTGGTGATGAACGAAACAGGGATTGGGAATTCTGCTGAGTCAGAAGCATCCTGATTACCGACAGGAGACAGAGAAATAGAGAGAATGGGAAATTTGACTGATGCAGTGTGGGTTACACATGGAGAATGGCACTGAGCCCCACAGAGATCTGGAATATCCCAATCTGCATCCCTGGCCTGTGCTACCTCGTCTACCTGGAGTGGAGAGATCTATTGTTCAGGATCTGGAGTAGCTGCAAAAGCTGCAGTCACTGGCAAAATTAAAACCTCACGTTGACAGATATCACATGGAGAGGTATCACCAGAGTGCAGGAAGGTATCACACACAAACCACGGTCACGAAGACTGTGCACTGGGATCAGCACTCACGAATGAGGGAGCTATCAGTGGGCTAGGCAATGGCCTCGGGTTACTCTCACTCGACTGTTCATCCAGAATTTAATCCCGGTAGCAGGGATACCCCTCCGACTACTTAATACCCTTTAAGTAAGGAAATCTGTTGTAGGTTGCTGGTCTGGCCTACATATATATCCAGACCCAGAGCAATGGGTTTGACTCTCAAATTCGCTCTGAAATGATCTGGCAATCCACTTCGCTCAAAGGTTGGTCAGGGTGGGCCTGAGATACTGGTCAGCCATAGACAGCAACATGCTATGAGTGAATTAAAACCAACCCTGCTGGAAGCAGTGTCCTGGTCAATCATGTCGGTAGGTTTATGGACAGGGCTTTAAACTGACAAAAAGGATGCAGGGACAGGGTTCAGGTGAATGGAGCTTTCCAAATCCAAAGAGAAAAGGTGAAGCATCAGAACAGCATGGGAATGTGGCTGAAGACAAGCAGAAAGGAAGAGTAAGGGACAGAGTTGAAAGAAAACTGTACACCAGCGAATAGGATTGTAACAGGACATTGTGGGAAAATGTAAATTATTACGTTTTTTTTCGCAAGGACAAACTATCTGTATTATGGTGACTTGTGACACAGAGAAAAATGGGATGTAGTCACCAGACAGACGTGATTACATGGTGAACAAAAGGTGGAACATAAATATTCAACAGTAAACAACCTTACAGGAACTCAGGGAGAATGGAAAAGCAGGATGGGATCCCTGACAGTAATGGATAACAAAGGCCTTACAGAGAAAGCATTTGGCCTCAGATTATGCAGCTGAATCAGCCTAAATGCACATTCTGGGTGCCACGTGTCAAAAACAATAGCAAGAAAACAGTTTTTAAACTGCCTTGCAGTATTTCGTTGCTCATCCCTGCATTAAACAGGAATTCATTGCACTCTGTTACAAAGGTGGTGGGATGATTTTGGGAGACCTCAATCTTTGTATAATCTGGGACAGACATATTGGCAAGAATGATATTATCCGAGATCCGTCTTGAATATTTTAGACAGTGTTTCTTTGAATAACACATTGTGCAAATGGCTAGGGATGTACCTATCTCAGATCGACCGTTGGGTGATGAAGCTGAGTGAATGAATAATATTGCATCGAGATCCTTGAAGAAATTATACCGGAATTTAAAGAGATTATGACATTTTAAAGTGACCATAAAGCATACTAAAGCATCAGTAACAAAGCCAATTACATGATATTGAGAGAGAAAACTGACCAAGGTTAACAGGGTAAACAGACTGAAATGTCAGGCTGTAAATGAACAGTGGAAAACATTTAGAGCCAGAGAGACCTAGAGACGTACAGCACATAAACGGACCCTTCGGTCCAACTCATCCATGCCACCCAGATATCCGATCCTAATCTCGTCCCATCTGCCAGCAATTGACCCATATCCTACTAATCCTTCTTTTTATTCACATACCACTCCAGATACCTTTTGAATGCTGCAATTGTACCAGCCTCCAACACTTCCTCTGGCAGTACATTTAATACATACACCACACTCTGCGTGAAAACGTTGCCCCTTAGGTCCCTTTTAAATCTTTCATCTCTCATTCTAAACCTTTGCCTTCTAGCTCTGGTCTCCACCACCCCATGGAAAATACCTTGCCTGTTTATCCTATCCATGCCCCTCATGATTTTATAAAACTCAAGCATGTCACCCCTCAGCCTTTGACGCTCCAGGGAAAAGAGTCCCAGTCGTTTCAGCCTCTCCCGACAGCTCAAATCGTCTAACCCTGGCAACATCGTTGTAAATCTTTTCTGAACACTTTCAAGTTTCACACCACCTTTCCAATAGTAAGAAGACCAGGCTTGCACGCAATATTCCAAAAGTGTCCGAAACCAGTGTCCTGTACAGCTGCAACATGACCTCCAAACTCCTGTCGTCAATGATCTGACCAATAAAGGAAAGCATACCAAACACCTTCTTCACTATCCACTTCCCTGCGACTCTACTTTCAAGGAGCTATGAACTCCAAAGTCTCTTTTTTCAGCAACACTCCCTAGGACCTGGACATTAAGTGTATAAGTCCTGCTCAGAAGTGTTTTCCCAAAATTCAGCACCTCACATTTATCTGAATTAAACTCCATCTGTCACTCCTCAACCCATTTGCCCATCTGATAAAGATCCCATTGTAATCAAAGGAAACCTTCGTCACTGTCCACTATATCTCAAATTGTGGTGTGATCTGCAAACTTCTTAACTGTACCTGCTGCATTCACCTCCAAATCTTTCATATATTGCCGAAAAGTAGCGGACACAGCACCGATCTTTGTGGCACACCATCGGCCTCCACTGTGAAAAACAACCGTCCGCCACCACCCTCTGTCTTCTACCTTCGAGCCAGTTCTCTATCCAAACGGCTAGTTCTCCCTGTATTCCATGAGAAATAACCTTGCGAAACGATCTTCCAGGAGAACCATTTTCAAATGCCTCGCTGAAGTCTCTATAGATCACATCCAATGATCGCCCCACATCAATCCTTTCTGTTACTTCTTCACAAAACGCAATCAATTTCTTGAGACATGTTTTCCCACACTCAAAGCCATGCTGACTATCCCTAATCACTCCTTGCCTTTCCAAATACATGTAAATACTATCTCGCAGGATTCCCTCCAACACTTTAACAACTACTGATGTCATTGTCATTGGCCTATAGTTCCCTAGCTTTCACTGACCACATTTCTGAAATAGTGGCGCCATGTCAGCCAACCTCAGTATTTGAAATTACCTGATCGATTATACACATTTTTCAGCAAAGCATACATCGATAATTTCCCTAGCTTCCCATAAAGTTCCAAGGTACACCTGATCAGTTCCTGGGAAATTATCCACTTTTATGTGTTTCAAGACATCCAGCACCTCCTCCTCTTTACTATGGACGCTTTCAAGTTGTCACCATCTATTTCCCCACATTCTTTCTCTTCCATTTCCTTCGCCACATCAAACACTGATGCAAAACATTTGTTTAGTATCGGACCCATCTCCTGCGGCTTCTCACAAAGGCTGTCTTGCTGATCTTTGAGGGACGGTATTTTCTCCCTCCTTATCTTCTTGTCCTTTATGTATTTATAAAAACCCTTTGGGTACTCCTTTACCCTATTTTGTCAGAGCTATCTCGTGTCCCCTTTTTACCCTCCTGATTACCCTCTTAAGTACACTGCTCCTGCCTTTATAGTCTGAGGATTCACTTGATTTCTCGAGTCTATACTTGACAAATTGTTCCTTCTTTGTCTTAACCAAAAGCTTAGTTCTCTCGTCATCCAGCATACCCTACACCCACCAGCATTTCCTTCCACCCTAATAGGAATACTGTCTACTGTCTCTGGAAAGCTGTAATCTCATTTTTGAAGGCTTCTCATCTTCCAATGATAAAGGTTTCATTTTCCCAATCCCCAATTCCTGCATCTCACGAAACTGAAATTTGAATATAATGAAAAAAATTAGGCACATTCTAAATGAAGGCTTAGATGAGGTGAGCTCTGGTCAGCCATGTAGATCTGGAGACCACTAGATGCACGGAGAGTGCTTTCTATCAGAGCAGCTCCAGGTCAGTATCAGGCGCATCTGAACATCTGATATGTACACATCTGAACTCATATCTCCAAGCCAGGCAATCTGAAGCTGTGCACAGACATTCTGGGAAACATCTCCAAAATTAGGTCATGAAGATCGGCCTAAAAGCCTAATCAAAAATAAATCAGTCATTCAGACTAAAATATCCATCAGGTTGCACAACTCATTCCCGGTCTCATCCTGCAGGTTCTATGAATCTCGCTCCCTCTAACGTCCTGCAGGTTCCTATCCCCTCCTATATTTGGACCACCCTCCAGATTCTGCAGCCCTTCCTACCTCCTATCATGACTGGGATTCTAAAACTCTTCCTTCTTTTACAATATTCACTAGAAGGGTACTGTAGGGTGCTGGGGGTTACAGGGTTCGGGAGGGATATCAGGATTGGACAATTTTGTAGCTATTAGTAATATTGAATTGGCTAAAATTGGCTTTGATAATTTTGATGGTTCACGCTAATAAAGGAGGTAACGGAGCTAAGGAGGATTGTAGGGACTGGAAGACGTTTCACAGTTTATGGGTTTTGTGGGGACTGGAGGAAGGTACCCAAACAGGGAGAGTTTAAGATTGAAGGTTTCTGCTGAGAACCTCTATTGGGTTAAAGGCAGGGTTCTAGGTTGTGTGGAGTAAGAGAAGAATCTTGGTGTCCACGTTCATAGATCCTTCACATATGCCAGCCGTGTTGAAAGGGTGTGAAGAAGGCGTGTGATGTCTTAGCATTCTTTAGCAAGGGGATTGAGTTAAAGACCTGTGAGGTGAGGCTGCAGCTCCATATACCCCTGGTTACTCCACTCTTGGAATATTGTGTTATGTTCTGGTCGCCTCATTATTAGAAAGTTGTGGAAACTTTGGAGAGGGCGCAGAAGAGAGTTATCAGGATGTTTTCTGGATTGGAGGGAAGGTTTAATGAAGAAATGTTGGGGAAGCCAGGGCTTCTCCCATTGGAATGAATAGGATGAGAACTGACTTGATTCATGAGTACGAGATGATGCGAGGCATACAGAGAGTGGGTGGCCCGAGAATTTTCCAATTGTGAAAATGGCTATTACGATGGGGCATAATTTTAAGGTAATTGGAGGTAGGTTTAGGGGAGATGTCAGAGGTAGGTACATTATGCAGATAGTGGTGGGTGTGTGGAATGCACTGCCAGAATTGGTGGTAGAGATAGTTACATTAGGGACATTTACTGACCTTTTGGACATGCGCATGGATTATAGTAAAATGAATTTCTCAAAATGGAGACCTGTGCCCAATGCTGTTCCACAAGGATCCGTGTTGGGTCCACTGTTGTTTGTGATATACATAAATAATTTGGAGCAATGTATAGTTTGTCTGATTAGCAAGTTTGCTGATGACACGAAGATTGGTGGAGCAGCAGATAGTGAAGGGGACTGTCAGTGTATACAGCAGGGGGGAGATGGGCAGAGAAATGGCAGATGGGGAGTCCAATCCAGGCAACTGCAAGGCGATGCATTTTCAGAAGATCCAATTCAAGACCAAACTAAATGGAAAAGTCCTGGAGAAATCTGTCGTAAAGAGAGATCTGGGTCTTCAGGGCCAATGTTCCTTGAAGGTGACAACACAGGCCAGTAAAGTGGTTAAGGCGGCATATGGCATGATTTCCTTCATTGGATGGGATATTGAGTAAAAGAGTTGGCAGACCATGTTACAGTTTTATTGGACTTTGTTTCGACCACATTTGGAATACAACATGCAGTTCTGATCACCACATTACCAAAAGCATGTGGATGCTTTGGAGAGGGTGCAGAGGAGGTTCACCAGGATGTTGTCTGGTATGGAAGGGGCTAGTTATTTAGGAAGTTTGAATAGATTTGGATTATTTTCATTAGAAAGACAAAGGTTGACTGGGGATCTGATTGAGGTCTACAAAATCATGAGCTGTACAGACAGGGTGGATAGCATGAAGCTTTTTTCCCCAGAGTGCGGTGAATGGAACAGATGACAGAGATAAAGTGGGTTGAATAGACTGGAGGACCAAATAGAGATATGGAGGGTAGTCGTGACTGAAAATGTTCATAGATATAGGAAGGTTTACTTCTGCAGATTATTTAGACATGGAGGGTGTGGAGTCTGACGGATTTTCCAGAAGGACAGTAATTGTTTTGGAGACAGTTTCACAAATAAGGAAGTATAAGTAACCTCCTCCAGTTTGGTCATTTTGGGAAGGTTTGTAGGGGAGGGTGACATTTACACAGGTATGGGTGTAAGAGCTGGAGAAGGTTATGGAGATGAGTAAATGCATGGAGATACAGGAGGAACTTACATTGATAGAGTGGGTGCTGGCGACAGGAGGATGTCACACAAATAGTGAGTCTTATCGGAACTGGATTGGGAGAGTCACAGGCTTTCATTGTGTTCTGCAGATTGGAAGTGGTGTAGGGTCCTGAAAGGATTGTAGAGTCTCCAGCGAGTGATCGTAGCTTTAGCACTGGAAGAGGTTACGTTAATACAGAAACATTGAAGACAATGTATGCTGTATTCTTTTTTCTTGAACAGAGCCTCAATATCCCTCATGAGCCAGGGATCCCTCAACCTGCCCTTAACTCTATCAGGGGACACACTGACCCTGGATTCTTGACAACACACTTTCAAAAGCCTCCCATTTGTTAGCCATTCCTTTTCCTTCAAACAGACTCACCCAGTTGATGGGAGCATGATGTGGAGGAGCCTGTGTTGGACGGGGGTGGGCAAAGTTAAAAATCACACAACACCAGCTACCAGTCCAATAGGTTTATTTGGAGGCACTAGGTTTCAGAGCGCTCCTTCTTCATCAGGTGGTTGTGGAGCCGAATCATAAGACATAGAATTTATAGCAACAGGGTAGTCGTTTCATGGAATGCAATATCAAACAAATTTAATGTTAATTTTAACCTTTGGGAAGATCATCTGCGCTTTGAAAGCGAGTGAATGAAATAAACATGTTGGACTATAACCTGGTGTTGTGTGATTTTTAATTCACTCAATCGACCCCTGCTCGATCCTGCCTAATGGCCCCAAACCTGGCCCTGCTCCAGTTTAAGACATTAACATGTGGAGCTGTCTGATCTTCTTCCATAACAATGTTAATACGAAGACAGTTGTGGTCACTGGACCCAAAGTGCTCTCTGACTGACACTTCAGTCACTTGCCCGACTTCGGTTTCTGATGGGAGGTCCAGTGTTGCTCCCGCCTGAGTAGAGTGGAGCCCCCTATATATTGATCTCGGAAACCTTTTTGGACACATTGAACAAATTCCACCCATTATGGGCCTTTTACACTCTGAGTGTCCCAGTCAATACAGGGGAAGATAAAATCTCCAAACAGTACTATTCTATTATTTGTATAGGTACCTGCTATCTCTCTACACATCTGCTCCTCTCGTACTCGCTGGGTATTTGGGGGTCTAGGACACCCTCGCAGCAAACTGACCATCCCCTCTTTGTTTCTAACTTCTCACCATATCACCTCATTTGATGACCCCTTCAGAGTATTCTCTCTAAGCACTGTTTTGGCGTCCTCCTTTATCAAAAGGACAACTCCCCTTCCTCACTCACTTGTCCCTCTGTCATGCTTGTAGCTTCTGTATCCTGGGACATTGAGCTGCCAACCCTGCCCTTCTCACAGCCATGTTTCTGTTATGGCTATAATGTCCCAGTCTCCAGCGCTAATCCATGCTCTGACCTCGTCTACCTTAACAGTCAGGCCTCGTATGTTGAAATGAATGCCCTTTAAACCAAGTATCTTTTCCCTCCCTTGACGGTGCCCCTGGATATCCTGAATAGGAAACTTGCTCTTGATGGATAATGTATTTTCCACTGATTTTCAATGGTCCATTTCTTATTAAGAGTCCTAAACTCCTGTCTAACTAGTTTATACATTCCAGTGTAACACTACCAAATCTCCCTGCAGTGATACTGGTGACCCTCTGCTTCAAGTCCAAACCATCCCCCTTGTACAGGTCACCCCTAACCTAGAAGAGATCCCAATGATCCAAGAACTGAAAACCCTTGCCCCTACACCAGCTCCTCAGCCATACATCCATCCGACCTATCTTTCTATTTCTATATCCACTGGTGAGTGGCACTGGGAATAAAATGGAGATAACTACCCTTGAGGTCAGCTTTTTAACTTCTTACCTAACGCGCGATACTCATTTCACAGGATCCAATTCCTTTTGTGTTACCTCTGTCATGTGGACCGATGTGCACAATGAACTCTGGCTGTTCACTCTCTACCTTCAGAATGTTCTGTAACTGCCCGGAGACATCCTTGACACAGTTACACGGAAGGCAGCACACCATACTGGTTCTGCAGCCACACATTCTCCTGTCTTTCCCTTCACAACGGAGTCTCCTGTCATTACCGCTACATTGGACAGGATCTGACAAACAGAGACTGGGAGGAAATGCCTGCAGTTGGGGCGTTAATGCAACGTGGGAGTAATTTAAAGTGATGCAGTGAGGATCCATGGCCAGTGTGTTCCTTGTAGAGTGAATGGCAAAGGCAGCAAGTTCAGCACATACTGATCAAGTGATATCGTGAGTTTGATAAATAAAATACAGTGCAATAAACACAGGTGAAGCCCATTACAAGTATAGAGAGGGCAAGGGGGTCCTTAGAAAAGAGGGTCAAACAATGGTCATGACATATCCTTGGCAGACAGTGTTATGGAAAAGCCACAAGGTATTTTACCAGTACAGTTAGAGTCAGAGGATTACTGGTGAAAGAGTGAGGCCTGTTAGAAACCAAAGGGACGATCTGTGCATGGAGCCAGAGGAAGTAGGTGAAGTCTTCAATGAATACTTCCCATCTGTATTCACACAGGAGAAAGGCATTGTAGCCGGGGAGTTCAGTTGGAATGGAGAGGTTGTGGAACATGTTAAGATCAATCAGGAGGAGGTATTAAAAGTTTTAACAGGCATAAAGGCGGAGGAATCCCCAGTGCTCAATGAAATGCATCCCAGGCTGCTGAGGGAGGTAAGGGAGGAGATTGCTGGGGTCCTGGTGGATATATCTAATACTGTGCTGACCACAGGTGAAGTGCAGAATGAGTGGAGGATAGCTAATATGGTTCAGTTGTTGAAGAAGGGCAGCAGGGATAGGCCAGGTAATTACAGAACAGATCGTCTGACATTAGTGGGAGGGATATTATTGGGAAATGTTCTGAGGGATAGAATGCATAAATACATGGAAAGGCAGGGATCAACTTGGCTGTACCTTCTCGGATTTGGTAGAGGAAAATGCCGCCTCAGGAATTCAGTTGAATGTTTTGAAATGGCCTCTCAAAATATTGAGTAGAGCAGTGCCGATGATGTGGGTTGGAGGTCGGTAAGGTCTTAGACAATGTCCCACATGGAAGGCTGGTCCAAAAGGGAAGAGACATTGGAATCCAAGGCAAGTTGGCAAATTGTGGCCTGTATTGTGTTTGGAAGCCTTTCACCAGCCGGTGTATCACAGGGACCTGTGCAGGAGCCATTGCTGGTTATTATGTACATTAATGACTTGGATGTAAAAGCAAAAGATATCATTAGTAGGTTTGCAGATGAGGGTGTTGTTCACAGTCAGGAGGATGGTCTCAGGCTCCTGTCTAAAATCGATCAGATGATAAACTGGGCAGAGTAAACTCAGATGTAGTTTACTTCTGATCAGTGTGAGGTCAAATCCTGTGGAAGGTATGATAAGTGAAGTATAGACAGAATGAACAGAAGTCCTTGTGGAGTATTGAGGAACACAGGGATCTTGGTGTCAAAGTCCATAGATCCGTCAAGGTATAAGCACAGATAGACCAGGTGGGGAAGGCACCTGAACTGGGAGCGGGAGGGTAACCCATATCCTGATGGGGTGAGATGCTGGAGCTGCTCGAGAAGATTTAAACGAGTCTGGCAGGACTGTGGGGCTCTCAACAGTTAAGGCAGAAGAACCCAGTGCACGGCTGGGGTCCTGGAAATGGGATATAATAGATATGGTAGAATTTCAAAACAGATGGACTGGCAGCAGCTCATTGTTCCATGGAATAGATGCTATGGGAAGGATTGAACAGGAGGCAGAAGAGGACCAGCGCTGCTGGGTTTGATTGGGGGAAACATCACAGCAGTATTTAGAGAGAACATTCATGTGGAATCGCCTAGTTATACAATATTACTGGAACTGAGAGAAAAAAATGTTCATCAGTCTGCTATGATTGTACCGCAGTTGTACTACAGCGGTAGTTAGTGGGAGATGGAGCAGCAAATCTGTCAGGAGATCTCAGATATGTGTTAGAATAAGAGAGTTGTAATCGTAGGGGATTTCAACCTTTCCAAAGCTGGACTGGGATTGCAACCGTAAAAAAAAACATTTGAATGGAAAGAATTTGTTAAGTGCGTTCCAGAAACTCCCAGGCAATATATAAACGGCCCAACTGGAGAATGGGGCTTAATCTGCCCGCCCCTTGGTAAACAAAGTAGGGAACAGGTGTAAGTGGGGGAGCACTTTGGAAAATCACCACAATTGTATAAGTTTGGAAATAGCTTTGGTAAATCACAGGCCTGGTCCACAAGTTCAAGTTAGAAAATTGAGCAAGACCAGTCTTTATGTTATTAGACATAATGATTTTTAAAAGTGGAAGCCATTTGCAGGTAAAGCGAAGTCTAGCAAGAGGGAATATTTTAAATGGGAGATAAAATGCATGTTCCCGTTTGTGTGCACCTCTATGGTGACAGAATTAGGAAACACTGGCTGACTGTTCATGCTCTGGTGAAGAAGAAGAGGGCACTTTGGATAGAATTCAGGAATGCAAAAATTTTCATGAGATAGTTTTGGCAGATAAGGTTAAGAAGAATCCAAAGAGAGTTTACATATGCGTTAAGAGGAAAAGAATAGCGAGGGACAAAACCAGTGTCCATAATGATCAACGAAGCCAACGGTGTGTGAAACCACAAGATCCGAAACAAATATTTCACTTTGCAGCTTCCTGTGGATAAAAACTGAGGAGCTCTGGGAACTAAATAATGTTTGATTTGACCACTTCTGGAATACTGTGTGCAATTCTGGTCTGAGTGCCATCGGAAGGATGCTGTGGAACTTGAAAAGGTTCAGAAAAAAATGAGCAAGGATGTTACCAGTGGTGGAGAGTTTGAGCTACAGGGAAATACTTAATTAACTGGTGCGATTTTCACTTGAACATGGGAGGCTGAGGATTTATCTTATGACGTTTTTTAAAATCATGATGGGCGTCGATAAGTGAATAGTCAAGACATTTTCTCCTGACTTGGCGAGTCAAAACTACAGGGCATAGCTTTAAACTGTGAGTGGAACTGTTAAAGGAGACCGAAGAGACAGTTGGTTCCCACAGAGGGTTGTACATGTATGGAATAAGCTGCCAGAGGAAGTAATGGAGGCTGGTATAGATTTAACAGGCATCTGGATGGGTATATGAACAGGAAGGGTTTTTTGGGATTTTGGCAAGATTCTGGCAAATGGGACTAGAAACATCATGCAGGAGTTGGTAAGAAGAGTCTGTGTCCATGCTGTACATCTCTATGACGCTATGTTTTGAAATTAGTCCACATTATAGAAGAGGAGGTGCTGCAGGCTGTAAAATTCAAAGGTAGATCAATCTCCAGGACTGATCCAGAGTATCTCAGGACATTTGGGAAGCTGAAAAAGAGATTGTGGCAGGATGATCAAAGATATTTGTTCCATTGACACCATGTACGTGCACCATGAAGACTGGAGGGTGGAATAATGGACAGTGGAGGAGATTTGATTAGATTATAAAGGGATAATGAGGATATGGGTGAAATGGCTGAAGACCTTGGATGGAGTTCAATCTGAATAAAGGTGATTTAATGCAATTGGTACAACAAACAAGGGTAGATCCTATTTACTAAATGGCAGCACCTTCGGTAGTGGTTTAAAACAGAGACACCTCGGGGATCAGGTACATAATTCGTCGAAGTGTGCCAAATGGAGAGACAAGATGGTTATGAAGGTGCTGCACCACTTGATTTCATTGCTTAGCCCTTTGGGTATAGGAGTTGGGAAGTCACGTTTAGATTGTACAGACCATTTGTGAGGCCTCTTCTGGAATAATGTGTCCAGTTCTGGTCGCCCAGTTATAGGAAGGATACTATTAAGCTGGAGTGTGTTCAGATGAGATGTACTAGGGTACTGCTGAGTGTGGAAGGTTTCAGTAATAGAGAAGGGCTGGATAGACTGGAATTTTTCATTGAAGACTGAATGTTGAGAGGTGACCTGATAGAAGTTAATACAATAATGAGGGAGATGGATATAGTTATCTTTTACCGTGGACAGGGGAGTTTCAAAACGGTGTACATTTTGAAGTTTAGAGAAGAGACATTAAAAAGAAAGAGATAAGGGGCAAATTGTTGCACAGGGAAGGTTTGCATGTGGAATTAATTTTGCGAACAAGGGGTGAATGTCAGGACAATTACAATGTTGAAAAGGCATTTGGATTAGAATAGGAATAGGAAAGGTTTGAATGGATATGATCCAAAAATAGGCAGGTGGTATGGGATTAGTCTTAGATTTTATTCAGTTGAAGCTGAACAGTTTCCATGCTGTATGACTCAAAATATAATGTTGTGTCTTTATTTGATACGGAATGCAAGGGAAAACCAGGGAACAACAGACTGATGAGCCGGCCATCAGGGTGGGTAATTTATTGGAGATCATTCAGAGAGGTAGGATACCCATGCATTTGGAAAGACAAGGACTGCGCACCCACAGTCAGCATGGATTTGTGAATGGGAAAACATGTCTCATAAACTTAACTACGTTTGTTGACGATGTGGATGGCAATATGAATCGGAATCGTTTGGAGCGATATGGGCTGGGTGCTGGCAGGCGGGACTAGATTGGGTTGGGATACCTGGTCGGCATGGACGGGTTGGACCGAAGAGTCAATTTCCATGCTGTACATCTGTATGACTCTATGACTCTATGTGAGCAAGGAGAGAGATGAAGGCAGAGCAACAGACGCCGTTTCTCGATTCAGCAAGGGAATGAAAATGAATGAGCATGATACAATGGTTATTATGGTTGGATCCCAAGGGATCAGGGAGAGCTATCCATCTGCATGCAAAATGGGATCTTGAGAATATGGGGGAAACGGCTGACAAAACTTGGATGGAGTTCAATCTGAATAAATGTGAGGCAATGCAATTGGTACAACAGACAAGGGTAGATCCTATTTAATAAATGGCAGGACCTTCAGTAGTGTTGTAAAACAGAGACACCTCGGGGTTCAGGTACATAACTCTTGGGAAGCAGAGGGTGGTGGTAGAGGGTTGTTGTTCAGACTGGAAGCCTCTGACCAGCGGTGTGCCATAAAGACTGGTGCTGGGACCACTATTTTGCATCATTTACATAAACGATATGAGTGAAAATATAGGAGTCCCTGTTAGTATGTTTGTGGATACCAGGACTAGTGGGATGTTGGGCAGGGATTACAGTTGTTGATGGGAGTCTTAATCAATGGGGCCACTAGGCCAAGGAGTGAAAGAGGAAATTTAATTCAGGTGTCGGATGTTTGTTAAGACAAACCAGGTAGGACTAAAACAGTTAATGGTCGGGCCCTGGCCAGTGAGGTCGAATTGAGAGAGACCAAGGGGTGCAGTGACATTGTTCCTTGGAGGTGGCATCACAGGTGGACAGTGTGGTGAAAGCAGCATTTGGTGCACTTCATAGGCCATGGTATTGAGTACATGAATTGGAGATATTTGTAACATTGTCATCAATATTTCTCCTGGGCAGAGGAGGCTACGGGGTGACCTTATTCAGATTTGTAAAAACATACGAGCCATAAGTAAGGTGAACAGATAAGGGTAGGTGAGTTCAAAGGGTATAAGTGTGAGGTGAGAGAGCAAAATTTAAAGAACCAGCTGAGGAACAACATGTTCCACAGAGGATGGTGCATAGATGGAATGGACTGTCAGAGGAAATGGTAAAAACAAGTACAATGACAACATGGAAAAGGCACTTGGGCAGGAATATGGAGAGGAGATGTTTGAAGGGCCATGGACCAAATGCAGGGAAACGTGACTTATCACATTTAGAAAAGTTGGGCAGCATGGACAAGTTCAGCCAAAGAGTCATGCAGCACAGAAATAGACCCTACGTCTCCAGTTATTGGAGGAGATACTATCAAGACAGACATGTTGTCAAGGCTGAAGCATGTTAGAGAGATATGGATGGTAGGCTGCACTGGAGCAGAATTCAAATATGTGAAGGGATTGGTGTGAGGGGAGGAGATTTCAGATACAAAATCTGTTATCGGCATTAGAATGATTAAAGTCACTGATCACGAGACTTACATAGATACAAGTGTTGGAGAGGGAACACAGAGCAGAAGGTTTCCAGGCAGCATTCCCACCCTCACGTGGGAGGTTTGCTTTCCCCTCTGTTGTACTGATGCTCACTAAGACAGCACAGGCCTGGATTGATAACTGTGACACTCCCGATGCTGTCCCAGTACAACAATACTTCAAGTAGGGATGGTGATTGAGTCTGGTGTTTGTCTGTACTGTGCTCCCCCTCCAGCACTGTATCTGTGTCATGTTTTGTTAGCCAATGTTTGAAACCCTCTCATTGCTCTCCGCTCTGTACACTGTGAATGGTCTTACCTCACTGCAGGATTTATTGAAGGCTCCAGATCTCCCTGCCCTTCGTATTTCTGGCTAATCAATAATCTTCAATGAGGTGATGGATGAGACACCCAGCAATTGGGAAGTCTACTGAGTCAGGAACTTCCTGAGTACGTACAGGAGACAGAGCAATGGACAGAATGGGAAATTAGACTGATGCAGTGAGGTCTACACATGTCGAACGGCACTGTGTCCCACTGAGATCTGGAAAATCCCAAGCTCATCCCTGGCCTGTGCAGCCTCGTCTCTCTGGAGTAGAGAATTCTGTTGGTTCAGGATTTGGAGTAGCTGCAAGAGCGAGAGGCCCTGACGGAGGCAGCAATTAGACCCTCACAGTGAGGGATACCACATGGAGAGATACTGGGTGATATCACCAGCGTGCAGGAAGGTGTCAGTATCAAATAATTCAGCAGGAAAAAGGGGCTTTGATTCATATTGCACTGGGATGTGCAATCTGTGAGCAGGCGAAGTGATGGCCGTGTGGCAATTTATGCAGAAACTCAGCGAATGTTCTCTGGATACAGGTTCAAATCCCACCATTGCAAATGATTGATTATGAAATAAATGCTTCAAAAAAGATGTAATTAAAAACCTGTAAGCGATTATTAAACAAATGCTGATGTTATGAAAAATCCATCAGGTGCATTCAAGTCTGTAATGAAGGAATCTAAGATGGGACTGGGATATCACAGGTATTACAGAAACACAGCTGAGGGTCGGACAGAACAGGCAGCTCAATGTTCCAGGGGACAGATGCTGCAGGAAGGACAGAAGGGGAGCTGAGAGAGGAGGAGAGCTGCTGGTTCTGATTGGGTGAAATATCACAGCAGGACTGAGAGAGTATATTCCTGTGGATCGCGCAGTGAAGCTGTGCTCGTGGAATTTCTCAATAACAATGGGTCTTCCCTTTCCTCTGATTGTTCTACAGACCCAGATAGCCCCGCCCTCCTGCACCTTGACATTCTCAAGATGGCGGCCCTGAGGCCCTCGCGCCCTCTTCCCTCAAACAAATGGCGGCCGTGACCCTGGGCCACTTCCCTGATCAGAGACCGCCAGCTCCTTACCCGGGCAAAGAGGGTCTTCTTAAGCTTTTTCCGGGATTTATGAATTCTCTCCGCTCCTTTCCACTAGCGAGGCACCCACACACTGGCTCTGGGCGCCGCTTTCTGAAGCCCATCGCAGCCGCTGCTGGAGAAAGCAGCTTCATGTCTCTCTCTCTCACACTCTCACTGTCCTGATCAATGTGACACTGTGCATGCTCTCCATAGAAACCAAACAGTGCATGCATCTGATGATATCGGTGAGTTTATAGAGAATATTCATATCCACACAGAATCATGGGTGAAATCTTAGACATTAACAATTTCTCTCTCGAGTTATAGTCATAGAGATGTCTAGAATAAGACCATACGAAATTGGAGTGGAAGTAAGGCCATTCGGCCCATCGAGTCCACTCCACCATTTAATCATGGCTGATGGGCATTTCAACTCCACTTACCAGCATTCTCCCCAAAGCGATTAATTCCTTGTGATGTCAAGAATTTATCAATCTCTGCTTGAAGATATTTAGTGTCCCAGCCTCCACTGCACTCCACGGCAATGAATTCCACAGGCCCACCACTCTTTGGCTGAAGAAACGTCTCCGCATTTCTGTTCTGAATTGACACCCTTTAATTCTTAGGCTGTGCCCACGGGTCCTAGTCTCCTCGCCTAACAGAAACAAGTTCCTAGCGTCCACACTTTCCAAGCCATGTATTATCTTTTAAGTTTCTATTACATCTCCCCTTAACATTCTAAGCTCCAATGAATACAATCCCAGGATCCTCAGCTGTTCCTCCTATGTTAGACCTACCATTCCAGGGATCATCTGTGTGAATCTCCGCTGGACACGCTCCACCGCCAGTATGTCCTTCCTGAGGCGTGGAGCCCAAAACTGGACACAGTAGTCAAAATGGGGCCTAACCAGAGCTTTATAAAGTCTCAGGAGCACATCGCTGCTTTTATATTTCAACTCTCTTGAGATAAATGGCAACATTGCATTCGCTTTCATAATCACGGACTCAACCTACATGTTTACCTTTAGAGAATCGTCGACGAGCACTCCCAGATCCATTTGTACTTTGGCTTTATGAATTTTCTCACCGTTTAGAAAGTAGTCCATGGTTATATTCTGTTTTCCAAAGTGCAAACAGACTGTTCGGCCCAACTCAACCATAAGGGCCAGGTATGTAAGTTACCAATCGTTCTGAGAGTTTGAAAAGAAATTTCTTACTCGTGGTGTGAAAATCCATTGGAAACATGTACGTTATCAGATTTACAACTCAACTATTTCTTAAAATCTCATATTGATTTATGCTCCACTATGTAGTGAGAATGATCAATCCTGCAAAAACAGTTTGCTTTCTGACCAATCCTGAAGGGCTCACTCCCCGAGAATGCGTTGGCCTCGCTCCTCACTCACTCTGTGGAGGACAGACCGCTGCTCGGTCCTCCAGTTCCGCTCCTTCCTCCTAATTGCAGAGTTGATTCAGGCGTGACACACAGGCTAAGGGACAAGGAAAGTTAGAGTCAATGCCTTGTGATGCGGTGAAAATACGCCGAATCTTGGACTGAGAGGCCTGGGTTCAATTCACAGCTTGTGCAAGTGCGTGTAAATACAACTTTGAACCGGCTCATTAGGAAAAACAAGGGAAGTCAGGAACAGAGTAAAAACGATAGAAAATGCATGCAATGTGGTGGGGCTCTCAATCTCAGATGAGTTTAGTCTTTACCAAGTGTTTCAGGGCCCCTGAACAGAAGGTTGCACTCCTCGTGCATAACCAGCTACCACAATTGTGGGGCAAAGTGTTGTGGTGGGATATAGAGGTGCTTTTCTGGAAGGCGCTCGATTTTGGAGGTGAAATATGTGAGAAGGTTTTGTATGGAGTTTGCTGTTCCCCTCCTGTTGCAGCATAGTATTATTGCCCTGGCTCTACCTCGTACATGTTTGATTAAAAATGTGTTGCTGGAAAAGCGCAGCAGGTCAGGCAGCATCAAAGGTGCAGGAGAATCAACGTTTCGGGTATAAGCTCTTCTTCAGGATTCCTGAAGAAGACCTTATGCCTGAACGTCAATTCTCCTGCTCTTTTGATGCTGCCTGACCTGCTGCGCTTTTCCAGCAACACCTTTTTAAACTCTGATCTCTAGCATCTGCAGTCCTCACTTTCTCCTCGTACATGTTTGGTAGAGATCAGTGAAAGTTTGTATGCCCACAATACAAAATCTGTCACTCTAGTTAAGACAGTAGAAATCTCTTGTCGCACTATAGTCACAGAACAATACAGCGCAGAACAGGCCGTTCGGTCCTTGATATTGCGCCGACCTGTGAACTATTTTCAGCTCATCCCCCTACACTATCCCAAAATCACCCATGTGCTTAACTAAAGGATTGTTTAAATCTACTTAATGTGGCTGAGTTAACTACATTGGTGCATGCCACGCCCTAGCCACTCTCTGACGAAAGAACCTGCCTATGACATTTGTCTTAAGTCTATCACGCCTAAATTTGTAGTTATGACCCCTTGTACACACTGATGGCATCATCCTCAGAAAAAAAGACTTTCACTGTCTACCCTATCTAAACCTCAGATCATCTTGTATATCTCCATCAAATACCCTCTTAGTCTTCTTGCTAATGAGAACAGGTTCAAATTTCTCAACCTTTCATCAGACGACCTTCCCTCTAGATCAGGCAACACCCTTGTAAATTTCCTTTGCACCTTTTCCAATGCTTCCACATCCTTCCCGAAATATGGGCATCAGAACTGCACACAATATTACAAGTATGGCTGCACCAGCATAGTTGCAGCATGATATTGCTTTCCAGAACTCAATCCCTCTACGAATGAAACTGTACACATCATATGCCATCTTAACAGTACTATCCAACTGGGTGCCAACTCTCAGGGATCTATGTACATGGACTTCAACATCCCTCTGCACATCCACACTACCAAGAATCTTTTCATTGATCCAGTACTCTGCTTTCCTGTTATTCTTCCCAAAGTGCATCACCTCACATTTAGCTGCATTGAACTCCATTTGCCACCTCTCAGCCCAATTCTGCAGTTTATCCAAGTCCCCCTGCAACCTGTAACATTCTTCCACATTGTCCAATACACCACCGAATTTAGAGTTGTCTGCAAATTACTAATCCATTCACCTATGTCTGCGTCTAAGTCATTTACAAAAATGGCAAACTGCAGTAGTTGCAAAACAGATCCTTGTGGCACACCACTAGTAACCGGACTCCAGGCTGGATATTTTCCATCAACTACCACTCGCTGCCTTCCTTCAGAAAGCCAGTATCTAATCCAACCTCCTAAATCACACTCAATTCCATGTCTCTGCATTTTCTCCAACAGCCTACCATGTGGAACCTTATCAAAGGCTTTACTGAAGTCCATGTATACCACGTCAACTGCCCTACCCTCATAAACATGCTTGGTCACATTCTCAAAAAATCAGTGAAGTTTGTGAGACACTACCTGCCCTTGATGAAACCATGTTGACGATGTGATATCAAATTGGTGTTTGCTAGATGATTATAAATCTTATCTCTTATAATCCTTTCCAAAACATTTCCTGCACCAGAAGTAAGGCCCATTGGTCTATAATTAACTGGGTCATCTCTACTCTCCTTCTTGATCAAGGGCACAATATTTGCAATCCTCCAGTCCGCTGGAACTAAACCTGTAGATAATGACGACTCAAATATCAAAGCCAAAGGCACTGCTATCACCTCCCTAGCTTCCCAGAGAATCCTTGGATAAATCCCAATCAGCCCAGGGGACTTGTCTACTTGCCTCAACCCCTACAGTCAATGTTCTGACCAATGAAGGCAAGCATGCCAAATGACTTCTTCACCACTATTTCTGCCTGAAACTCCACTTTCAAGGAACTATATACTTGCAAGCCGAGATGTCTTTCTTTTCTCAGCAACACTCACAAGGGCCCTACTATTAACTGTACAAGATAGTAACTGGATGGAGAACTTTAAAACCAGATTTCATTGAGAAATTTAAAAATGAAGGTGCTTAAACTACATGCAGGGAGAAATGTTTTCACTTGTGAGGCTGACCTGAACAGAAATTTAACATTAATGAATCAAATCAGAAATTCAAAACAAAACATTCTCCCTGACAAAGGTGATAACATGGAACCACATGACATCTCGTACAAGGAATGATTAAGTTGAATATCATGAATAAGTTCAAGGGGAAATTGGTAAGTACCTCACGGAGAAACATACAGAAAGATACACTGATGGGATGAGACAAAGCTGGAGTTTATTCCTATGCAAACGAAATATCTGCACTTTCCTGTTGGGCCAAAAGGCACGTTTCTATGCTGTAAGGTCTCTGTAAATGTCCTAGTCTCCTAAGTAAAGAATCATTTAGTCACCCACTAATTTAGAAAAAAAGGTTCCACTAGGGTGTAAAAGAGAAATACAAGAGCCATCCCTTCACAAGGTTATACAATTAACATCCATTACTTAAGGTATCTCTGCAGAGGGAGAGAGCGGTTTAATCTTTGGTTTCTCAGTAGCAGTAGAGTACAGAGTTTTAATCTTTTTTTTAACTTGAGTTGGCAACATCAAGATCTTTACTGAGTTCAGATTGGGCCGCCTTAATAAACCTCTCACACGACTGAAAGCAACATGGTGAAAAGATGACATCAAACATTGGAATGTAAAGAAGTACGCATGACACTACTTTCCATCTGCACAAGACAAACCACAAATACTTTTCTGAATGAACAAATCTAATTTTAGCTATCTGTAAACTCTTGTTAACCACAAAATTAAGAAAGATTAACATGGATAACAAAAAACACAGTTGGTTGAATGTCATCAAAAACAAGTTTATTTATTCCACATTTTCCTCTCAAACCCTTGCACACACCATTCAACATCACAGCAATTCATATGTGCAGCATTTAACAAGAAAGAGGCCCCAAAGCTGTTTTATTAAAGAATAATGAGACATTGATCAGGAAGAAGGAAGTAGAACATCAGAATATACAAGACCCAATTGGAAACATGAAGCTCTTGAAAGTAGGAAGACAGGATGCTATGTAGAGGAATTTGAGGAATTAGGTTTGAATGAATGTTAGACAGAATATATGAACTCTTATTCATGGCAGAGAGAAAAAAAACAGAAAAAGGAAACTTGCTAGATTACTTTTCCTTAAGATGTCAAGAACAAAACTTCATAGACTCCAACAATTTTTAATCAAAGGAGATGGATGCTGATTTGGTTTTCGGAACGCAGTATGGAAACATGTGAAATGTTCTGAACTGCAATCTCTTCAAGATCACATGTTCCATACGTCCCCAGCTGAAATTTGCAGCGTCGTGGTGTGTTCAATCTCACCTATAGTTGTGTGATGAGGCTGGACTCCTGAGCTTTTAATCGCTCCTTTCGACATTTCTTCTGTTCTTTCTTCAGCTTGTCCACAATGGTCTAGTCCTTTTTAAGTTCGTCCTCAGTGCACGGATACTGATCTCATTATCACTCTGGACTGACGTAATTTCTGTAGAAGATCCACCCAGTGAATGGTAACAGGTCTCATTACAAACAAACCGATTTTGGACACTACATTAGTGGATAAGAGATATATGTAAATCTGCATAACACATGGTCACACTTCTCACATCCTGTTCAACAACTTTAATCAAACCTGCGATGCCCAGACAAAACCCTCGCGCAAGGAACGCACAGACCTTTTGGCAGCCACGGTATCGCCATACACATCTACGAATCAGCCCAGCAGTATCACCGTACGCACCAGCCAATCACACAGCAAAACTATCTTGGCAGTCAGCATCGGTAAGCATGGTGCAATTACGGTCAGAAACATATTGAGGAAAAAAAGCAAAAATAAGAAGCTAGAGACTAAAAGCTTTCAAACGATATGCATTTGAAGGACAGGAGAGAAATGGGATTTGGAAAGGAATTCTGCAATGAGGCTACTATACATGGCCAGGATTTAGGTTTACTCTGGAAGAGGTGCACCAGTGAGAGAACTTAAAACCACAAGAGTTTGGAGGATGATGTTAGACTAAAAGTCATAAATTAAGGCATGGATTCATCATGAAAAACTTTTAAAAATGTGACAATTAGATTGGAGAAGTTAGAAGTTGAGGAGGAAAACGTCATTAAGGCCAGACCGATAGTTTTCACAATACGAGCTCTTCCCAGAATACAGGCAGCAGACTTTTGGAAGTGCTCACATTTATGGAGTATAAGGAGAAACACCTCACCAAAAGAAGATGGAATTATCAAGGCTGTTGGTGAGAGTTACGGATGATGAGGCATGATACATGTACCTTTACAGAGACAGATTTGTGGTCAGTAAATACTGGGTTCACTCGAGGCTGGAATATGCGGCTGAGTTGTAAAGGATTTGGACCAGCTGAGGATAGCAAATGGGAGGCTGGAATGGCAAAGGGATACAGCTGGGGAGTCACAAATAATATGAGTTGATTTTTCTTTGTTGAATACTTCCATTACATTCATTGTTTTTTTCCGAAAAGCTGGTCCCATTCTTTTTACAATTAAGACAGAGGAGAAAGTGTGGACTGCAGATGCTGGAGATCAGAGCAGAAAATATGTTGCTGGAAAAGTGCAGCAGGTCAGGCAGCATCCAAGAAACAGGAGAATCGATGTTTCGGTCATAAGCCCTTCTTCATTTTGAGGAAAGTGTGTCCAGCAGGCTAAGATAAAAGGTAGGGAGGAGGAACCTGGGGAAGAGGCGTTGGAAATGCGATAGATGGAAGGAGGTCAAGGTGAGGGTGATAGGCCGGAGTGGGGTGGGGGCGGAGAGGTCAGCTAGAAGATGTCAGGAAGAAGAAGGCGGTGCTGAGTTCGAGGGATTTGACTGAGACAAGGTCGGGGGAGGGAAATGAGGAAACTGGAAAAATCTGAGTTCATCCCTTCTGGTTGGAGGGTTCCTAGGTGGAAGTTGAGGCGCTTTTCCTCCAACCGTCGTGTTGCTATGGTCTGGCGATGGAGGAGTCCAAGGACCTGCATGTCCTTGGTGGAGTGGTAGGGGGAGTTGAAGTGTTGAGCCATGGGGTGGTTAGATTGGTTGGTCCGGGTGTCCCAGAGGTGTTCTTTGAAACATTCCGCCAGTAGGCGGCCTGTCTCCCCCATATAGAGGAGGCAACATTGGGTGCAGCGGATGCAAGAGACGATGTGTGTGGAGTTGCAGGTCAATTTGTGGCGGATATGGAAGTATCCCTTTGGGCCTTGTAGGGAAGTAAGGGGGGAGGTGTGGGCGCACGTTTTGCATTTCTTGCGGTTGCAGGGGAAGGTGCCGGGAGTGGAGGTTGGGTTGGTGGGCGGTGTGGACCTGACGAGGGAGTCACGGAGGGAGTGGTCTTTTCGGAACACTGATAGGGGAGGTGAGGGAAATCTATCCCTGGTGGTCGGGTCCGTTTGGATGTGGCGGAATTGATGGCGGATGATACGTTGTACATGGAGGTTGGTGGAGTGGTAGGTGAGGACCAGTGGGGTTCTGTCCTGGATTCGGTTGGAGGAGTGGGGCTCAAGGGCAGAGGAGCGGGAAGTGGGGTAGATGCGATGGAGGGCATCGTCAACCACGTCTGGGGGAAATTGCGGTCTTTGAAGAAGGAGGCCATCTGGGTGGTACAGTTTTGGAACTGGTCCTCCTGGGAGCAGATGCGGCGGAGACGAAGGAATTCGGAATATGGGATGGCGTGTTTTACAGGGGGCAGAGTGAGAGGAGGTGTATTCTAGGTAGCTGTGGCAGATGCAACATGACCAAATTTACAGACCAATGAATCAAACTTGCATCAGTATTAAGCTCTTACTGGTTGAACTCAAGAGATTCCAAAGGAAACTGACATAACTGGATGGTAACAGACAATCTAGCACATGTTTGCTGACTTACTCTGGGCTTTTGGCCTCCCTGATGGTGACAACACAGTATTCAGCAAAACTAGAGAGAAAACCTTCTGTGACAGAACTCATGTCATCATCCCACCACGAATTCAATAAAATGAAATATCTGGAATTAAGAGTCTAATGAAAACCATGAATTCATTCTCGATTGTGAGAAAAAAAAACTCTGGTTCACTAATGTTCTTCAGGGAAGGAAACTGCCATCCTGACCTGGTCTGCTCTCCATGTGACTCCAGACTCGCAGCAATGTGGTTGACTGATACTTAACTGCCCTGTGGACAATTATGGAAGGGCAAATAATACTGGCCACCCAGCGATGCCCACATCCCACAAGTAAATTATAACAAAACACCCTTACTGAATCCTACAGCAAGCCCAAATCAGGTGCTATTCTCACTTTCACACAAAACAAAAGTCTCGAGAATCACCATTCTTCAGTGTTGTGCGGTACTCTCAGCTATGGTACATTTAAAAAATAAATGCACATTATGTTTGAATTTAGAAGCACACCAAATGACTTGAGGAAACATCTGTGAATCTTGGTCATGATTGAAATGTCCTTCCTGCCTGTGTCGCAGAAACAGGCTGATCAGACCAGCTGCCAGTTGCTTGGTGGGATTTTAGAAGAGGTCTGCCATGCGCACAGTCTGTGGAGCTGATTAACTGCCAACTGGCTTTGATGTACACTCAGGCACTTTTGAGGAAGGAGACTTAAAATCTAGAAAAGAAAGCAAACATTAATTTCAGTCTGACATTAGTTTCCAAGTTTATGAAAAAGGAAGAAGGAAGGATAAGAAAGGAGATTGATTTTCAACTTCCCTCTGGGTGTCATGGTGGCTCAGTGGTTAGCACTGCTACCTCACAGCCCTATGTATCTGGGTTCAGTTCCTCTCTTGAGCAATTGTATGTGGAGTTCGCACATTTCCCCTGTACCCATGTGTGTTTCCTCTGGCTGCTCCAGGTTCCTCCCACAGTCCAAAGATGTGCGGTTAGGTGGATGAGTGACACCACCACTAGGTCATACATAATTATGAGAGTGGTGGGCGGGGTTTAAACAATCTCATTTCCTAAGTTCTTGAATTCTATTCGCTCCATAATAAAAAGCACAGCTTTTGTGATAAAGCTTTTATTTCCCTATGAACCTGCTGGTACAAAGCAGCAGGACTGCTCTCACTCAAATTACATTTGCTGCTGGTACTTTTAATCTAAAATGTGAACAAATACACTGCCACCACATAAAGGGTTATTAAAGGGTTGGACACACTGTAGGAATGAAACATGTTTCCGCTGATGGGTGAATGCCGAACCAGAGGACACAGTTTAAAAATACGGGATAGACCTTTTAAGACAGAGATGAGGAGAAACTTCTTCACACAGAGAGTGGTGGCTGTGTGGAATGCTCTGCCCCAGAGGGCATTGGAGGCCCAGTCTCTGGATTCATTTAAGAAAAAAAATCGATAGAGCTCTTAAGGAGAGTGGAATCAAGGGTAAGGGAGATAAGGCAGGGACAGGATACTGATTAAGGATGATCAGCCTTGATCATATGGAATGGTGGTGCAGGCTCGAAGGGCAGAATGGCATACTCCTGCACCTATTGTCTATTGTCACACACCACCTCCTTCTGTGGTAAGGAATTCCACAATTTCACCACTGTCTGGCTAAAATCCATTCGTCTTATCTCCGTTCAAATGTGTTTCCCTTTGCTCTAAGCCCTGTGTCCTCCTGCCAGTGCAAACGTCCTCCCAAAGTTGTGTGTATCCAGGTCATTCAGTATTCTGTAAGTTTCAATTGGATCCCCCCTTATCCTTCTAATCTCCATCGAAAATAAACCCAGATTTCTCCAATGTTTGTCATGTGTTAAGCTTTTCATTTCTGGTGAACCTTCTCTTGACACACACCAGGGCTAATACATACTTCCAGAGGTATGAGGCACAAAATACTGGAAATGTGGTCTGACCAGAGCCTAGGAAAGCCTCCGAATCCCCACCATTATATCCTACTCATCTTGAGATGAATGGCAACATTGTATCTGCCTTCTTAACTACTGACTCAACCTGCAAGTTTATCTAAGGCAAATCCTGCGCTTGGAATCCCAAGTCACTTAGTTACTCAGATTTCTGATTTCTTTTTTCCCATTTAGTAAATCGTCCATGTCTGTATTCTTCATACCAAAGTGCATGAACTCACATTCTCCCACATTGTATTCCATCTGCTACTCCTTTCCCCACTCTCCTAAACTGTCGAAATCTTTCTGCAGGCTCGCTGCCTCCTCAATATTACATGCCCCTCCAGCTATCTTTGCATCATCTGTAAACGTGGCCAGAATGCCTTCTGTCCCACCATTCAGATCATTAACCTATAAAGTGACATATTGTGGTCCGAACACTGACTCTTGGGAACACTGCTAGTCACCAGCTGACATCCTGAGAGGGACAATTGTATCCTCACTCTGCAACCTGTCAGAGATCCAACCTTTTATCCATGCTAAAACCTGGCCTCTGACACCATGGGTCCTTATCTTACACTGCAGACTCCTGTGCGGTACCATATCAGAGGCCTTCTGAAAGTTCAGATAGGTAATTGTCCCTGGTCCATCCCGCCGTTACCCCCTCAAAGAATTCTCATTATCTTGAGAGCAATGTATGTTATTGAAATGGGGAGCTTTCAGAATGTCAGGGTCATTCCTACAGATGTTCCTCAAAGCAGTTTCTGTTTAGCTCAGTAATGTAAAGGAGACTGCATTGTGAGCAGCAATGACAGGAGATTGGATTGAAAGTGTATAAGTGAAATGCTGCTTCACCTGGAATGTGTGTTTAGACCTTGGACAGTGAAGAGGGAAGAGATGAATGGACAAGAGTTGCAGCTTCTGCTTGGGAACGTGCCATGGGAGTGTGGGAAAGTGTTCAGGGTAATGGAGGGTGCCACAGAAGGAATGGTTCCTGTGAATTTCTAACAGTGGACGGGAGGGGAAGATGTGTTTGATGATTCTGTCCTGCTGGAGGTGGTGGAAGTGGCGGAGGATGATTATGTAAATGTGGAATCGAATGCAGTAGGAAGTGAGGACAAGGGGAGAACTATCATTGTTCTGGGGAAGAAGGAACGGAGTGAGGGCAGAAGTGAGGGAGCTGGGACAGACACAGCTGAAAGCTCAGTCCATCAGATTTAAGGGATTTCTCGTTTGAGACAAAAGGATGACATGTAGGAAACTTCCCACTGAAATGTGACATCATCGAACAGAAATGACTGAGCCATGGAAACTGGGAGAATGGAGTCACCCTCAGCTGATCATGTGTTCAGCCCAATACGTAGGTTCCCCCTGAATGACTGAAAAGAGCCACACATTTCAAATGCAGATTTATGTCAGATATCTGGTCAAATACGGAGTGTGAAAATAGACACAGATGAAGGTCAGCAGATGAGTGTGTGCGTGTGAGTGGGGGGGGAGGGGGGGGGTGGGGGAGGCGGTGGGAACATATAAGCAGGTGCTGATTAATAACTCTCATTAATGTTTGGCCCTGGTTAAAAAGAAGATGATATGAAGATCTGAAGATGAACCATCCATGATGCACAAAGGCTGTGAAGGATAATAATTAATCACAAACCAAAGAATTCAGATTGTTAAGCTCTACCGTCGGCCACATTTGGGAAGTTTACTTTTGTAACAAGAAATAGATTGAATAAAACAAAATACAAAGGAAAAAAAATTCAAAACCGGCAAGAAATATGAAAAGAAACTAAACTCAAGAGTTTTCCCATATCGAATAAAAAACATTCATATGTGTGTGACCCTTGGAAGGAAGGCAGGAAAGAATATGTGGGACATCTTTAGGATGTGACTGGGGAACTGGTTTCAGGGAGAGAATTTAAAACAATATTTTGCATCGTTCCTCGCAGGGGAAGGCACGAAGAGTTTCAATATTATAAACAAAATTGTAGTCAGGTGAAATTTTTGCACTGCCTCTAACAATACGAAGAAGGCTTTTCTCAAACAGAAAAGACCAAGGGTAATCAGCTCATCTGCAATTCATAACTTGTTTTAATAGAAGTGGTTACAGACTGATTGGTGGCACTGTGTGAAATACTCCATAATGCTCGGGTTAAAGGAGTGTTCCAGTGAAACTGGAGAAAAAGTGGCGCCTTTCTTCAAGAAGAGAGTGAGTATTCAAGTGTTTAGGTGCTCTTTTTGTCTGAACAGTGGAGCATATTTGAGAGGCTTAATGGCCTCATGATGCACTTTCATCCTGAGTGATTTTAAAAAAAGTAAAATTCTACTGCTTCCTCTGATGCGTTACATACTGGGGGATGAACATTTTGCTGAAGTTGAATTATTTTGAAAATTATCTGGAACATTGTACAAACGACATCATTCCTAGAATTCTAGAAACTGCACTCAGAAGAACATTTTATAACCATGTGGGGGTATTGCATAATTGTGTGTGTGTGTGAGAGAGAGAGGGAGAGAGAGAGAGAGAGAGAGAGAGAAGGTGCTGCATTGCAGTGGTGAGAGTGATGGAGCCCTATTGTGAGGAAGGCGCAAATAGATATACAATGAGTGTGAGAGAGTAGAGAGAATATGGTGACCTTTATCCTGACAGAACAGGGAAGACTATTGATGCTTTTCCTGTATTGCTGGACCTTTCTTCATACTGCAGATACTGAACTGAGCTGGGTGGGGTGCTCAGACCATGCCTGGGAAGAGAACAGTCACCCTCTCTACTAGACCATCACCAGGACCTCGGTGCCCCTGTCGACAAGCTGTGGTGTGTATTCCCCTTATCTGCCATGCTCGTGTAAACTGTGGAGGACAGGTCCCAACTGAGAACGCGCAACCGTGTGCCCATTGGCCTTTTAATAATTGCAGTAGTACCAGGGACAACTGAATATCCAGGGGCATCCGGGCGATGGTGAGCGCCTCCAGCCAAAATGGGTGGGAAAATCGGGCTGGCGTTGAATGAGAGGGACACCATAGGGTGGAATGTGTAGCTAAAGAGGGGAGTTCGATAAGATAACACCAGGAAACTAGCTCTGCCTCGTTCAGATATTCCTTCTGTCACATTCAATGAAAATGGCACTGAGACAAATTTTGTAGGATTCAGCCAAATGAGTCGAAGATTCTGCTGATCCTCCTCCCTGTCACAATGCTGCAGGACAATAGCTTATCCAAAACTCTCAATCACCTTAACATACACCAATACCCTGCTCACGCGTCATTCCCAGAAACAGTGGCTTCTATTGCAAGATGCTATCGAAATGTTCTCATTTCACAATTTTTAAACCTACCATCAGATCCTTCCCTGAAATTCTCTCTTAATCTCTCCCTCTCTTTCAACCAAGTTCCTCCCATTTGTTGGTATTTAAACTGATACCCCGGCCATCTCTGTCTGGCAGTAAGTTTCACACCCACAGCACTCCTGTGTCATGCCACAATGGAGATATGGAGCTGTAAATGGAGGGAGCTGCACATCCTATCACTTGCAGCATGAGCTGCAAGTTTCCCCACGCGGGGCAGTGATCTAACGCAGTGTTACTCAGCAATGCACTGATTGGTGTACACTGCTGTGTATGCTGGGAAGGTAACTGCTCCGGATTAAAAGATAAATTCACTGCTATTTACTGCATAGCTCCCCATGCTGCACAGATATCCAGTCCGTGTGCAGAGAACAATGCCTTTGTGTGTTCTGCAGTTCAAATTTATATATCAGTACACTGTTGGACACATAAGTAGAGAACTTGTAGCTCTAAACAGTGTTCGATACTGAACGGATTGCTGAGCAGTACACTAGCCTGGTCTACACAGTGCTTCATGTTGAGGAGGTACCTCATCTGGGCTGGATCTGAGAGGTGGCTTGATTATCCGATATAATTCCTGCCATGATAATCACTCCTCCAGCTCGGCCCATTCCGCTGGTAAATGTGAGGTGCTGTGTTTGAGATAGAATTTACTTTGTCAAAATATTCGACATTAAGCCAAACACAATTTATTCGAAGACTGTCGATAAAAGACATCAAAAGGAAGAGGAAGGTTCAATAAATTAATTCTGTTGGAAAGCTTAGCAGAATAATATATTTAAGTACTATACAGTAACTGCTCCAATATGGTATCACCCGATAAGCACACAAATGTCAAAAAACAAATGCAGGAAACAGATTGGCTGACATGCAGTTCTCCAATCCAGGAGGAAAGATCATCAAAAGACAGTTTCGAGAGACATCACAGAAACAGTGTGTAGCACCCTGGAGAGATTCCCTGCCTTCCAACCCTACTGAGACTCCAGCAATAACTGGCAAAGCGTAAAATTAAGAATCCTGGTTCTGTGAGAGTTTGAACATCACTCCACAGGACCAGGCCTCGGCTGCAAGAACACACAGAATGGACTGTATCTACATCGTCTATGGCTCTATCGGTGTGTCTCAAAAATGCCTAAACCCACCTAAGCCGTTCAATGCTGGACAGAAAAAAGTCAAAGTTAAACATAAATAAATAAAACAAAAAGATGCAGCAGGCCTGGTGATAAGACACAGACGGCCTCGGGAGCCCAGCAATTCCTACACTGCCAAAACACAGCAGAATCATCGAGCTTGTGAAGAGAAAGAATTATGTCTCTCCCTCACCTCGATGTTTACAACTGGAGATGTGCCATTAGTCCAATAATCATCGATATCAAAATCCCATCCACACCAAGTATTATAGTGATATGTCAGAGTTGCCGTGAAATGGGTTAACTGGAGCTGTTTATTCAGTGACTGTGATTAATATCAGTCTTCCTGGACCTAACTGGGTCACTGGAGGCTTTCCCTTTTCCATAATTAGGGATTTCTTTCAACTTGTTATGCCGTAGTGTTTGGCGCAGCGTCAACCTCAACAAGATTGGGATCAGCAGCTACAGAGACATGGAGAGAGATCACAGCCTGAGAACATTAGAGTGGTCCAACAATGGATTTTAATCTGAGAACATTAGACTGGAATGTTTCAACAATGGATCATAATCTGAGAACATTAGGCTGGAATGTTCCAACAATGGATAGGAGTTTATCCTCGGGTCTTTACTGGCTTTCTCGGGATTGGGCAAGGTTACAGTTGCGGATACGAGCCGTACTGCTGATTAATCAAGCTGGGTACTATCCCATCCTCGCTATTATTGGTGTTCCTGGTAAGTCTATCTCTGTCGAATCTATAAATGATGCTGCATGTTATTGCTATTCTGGTTTATTATATTTAACAAATACATACACTTTCAGTCACAAACGCAACTCCCTTCTCATGCATTTCCAAACTGCTTACTCATAATCATCTGAGAAGGAACAAGACTGTTCGGAACCTTGAATCCCTTTTTACAGTGAGCTGTTTTATGTCTCCATATTCTCTCTGTGATCAACCCTGCTGACACCCACCGACATAATATCCCCAATTTCCTGCTCTGCCTGAGTTCTGTTGCTGACTTCCCCATCACCTACCCCTTCGTTAACGACAGATTTTATGGCCCCAGTTCACTTCTGACCTCTCTTCCAGTTACAAATAGTTTGACCACAAACTTGTTCTTGTCTCTACAGTTACTTCAAAACAGGGACTCTTAAACAGAGGAATAATGTCACCAACTGTGTAATTCAGAGGCGCAAGTTATGACTCTAAAAGCATTGTCTGAAATCCTACCACATTCGATGACTAAATTTAAATTCCAATATCAAAAATTGGAATGAAACCTAATTTCACTCTTGGCAACCATAAACCATCAGGATTTCTGTTCTTATTTTATTGATAAACTTTGGTAAAGACACCTAACATATTTGCCCTATCTGAACTAAGTGTCACCTCAGACCCATACCAATGTGGTTCCCTCCATATTGCCTTGACAAATGGCCGCGTGGTCAAGGGCAGTTAGGATGGACAACAAATTCTGCCCTTGCCAGTAATGCTGGCATCCCGCGAAACAACAACATTAAAGGTGAAATAACCAAGGAAATGCGGATGCTGGCGATCTGAAATAAAATTCTCCACCTTCTGAAAGAATGTTGGGGATTCTCAGCAGGTATGGTAGTCTGTCGGAAAAATCACAAATAACTTTTCGAGTTCAGTGAGCCTATAAAAACTGAATGCAACTAAGAAATAATATTATTATATCAGGGATGGTTAGAAGGGTGAGCGGGAGGTTTGTGTTGAGTGGATGATGTGCAGCAAGGTAGAGAGAAAGAGAGGGAGAAGGAGTGAGAGAGAGAGAAAAGAAAAGCAAGCAAAATGATTGCTGATGATGGACTGGATTAAAACAGAATGAGAAGTTATTCTAACATTTCCCCTTTTCGCATATTCCTGAATATCATATTTATTACGGGATGTCCCTGCTTACCGTGAGTTATGTTCCCTCAATCTCTCGTCTCTGAGTGTGGTGATCAACTCCATCAGCAATACTTATAGTCGCTGAGATATAGAGAAATGTAATGTTCCATTGTCAACTGCTTTTTCGGAGAGAGGAACTGTTACTGTGTGACTGTGTGGAGATGTAACAGCTTTCTCGGCCAGGAAGAGAAATTGAGGAGACTGAGGCATTTTCAACATTGAATGGATGCACTATGGGTGTGGGGAATTGACTTGCTGCTGTCATCTAGAAATCAGTGGAGGTTCTGTGGATGGTGTTCTCAGGATTGTGATGTCATTTATTGGGTTCATTCAGGGAGTCCCGAGGGTCTGGGGACCCCACTATGAATACTTCATTTACAGTGTGGCTGGGTCCATAGTAAACAAAATGGCGCTGAGACGACAAAGAAGGGAAGCTGTGTAAATTGGGAGGAGCAGGGCACTGTACTATACTCTATGGGATTTCCAGGAAAATTTGTCTCAGCTGCGCCCATTCTGGTGTAAAGTGTAAAATCAGCTTGTCTCAAAATTGAGGTGGTCATTGAGCTGTACCCCCTCCTTCAGTGTAACCTATCGTCTCACACCAGGGACAGGACTGAGCTGACACTCACGATGAATTAAACTGGATTGATTCTGGAACTTTGCAGGCAGCAGTGGGTAATATATCCACCATCTCTGTAGTGCAGTTCGCCAATGTCTTCACAACCGGTCAGAAACCACCTGCCTGCTGTGAGGAATGCGTTGGTTCCATCTCCACAGAGGAATGTACAGAACCTAATTTCCAGAAATATTAGGGAACAGAGTGATTGGTAAAAATGGAAACTGCAGGAAATCAGAATTAATGAAGCGTAGGTTATTGGAAATCTAATTGAATTGAAGTTTCATAAGTTTCTGCATCTGATGAGCTACCTCCCAGTGTGATTCAGATGAGAACAGAGCTAATGAAATAATTGCTGATTATTTTTCAAAGCTAGTTAGATTCTGGAAAGAATTTTGCAGACTGGAAAACAACTATTGTAAACTTAAATATTTAAAATAGGATGGAGAGGAAAAACAGAAAATTAAATAGCTTGATGTCAGCGGTGAGAAAAAATTTTGGAACCTTTTATAAGGAACGTGACAACTAGACATTTGGAGAATAATGATATAATTTGGTATATTCGGCCTAGATTCAGGAAAGGGAAATGATCTTTGATAAACCTGTTTGTGGAGATTATCCATTGTAACATCGACAATTGAGAACCAATGGGAGTGGAGTATTTGTATTTTTAGAAGACGCTTGACATGTTTGAATACAGGTAAATGGGGAGTGTTAGATTCCATGGGTAGGTAGGGTTGGACTATATACCACATGGATTAAAATTTGTGTAATGGAGATCCGAGAAGAATACTGTTTTTCTCTGGACTGAAGGATTGATGGCAGAAGGATCAGTGTTTGGACAATAGCTGTTCATAAGGTTTAAAAATTATTTAGATGTGAACAACACATATTATCATGTCCATTTATATTTATTAAATGGTAGAGAGGTTGGTAAGTGCTTTTGTTGAAAAGGACCTGGATGTCCTTGGTAATAAGTCACTGACAGAATTCATACAAGACTGGAAGTAAATGATATGTGGCTCTTCATGCAAAATGATTGAAGTACAAAAGTTAGAATATCTTTCCCACTGAACATGGTTTTTTTTGAGAGAGTATTTGGTGCATTGTGTAAAGGTTTGGTCTGCTTTATAAACAATGATCCCTTTGTCACTGAGAGAGTGCAAAGTCGTTTGACCAGACTAAATACTAGCGTGATGTTACCATGAGGAGAGACTGCAGTAACAATGTTTAATCTGTAGTGCTGTGAGAGAATAAGAAGTTGAAGCTTGATGGGTATGGGCAGAAACTGAATAGGGTGAAAACTTCATACTTTTCATTAAATGTTTGATTCACGACAGTTTACATGCATCTGCTGAACCCTCACGTCGATTGACAGAGAGGTACAGGCTCTGAATGAACTCTGAACACTTGAATGAACAGTTACTGTGTGACACTACATTGAATGTCACTTTGTAAACAACCCTGTCAGCAGGCAAAGTACCTTCATTCTGAAACAGTTAGCTATTCCCCACCGGTTTCTGACCTCCACGGAGACCATGGGTCTGCCTTCTTGGAGATGGAAGATAACTTGGAGAATGGCTAAAAACATTGGCTTCATTCCAACTGCCAGAAAAACATGTTAAAGTAACACATATGTACAATGAACAATTAAGCCATGTGGTTCAATTTGGAGCAGCCTGTCTGTGCAGTCCCTGCTCTATTTGTTTGTGATGTTAGAGCATCTCTGTCATTTTCCTGTTCATTACAGATTGCATTAGAGTGTGTAAATAGGCCCTGCGGCCCAACAGGTTCACACCGAACCGCCGAAGCATAACCCACCGATACCCCTACATTTACACCTTACCTAACACTATGGGCCAATTCACCTGACCTGCACATCTTTGGACTGTGGGAGGAAACCGGAAACCCACGCAGACACGGGGAGAACGTGCAAACGCTACACAGTCAGTCGCCTGAGGTGGGAATTGAATCCGGGTCTCTGGCGCTGTGAGGCAGCAGTGCTAACCACTGTACCACAGTGCCACCCACCGTGTCTGTGGCTTGACAAGCTGAAATACCTCTTGCTGTTCCTTTGTAAGTGACTCCGGGTGTGAAATGGTTCTTTCTGTTCCCATGTACGTTCCATGTGGGAGAGAGCAGACTCCCTGACTTCCTGTGCAACAGGCAGAAGGGACTGAATGATCGATCCCTCTTTTTGTCCAGTAGTTTTGATGGGATGAATGGCTTCACCACATTCTTGACAAGCCAGATTGAGATGCTGAATGAACTCGTCCTTTTACTGTGGAAATGTACTGTGCTGTTACATAAATGTTACCCAGACTTTAACAGCACGATATTGAATGTTGTCCAAGTCTTGCTGCACATGGTCAAAGACTGTTTCAAGAGCTGAAGAGGGGCAACTTATCCTGAAAATTTTGTAGTCTTCAGTGAATGCCCCCTCTTCTGCTGGCACGGTGGCTCGGTAGCTAACACTGCTGCCTCACAGTACCAGAGCACCAGGTTCGATTCGAGCCTTGGGCAACTGTCTGTGTGGAGTTTGCACATTCCCCACATGTCTGCATGAATTTCCTCCGGGTACTCCGGTTTCCTCCCACAGTCCGAAGATGTGCACGCAGGGTGAATTGGCCATGCTAAATTTTCCATTATGTTAGGTGCATTATTCAGACAGAAATGTGTCTGTGTGGGTTATCCTTCGGAGGGTCGGTGTGGACTGGTTGGGCCGAAGTGCCTGTTTCCATATTGTAGGGAAACTAATCTGCTCAGTTTGGACTCAATGGGCTGAACAGCTTCCTTCCACATTGTAGGGATTCTATGATAACAAACTGGAGATGCCTGAGCTAAGGAAGCTACGCTGAGGATCTCCTGCAGATGTGCTCCACGGCTAAGATGATTGCTGCCCACCAATGATAATCATCTTCCCTTGTGCCATGAATGACTCCAAGCAGTGTAGAGGTCATAATTAATTCTCATTAAGTGTGATTTTGTTCAGACTCCTTGATGTCATCCTCAGTCAAATACTGCCTGGGTTCAGGGTCAGTCTCTCTTACCTGAGCCCCTGCGTTACCTCTTTTGTTCATATCAATTGGTCATGGTGCAGAAGCAGAAAAGGTTTTCTTCAAACTGAGGGTAGTGTATGTCAGGAACTCACTTACACAGAGAGTTAGGGGAGATAAATCACTGAAAGAGACCAGTGGTGTCCCGCTGGGATCAGTTCAGTGACCTCTGCTGTCTGTTATTTTCAAAAATGACTTGGATATGAGTGTTGAAGAGTGGGCTAGTAAGTTTGCAGATGGCACAAAGGTGGTTGGAGTGGTACAGAATGTGGAGGGCTATTGTAGGTTGCAATGGGACATCGACAGGCTGCAGAGCTGGGCTGAGAAGTGGCACATGGAGTTCACCTTGCAAGCTCGAATGTGATTGCAGAATACATGGTTAAAGGCAGGATTCTTGGCAGTGAGGAGAAACAGAGGGATCCTGGTGTCCGTGTCAACAGATCTCTCAAAGTTGCCACCCAAGTTGATCGGGTTGTTAAGAAGGCTTATGGTGTGTTGGCTTTCAGTTGCAGGGGGATAAGGTTAAGAGCCGCGAGGTTATTCTGCAGCTTGATAGAGCCCTTCTCAGACCGCACAGCGAATATTATGTTCAGTTCTGGTCTCCTCATTATAGGAATGATAACGAAGCTTACGAGAGTCTAAAGAGGAGATTTACCAGGATGCTGCCTGGACTGGAGGACAGGTCTTACGAAGAAACCGTGAGGGAGCGAGGGCTTTTCTCATTGGAGGAAAAATAGGTGACAGGTGACTTGATAGAGGTGTACAAGATGATGAGAGGCAGAGAGACAGTGAATAGCCAGAGACATTATCCCTTGGCAGAAATGTCTATCACTCGGTGGCATCATTTTAAGGTAATTGGAGGGGATTTAGGGGAGATATCAGAGGTAGATTCTTTACACAGAGAGTGGTGGGTGTGTCGAATGCACTCCCATCAGTGGTAGTAGAATCAAATACATGAGGGAAACTTAAGAGACTCTTGGATAGGCACAAGCAACAAAGTGAATGAAAGCATGTAGGTTAGAGTAGGACAAACAACACAACGGCGAGGGCTGAAGATCCTAACTGCACGCATTCATGTCGAACTTTGAGCTAAAAATCTGCATGAATTCATGTAAAATTCAGTTATCTCACTTCTTAGCTTCGCATCCATCTAAGCATCATGGCATAGTCAGAGAACACAGGGGGCCAACACCTTCAACATTTTGTCTAGCTATCACCATTGCTCACAGCGCACCTGAAAATGGAACTTATTTTTTAAAAAAGTGTTTTGTGATTTACACATGAAAGGAGTGAAACTATCATGGTATTCTAACAGATGAAAGGCTTAACAGGCAATCAATTTTTCCATGTATAATTTCAGTTACATCACACTGTAAATTTTCGCTATAAATTCTGTGTTACGATCAAGCCCTCCCTTATCACCTGATGAAGGAGCGATGCTCCAAAAGCTAGTGTGCTTCCAATTAAACCTGTTGGACTATAACCTGGTGCTATGCGATTTCTAACTTGGTACGCCCCAGTCGAACACGAACATTTCCAAATAAGTACTGTTCTTTGTTCTGTGTTCTATGGAGGTGCTCAAGAAGACTTGGACACTAAGAAGATTTGAGACTTGGAGCCGGTCAGCCTTGATCTTAGTGAAGGGCAAGGCAGACTTGAGATGTGAATGACCTGCCCCCGTTTCTGATGTTCTCACGTTTTGTTATTGGAAAGTTAGTCTGTGTTATTTTCCTGGAAGGTCTTTTATGGAATGTTGCAATCAGGGAGACGCGTGGATTTTGTGAGATTTGGGGACTGTATTCACAGTGAATCTGGCTCTACAACATGATCAACAAATGAAGCACAAGATACAGAGAGGGAAGACCTGTAAAGAGAAATGAGCAACCTCTTCCATATCCAGCCTGGGTCTTCCAGTTACATTTTCCAAATCTCCCAAACCGAGTGGGACAGTCTTGAGGGACCGAATTGTTTCCTCTCTTTCTGTGCACCATGCTATAACAATAAGTGGACTCTGACTACTCCTGTCCAGCAGGTTAGAGGGGGTTGAATGGAACACAGAAACATGGAACTGAGGAGCAGGAGTGGGGCATTAGAGAATTTGAGCCTTCTCCACTAGGCATTAAGATTGTGGCTGATCAGATTGTGGTCTCAGCCTCATCGTCCTGTCTGTGTCCCATTATCCGTGACTCATTTTTGTTTCCACAAAAGGGGGAAAACACCCGAGTGACCAGTGACAAGCACGGCCCTTCACATCAAAGGGGAATGCTGTGTGATCAAAATTGTGAAGGAGAGGGAGACTCGTGTTTACTTTTTTTTATAATGCACTCCTGTTTATTTATTTATTTTTTTGCTATGTGATCAAAGAGACTCCTACTTATTTTTTTAAAATTTAACCCCCACACTACCGCCTCACTGCAGTAGGGCTTATTTTTCCCCTGTACCCATAGTGTGTGTGTGTGTGTGTGTCGATGTGAGACACAGTGAAAGACACAAAGTGCACGAATCTTTATTCAATTTCCACCACCAGGAAGATAGGAAAACACCCGAGTGGCCAGTGACAAGCACTGCCCTTCACATCAACGGGCAATGCTGTGTGATCAAAACAGCGAAGGAGAGGGTAGGGATTAAATCAAAATAGAGTTGGACAGGGAAATAATGCACTCCACTCCCTGCGGCGCCCACCTCTCCCTGAACAACTCCAGGGTGTTGGTGGACACCGCTTGCACCTTCTCCAAGGACACCCAGGCTCTAACATAACCCCGGAAGACGGGCAGGTGACCGGGCCGGTCCACGGCCCACTGCCTGGACCTGTTGATGATCAGTTTGGCCAGGCCCAGGAGCAGACCCACGAGGAGGTCTTCAGACCTGCCCTCCCTCCTCCGTACCGGGTGCCCAAAGATGAGGAGCGTGGGACTGATGTGCAACCAAAAGCAGAGGAGAAGGTTTATAAGTAAATCAAAAAGGGAGTGCAAACGCCCACACCCAATATATACATGGTCCACGAACTCCACAGCGCCACAGAACAAGCAGTTGGTCTGGGAGTCCGTGAACCACCGCAACCTGCAGTTGCAGGGGACTGCTGCATGCAGCCCCCTCCACACCAGATCCCCGAGAGAAAGGGGGAGGACTCCCGCGTAGAGAGCCATCCACTGGGGGTCTCCACCGCCCGGTGGCAAATGAGCACGCCAAGGCGTGTCCGGACGGTGGATGAAGGAGTAGAGGTGGACGGTGTGCAGCAGCAGGCGAGACAGGCTATACATTTTGACATCCCTGAAAGAAACAAAATTAAAATTCTGGAGGCCGCTCAGGTTGTGGGGCACAGGCTCCCGCGGGAAGTACGGGACCTTGGGGCCAATGTGAAATTCCGTCCGGGCTGAGGTGAGCGCGGACGGGATCCCACCGCACACCTGAGCGTCCTCCAACTGGTGCACTACGTCGGGTCCGAGCACCACCATTTAAAGGCGTCGGATGGCGGTGGCCATCCGTTACTCCAACTCCTATTCTCAATGTTCTGACCGATTAAGGCAAGCATGCCAATCACATTCCTCACTACTCTACCGACTTAAACTCCACTTACAAGGAACTATGAATCTTCACCCGTAGTTTTCTTTGTTCAGCAACATTCCTCAGGGCACTACCCTGCTTTAACTTACCAAAACGCAAAACCTCACAAATATCTAAATTAAACTCCATCTGCCAGTCCTTGGCTCATTGATGGTCAAGGATCCCGTTATATTCTGAGATAATCTTCTTCATTGTCCACTGAACCAATTTGGTGATGTAATCTGTAAACTTACTAACCATGCCTCCGATAATCACATCAAAGTTGTTTATATCCATGATGAAAAGCAGTGAGCTCAGCACTGATATTTTCAGAACACCGCTGGCCACAGGTCTTCTGTCTGGAAAACAATGTATTACCTCCAATCCAATTTTGTATCCAATTGGTTAGCTTTTCCTCGATTACATGTAACCTAATTTTAGTAATCTGTCTACGATGGGGAACCTTATTAAATGCCTTGCTGTCGTTTGTGTAAAAATTGTCCACCACAATGTCTTCTTCAATCTTCTTCGTCACCTCTTCATAATACTCAATCACATTAATTAGACATGATTTCCATCACACAAATCCATATTGACTACCCCTAATCATTCCTTGGCTTTCTAAATAAATGCAAATTCCTTCCCTCAGAACCCCCTCCAAGGAACTCCTCGTCTCTGACGATGGCTGATTGAGTCGATAATTCCCTGTGTTGTTTTGGCTCACTTCTCCCTTTTCTAGCCCTACTCCTCCACTGCCCACAAAAAATAATTATAACTGTGTTGGTGATATGGCCAATGATATAGTTCTCAGAGTGTGTTAGGGTCAGTGTTAGGAACAAGTCAGGCAGATTTCTTTAATTTACTAAAACAACATGTCTATAACCAAAACAAACTACCATGGAAAGAGGAATAACGAGAGGATATTGCAAATATGTACAGTGATATTTCCCTTTGAAAAATACTGAGAAACACACACACACACACACACACACACGCACGCAGACACACACTCACACGACAGACACACACATGCACGCGCACACACACACGTATTGTTGATAACAAACTGAAAAGCAAAATATCTGCAAAGTTAACTTGAAAGAACATTGTCCAAATATGATTCGAACTTATGATCTAAGGAAAAATGAGAGTTTGACTCAAATGCTATTCTATATGTAGAATCACCAAATCCGACAGCATGGAGAGAGGCAGCGAGGCCCTTTAGCCGAAACTCGTCCATGCTGACCAAAATATCAAACCACACTAAACTCATTTCCTAGCACTTGGCCCATAGCATTCTCGTCCTTTCCTGTCCATGTATTTGCCCAAATATCGTTAATACAAATGCTTCAACCACTTCCGTTGGCAGCTCATTCCCTATGTGTACTACTCTCTGTGTAAAACAGTTTCCATCAGTTTCCCTTTTATTCTTTCCTCTCTGATCTTAAACTGATGCCTTATCATCCTCGATTACCCAACTCTAGGAAAACAAGTTTGGGTCCATTCACCCTATCAATGTAAACTTCTATAAGACCCCTCTCTTGTGCTATAAGAAAAAAGTACTCGCTTGTCCAACGTCTCCCTATGTTTCATACTGTTGGGTCTTGGCAACATTTTTGTAAATTCCGTCTGCACACATTCCAAATTAAAAACATCCTTCCGATCGCAATGTGACTAAAACTGAACACAACACGACAAGTGCAGCCTCACCAACATCCTGTATAACTGCAACATAACTTCCAAACTGCTCTCCTCCATGTCCTGACCGATGCTTGCTAGTGTGGCAAAAGCCTTCTTGACTACCATGTCTAACTATGACCCCACTTTCAGAGAATGGTGGACCTAAACTCCATGGTCCCTCTGCTCAACTATACTCCTTAAGGTCCTACCAATCACCATGAGAATCCTACCGTGATCTAACGTTGCTAAAATATTCCTCGGCCCACTTCTCCAGTTTGATCAAAGTCCTGCTGCAATTTCTGATTTACTTCCTCACTGTCCACGATACCACCTATTTTATTGTCATTTCAAGTTTCCTAATCATGCCTTGTACGTACGCAAGAATAACATTGTTATGGATATCAAACGGCAATGGGCCCTGCAGCGACCCCTGAGGCACGTCATGTGTCACAGGCCTCCAGTCCGAGAGCATCCTCCGACTATTACCCTTTGCTTACTACCATGAAGCCAATTGCGTGTCCAATTTGTCAGCTCCCTCTGGATTCCGTGCGATTCTAACCTTCCAGACCAGCCTCTCAATGGTAACCTTGTCAAAGGCCTTATTCAAAACCATACAGACTACGTCTACCACCCTACCCTCATCAACATTCCTGGTCACTTCATCAATGAACTCAAACAAATTTGAGAGGCGTGATCTCCCACTAACAAAGCCATGCAATTTTTCCAGTCTAAAAACGACTATTAATAATAATTATTAAAATTAATAATAACAAACTAATAAATAATAATAATATGAAATTTACAGTGGAGAAAAAAATATCCAATGTATGTGATATTGGAACGTGCATCATGGATGAAGGGCAGAATAGATTTTGTACTGTGTCATTGAACTGTGTTGAAAAAAAGGAAGGGTAGCATGGTGGTTCAGTGGCTAGTACTGCTGCCTCATCGTGCCATGGATCCGGGTTTGGTTCCAGCTTCGGGTAACGCTCTGTGTGGAGTTTGCACATTCTCACTGTGTTTGTGTGTGTTTCCTCTGGGTGCTCCATTTTCCTCCCACAATCCAAAGATGTATAGGTCAGGTAAATTTGCCATGCTAAGTTACCCATCGTGTTATGTGCATTAGTTAGGGGTAAATACAGGGTAGGGGAATGGGACTGGGTGGGATACTGTTTGGAAAGTCGGTGTGGTCTTGTTGGGCCAAATGGCCTGTTTCCATACTGTAGTGAATCTGAAAAAAATACTATTTCGAAACAAACCCTATCTTTCCAAATGCTTATATATTTCATCTCTCAGAGTCTTCTCAAGTAACCTACCTACCACAGCTGTTAGGTTTCCTGGTCTATAGATCCCGAATTTTTCTTTGCTTCCCTTCTTGAATAATGGCACAACATTTGCTACTCTTCAATATTCTATAACCTAACCTGTGGCTAACGATGATGCAAAAATATCAACCAGGGTCCCCGTAGTTTCTTCAGTAGCCTTTTGCAGTGTTCTTGGATGCATCGGTTTAGGATCAGGAGATTTAGCCAGCTTCATACATTCTAATGCATCCACCACATCTCTCCTGTGATATTGACTCACCCCAAGATAACACGACGACCTTTGTTAACCTCCCAAGTCTTCATGTATTTATCTACGGTGAAGGCAGAGGAGAAATATTCATTTCGAATCTCGCAAATCTTCTGTGGTTCTAGACATGTATGCCCACTTTGGACCTTGTGGGGTCATATTCCTATTTAATTATTCTTTTTACTTTAATATATTGAAAGAACATCTTCGGATTCACCCTAATCTTCTCAGCCAAGGCTATCTTGTGCCCCCTTTTCGCCCTCCTTATTTCCTTCTTCAGTAAACTACTGTACCCCCTGTACGCCTACAGGGATTCCTTCGATCCCAGCTGCCTGGACGTGAGCCACGCCTCCTTTTTGCTGGTCAATGTCTCAATATTTTCTGACATCCAAGATTTCCTATTCCTATCAACCTTGCCTTTTATCTTCACAGGAACATATAGACCTTGAACGGTAGACAATTCACTTTTAAAGTTCTCCCACTTGCAAGAGGTCCCTTCACCTGCAAACAAACTCCGCCAAACAACCCCTACAAGCTCCTGTCTAATTCCATCAAAATTCGCCTTACCCCAATTTTGAACCTGAACATGTGGTCCCAGAGTGCTCCCCCAATGTCTCTTCAGTCAACTGTCCTGCCCAAGATCTGAGAGCAGGTCACGTTTCGTCCCTTACTGAGTTACACCCTCTCCTTACTGCTTGCACACTCACTCCATCACTATCATCCTGACCGCCTCACACTCACTCCATCACAGTCATCCTGACTGCCTCACACTCACTCCATCACAGTCACACTGACGCCCTCATAATCACTCAGTCACCCTCATCCTGTCCCCTCACAGTCACTCCGGCACCGTCACCCTGATCGCCTCACACTCACTCCATTCCTGTCACCATGATTCCCTCACAATCACTACATCACTGACACGCTGACTCCCTCACAGTCACTCTATCATCATCATCCGGACAACCTCACATTCACTCCATCACCGTCATCATGAGCCCCTTACACTCACTCCATTCACTGTCACACTGACTTCCCCACACTCACTCCATCTCTGCCACCATGTACTCAACACACTCACTCCATCACAGTCACCCGATCCCCCTCACATGCACTCCATCACCCTCACGCTGATGCACTCAACCTCACTCCATCAACGTCACCCTAACCCCCGCACATTCACTACATCACCGTCACCCTGAGCCCCTCACACTCATTACATCACCGTCACCCTGGCCCCCTAACACTCACTCCATCACTGTCAACCGACCCCCACCACACTCACTCCGTCACCGTCAACCTGACCCCCTCACAGTCACACCATCACCATTACCCTGACCTCCTCACACTCACTCTATCACTATAACTCTGATCAACTCACACTCACTCCGTCACCATCACGCTGACTCCCTCACACTCACTGCATCACTGTCACCCTGATCCACTCACACAAATCCATCACAGCCACACTGATACTCTCACACTCCCTTTTTCACTGTCATCCTGACCCCCTAACACTCATTCCGTCACCGTCATCTTGAATACCTCAAAATCACCCCATCACCATCACCCTGACCCACGACACTCACTCCATCACGATAACTCTGATCAACTCACACTCACTCCATCACTGTCACCCTTACACCCTCACACTCACTCCATCACAGTCATCCTGAGTGCCTCACACTCACTCCATCTCCGTCACCCTGATGCCCTCACACTCACTTCATCACCACAACTCTGATCAAATCATACTCACCCCGTCACCGTCACACTGACTCCCTCTCACCCACTCCATCACTGTGAATCTGACACCCTCACACTCACTCCATCACAGTCACACTGATTCCCTTACACTCACTCCATCAATATAACTCTGATCAACTCACATTTACTCCATCACTATAACTCTGATCAACTCACACTCACTCCATCACCATCACCCTGACCCCCTGACACTCACTCCATCACTATAACTCTGATCAACTCACACTCACTCCATCACTGTCACCCTGACACTCTCACACTCACTCCATCACAGTCATCCTGAGTGCCTCACACTCACTCCATCTCGATCACCCTGACGCCCTCACACTCACTTCATCACCATAACTCTGATCAAATCATACTCACCCCATCACTGTCACACTGACTCCCTCTCACCCACTCCATCACTGTGAATCTGACACCCTCACACTCACTCCATCACAGTCACACTGATTCCCTCACACTCACTCCATCACTGTCAACCTGACACCCTCAAACTCCCTCTATCACAATCACACTGACTCCCTCACACTCACTTGATCACTGTCACCCACACCCTCTCACACACACTCAATCACCGTCACACTGATACTCACACTCACTCCTTCAGTCACACTGATTCCCTTACACTCACTCCATCACTGTTACCCTGACACCCTCACACTCACTCCATCACTGTCACACTGAACCCCTCACACTCACTCCATCTCCATCACACTGATCTCCTCACACTAACTCCATCACAGTCACCCTGACCCCCTCACACTTTCTGCATTACCCTCACACTTGAACCCTCACACTCACACTATCATTGACACCATGACCCCTCAAGCTCACTTCTCACCGTCACCCTGACCGCCTCACACTCAATCCATCACAGTCACCCTAACCACTCACACTCACTCCATCACTGACACGTTGGCTCCCTCACACTCACTCCATCACCGTCACCATGACCCCCTCACACTCACTCCATCACTGTCAAACTGACTTCCCCACACTCCTCCTTCACCGACACCCTGACCATCTCATACTCATTCCATCACCATCACCCTGATCTCCTTACACTCATTCCATCGCTGTCATCCAGATCCCCTCGCACTCACTTCATCAACGTCACCCACACACTCTCACACTCACTCCTTCACCGTCACAGTTGCCCTCTGACACTCACTCCATCACTGTCACCCTTATCCCCTCACACTCACTCCATCACTGTCACACGGACCCACTGACACTCACTCCATCACAGTCACTCTGACTCCCTCACACTCACTCCATCACTGTCAACTTGCCACCCTCACACTCACTACATCACCGTCACCCTGACACCCTGAGACAAGCTCCATAACTTTCACCCTGAACCCCTCACACTCACTCCATCATCGTCATCTTGACCCCCTCACACTCACTCTATCACCGTCACCCTGACCCCCTCACACTCACTCCATTACAGTCACCCTGACACCCTCACACTCACTCCATCACAGTCATCCTGAGCGCCTCACACTCACTCTGTCACTATCACGCTGACTCCCTCTCACTCACTCCATCAACAGAACCTTGATCCACTCGCACTCACTCCATCATTGTCACCCTGACCCCCTCACAGTCACACCATCACCATCATCCTGACCCACTCTCACTCACTCCATCACCAAAGCCGTGATTATCTCACACTCACTTCCTCACTGTCACACTGACTCCCTCACACTCACTCCATCAATGTCAACCTGACACCCTCAAACTCACTCCATCAAAGTCACACTGACTCCCTCGCACTCACTCCATCACTGTCAACCTGACACCCTATCACTCGCTTCATCACAGTCACCCACATCCTCTCACTAACAGTCCATCACCGTCACACTGATACTCACACTCACTCCTTCAACATCACACTGTCCCCCTCACACTCACTCCATCACTGTCACACTGAACACCTCACACTCACTCCATCTCCATCACACTGATTCTCTCACACTCAATCCACCACAACCATACCGATCCTCTCACACTCCCTCTGTTACTGTCATCCTGAACCCCTCACACTGACTCTATCATCCTCACCCTGACCCCCTCACACTCACTCCATCACTGTCACACTGACCCCCTCAAACTCACTCCATCATTGTCAAACTGACCCCCTCACATTCACTCAATCTCTGTCACCCTGACACCCTCACACTCATTCCATCACCTGACTCCCTGACACACACTCCATCACCGTCACCCAGACCCTTCACACTCACTCCATCACCATCAGCCTGACACCCTCAAATTCAATCCTTCACCATAACCCTGATCCACTCACACTCACTCCATCACTGTCACCATGACCCCCTCACAGTCACTCCATTACCATCACCCTGATGCCCTCACACTCACTTCATCAGCAAAACCCTGATCACATCATACTCACTCCGTCACCATCACGCTGTCTCCTTCACACACACTCCATCACCGTTACGCTGATCCCCTCACATTCGTTCCTTCACTGTCACCCTGACCCCCCACACACTCAGTCACTGTCTCCCTGATTTCCTCACAGTCAATCCATCAAAGCCACACTGCTCCTCTCACACTCACTCCAACACCATCACTCTGAACCCCTCACACTCACTCCATCACTGTCACGCATATTCCCTCACACTCACTTCATTACAGCCGCACTGATCCCCTCACACTCACTCCATCTCCGTCAGCCTGACTCCCTCAAACTCACTCCATCACAGTCATCCTGACCACCTCACACTCACACCATCATGGTAACCCTCACCCCCTTACACTCACTCCATCACCATCACCCTGACCACCTCACACTCACTCCATCACCGTCACCCTGACCACCTCACACTCACTCCATCACCGTCACCGTGACCTCCTCACACTCACTCAGTCACCGTCACCATGACCCCTCACACTCGCTCCATCACCATCACAATCACCCCCTCACAATCACTCAGTCAACGTCAGCCTGGCCACCTCATACTAACTCCATCACCATCACCCTGGGCCCATCACACTTACTCCACCTTCATCACCATGACCCCTCACACTCACTCAGTTGCCGTCAACCTGACCACCTCACACTCGCTCCATCACAGTCACCCTGATCCCCTCACACACACTCCATCACCGTCAAACTGACCGTCTCACACTCACCCGAATACCCTCACACTCACTCCATCACACTCACACTGATGGCCTCACCCTCACTCCATCACCGTCACCCTAACCCCCTCACACTCACTCCATCACCGTCACCCTGACCCCCTAACACTCACTCCCTAACAGTCAACGGAGCCCCCTCACACTCACTCTGACACCATCACCCTGACCCCCTCACAGTCACCCATCACCATCACCCTGACCCCCTCAAATTCACTCCCACACCATACCTCTGATCAACTCACACTCACTCGGTCACTGTCACGCTGACTCCCTCACACTACTCCATCACCGTCACCCTAAACCCCTCACAATCAATCCATCACAGCCACACTGATCCTCTCACACTCCCTCTGTCACTGTCACCCTGACCCCCTCACACTCACTCCATCACAGTCACCCTGACCCGTTCACACTGACTCCAAGACCATCACCCTGACCCACCCAAACTCACTCCTTCACCATAAGCCTGTTCCACTCACACTCCCTCTGTCAATGTCACCCTGACCCTCTCACAGTCAATCCATCACCATCACCCTGACCTCCTCACACTAACTTCATCACCAAACCCTGATCATATCACACTCACTCCATCACAGTCAGTCGAACCCCCTCACACTCACTCCATCACCCTCACGCTGATGCCCTCACCCTCTCTCCATCACCGTTACCCTGACGCACTCGCACTCACTCTGTCACTGTCTCCCTGATTCCCTCACAATCAATCCATCAAAGCCACACTGATCCTCTCACACTCACTCCATCACCGTCACCCTGAACCCCTCACAATCACTCAGTCACCATCACCATGACCCCTCACACTCACTCCATCACCATCGCCATCACCTCCTCACAATCACTCAGTCACCGTCACCCTGAACACCTCACAATCACTCCATCACCGTCACCCTGACCACCCCACACTCACTTAGTCACCATCAACATCACCACTCACACTCACTCCATCACCATCGCCATCACCCCCGCACAATCACTCAGTCACCGTCACCCTGACCACCTCACACTCACACCATCACCGTCAAACTGACAGTATCACACTCGCTCCATCAACGTCACCCTCACCGTCTCACACTCACTCGGACACCGTCAACCAGACCACATCACGCTCACACCATCACCATCACACTGACCGTCTCACACTCACTCCATCAATGTCAACCTCACCCCCTGACACTCCCTCCATCACTGTCAACCTGACCTCCTCACACACGCTCCATCACCCTCACCCTGACCCCCTCACACTCACTCCATCACCCTTACCCTGACCCCCTCACATTCACTCCGTCACACTCAACGCAAGCCCCTCACACTCACTCTGTCACCATCACACTGACCCCCTCACAGTCACCCCATCACCATCACTCTGACCCCCTCACACTCACTCGAGCACCATACCTCTGATCAACTCACACTCACTCAGTCACTGTCACGCTGACTCCCTCACACTCACTCCATCACCCACACCCTGACCCCCTCACACTCAATCGATCACAGTCATACTTATCCTCTCACACTCCCTCTGTCATGGTCATCCTGAACCCGTCAAACTCACTCCATCACTATAACTCTGATCAACTCACACTCAGTCCATCACTATCACCCTGACCCCCTGACACTCACTACATCACTATAACTCTGATCAACTCGCACTCACATCCATCACTGTCACGCTGACTCCCTCACACTCACTCCATCACTGTCATACTGACCCCCTAACACTCACTCTGTCACAGTCAATGGAACCCCCTCACAGTCACTCTGTCACCGTCACCCTGACCCCCTCACAGTCACCCCATCACCATGACCCTGCCCCCCTCACACTCACTCCCTCACTATACATCTGATCAACACACACTCACTCACTCACTGTCACGTTGACTCCCTCACACTCACTCCTTCACCGTGACCATCAAACCCCTCACACTCAATCCATCACAGCCACACTGATCCTCTTACACTCCCTCTGTCACTGTCACCCTGAAATCCTCACACTCACTCTAGCGCCCTCACCCTGGCCCACTCACACTCACTCCAACAACATGACGCTGACCCCCTCAAACTCACTCCTTCACCATCAGCCTGATCCACTCACACTCACTCTGTCACCATCACACTGACCCCGTCACAGTCACCCCATCATCATCACCCTGACCCTCTCACACTCACTTCATCATTGTCTCCCATATTCCCTCACACTCACTCCATCACAGCCACACGGATCCTCTCACACTCACTCCATCATCGTCACTCTGAACCCCTCACTCTCACTCCGTCACTGTCACCCTGATTCCCTCACATTCAATCCATCACTGTCACCCTGACCCTCTCACACTCAGTCCATCACTGTCACCCTGATTCCCTCTCACTCAATCCAACACAGCCACACTGATCCTCTCAAACTCTATCTGTCACTGTCACCCTGAACACCTTGCACTCACTCTACCACCCTCACCCTGACCCCGTCACACTCAATCCATCACAGCCACACTGATTGTCTCACACTCCCGCTGTCACTGTCACCCTTACCCCTTCACACTCACTCCAACACGATCACCCTAACCCCCTCAAACTCACTCCTTCACCATAAGCCTGATCCTCTCACACTCACTACGTGACCATCACACTGACCTCCTCACAGTCAGCACATTACCATCACCCTGACCCTCCCACATCACTTCATTATTGTCTCCCATATTCCCTCACACTCACTCCATCACAGCCACACGGATCCTCTCACACTCACTGCATCACCATCACACTGAACCCCTCACTCTCACTCCGTCACTGTCACCCTGATTCCCTCACATTCAATCCATCACTGTCACCCTGACCCCCTCACACTCACTCCATCACTGACACCCTGATTCCCTACACTCAATCCATCACAGCCACACTGATCCTCTCACACTCAATCTGTCACTGTCACGCTACACCCCTCACACTCACTCTATCACCCTCACCCTGACCCCTTCACACTCAATCCATCTCAGCCACACTGATCCTCTCACACGACCTCTGTCACTGTAACCCTGAACCCCTCACACTCACTCTATCACCGTCACCCTGACCCCTTCACACTCTCTCCAACACCATGACCCTGACCCCCTCAAACTCACTCCTTCACCATAAGCCTGATCCACTCACATCCACTCCGTCACCATCACACTGTCCCTCTCACACTCACCCCATCACTATCACCCTGATCCTCTCACACTCACTCCATCACCATACCTCTGATAAACTCAACTTCACTCCATCACTGTCACGCTGACTCCCTCACACTCATTTCATCACCGTCACCCTGACCCCCCACACACAATCCATTACAGCCATACTGATCCTCTCACACTCCCTCTGTCACTGTCACCCTGAACCCCTCACACTCAATCCATCACAGCCAGACTGATCCTTTCACACTCCCTATGTCACTGTCACCCTGAACCCCTCTCACTCACTCTATCACCCTCACTCTGACCTCTCACACTCACTCCGTCACTGACACCCTGAACTCCTCATACTCACTCCAACACCATCACCCTGACACCCTCAAACTCAGTTCTTCACCATAAGCCTGAAACACTCACACTCACTCCGACAACCATCACACTGACAACCCTCACAGTCAACCCCAACACCATCACCCTGACCCTCTCACACTCACACCATCACCATACCTCTGATCAACTCACACTCACTCCCTGACTGTCACGCTGACTCACTCACACTCACTTCATCAACGTCACCCTGACCCTCTCACACTCATTCTATCACCGTCACCCTGACCGCCTCACACTCACTCCATCAACGTCACCCTGACCCCCCACACTCACTCCATCACCATACCTCTGATCAACTCACACTCACTCCGTCACTGTCACGCTGACCCCCTCACACTCAATCCATCACAGCCATACTGATCCTCTCACACTCCATCTGTCACTGTCACCCTGAACCCCTCACACTCACTCTATCACCCTCAACCTGACCCCGTCACACTCAATCCATCTCAGCCACACTGATCCTCTCACACTCCATCTGTCACTGTCACCTGAACCCCTCACACTCAGTCTATCACCCTCAACCTGACCCCGTCACATTCAATCCATCACAGCTGCATTGATCCTCTCACACGACCTCTGTCACTGTCACCCTGAACCCATCACACTCACTCTATCACCGTCACCCTGACCCTTTCACACTCTCTCCAACACCTTGACCCTGACCGCCTCAAACTCACTCCTTCACCATAAGCCTGATCCACTCACATTCACTCCGTCACCATCACACTGACCCCCTCACAGTCACCCAATCACCATCACCCTGACCCTCTCACACTCACTCCATCACCATATCTCTAATCAACTCACATTCACTCCTTCACTATCACGCTGACTCCCTCACACTCACTTCATTACCGTCACCCTGACCCCCTCACACTCACTCTATCACCGTCACCCTAAACCCCTCACACTCACTCCATCACCATCACACTGACCCCCTCACACTCACTCCATCACTGTCACCCTGACCCCCTCGCACTCACCCTATCACCCTCACCCTGACCGCCTCACACTCACTCGATCACCGTCACCCTAAACCCCTCACACTCACTCCATCACCATACCTCTGATCAACTCACACTCACTCCGTCACTGTCACGCTGACCACCTCACACTCAATCCATCACAGCCATACTGATCCTCTCACACTCCCCCGTCACTGTCACCCTGTACTCCTCACACTGACTCCCTGACTGTCACGCTGACTCCCTCACACTCACTCCATCACCGTCACCCTGACCGCCTCACACTCACTCAGTCACTGTCACACTGACCCCCTCACACTCACTCCATCACCATCATCCTGACCCCCTCACACTCACACCATCACGGTCACCCTGACCCCCTCACACTCACTCCATCACAGTGACCCTGACCTATTCACACTCACTCAGTCACCATCACCCTGACCCCTCTCACTCACTCCATCACTGTCACCCTGATCCCCTCACACTCAGCTTATTACTGTCACCCTGACCCCCTCACAAACACACCTTCACCGCCACGCTGACCGATTCACACTCACTCCATCAACGTCACCCTGACGCCCTGACACTCGCTCCATCACTGTCACCCTGACCTCCTCACACACACTCCATCACAGTCACCCGAACCCCCCACACTCACTCTACCACCTCACGCTGATGCCCTCACCCTCACTCCATCACTGTTACCCTGACCCCCTCACACTCAATCCATCATAGCCATAGCGATCCGCTCACACTCCCTCTGTCACTGTCACCCTGTACCGCTCACACTCACTCCATCACAGACAACCTGATCCCCTCACACTCACTCCATCACCGTCGCTCTGACCACCTCACACTCACTCCATCACCGTCACACTGACCATCTCATAATCACTCAGTCACCCTCACCCCGATCCCTCACACTCCCTCCGACCCAGTCACCCTGTCCCACTAACTCTCACTCGATCGCCATAGCTCTGATCAACTCAACTAACTCCGTCACAGTCACGCTGTGCCCCTCAGACTCACTCCATCACCGTCACCCTGACCCCTCACACTCACTCAGTCACCGTCACCCTGACACCCTCACACTAACTCCATCACCGTCACCCTGACCCCTCACACTCACTCCATCACCGTCACCCTGAGCCCTCACACTCACTCCATCAATGTCACACTGAAGCCCTCACACTCAATCAGTCGCCGTCACCCAGACTGCTCACACTCATTCCACCATTGTCACCCTGACCACCTCACACTCACACCATCACCATCACCCTGACACCCTCACACTCGCTCCATCACTGTCACCCTGACCTCCTCACACACACTCCATCACCGTCACCCTGACCCCCTCACACTCACTCCATCACAGTCATCCTGAACGCCTCACACTCACCCCATCACTGTCACCCTGACCACCTCAAACTCACACCTTCACCATCACACTGACCCCCTGACACTCCCTCTGTCACTGTCACCCTGTACCGCTCACACTCACTCCATTACAGACAACCTGATCCCCTCACACTCACTCCATCACCATCACCCTGAACACCCTCACACTCACTACATCACCGTCACCCTGAAACCGTAACAATCACTCCATCACTGTCACCCGTTCCGCCTCACACTCACTCCATCAACATCACACTGACCCCCTCACATTCACTCAATCACAGTCACCCTGACACACTCCACTCACTCCGTCACCGTCACCCTGACCCCCTCACACTCACACCACCACCTTCACCCTGAACCCCTCACATTTACTGCATCATGGTCACACTCATTCACTCACACTCACTTACTCCTTCACCGTGACATACACTCTCGCATACTCACACCATCACGATCATCCTGATCTGCTCACACTGAACCACTCACACTCACTCCAGCATCCTCATCCTGACACACTTATGCTCACTCCATCACTGTCACCCTGACCCCTTCACCACTCACTCCATCACCATCACCCTGACACCCTCACGTCATTCCATTATCATCACCCTGATCAACTCACACTCAGTCCATCACTGTCACACGGACACCCTCACACTCACACCCAGACCGTCATCCTGACCCCCTCACACTCACTCCATCACCGTCACCCTGATCCGCTCACACTCACTCCTCACCATCACACTGAACCACTCACACTCACTCCATCATTCTCATCCTGACACACTTACACTCACTCCATCACTGTCACCCTGACCCCTTCACACTCACTTTATCACCGTCACTGCGACCCTCTCACTCTCAATCAATCACACTCACGCTGATGCCCTCATACTCACTACATCACCGTCACCCTGATCACCTTTCCCTCACTCCATCACTGTCAACAGTACCGCCTCACACTCACTCCATCAACGTCACACTGACCCCCTCACATTCACTCAATCTCAGTCACCATGACACCCTCACACTCACTCCTTCACCGCCACCCGGACACCCTCACACTCACTCCATTGCCGTCGCCCAGACTACCTCACACCCACTCCACCACTGTCACCCTGACCCCCTCACACTTATATCCGTTGCTGTCACCCTGACCCCCTCACACTCACTCCATAACCATCACCCAGACTCCCTTAGACTAACTCTATCACACTCACACTGACACTCTCACACTCACGACATCACCGTCACCCTGACCCACTGAACCCGGTCCATCACTGTCACCCTGACCCCCTCATACTCACTCCATCAAGATCACCCTGACCTCCTCACACTCACTCCATCAGTGTCACCCTCACCCCCTCACACTGACTCCATCACAGTCATCCTGAGCACATCACACTCATTCCATCACCGGCACCCGGCCCCCCTGACACTCGCTCCATCACCGTCACAATAACCCCCTCACAATCACTCCATCACAGTCACCCTGACACATTCACACTCACACCATCACAGTCTCCCTGAGCGCCTCACACTCACTGTATCACTGTCATACTGATCCCCCTTATATTCACTCAGCCATCCTCACCCTGACGCCTCACACTCACTCCATCTCCATCACCATGTCCTCCTCACACACACTCCATCACACTCACACTGACCTCCACACACTCACTCCGTCACCTTCATCCGAACCCCCTCTCACTCACTCCATCACCCTCACGCTCACTCCATCACCGTGTCACTCAACCTCGCACACTCACTCCATCATGATCACCCTGATCCACTCACACTCACTCCTCACCATCACACTGAACCACTCACACTCACTTCATCATCCTCATCCTGACACACTTACACTCACTACATCACCATCATCCTGACCTCCTCACACTCACTCCATCACCATCACCCTGATCAACTCACACTCACTCCAACACCTTCACACTGACTCCCTCACATGCACTCAGTCACCATCAGCCTATCCCCTCACACTCGCTCCATCACCATCACCCTCACCCCCTCATACTCACTCCATCACCATCACCCTGACCCCCTAACTCTCGCTCCATCGATGTCACCCTGACCTCCTCACACACATTCCATCACCCTCACACTGACCTCCTCACACTCACTCCATCATCTTCACCCGAACCCCCTCACACTCACTCCATCACCCTCACGCTGATGCCCTCATCCTCACTCCATCACTGTCACCCTAACACCCTCACACTCACTACATCACCATCACCCTGAATCTCCTCACACTCACTACATCACCATTATCCTGACTCCCTAACACTCACTCCATCACTGTCAACTGTACCCCTCACACTGTCTCCATTAACATCACACTGACCCCCTCACATTCACTCAATCTCAGTCACCCTGACACACTCACACTCACTCCCACGCCGTCACTCTGTCCCCCTCACACTCACTACATCTCCGTCACCCTGAACCCCCTCACACTCACTACATCATCGTCACCCTTATCCCCTAACCCGCACTCCTTCACTGTCAACTGTACCCCCTCACACTCACTCCATCACCGTCACAATGACTCCCTCACATTCACTCAATCTCAGTCATCCTGACCCCTCACACTCACTCCATCACCGTCACCCTGAACCCCTCACACTCACTCAATCACCATCACACTGATCCTGTCACACTCCCTTCTACATTGTCACCACTCCCCTCACACCCACTCCATCACCCTGACCCTGACCCCCTTACACTAACTCCTTCACTCTCACACTGACACTCTCACACTCACTCCATCACCATCACCCTGACACCCTCACCCTCACTCTCACTCTATATCTGTCACCCTGACCTCCTCACACTCACTCCATTACTGTCACCCTGACCCACTGAACCCGGTCCATCACTGTCACCCTGACCCCCTCATACTCACTCCATCCTGACCCCCTCACACTCACTACATCATCGTCACCCTGACGCCCTAACCCACACTCTGTCACTGTCAACGGTACACCTCACACTCACTCCATCAATGTCACACTGACCCCCCTCACATTCACTCAATCTCAGTCAACCTGACACCCTCACACTCACTCCAACACTGTCACCCTGTTCCCCTCACACTCACTCCCTCACCGTCACCCTAATCCGCTCACACTCACTCCTCACCATCACACTGAACCATTCACACTCACGCCATCATCCTCATCCTGACACACTTACACTCACTCCAGCACTGTCATCCTGACCCGTGTACACTCACTCTATCACACACACCCTGACCCCCTCACAGTCACTCCATCACCATCTCTCTGACCTCCTCACACTCACACCATCACCATCACGCTGATACTATAACACTCCCTTCGTCACCGGCACCCCATCCCTCACATTCACTCCATCACCCTCACGCTGATGCACTCACATTCACTCCTTCAACGACACCCTGAACCCCTCACACTCACTACATCGTCGTCACTCTGACCACTCGCGCTCACTCCATCACTGTCCCCCTGACACAATCACACTTTCTCCATCACCATCACATTGAACCACTCACACTCACTGCATCACCGTCACCCTTCCTCCTCACATTCACTCCATCACCATGACAATGAATGCCTCACACCTACTCCATCTCCAACACACTGACAATCTCACACTCACTCAGTAGCCCTCACCCTGATCCCTCAAACTCACTCCATCACCGTCACCGTGACCTCCTCATACTCGCTCCATCACCGTCACCCTGACCCCTCACACTCACTCCATAACCGTTACCCTAACATCCTCACAGTCAATCCATCACACTCACCCTGACCGCTGACACTCACTTTATCACCATCACAGTGAACGCCTCACACTCACTCCTTCAATATCGCTGCCACCCCTCACACTCACTCCCCCACCCTGACACCCTCACACTCACTCCTTCACTTTCCCCCTGACCAACTCACACTCACTCATTTACCCTCACCCTGGTAACCTCATACTCACTCGATCACCATCACCCTGACCCGCTCACACTCGCTCCATCACCGTCACCCTGACCCCCTGACACTCGTCCATCACTGTCAACCTAACCTCCTCATACACACACACTCCATCACCCTCACACTGACCTCCTCACACTCACTCCGTCACGGTCGCCCACACCCCCTCACATTCACTCCATCACCGTCACCCTGAACACCATCACACTCACAACATCACCGCCACCCTGACCCCCTAACAGTCACTCCATCACTGTCAACCGTACCCCTCACGCTCACTCCATCAATGTCATACTGACCCCCTCACATTTAGTCCATCACTGTCACACTGACACCCTCACACTCACACCCACACCGTCATCCTGACCCCTCACACTCACTCCATCACCATCATCCTGATCGGCTCACACTCACTCTTCACCATCACACTGAACTCCTCACACTCACTCCATCATCCTCATTCTGACACACTTACACTCACTCCATCACCGTCACCCTGACCGCCTCATATTCGCTCAATCACTGTCACCCTAACCTACTCACACACACTCCATCACTCTCACACTGACCTTCTCAGACTCACTACTTCACCTTCACCCGACCTCCCTCACACTACCTCCATCACCCTCACGCTGATGCCCTCATCCTCACTCCTTCACCGTCACCATAACACCCTCACACTCACTACATCACCGTCACCCTGAACACCCTCACACTCACTCCATCACGGTCGTTCTGACCCCCTCACAAGCACTCCATCAACGTCACCCTGACCCCCTCACACTCACAACATCACCTTCACTCTGAACCCCTTATATTTTCTGCATCACGGTCACCCTGATTCACTCACGCTCACTACATTACCATAACACTCGTCCTCACACACTCACTCCATCACGATCATCCTGATCTGCTCACACTCACTCCTCACCATCACACTGATACACTCACACTCACTCCATCATCCTCATCCTGACTCACTCACACTCACTCCATAGTTGTCACCCTGACCACTTCACACTCACTACATCACCATCACCCTGATCAATTCACACTCACTCCGTCACTGTCATGCTGATTCCCTCACACTTACTCTATCACTGTCACCCGGACCTCCTCACACTCACTCAGGCACCGTCACCCTGACCCCTCACACTCACTCCATCACCGTCACCCTGACCGGCTCACACTCGCTCTATCACTGTCATCCTGACCGCCTCACACTCGCTCCATCTCCATCACCCTGACCACCTCACATTCACTCCATCAACCTCACGCTGATACCCTCACCCTCACTCCATCCTGACCCCCTCACACTCACTACATCATCGTCACCCTGATGCCCTAACCCACACTCCGTCACTGTCAACTGTACACCTCACACTCACTCCATCAATGTCACACTGACCCCCCTCACATTCACTCAATCTCAGTCAATTTGACACCCTCACACTCACTCTATCACCGTCACCCTAATCCACACAAACTCACTCCTCACCATCACACTGAAGCATTCACACTCACGCCATCATCCTCATCCTGACACACTTCCACTCACTCCAGCACTGTCATCCTGACCCGTGTACACTCACTCTATCACACACACCCTGACCCCCTCACAGTCACTCCATCACCATCTCTCTGACCTCCTCACACTCACAACATCACCATCACGCTGATACTCTAACACTCCCTTCGTCACCGTCACCCCATCCCTCACACTCACTCCATCACCCTCACGCTGATGCACTCACATTCACTCCATCACCGACAGCCTGAACCCCTCGCACTCACTACATCGTCGTCGCTCTGACCACTCACGCTCACTCCATCACTGTCCCACTGACACAATCACACTTTCTCCATCACCATCACCCTGAACCACTCACACTCACTGCATCACCGTCACCCTTACTCCTCACATTCACTCCATCTTCGCCACCCTGACAGCCTCACAATCACTCCATATCCGTCACCCTGACCACCTCACACGCACTCCATCACCCACATCCTGACCCCCCTCTCTCACTCCATCACCGTCACCTTTACCCCCACACTCACTCCATCACCATCACACTGACCCCCTCACACTCACTCCAACACTGTCACCGCGACCCCCTCACACTCACTCCATCACCGACAGAATGATCCCCACACATTCACTCATCACCCTCACCCTGACCCCTCACACTCACTCCATCTTCACCAGCCTGACCACCTCACACTCACTCCATCAATGTCACCCTGACCCCCTCACACTCACTCCATCACCCTCATCCTGAATCCCTCACGCTCACTCCGTCACTGCCACCCTAAACCCCTCACATTAACACCATCACAGTCGCCCTGACCCCATCACTCTCACTCCCTCATTGTCACCCTGCCCCTCACACTCACTCCATCACCATCACTGTGACACCCTCACACTCATTCCACCACCGACATCCTGACGCCCTCTCAATCACTCCATCACTGTCATACTAAACCCCTCCCTCTCACTCCATCACCATCACGCTGAGCCCCTCGCACTCACTCCGTCACCCTCACCCTGACCCCTCACGCTTACTCCATCACTATCACCCTGACCTCCACACACTCAAATCATCACCCTCAGGCTGACCCCTCACATTCACTCTGTCACCATCACCCGACCCCCTCACACATACTCAATTACCATCACTTTTACCCCCCACACTCACTCCATCACCATCACCCTGACCCCCTCACACTCACTCCATCACCGACCCAATGATCCCTGCACATTCACTCAGTCACCCTAACCCTGACAACTCACACTAACTCCATCTTCACCAGCTTCACCAGCTCACACTCACTCCATCTCCATCACCTTGACCCCCTCACACTCACTCCATCACCCTCACACTGACCCCCCACACTCACTCCATCAATGTCACCCTGACCCCCTCGCACTCACTCCATCACCCTCATCCTAAATCCCTCACACTCACTCTGACACCGTCACTGTAACCCCCTCACACTAACACCATTACAGTCGCCCTGACCCCATCACACTCACTCCCTCATTGTCACGCTGCCCCTCATACTCACTCCATCACCAACACTGTGACACTCACACTCACTCCACCACCGACATCCTGACACCCTCTGACTCTTTCCATCACTGTCACACTAAACCCCTCACACTCACTCCATCACCGGTTCCCTGACTCCCTCACACTCACTCCATCACTGTCGCCCTGACCTCCTCGCACTCACTATGACTCTGCCACCCAGACACCCTCACAGACACTCCATCACCATCACGCTGAGCCCTTCACACTCACTCCATCACTGTAACCCTGACTCCCTCACACTCACTCCATCACTGTCACACTGACCCGCTCACACTCACTCCATCATTGTCACCCTGTCCCCTCACACTCACTCCATCACCGTCACTGCAACCCCCTCACACTCACTCCATCACCGTCACACTGGCCCCCTCACACTCACTCCATCATTGTCACCCTTCCCTCTCACATTCACTCCATCACATTCACACTGACTTCCTCACACTCCATCACCGACACAATGACCATCTCACAACTCACTTATTCACCCTCACCCTGACCCCTTTTGCTCACTCCATCTTCATCACCCTGACCGCCTTAAACTCACTCCATCTCTGTCACCCTCACCTCCTCACACTCACGCCGTCACCCTCACCCTGTCCCCTCACGCTTACTCCATCACCATCACCTTGACCTCCACACACTCAAATCATCACCCTCACGATGACCACTCACATTCACTCTGTCACCATCACCCTGACCCCCTTACACACACTACATTACCGTTACCTTTATCCCCGCACACTCACTCGATCACCATCACACTGACTCCCTCACACTCACTCAATCACCAACACAATGACCAACTCACACTCACTTAGTTACCCTCGCCCTCACCGCTCACACTCACTCCATCTTCACTGCACTGACAGCCTCACACTTACTCCATCACCATCATCCTGCCCTCCACACACTCACTCCATTATCCAAACGCTGACCCCTCACATTCACTCTGTCACCATCATCCCGACCCCCTCACACACACTCCATTAGTGTCACCTTGACCCCCTCAAACTCACTTTATTACCATCACAATGACCCCCTCACACTCACTCCATCAATGTCACTCTGACCCCCTCAAACTCACTCCATCACCCTCACCCTGACTCCCTCACACTCACTCCATCACCGTCACCCTAACCCCCTCACATTAACACCATCACAGTCGCCCTGACCTCCTCGCACTCACTATGCCACTACCAACAAGACACCCTCACACACACTCCTTCACCGTCACGCTGAGCCCCTCACACGCACTCCATCGCAGTCACACTGCCACTGTCACACTCACTCCACCATTGTCACCAGATTCCCTCACACTCACGCCAACACCGTCACACGGACAACCTCACACTCCCTTTGTCACCGTCACCCCATCCCTCACACTCACTCCATCACCTTCACGCTGATATCCTCACATTCACTCCATGACCGACACTCTGATCCCCTCACACTCACGACATTATCGTCACTCTGACCACTCACTCCATCACTGTCACACTGACCCAATCACACTTTCTCCATCACCATGACCATGAACCCGTCACACTCACTGCATCACCGTCACCCTTACTCCTCACACTCACTCCATCTCCGTCACCCTGACCACTTCATACTCACTCCATCACTGTCACTGCAACACCCTCACACTCACTTCAACAACGTCACACTGACTCCCTCACACTCACTCCATCACTCTCACCCTGATCCTCTCACACTCACTCCGTCATTGTCACATTGACCCCTTCACTCACTCCATCTTCACCAGCCTGACCACCTCACACTCACTCCATCTCTGTAACGTTGACCGCCTCACCCTCACTCCATCACCATCACACTGACCCCCTCACACTCACACCATCAATGTCACCCTGACCCCCTCACACTCACTCCATCACCCTTACCCTGACTCCCTCACACTCACTTTGTTACCGATACCCTAAACACCTCACACTCACTTCATCACCCTCACCCTGACCCCCTCTCACTCACTCCATCACCCTCACCATGACTCCCTCACACTCATTCTGTCAACATCACACTAAACCCCTCACACTCACTCCATCACCATCACACTGACCCCCTCACACTCACTCCATCAATGTCACCCTGACCCCCTCACACTCACTCCATCGCCCTCACCCTGACTCCCTCACACTCACTCTGTTACCGTCACCCTAAACACCTCACACTCACTTCATCACCCTCACCCTGACTCCCTCACACTCACTCTGTTACCGTCACCCTAAACACCTCACACTAACTCCATCACCATCACACTGACCCACTCACACTCACTCCATCACTGTCACCCTGACCCCCTCACACTCACTCCATCACCCTCACCCTGACTGCCTCACACTCACTCCATCAGCGTCACCCTAACCCCCTCACACTAACGCCATCACCGGTACCCTGCCTCATCACACTCATTCATCATTTTCTCCCTGCACCCTCACACTCAATCCATCACCATCTCACTGACCCCCCTCACACTCAATCCATCACCGTCACGCTGACCCCTTCACACTCACTCATTATTTTCACCCTGCACCCTCACACTCACTCGATCACTATCACACTGACCCCCTCACACTCACCCCATCACCATCACACTGTCCCCCTTACGTTGACTCCATCACCGTCACACTGACCCCCTCACACTCATTATTTTCACCCTGCCACTCACACTCACTCCACCACCATCACACTGACCGCCTCACACTCACTCCATCACCATCATCCTGACCCCCTCACACTCACTCCATTAGCACCACGAACCCCTCACACTCACTCCATTACTTGTCACACTGAACACCTCACACTCACTCCGTCACTGTCACCCTGAGACCCTCACACTCCCACCAGCACCGTCGCCCTGACCACGTCACATTCACTCCCTCATTGTCACCCTGACCCCCTCACACTCACACCATCACCGTCATATTGACACCCTCACACGCATTCCGTCACCATCACATTGACACCCTCACCCTCATTCCGTCATCGTCACTGAGACACCCTCACACGCACTCTATCACCCTCATCCTGACCCCCTCTGACTCACTCCGTCACTGTCACACTGAACCCGCACACTCACTCCATCATTGTCACTCTGCCCCCTCACACTCACTTCATCACCGTCACACTGCCCCATTACACTTACTCATCATTGTCACCCTGCCATCTCACATTCAATCCATCAGCATCACTCTGACCCCTCTCACACTCACTCCATCACGATCACCCTGACCCCTCACACTCACTCCATCACCGTCACACTGAACCCCTCACACTTAATCCATCATTGTCAACCTGCCCCCTCACACTCACTCCATCACCATCACACTGAATCCCTCACACTTACTTCATCATTGTCACCCTGCCCCCTCACACTCACTACTTTACCAGTACCCTGCCTCATCACACTCACTCATCAGTTTCACCCTGCACCCTCACACTCACTCCATACCAATCTCACTGACACCCTCACACTCACTCCATCACTGTCACCCAGTTACCTTACACTCACTCCATCACCATCACACTGACCCGTTCACACTCACTCATCATCTTCACCCTGCCCCCTCACACTCAATCCATCACCATCACACTGATCCCCTCACATTTACTCCATCACCGTCACCGTGACCCCCTCACACTCACTCCCTTATTCTCACCCTTCCCCCTCACATTCGCTCCATCACCGTCACACTGAGTCCCTCACACTCACTCCATCACCGACACAATAACCACCTCACATTCACTTAGTAACCCTCACCCTGACCCCCCACACTCACTCCCTCATTGTCAACCTGCCCCCTCACACTCATTCTGTCACTATCACTTTGAACCCCTCGCACTCACTCCATCATTTTCACCCTGCCACCTCACACTCATTCCATCACCGTCACACTGAACCCCTCACACTCACTCCATCATTGTCTCTCTGCCTCCACACACTCACTTCATCACCATCACACTGCTCCATTACACTCACTCATCATTGTCACCCTGCCATCTCAAATTCAATCCATCATCCATCACTCTGACCCCCTCACACTCACTCCATCACTGTCACCCTGCCCCCTCACACTCACTCCATCAACGTCTCACTGACTCACTCTCACTCACTCCATCACTATCACGCTGACCCCCTCACACTCACTCCATCACCATCACACTGAACCCCTCACACTTACTCCATCATTGTCACTTTGCACCCTCACACTCACTACATTACTGGTACCCTGCCTCATCACACTCACTCATCATTTTCACCCTGCACCCTCACACTCACTCCATCCCAATCTCACTGACACCCTCACACTTACTCCATCACTGTCACCCTGACACCTCACACTCACTCCATCACCGTCACACTGAACCGTTCACACTCACTCATCATCTTTACCCTGCCCCCTCACTCTCAATCCATCACCATCACACTGACCCCCTCACATTTACTCCATCACCATCACTGCGACCCCCTCACACTCACTCCATCACTGTCACATTAATCCCTTACACTCACACCATCACTGTCACCCTGACCCTCTCACACTCACTTCCTCATTGTCACCCTTCCCCCTCACATTTGCTCCATCACCGTCACACTGACTCCCTCACATTCACTCTATCACCGACACAACGACCACCACACACTCACTTAGTAACCCTCACGCTGACCCCCTCACACTCACTCCCTCATTGTCACCCTGCCCCCTCACACTCATTCTGTCACCATCACATTGACACCCTCATACTCATTCCATCACTGCCACTGTGACACCCTCACACTCACTCCACCACCGTCACCCTAACACCCTCTCACTCACCCCGTCACTATCACTTTGAACCCCTCACACTCACTCTTCATTTTCACCCTGCCACCTCACACTCATTCCATCACCATCACACTGAACCCCTCACACTCACTCCATCATTGTCAACCTGCCCCCTCACACTCACTCCATCACCGTCACCATGCCCCATCACACTCAAAAAATCATTTTTATCCTGCCACCTCACACACACTCCATCACCATCACACTGACCCCTCACACTCACTCATCATTTTCACCCCGCCCCCTCACACTCACACCATCAACGTCACACTGACTCACTCACACTCACTCCATCACTCTCAGCCTGACCCCCTCACACTCACGACGTTACCGTCAGCATGACTCCCTCAAATTCACTCCATTACCATCACCTGGCCCCCTCACACTCACTCCGTCATTGTCACCCTGCCCCCTCACAGTCACTACATCTCTGTCACCCTGCCCCATCACACTCACACATCATTTTCACCCTGCCCCTCACACACATTCCATCACCATCACACTGACCCCCTCACGCTGACTCCATCACCGTCACACTGACCCCCTCATACTCACTCATCATTTCCACCCTGCCCCCTCACACTCACTCCATCAACGTCACACTGACTCACTCACACTCGCTCCATCACTCTCAGCCTGACCCCCTCACACTCACGACGTCACCGTCAGCATGACTCCCTCTAATTCACTCCATTACCATTGCCTGGCCCCCTCACTCTCACTCCATCATTGTCACCCTGCCCCCTCACAGTCACTACATCTCTGTCACCCTGCCCCATCACAATCACACATGATTTTCACCATGCCCCTCACACTCATTCCATCACCATCACACTGACACCCCCACACTCACTCCAACAACGTCACACTGACTCACTCACACTCACTCCGTCACACTCAGCCTGACGCCCTCACACTCACGCCGTCACCGTCAGCATGACTCCCTCGCACTCACTCCATCACCGTCGCCTGACCCCCTCACACTTACTCTGTCATTGTCACCCTGCCCCCTCACACTCACTATATCTCCGTCACCCTGCCCCATCAGACTCAATCATCATTTTCACCCTGTCCCCTCACACTCGCTCCTTCAAAATCACACTGACCGCCTCACACTCACTCCATCACCGACTGCACGAACCCCTCATGCTTACTCCATCACTGACACACTGAACCCCTCACACTCACTCCATCACCGTCATCCTGACCTCCTCACACTCGCTCCATCACCGTCACCCAGACCCCCTCACCCTTACTCTGTCATCGTCACCCTGCCCCCTCACATTCACTCTAACACCGTCACACTGACCCCCTCACACTCACTTCGTCACTATCACCCTGACCACCTCACACTCACTCCATCACCGTCATACTGAGCCCTTCATACTCACTCCATCACAATCGCACTGACACTATCACACTCCTCCATCACTGTCATCGCGACCCCCTCACACTCACTCCATCTCCCTCACCCTGACCCCCTCACACTCACTTCATCACTGTCACCCTCACCCCCTCACACTCACTCAATCACAGTCACCCTGAAACATCGCACTCACTCCATCACCGTCACACTAACCCCCTCACATTCACTCCATCACCATCACACTGACCCCCTCACATTCACTCCCTCACTGACACCATGACCACCTTACACTCACTCCATCACCGTTACCCTGACCTTCTCACATTCACTCCATCACCATCAGCCAGATCCCCTCACACTCACTCCATCACCGTCCTCATAACCCCCTCACACTCATTCCATCACAATCTCCCGGAGACCCTCACACTCACTTCATCACTGTGTCCCTGACTCCTCACTCTCAATCCATCACTGACCCCCAACACTCATTTAGTCAACCTCACCCTGACCCCTCACACTCACTCAATCAGTTTCCCGACACCCTCACACTCACTCCATCTCCTTCACTCTGACCTCCTCATACTCAATCCATCGCCCTCACCCTGACCACTCACACTCACGCCATCACCATCACACTGACCTCCACACACTCACTCCGTCACCATCACCGTCACCCTGACCACTCACACTCACTCCATCACCGTCACCCTGACCCCCTCACACTCACTCCGTCATTGTCGCAGGGCATTCCCTAGGCGAGATCAACATGAACAAAATCACCATTATCTGAGATTAGAGATTCCATTCATTAGTCTAACAACAGGCAGGAGGAAGCTGTTTCTGAACTTGCTGCTCTGTGTTTTCAAGCTTCTCTATCTTTCAGCCTAATTGAAGAGGTTGTGGGAGATCTTTACAAGCATGTGATGGGTCTTTGGTAATGTTAGAATAAAGAACATTCCCGTACTGGAACAGGCCATTCGGCGGCCTAAGCCTGCGCCGATCCAAATTCTCTTTCTCAGCCTGTCACCTATTTTCTAAAGGTCTGTATCCCTATACTCCCTGCCCATTCATGTATCTTTCCTGAAACATCTAAAATGGAGCCCCTATTGTGAGTGGGTCACGGTGACAGTGATGCAGTAACTGTGAGGGAGTCAGGGTGATTGTGACGCAGTGAGTGTGAGGGGATCAGGGTGATAGTGACGCAGTAAGTGGGAGGGGGTCAGGGTGACAGTGACACAGTATATGTAGGGATGTTACGGTGATAGTGACGCAGTCAGTGTGGGTATGTAAGGGTGAGAGTGACGTAGTAATTATGAGGTGGCAGTATGATATTGATGCAGTAAGTGTGAGTGGGTCAGGGTGTCAGTGACGCAGTAAGTGTGAGGGGGTCAGGGTTTCAGTGGTGCAGTCAGTGTGAGGGGGTCAGGGTGACGATGATGCAGTAACTGTGAGGGGGTTAGAGTGATAGTGACGCAGTAATTGTGAGGGGGTTAGGGTGATAGTGATGCATTAAGTGTGAGGGGGTCAGGGTGATAGTGACGCAGTAAGTGTAGAATTGTTAATGTGATAGTGAGACAGTAAGAGTGAGAGGGTCTTGTTGATAGTGATGCAGAAACTCTGAGGGATCAGGCTGACAGTGACGCTATAAGTGTGATGGGGAAAGGATGATAGTGACACAGTTAGTGTGATGGGGCCAGGGTGATAGTGACACAGTTATTGTGGCGGGGTCAGGGTAATAGTAACACAGTTAGTGTGAGGGGATCCAGTTGATAGTGAAGCAGTAACTCAGAGGTTTGTTGCTGATTGACTCTCTCTCCCTCCTATCCCTCCCTCCCTCTCTCTGACACACACACTCTTTCTCCCTGATCCTCACCCTCTGACCCAGAGATTCGGGTGAGTTGGTCGTGACGCTGCATGTGGGGGTTTGGGGTGAAATGTGGGAGGAAGGGAAAATGGGGTAGAGACTGAATTGTGGGAGGGAGACAGCGACAGCAGGACATTGAGAGTGAGAGTGAGCGGGAGTGGGAGGGGGAGATGAAAGAGTGGAGGCAGGTGGAGAAACTAGGGTTGGGGGTGTGTGTGAGACGGGGGGCGAGGGACAGTAGAGGGGAAAGGTGGTGAGAAAAAGTGAGTGTGCAGAGACAGAGGGGGAGAAATGAGGAGAAAGAAAGGGCGAGAGGAAATGGGGAGGCCAGGCTACAGAGGGAGTTAAATCCAGCTCCTGAGCTCAGGGCGCGGTGCCCTCCCCGTCCCTGAGGACCAGGACTCGGGGCTGAGACTGTCTCTCTCCAGCTTAGCTTCTCCAACACAAAGACACACAACAGCATCGTTCACTCTGCTGCTTGGCACACTTTAATGAACATTTTTATTGTTGACAAATGGAAGCGATGGATATAGTCAGTGGGATGGTACCTTTTCTCACTGGCCCCTGAGTTGTGAGAAACATTCAAATGTGCCCCTCTAATCCCTCTGGGGGATAAGGATGGACAAACCAGCGCTACCCTCACTCTGTTACCATAGCGACAGGCTGCTCCATCGCTGAAACACTGAAATGAAATGAGAAAATCCCGGAGGGATTGATTATTGAGGGAATTTGACAGACGGATGGATTTGGGTGAAGGGATATTTCAGCACATCCTTCAGCTGCTGCCTGAACTTAGTCTGGGTCACGGCATAAATTGCGGTGTTTGTGCAGCAACTGAGGAGCTGCAGCATGAAGCCCAATTCCTTCACAAATTCATGGAGATGCACAGAGTAATACCCAATATCCCACATCCGGCCCCATATAGAATACAGCATGAACGTTGACCATAACAGGATGAAATTAGCCGAGATCACAAACAGTAAAATGACGGATTTTTTTCGGTTTCTCATTTCAGTGTCAGACTGAGCGTCCCCATTAGTGTGAGCGCGGAGTCTCCTGCGGGCTCTGCTGGTCACTAAAATGTGTCTGACGGTGAGAACATTGAGCAGCAGAATCAGGAGAAATGGGACACACGGGGTTAGAATGTGGTGGAGGAACTCGATTGCGGCCCAGACCCTGGAGGATAGAGCAGCGCTGTTACATCACAAAACCAGGGATTGCTCGCCAGCAAATACCAAGGCAAGAGCATAAAATACCAGGAAATGTTCTTTAAACAGCTCAGCACAGTCACTGCTCCCAGAACCACAGCCGCCGTTTTCTCACTGCAATATTTACTTTTCAGCTTCTGGCAGCAAATGGCCACAAACCGATTAAAGGTGAAAGTGACGGTGAACCAGATGGAGCAGTCAGTGGCTGCATAAAGCAGGACGGCGTGGATATTACACACGGGGACGGAGTACCACAGGAAATAAAATTGTTCATCATAAACAATGGGAATGTGTCTCATTATCAGGTCGAGGATAATGACCAGGAGATCCGCCGCTGCCATGGCCCCCAGGTAACGTCTGACACATGGAGACAATCCACAATCTTTATAAAGCAGGACATAGATGGTCACTACGTTAACTGTGAGGAAGGAAAACAAACCCATTATCCATCAGCCTGGAGGCAAAGGGACCCGTTTGATCGGGGACCCAGTGAGTTTTTCAAATGTGTCCCTGTATTCAGGGATTTATTAAAATAATTGGAGCTGGAATAACAAATGGGAAGTTCTGAATTACTGACAAAAATGTGACATAAACCACAAGAAACTCTTCATCCCCAAACACACATTGACACATCCATAAGGACAGATGGTTTCTGGAACACTTGATCACTCGAGAGCAGACGCAGGTCACTACTTCCCAGTTCCTAATACGGAGGGTGGAAACGTTGCTGTCCTGAAGGATTCTCTCCCAGTTTCCTGAAGACAAACGGAGTTTGGGAACTTCTGTATCTTGGTCTAAATTGTGGTCGATCCTGTGCCGTAAAGAAATGTAAACGAAGGGAAAACGTATTTACCCCTTTAACTGCCTGAGGGGACTTCGGAACATTGTCTCCTTCTCCCTGGAACGGGATCTCTCCCCTCGGGATCTTACCGTTTGTTCAATTCACTGACTTCGACCGTTCACAAACAATGTCAGGGACAGAACGTTCCGGGAAATGTCAGTTATAGAATGTCAGGAACAGAATGTTCCAGGGAATGACAGTTACAGAATGTCAGAGACAGCACATTCCGGAGAAGGTCAGTTATAAAATGTTGGGGATAGAACGTTCCAGGGAATGTCAGTTATAGAACGTTCCGGGGAGCCCCTTGACCTGTCCATCACCTTTCCCACCGATCCAGCCCACCAACATGATGTCCTGTGCACAGGCTACATATCTGTCCAGCACGGGGAGCTGTGCAGCGATCACCCGCGAATTAATCTGTAAACCAGGATCAGTTACCCCCCAGCATGTAGGACTGTGTACCCCACCCCAGTGCATTGATCTGTAACCCAGTAGCAGTTACCCCCCCCCCCAGCATGTAGGATTGTGTACACCACACCAGTACATTGATCTGTAACCCAGGAGCAGTCACCCTCCCAGCATGTAGGACTGTGTACACCACCCCAGTACATTGCTCAGTAACACTGCGTTACGTCACTGCCCAGCGAGGGCAAACTTGCAGCCATGCTGGAAGTGACAGGATATGCAGCTCCCATCCATTTCCAGCTCCATATCTCCATTTTGCCATGACAAGGGGGTGCTGTGCGTGTGAAACTCACTGCCAGAGAGAGATGGCGGGGGAATCAGTTTAAATATCATCACATGGGACGGGTTTGGTAAGCAGTTAGAGAGGGGGAGACTGAGAAACAGTGTCATGGAAGGATGTGTTCCCAGGTTTCAGAATGCTGAAATGTAGACAATTCGATAGCATCCTGTAACATCAGCCAGTCTTCCCAGGAAAGATTGGAAAAAAGGGAGATTGGTTTGAAGTCAGATGATGGAGAGTTTTGGATGAGCATTTGTTCTACAGGCTTGTAAATGGGAGTGGTTTCAACAGAATCTATGACTCATTGGGCAGACTGTAAAAATAATTTGTCTCCGTGCCATTTTCATTGCGTGTGACAGAGGGATTGTATGCACGAGGCTGAGCTAGTTTCCTGGTGCTGTCTTACCAAACTCACCTCATTAACTATGCACCCCACCCCATGGTGTCCCTCTCATTCAATGCCAGCCTGATTTTCTCCCACCCAACATGGCTAGAGATATGTACCATCGTCCAGATGTCCCTGGATATTCTGTGATCCCTGGCACTGGTGTCATCTTTAAAATGCCAATGGGCACAAGGTTGAGCTTTCTCTGTTAGGATCTGCCCTGCACAGTTTACTCCGGGCATGGCAGATAAGGGGCAATTACACCACTGTTTGTCGACAGGGACACAGAGGTCCTGGTGGAGGGGCTAGTACAGAGGGGGGCCATTCTCTTCGCATAGGGAGCCACACCACCAGACCCACCATGCATGGTCTGAGCTCACCACCCAGCTCAGTGGAGTATCTGTGGTCTGAAGAAATGTCCAGCAATACAGGACAAGCATCAATAACATTCTCCGCTCTGTCAGGATAAGTATTACCGTATTCTTTCTGGGACCCTCACACTCACTGTATATCTGTTATAGCACCTACCCCTAAACAAGGTCCATGCTCCAAAACTCTCACTACTGCATGCAGCACCTTCCCCCGATCTCCCCCACTCTCTCTCTCTCATACCTCCAGTTTACCCCATACACAAATAACACTGCATGGATACAACAAAGTGGACTGACTCCCTCAAGACACTTAACTATGGGCCCCCTCCCCACCTACACTAAAGCTAACAGCAGGGACACTCCCTTCCACTCTCCCTTTCTCCCATTCCGGGAGAAACAGCCTGGAATAGGACAGAAAGGGCCAAGCCGGGTGGTGGAGTGCCCGATATCCGTTCCCTCACACCCCCCTCCCTCCGCCATGTGGGGAGGACCCTGGTACGAGCCGGAGAGGACCGGGACAACTCGTGTGGAGATTCTGAAGCATCCACGTCCCAGCGACCGAGTAATGAGCAATGTTCAGTGAAGGAACTCTCACTTTATACCCACTGGCATCTCTGTTTCCCCCTGGCAAAACTTAGAAGCTGTGGCCCTGATGTCATCTCCCTTTTGTGTAGAGCTGAGACAAATGGCATCCCCACGGTCTCGGTGGGTAGGAGGGTGGGCTCACAACACATCGTTTCCACCACCTCTCAGGAAGGGAGCATGGAGACTTCCTCCTACATCTCCTCCTGTAAACAGTTCAGATACTGAAACTAATGTGTGATAGTTACAGCTCTCCCCACTTGTCCTGACATCTCCAATAATATATGATCATATACACCCAGGGCCCTCTGCTCCTGCAGCCCCTTTATAATGGTACAGCCTGTTTTAAACTGTCTTTCAATGTCCTTCCTACCAAATTGCATCACCTCACATTGCTCTGCATTGATCCCAATCTGCCCGAAATATACACAACGTGTCATTGTCCTGTTAGAGTTCCACCCTGTCCTCCATAAACTTCACAGCTCTTCCAGGTTTGGTGCCATTTACAAGAATTGATATTGTCATCGCGTCACAGTCCCCCCCAAAAAAACTGAAATCCTGTCACATGCACGAGTGTGAGCCAGTGAAATACTGCTATATTCCCATGGACGGAGTCGGATAATGAGATTTTGTCAACAGAGCACCAAACTCCTGACACACACCAGACACAGGGAATGAAAAATGACAAACCATGAAGCAAGAGAAATCTGATAGGCTTTGCTTATCTTCATTGACATCATGGTATTAATGTGATCAAGTTGAAAGTGTGTATTGTACCTTTAAGACAGAATGAATGCTGTTCTGAACTCAGAGCATCCAAGCTCCTGTGTATATGAGAGGTTGGCAGACCTAGAGTGTGAAGGACAACTGAAAAATATGTCACATTTGTCTGCTAAATAGATGCCTGAATTGGTTGCTGTTTGGACATCAATTCGAATTTTACCAATCAGTTTAAATAATACCCCAGGATACCAAAACCAAGTTTGAATTTATTGTTTTTCAAAAATCGAACCAATGAGATAATCCGATGTGGATATTTAAAACGCAGGCATTTTGAAAATTGCAGACAGAGCAAATCCCATCAACACAGATCCAAGAGATTCGGAAACACTGTCTATAAAAGGTAGCTTTTCATATGAAACATATCCGCTGTAAACAGAAAGAAAATGAACCTGGGAGATCTACAGCCGGAAGAAGACACGCAAACAACAGCTGCTGTGTGGTTTTGAAATTACATTGATGTGATTTTAATAAGTGTCTTATTGAAATCGTATATTGTTATGGAGTTGGAGTGGGGTAATAAGAAATTAAGAGAAAGGGGGTCTCAGAGTTGTGAATAGTTGATGTAAAATGTTTACTTTCCGAGTTCAAAAATAAATTGATGTTTTTATTGAAACAATGGAATTTGGGAGTTCTCTGTTCCTCATATTATAACAGTGTACGAGGCGAATTGAGCATTCATTTCTTTATGTTTAGTTTCAATTACCTGATGAGTTTCACGTCCTGCCCTAACCATTCCCGTATGTGTATCTGTGTGTCTCTGTGTGGGGCAGGTCTGGAAGTCTCTGTGGTGTTTAAAGTGATGCAATAATCTCTGGATCTGTGCCTCACAACACACTTCACATTCAACAACCAAATATATGAACAAATCAACGGCATAACCATGGGCTCACCCATCTCTGGACTCAAAGCAGGAGCTGTAATTCAAAGATTAGAAGAAACAGTCTTACCGCAAATTCAACCCAAACTCTGGGTCAGATATGTGGATGACACCTTTGTAATCATTAAAAACACAGAAATAGAGAACACACACCAGATCATCAACGCCACACTAACAGGAATGCGATTCACGAGAGGGGAAGAAAAGGACAACTTACTCCCATTCCTAGACGTGATGGTACAGAGAACACCGAACGGAGAATTCACCACAAAGGTATACAGGAAAGCCACACACACAGACCAAGTCCTGAACTACGAAATCAACCACACCAACACACACAAAAGAAGTTACATCAAGGCACTATCCAGAGTAGCCACAACACACTGCAGTAAACCAGACCTGCAAAAAGAGGAAGAAGAACACCGATACAATGTAATCACAAAAAACAGATACCCGCATCAACAGATGCCTAAGGGAAAGACAACGGAATGAGGACATGCCACAACCCAAAGGACTAAGCAACCTACCATACATCAAGAGCATTTCCAAACTGACAGCCAGACGATTGCGACCACTCGGACTCATAACAGCACACAAACCAACTGCTACTCTCAGACAACAACTCACCAGAACAAAGGACACGATATCCAGCATGAGCAAAACCAATGCAGTGTACAAAATCCCATGCAAGGACTGCACAAAACACTACATAGGACAAACAGGAAGACAGTTAACGATCCGCATCCATGAACACCAACTAGCCACGAAACGACACGATCCTTAATAGCCACACACGCAGATGACAAGCAACATGAATTTGACTGGGACAACACTACTATTATAGGACAAGCCAAACAGAGAACGGCCAGGGAATTCCTTGAGGCATGGTACTCATCCACTGATTCAATCAATAAGCACATCGACCTGGACCCAATATACCGACCACTGGAACGGACAGCTGGAACTGACAACCAGAAGCGGCAGAATCAAGTCACTAAAAATGCTGGAGGAAAGATCACAGAAGCGCTTCACAGGAGCCTCCCAAGCACTAAGGATGTCACCTAGACTGGGGACAAAACATCTGCAACACAAATTCCCAGCTCGGAGAACAGAACCACCATACCCATAGTATATATCTGTCCAGCACGGGGAGCTGTGCAGACCACAGCAGTGCATTGATCTATAAACCCGGACTAGATGTCTGTCCAGCACCAGGAGAAATGCAGACCACAGCAGGGCATTGATCTATAAACCCGGACTACATATCTATGCAGCACGGGGAGCTGTGCAGAACACAATAGTGCGTTGATCAATAAACCCGGATTATATATCTGTCCAGCGCCGGGAGCTGTGCAGACCACAGCAGGGCACTAATGTGTGAACCTGAAACTAATATCCATCCAGCATAAGGAGTTACACAAACCACATCATTGCATTCTCTATCAACTTCACCCAGATCGTCTGACCAGCACAGCGACCTGTTCAGTGATCACCTGTGAATTAATTGGTAAACCAGGAGCAGTTTCCCTCTCAGCATGTAGGACTGTATACACTACCGCAGTGCATTGATCTGTAAACCAGGAGCAGTTACCCTCCCAGCATGTAATACAATGTACACCACCCCAGTGCATTGATCTGTAGTCCAGGCACAGGTACACTCCCAGCATGAAGGACTGTCTGCACCATAACAGTGCATTGCTCTGTAAACAAGGAGCTGTCACCCTCCCAGCATGCAAATCTGTTTACACCGCCCCAGTTCATTGGCTGTAACCCAGGGGCAGTTACCCTACCAGCATCTAGGACAGTACACCACCCCAGTGCATTGATTTGTAATCCAGGAGAAGTTACGCTCTCAGCACGTAGAGCTGTGTACACCACCCTGGTGTATTGATCTGTAAAGCAGGAGCCGTTACCCTCCCAACATGTAGAGCTGTGTACACGATTCCAGTGCATTGACCTGTAACCCAGGAGCTGTTATCCTCCCAGCATGTAGGTCTGTGTACTCCACCCCAGAGCATTGATCTGTAACCCAGGAGCAGTTACCCTCCCAGCATGTTGTACTGTGTGCACAACACCAGTGCATTGATCTGTAAACCACGAGCAGTTACCCTCACAGAATGCAAGAATGTGTAACCCACCCCAGTACATTGATCTGTAAACCAGGAGCAGTTACCTTCCCGACATGTCGTGCTGTGTACACAACACCAGTGCATGATCTGTAAACCAAGAGCAGTTACCCAACCAGCATGTAGAGCTGTGTACCCCACCCCAGTGCATTGATCTGTAACCAAGGAGCAGATACCCTCCGTGCATGTAGGACTGGGTACTTCACCCCAGTGCATTCTTCTGTAAACCAGGAGCAGGTACTCTCCCAGCATGTAGGACTGTGTACACCACCACAGTGCATTAATGTGTAAACCAGGAACAGTTACCCTTCCAGCAAGTAGGACTGTGTACACCACCACAGTGCATTAATGTGTAAACCAGGAACAGTTGCACTCCCAGCATGTAGGACTGTGAGCACCACCCCAGTGCATTGATCTGTAACCCAGGAGCCGTTATTCTCCCAGCATGTAGGACTGTGTACACAACCCCAGTGCATTGATCTGTAACCCAGCAGCAGTTACCATCCCGGCATGTACAGCTGTGTACACCATTCCAGTGCATTGATCGGTAACCCAGGAGCAGTTACCCTCCCAACATGTCGAGCTGTATACACCACCCCAGTGCATTGATCTATAAACCAGGAGCAGTTACCCACCCAGCATGTAGGACTGTATACACCACCTCAGTGCATTGATCTGTAAACGAGGAGCAGTTACCCACCCAGTATGTAGGACTGTGTGCCCAACCCCAGTGCATTGATCTGTAACCCAGGAGCAGTTATCCTCGTTGCATGTAGGACTCTGTTCCCCACCCCAGTGCGTTGATCTGTAACCCTGGGCCAGTTACCCTCCAGCATGTAGGACTTTGTGCTGCACCCCAATGCATTGCTCTAGTAACCCTGCATTAGAACCCGGCCCGCGTGGGGCAACTTGTAGCCCATGCTGGATGTGACAGGATGTGCAGCTCCCATACATTTACTGCTCCATATCTCCATTGTGCCATGGTAAGGGGGTGATGTGGGTGTGAACATCACTGCCACAGTGAGATGGCATCGGAATCAGTTTCAATATCACCACAGGGGAGGGGTTTTGACTACCGACAGACAGTGGGAGACTGAGAGACAGTGTCATGGAATGATGTGTTCCCAGGTTTCAGAATGCTGAAATGTCGACACTTCGATATCATATTGTAATATGAGCCAGTCTTCCCAGGAAAGAAGGGAAAAAGTGATACTGGTATGAAGTCAGATGAGCATTTGACTAGGTGACATCATCCGTGAGAGTCTCCACTGCAGTGCTGTTGGTATATCCCGCCTCTCTATTTCGAGGTCTTGGTTTCTTAATTTGGGTAATGTCATTTCCGGTTTTCTTTATTACAAGAGAAGGTAGATAGGATATAAATTGATGTTTTTATTGATGGACTTCTTGTTTGAATGCGATTGCTCTAAGAACGTCTTTGCGTTTCTTAATATGTGCATGTGTTGTTTCAGTCAAAGTGGTGCCCTTCTTTGTCTGTACATAGTGATAGTGGGTCAGGTCTTTTGCTGGTCAGCTGGTTTTCGTGTATCCTGGTAATACGACAACAGGACCATTTCAATGGCGGAAAAATGATGTTTAATCAATGTGTGTGTGCAGATATTTTGCATATGTGCACAACACATTCTAAATGAATAACGGAGACACAGTTATCGAAAAATGATGCACATGATGTCTACAATTTATAAAACTCTGTTTGATGCTCATCTAAAGTGATATGTTCCCCTTCTCTCAATGTTGCCTCCTTTTCTGGAATTCTCTACTCTAATCTTTCATTCTTATCAGGATGTGTGTTATAAATTCTTGCTTCTGGTGTCCCAACTTATTTCAAGTTAATCCCCTTTCTACCGGGACTTCAATATATTGTCCTGCTGGGTTCTTTCCAAAGCTAGTGTCTGTCATATTATTGGAAATTAAAATTCTGGCATCAGACCCAGCATGTGAATACATTACTCTGTTGAAAATGCACTGTACAAAGGACCACAGCACAAAAGGAATTGACAAAACATTGAGGGATGTGCATCGACGTCTTTCAATAATCTAGTTTTCTCATTTTTCACATTTCCTCATCTATATACTCTCTTCCGTTCTCTCTTTGTATCTAGTTAAGAAATCTGCCCATTATTCTTTGTGTCACATCTTCATGTTACTTGTCGTCTGTGTGTGTGGCTACTAAAGATAGCTGGTCATCAACAGATGCCTAAGGGAGAGACAACGGAACGAGGACATGCCGCAATCCAAAGGACTAGCCACACTACCATACATCAGGAGCATTTCTGAACTGACAGCCAGACTACTGCGACCACCAGGACTCATAACAGCAAACAAACCAACTGCCACGCTCAGACAACAACTCACCAGAACCAAGGACCCGATACCCAACATGAGCAAAACTAATGTAGTGTACAAAATCGCATGCAAGGACTGCAGAAAACACTACATAGGACAAACAGGAAGACAGTTAACGATCCGTATACACGAACACCAACTAGCCACGAAACGACACGACCAGCTATCCTTAGTAGCCACACACACAGACGACAAGCAACATGAATTCGACTGGGACAACACTACCATTATAGGCCAAGCCAAACAGAGAACAGCCAGGGAATTCCGAGAGGCATGGCACTCATCCACAGACTCTATCAACAAACACGGTAAAAACAATGACTGCAGATGCTGAAAATCAAATACTGGATTAGTGGTGCTGGAAGAGCACAGCAGTTCAGGCAGCATCCAACGAGCAGCGAAATCAACGTTTCGGGCAAAAGCCCTTCATCAGGAATAAAGGCAGTGAGCCTGAAGCATGGAGAGATGAGCTAGAGGAGGGTGGGGGTGGGGAGAGAGTAGCATAGAGTACAATGGGTGAGTGGGGGAGGAGATGAAGGTGATAGGTCAAGGAGGAGAGGGTGGAGTGGATAGGTGGAAAAGAAGATAGGCAGGTCGGACAAGTCAAGGAGGCAGTAACTGAGCTGGAAGTTTGAAACTAGGATGAGGTGGGGGAAGGGGAAATGAGGAAGCTGTTGAAGTCCACATTGATGCCCTGGGGTTGAAGTGTTCCGAGGCGGAAGATGAGGCGTTCTTCCTCCAGGCGTCTGGTGGTGAGGGAGCGGCGGTGAAGGAGGCCCAGGACCTCCATGTCCTCGGCAGAGTGGGAGGGGGAGTTGAAATGTTGGGCCACGGGGCGGTTTGGTTGATTGGTACGGGTGTCTCGGAGATGGTCCCTAAAGCGCTCTGCTAGGAGGCGCCCAGTCTCCCCAATGTAGAGGAGACCGCATCGGGAGCAATGGATACAATAAATGATATTGGTGGATGTGCAGGTGAAACTTTGATGGATGTGGAAGGCTCCTTTAGGGCCTTGGATAGAGGTGAGGGAGGAGGTGTGGGCACAGGTTTTACAGTTCCTGCGGTGGCAGGAGAAAGTGCCAGAACTGGAGGGTGGGTCGTAGGGGGGTGTGGACCTGACCAGGTAGTCACGGAGGGAACGGTCTTTGCGGAAGGCGGAAAGGGGTGGGGAGGGAAATATATCCCTGGTGGTGGGGTTTTTTTGGAGGTGGCGGAAATGTCGGTGGATGATTTGGTTGATGCGAAGGTTTGTAGGGTGGAAGGTGAGCACCAAAGGCGTTCTGTCCTTGTTACGGTTGGAGGGGTTGGGGTCTGAGGGCGGAGGTGCGGGATGTGGACGAGATGCGTTGGAGGGCATCTTTAACCACGTGGGAAGGGAAATTGCGGTCTCTAAAGAAGGAGGCCATCTGGTGTGTCCTATGGTGGAACTGGTCCTCCTGGGAGCAGATACGGCGGAGGCGGAGAAATTGGGAATACGGGATGGCATTTTTGCAAGAGATAGGGTGGGAAGAGGTGTAATACAGGTAGCTATGGGAGTCAGTAGGTTTGCAAAAAATGTCAGTGTCAAGTCGGTCGTCACTAATGGAGATGGAGAGGTCCAGGAAGGGGAGCGAGGTGTCAGAGATAGTCCAGGTAAATTTAAGGTCAGGGTGGAATGTGTTGGTGAAGTTGATGAATTGCTCAACCTCCTCGTGGGAGCACGAGGTGGCGCCAATGCAGTCATCAATGTAGCGGAGGAAGAGGTGGGGAGTGGTGCCGGTGTAATTACGGAAGATCAACTGTTCTACATAGCCAACAAAGAGACAGGCATAGCTGGGGCCCATACGTGTGCCCATGGCTACGCCTTTGGTCTGGAGGAAGTGGGAGGATTCAAAGGAGAAATTGTTAAGGGTGAGGACCAGTTCGGCCAAACGAATGAGTGTGTCAGTGGAAGGGTACTGTTGGGGACGTCTGGACAGGAAAAAACGGAGGGCTTGGAGGCCCTGGTCATGGCGAATGGAGGTGTAGAGGGATTGGATATCCATGGTGAAGATAAGGCGTTGGGGGCCAGGGAAACGGAAGTCTTGGAGGAGGTGGAGGGCGTGGGTGGTGTCTCGAACGTATGTGGGGAGTTCCTGGACGAGGGGGGATAGGACAGTGTCAAGTTAGGTAGAGATGAGTTCAGTGGGGCAGGAGCATGCTGAGACAATGGGTCGGCCAGGGTGGTCAGGCTTGTGGATCTTGGGAAGGAGGTAGAACCGGGCAGTGCGGGGTTCCCGGACTATGAGGTTGGAAGCTGTGGGTGGGAGATCTCCTGAGGTGATGAGGTTCTGTATGGTCTGGGAGATGATGGTTTGGTGATGGGGGGTGGGGTCATGGTCGAGGGAGCAGTAGGAAGAGGTGTCCTCGAGTTGGCGTTTGGCTTCAGCGGTGTAGAGGTCAGTGCGCCAGACTACCACTGCGCTGGCTTGATGGTTAGGTTGTGATTGGAGCAGAGGGATTGGAGGGCTGCGCGTTGTGAGGGTGAGAGGTTGGAGTGGGGGAGGGGGGACGACAGGTTGAGGCGGTTAATGTCCCGGCGGCAGTTGGAAATGAAGAGGTCGAGGGCAGGTAATAGGCCAGCGCGGGGTGTCCAGGTGGATGCAGTGTGTTGGAGGTAGGCGAAGGGGTCCTCGGAAGGTGGGCGGGAGTCCTGATTGTGAAAGTAAGCTCGGAGGCGGAGGCGACGGAAGAATTGTTCGATGTCACGTCGTGTATTAAATTCATTGATGCGTGGACGGAGGGGGATGAAGGTGAGTCCTTTGCTGAGGACTGATCGTTCGTCCTCAGTGAGTGGGAGGTCTGGGGGGATGGTGAAAACTCGGCAGGGCTGGGAGCTGGGATCTGGTGTTGGTGTGGAGCTGGGAGTGGGGTCGGAGCCAATACCTGGAGTGGGTGTGATGGTAGGGGGAATGGGGGTGGAGGCATGAGCAGGGGTAATGTTGCCCTCGGGGTTCTGGGGTATGGGTATAGTGACAGTGGGGTCTGTGGGGGCCGTGTCAGCAGAATGCAGGTGAGTGGCGCTGGTGGGGGTGGAAGTGGTGGTGATCATGGCAGTAGGGGTGGCGGGAGTCACTGAGCATGTGGCATCAGCGATGATGTGAGGGCCGGAAGTGGCTGTGGGAGTGGCCATGATGTGGGTGGAAGTGACATCATCACTCAGCGTGGGGGTGGTAACTGCGTCAGCCGCATGGCTAATGGTGTTTCCGAGGCCAGTGGAATCTTCTGGAATGTTTGAGGAGCGCTGGTTATGGAGGTGGGTGGATAAACGTTTGTTGTACTTACAGTTTTTGATGTTTGAGATGGAATTGAAATACTGTTTGTTGAGAGTATGAAATCTCCTGAGGATGTAGTACAGAGTGGGTCCTTTGCAATTCTGAGAGAGTGTGGCCCTCAGCTGAGGCAAGGCTGACTGTAGAGAGGTTAGGTGCCTGCGCATTGCTGCAAGCGTGGAGCGGAGGATCCTGAAGGATAACTGTTGCTGGTGTTTTTGAATCTGTAGTCTGTACTGTTTGTCCTGTTCGGGTCCGAACTCTGCTGGTTTAAAGGTGGTCTGGAGTCCATGTGGGATGAGTTGGTTACGGAGGCATGCACTGAGGAAGCAAATGTGGCTGTGGTACCGAGTTTGTTTCACGACATGGTTGAAGAGCTTCAGAGCAGAGGAAATGACCTGGGAGTTGCAGTGGGAGAGGGACTCACTGAGATTCTTGTAGAGAGAGGAGGAAAACTTCTTCAAGGCAGGCATCCTTGCAAGAGGATTCGCAGTAGGGTTAAAATCAACATGGTAAAAACAATGACTGCAGATGCTGAAAATCAAATACTGGATTAGTGGTGCTGGAAGAGCACAGCAGTTCAGGCAGCATCCAACGAGCAGCGAAATCAACGTTTCGGGCAAAAGCCCTTCATCAGGAATAAAGGCAGTGAGCCTGAAGCATGGAGAGATAAGCTAGAGGAGGGTGGGGGTGGGGAGAGAGTAGCATAGAGTACAATGGGTGAGTGGGGGAGGAGATGAAGGTGATAGGTCAAGGAGGAGAGGGTGGAGTGGATAGGTGGAAAAGAAGATAGGCAGGTCGGACAAGTCAAGGAGGCAGTAACTGAGCTGGAAGTTTGAAACTAGGATGAGGTGGGGGAAGGGGAAATGAGGAAGCTGTTGAAGTCCACATTGATGCCCTGGGGTTGAAGTGTTCCGAGGCGGAAGATGAGGCGTTCTTCCTCCAGGCGTCTGGTGGTGAGGGAGCGGCGGTGAAGGAGGCCCAGGACCTCCATGTCCTCGTCAGAGTGGGAGGGGGAGTTGAAATGTTGGGCCACGGGGCGGTTTGGTTGATTGGTACGGGTGTCTCGGAGATGTTTTCTAAAGCGCTCTGCTCGGAGGCGCCCAGTCTCCCCAATGTAGAGGAGACCGCATCGGGAGCAACGGATACAATAAATGATATTGGTGGATGTGCAGGTAAACACATCGACCTGGACCCAATATACCTGCCACTACAGTGGACAGTTCGAACTGACAACCGGAAGGGGCAGAGACAGGTCACTATAAATACCGGAGAAAACAGCTCAGAAGCGCTTCACAGGAGGCTCCCAAGCACTGAGGATGTCACCTAGACAGGGGACGAAACGTCTGCAACACAAATTCCCAGCTCGGCGAACAGAACCACAACAACGAGCACGCGAGCTACAAATCTTCTACCAAACTTTGATCAGAATAATGATGGCTGGCCTTTTATTTCCACACAGTACTCTTGCTCTCACCTCATCCCTTTACTGTCTCTAAATCTTTATTTATACTCAGTGTCTTGGCTTCTAGGTGTGAGTGAATTCCCCAGGTTCGCCAGTCGCTGAGTGCAGACATTTATTCTCATCTCAATGCAGAGTTCCCTACCTGTGCCTAATTCTGTGGGTCCTTGTTTTAGACACCACAGCCTGAGGAATTATCATCCATGCTTGCAATCTGTCTCACCCTGTCATGTGTTTTATACATCTCAGTAAGATCAACACTCACCCTTCTAAAACCCATGGAATCCAGGCCCAGTCGCCCCAAAGTCTGCTCCCACAACAAGCCTGTCATCCCAGAGATCAGCCTGGTTATCCTTCACTGCTGTCCCTCAATGTCATGTTTCTCCTGTATTAGGTAAGGAGACCAAAACTGCACAAAATACTGCACAAGTTTCGAGATTGGGTCTCTCCAAGGGCCTGTACAGCTGCAGTAATAACACCCTTACTCCCGGGCTCAAATCCTCCTGATATGAAGGTCAACGGACCATTTATCTCCCGAACTACTTTTTGTTCCTATAAAATTGTTTTCAGTGACTGGTGTACAGGGAGATCCAGATGCTTCTCAATGTTACAGCTCCCCCCTTGGAGGGTCTCTGTACACTGGGCAGCGTGACAATGCCATTCCCTGTATTGATCTCTGGGTTGAGAACTCACTGCGCTGCAGGGACCTCGGAGGGCTGCTCAGAAGGAAACAACAAAAAGGAGCATACATCACTCTGTAGATCAACATGTTTCAAACATAGGCTGCCAATCTCTTGTTCCCACCAAAGTGCACACCGTCACCTCTACACACCTTGCTGTCCATCTGCCACGTATTTACCATTCACTCCACTTGTCTTAGTTACCTTGACGCTTTTTTGCAACCTCCTCACCCACTCACCATCCAACATCCTTTAGTTCTGTCAGCGGGTTGGGATATATTGTATTTGATTCCCGCAACCAAATGTTGAATAGGTATTGTGAACAGCTGGGGCCTGAGCACTGATCCCTGCGATACCTCAGCAACCTTTGTTTCCAATTTCTTTATGTCCGTGAACCTGTGTGTCTCTGGCTGGGCCAGCATTTATTGCCTGTCCCTTGTTGCCCTTGAGAAGGTGTTGATGAGCGCCTTGTTGTACCACTGTCGTCCACCTGCTGTGCTTGACCCACAATGCCATTAGGGAGGGAATCTCAGGATTCTGACCCATGACTGTTAAGGAATGGTGATATATTTCCAAATCAGGATGGTGAATGGCTTGGAGGGAAATTTTAAGATGGTGGTGTTCCCATACATCTGCTCCCCTTGTCCTTCTGGATAGGTGTGGTCGTGTGCTGGGATGATGGTGTCTGAGGATCTTTGGTGAAACATTTGAGTGCAACTTGTAGAAAGTAAAAAACTGCTGCGGCTGCTGAGCGTTGATGGTGAGCTTTGTGGATGAAACGACACTCAAACTCAATGCTTAGTCCTGGATGGTATCAAGCTTCGTGAGTGTTGTTGGGGCTGCAATCATACAGGAAAGTGGGGAGCATTCGAGCACACTTTTGACTTATTGTAGATAATGGACAGACGTTTGGAAGTCAGGATGTGAGTTACTCACCGCAGTGTTCCTTGCTTCTGACTTGCTCTTGTAGTTACTGTGTTTACACGGCGTGTCCAGTGAGTTTCTGAGCAACGATTACCCCCCCCTCCCCCCACCACCACCACCCCAGGATTTTGATACTGGGGAATTCAGTGATAATAATACCATTGAATGCCAAGGGGCAGTGATTAGATTGTATTTTAGTGATGATGATCACGGTCTGGCATTTGTGTGGCGTCAACATTCTTTACCACGTGTCAGCCTGGATACTGTCCAGAAATTGTCACAAATGGATATGGACTGTTTCAGTATCTGAGGAGCCACAAATGTTGCTGAACATTGTGCAATCATTGGCGACCATCCCCACTTCTGACCTTATAACAGAGGGAAGGTAATTGATGAAGCAGCCCTGAAGACGTTTGGGCGTAGGCCACTGCCCGAGGGACTCCTACAGACTTGTCCTGGAGCTGAGTTCACTGACCTTTATCAACCATAACCACCTTACTACGTGTCATGTATGATTCTATCCAGAAGGGTGTTTGCCCCTGATACCCATTGGTTCCGGTTTTGCGAAGGTGCCTTGATACCACACTTGGTCGAAGGCTGCCTTGTTTTAACGTTATGTCACTCTCACACCATCTCTAGAATTCAGCTCTTTTGTCCATGTTTGAACCAAGGTAATGGGGTCAGGAGCTGGGCGACCCTGGTGGAGTCCAAACTGGGCGTCATTGACCAGGTTATTGCTGAGCAGGCGCAGTTTGAAAGCACTGACACCTTCCATCACTTTACTGATGATAGAGAGTAGACTGATGGGTAGGTAATTGGCCGGATTGGATTTGTTCTGCTTTTTATGTGTAGGAGATTCTTGGTTAATTTTCTACATAATCGAGTAAATGTCATTGTTGTAATGTATTGGAACAGAAAATGTGTTGCTGGAAAAGCGCAGCAGGTCAGGCAGCATCCAAGGAGCAGGAGAATCGACGTTTCAGGCATGAGCCCTTCTTCAGGAATTTCAAGGAGCATGCCCGAAACGTCGATTCTCCTGTTCCTTAGATGCTGCCTGACCTGCGCTTTTCCAGCAATACATTTTCAGCTCTAATCTCCAGCATCTGCAGTCCTCACTTTCTCCACTGTATTGGAACAGCTTGTCTCTGGTAGTGACAACTTCTGGAGCACAAGTTTTCAGTACTATTGCCAGAATGTTATCAGCATGTGTACCCTTTGGAGTATCCAGTGTCTCCAACCGTTTCTGGATATCGCGTGAACTGAATCAAATTGGTTAATGACTGGTAACTGAATCGCTGCGGACCACTGGAGGAGGCTGAGATGGATCTTCCACTCAGCATTTCTGACTGAAGATTGTTACGAATGGACCAGCCTTATCTTATACACTGAAGTGGTGGGCTCTTCTATCATTAAGGATGGGGATACTTGTGGAATCTCTTCCTCCAGTGAATTTTTTCATTGTCCCCAGCGTTTCTCGATGAGAAGTGGAAGGACTGCAGAGCTTAGATCTGATCCATTGCTTGTGGGATTACTTAGCTCTGTCTATCACTTACTGCTTCTGCTGTTTGGCACACAAGTCGTCCTGTTTGGTGGCTTCACCAGGCTGACATCTCAATGTCAATTGTGCCCGGTGCTGCTCCTGCCCTCCTGCATACTCCATTAAACCAAGGTTGATCCACTGGCTTGATGGTAATTGTTGTGAGGAGGATATGCCAGGCCATGATGTTTGCGGGAGTACAATCCTGCTGCTATTGCTGACCCACAATACCTTATAGAAACCCAGACTTGAGCTGCTAGATCAGTTCGAATTCTGTCTTATTTAGTACGGTGATAGTGCCACTCAAAATGTTTGAGGCTATTCTCAATGTGAAGGTGTGACTTGTCTCCACAATGACTATGCAGTAGTCATTCTTACCAATATTGTCATGGGCAGATACTTCTGTAATTGGCAGAATAGTAAGGATGTGGTCAAGTAAGTATTTTCCTCTAGTTGGTTCTTTCACCACCTGCCACAGACCCAGTCTAGCTGTTATATCCTTTAGGATCAGACCAGATCGATCATTAATGCTGCTTCAGAGCCACTCTTGGTGGTAAACATTGAAATCCCCCACCCAGAGTACATCTTGCGTACTTACCACCGTCAGTGTTTCCTTCAACTATTGATCAGCATGTAGGAGTACTGATTCATCAGTTCAGAGAATCATACTTACACTGACCAAATAATTAACTAGACCAGCAATCATCCCAACACACACAAACGAAGCTGTATCAGAACACTATTCCAATAAGCCACCTCAAACTGCAGCACAGACGAACTTCGGAAAACAGCGGAGAACCACCTATACAACGCATTCAAGGAGAACGTATACTCAAAAAATACAGTCCACAGATTTCTCAAGAACAAACCACGACAAGCAGACCAAACACAGCCGGAAACCTGAACCACCTTACCATACATCAAAGAAGTTTCAGAAATGATAGCCAAACTACTGAGACCCCTCGGAATCTTAGTAGCACACAAACCCACCAACACTCTCAAACAAAAACTAACAATCTTAAAAGACCCAATACAACCCATGGACAAAACCAACGTCGTCTACAAAATTCCATGCAAGGACTGCCACAAACACTACGTAGGACAAACAGGAAGAAAGTTAGCCACCAGGATACACAAACACCAGCTAGCCACAAAAAGATACGACCCTCTCTCCGTCGTAGCCCGACACACGGAGAAAAAAAACACCATTTCGACTGGGACAACACATCTATCCTCGGACAGGCTAAGCAAAGATATGCCAGAGAATTCCTAGAGGCCTGGCACTCCAACCACAACGCCAAAAACAAACAAATAGATCGAGATACCATCTATCAACTCCTCAGAATACGAACAGGAAATGGCATCACCACAAACCCCAGGAACACCATCCAGGGGAAACATATAAATAGAAAGCAAGAGACAACAGCTTTGCTTCACTTGGAGGTCGCCACTGATGATGTTACCTAGCCAGGTAATGAAACGTCTGGATATCAAACCTACTGCTCAACGAGCAAGGCTACACCCTATATCTTACAGAAATTGTCAGGCTGATGCTTGTCGAGTCTGTTTATTTCAATTCACTGTTTCCTGCCAGCTATCCCATTCTAGAAACATGGCCATATATTCACCCTAATTCACTAAGATTTGATTTTGCAAAGTAGGCTTTACGCTTTACCAAAGCTTTTCTGAAAATCCAAATGCATTACATCCATTGCTTCTCTTTCATTTGTCTCCCAGTCTGTTTCTCAATCATAATTCTCATTTCATAAATCTATGTTAATGTTGTCCATGACCATTAATTTCAGTCCCAATAATCTCTCCTAAACCACTTACTTGCTATGTTCTACGTTCCATATACTATGTCATTTCCCCACACCAGACTTGGTTTTCCTAGTATTGTTAGAAAGTCCTGTGAAGACAGAACTGAAGTAATGGCCTCATAGTTCTGCCATTTCACTGTTCCCATTGCACATTCTCTGGTTTCAGATTGTAAGGAAGCTGCACTTATTTTCTCATACTTATCACATTGACATGATTTAACAAGGTATTACAGTTCACTCTTATAACCCTTGTGAATATACTCTTCAGAAACCGATCAATTTCTGCAGTCAGATGCTCAATAATTGACACCATACACTCAAAGGAGTATAGACTCTGTGCCAACAGAAATACAGCACGATCTATATTAGTCCCACTTTCCAACACCAGGCCCATAGCCGGGATGATATAACACTTCCAAGTGCTCGAACAAGCACTTTCTAAATGTTGTGGGGTGACCTACGATAACTCCCCTCTCAGCAAGTGCATTCCAGACTCCAACACCCTCTGGGTGAAAAAAAAACTAAATCATCTCTGTACTTCAAGCTCTTCACTTTAAAAGTGTGCACTCTTGTTCTTGACCCTCTCAGTAAAAGGAACAGCTGTTGTCTATCCACCCTGTCCACGTCCCTCGTTATCTTATCCTTCTGAATCACATCCCCCTCAGCCTTCTCTGCTCCAAAGTAAGCAACCCGAGCTTATCCACCCTCTCTCCATAGCTGATATGCTCCATCCCAGGGAACATCCTGGTGAATTTCCTCTGCACACCCTGCAGTACAATCACATCCTTCCTGTAATGTGACTCCCAGAACTCCACACAGTATTCCATCTTGGCATAACCAAAGCACTGTATAGCTCTTATAATCTACACAACCAAGGTCCAATTCTTAACTCGTCAATTACCCTGTCCAGTCACATTCAGGGATGTGTGGAGGAGCACACTCTGAGCTTCCTAGCGTGGTGCCATTCATTGAATACTCTCCTGTCTGGTTCCTTCTTCCAGGTTTACATTCCAACCGTCTGGCAATTCCTTCTGTATCTTCCTGCAACAAAAGGCCTTCCTCCTCACTGCCAACCACCCGGCCAATCATTGTATCAAACGCAAACTTACTTATCACAACTCCCCCCTCCTCTACTCACCTCCTTACAGATTCACATCTACACCATTTATGAATACCACAAACAAGAAGGGACACAGCACTGATCCCTGTGGTACACAAGGGGACACTAGTCTCCAGTCACACAAGCATGCTTCTCCCACCATCCTCTGTCTCCTGACACTAAGATATCTTTTGTTATAACTTGTCAAGTTATCCTTGATACTGTGAGACTTCACTTTATTTTTCAGTTTCCCATGTGGAACTTTGTCAAAGGCGTTGCTGCAAAATTAAATAAGCGATCTCCTCAAACTAATTCAATCAAATTCATTAGATGTGACTTCACCCTGATAAAGTCATGATGATTATCCCTGATCAAACTTTGCCACTCTGATTGGAGTTCAATATTCTCCTTCCCTATTTTCTCCAGTAGTTTCCCTAACAATGATCTGACACTCGTTTGTCTATAGTTCCCTGATCTATCTCTACCACCCTTACTGTGAAGTGGAATCGTATTAGCTGTTCTCCAGTCTTCTGGCACCTCCCGTATGGTCAGATTCTAAATATAATTTTCAGTCAGGGTCTTTCCTTCGTTGACCCCGACAGCAGCCTGTGACACAATTTTCCAGACCGGGGGATTGGTCCAATTTTATACTGGACAAAGCCTCAAATGCCTGCTCGTATTTTACATCAATATGTTCAAGAATTTGCCAGTCCATCTTCTCGAATTTTGTACCTGCTTCTTCCTTCTCCCAAGTAAAACAGATGTGAAGGGCGCATGTAACAATCTATTAATCTTCACCAGCTTCACACACAGATTGTCTCCTTTGTTTTCTAATGGACACTAACTGTTGGCTAGTTATTTATATTCTACTTGTAAGTGTAGAATATCGTGGGATTCTCACTAATCTCGCCTGTTTGCACTTCTCCATGTCTCTCTGTTATTCAGTCCCCTCGATATATCTAAGTTTCACTATAATCACCTTATGAAACTCAAGATCACAGGCTGTGTTTCCCCATCAGACAATCCTGCCATTTTAGGGATTAATCTGGATAATACCTTTTGCAGTTCCTCTGTGGTCAATAGATAATATCTTAGGTTGGGACTCCAAATGGTGCACAATACTTTAAGTTTATTCTCACCAACACTCTATGCAACTGGTGCACGACATGCTGTACATTGCAATTACATTCACATGAATGTAAACATAATTTTAACTGTCCCGTTTGCATATATTTTTCCCAATACCTTGCGCTTTAATTTTTCTAATGAGCTTACTGTGTGAGTTCTTAAAACATTGCTCCTGAATATCCAGCTATACGTTATCCATTGGTTCTTCATTGCCTATGTCTACAAGAATCATCTTCAAACCATTCCAAAAAGTGTTTGCCACTTATGGCTTTCATTTCATCGATGCGTTATCATACTCCCCGGTTTTGTCATTACCTTCTATATATCGAGCAGCACGTTCTTTGTAACTGAGTCCAAGAGACACCGGACTGCGGATGTCAAGTTAACCGATCCACAGTTCACCGCTCTCTATCTTCATCCTTTCTTAAACTGTCAGATAATATTTATAACCTTCACCTTATTCAGACTGGCTAAATGCTTTCTATGATTTCTCTGTTCTTTACAATGAATGATCCTGTCTGCACACACACTGTTCTACATTTGACCTTGTTTTTGATTTTGTTTCATACATTGATAGAAGCTTTTTAGCAGTCTTTTGCTTTTCTTTTGTTTGCATGCTTTACGGTTTTGATTTTCTTCTCAGTTTCTTGGTCATCCTTTACTGGGCCTTACTTTTCTCTGAATCCACTGGCTTACTATAACACTTGGCATTTTTCTAAGCTACCTCCTTTGATCTAAAAAGTAGATGAAGGTGGGGCTGATGGGATGGAAGGTGCACACATAGGAATGTTCAAAAGGGCGGTGCTGAGTTGGAAGGTTGGACTGGGATAAGATGGCGTTTGGAAGAGTGGGTAAACTGGTGAAATCCACCATGATCCCTTGTGGTTGGAGGATCCCAAGGCAGAAGATGAGGCTTTCTTCCTCCAGACATCTGGTGGTTCGGGAGTGACGATGGAGCAGGCCCAGAAACCTCATGTTCTTGGCAGAGTGGGAAGGGGAGTTAAAGTGTTCAGCCACAAGACGGGGGAGTTGGTCAATGTGGCTGTCCCAGCAAAATTCTCTGAAATGATCCACAAGTTGCCGTCCTGTCTCTCCAATGTAGAGAAGACCACATTGGGTGTAATGGATGCAATCGATGAGGTGTTCTAGCTCCGTTCATCACCTATCACGTTCAACCCCCCCTTCATCTACCTATCACATTCCCAGCAACCTCCCGTTTGCCACACACCCTTTTCATTTATCCCCCAGCTCCCTTCGCCCACAAGCCTCATTCCTGATGAAGGGCTTATGCCCAAAACATCGATTCTCCTGCTCGTAGTGTGCTGCCTGATTGTGCTTTTCAAGCAACATACTTTTCGACTCTAATCTCTAGCATCTGCAGGCTCCAATTCCTCCTCACACCTTCATAGCTTGCTTGACTCCGATTTATAATGGTTACTTCGAATAAAACAAAAATTGTCATGTTCTCAAAGATCATAAAAGAAAACCAATGCATTGTGGTCACTGGTCCCACTGGTGGGTGGTACGGTCGCATAGTGCTTAGCACTGCTGCCTCACAGCGCCAGAGACCCGCGTTGAATTCCCGCCTCAGGCAACTATCTGTGTGGAGTTTGCACATTCTCCCCGTGTCTGCGTGGGTTTCCTCCGGGCGTTCCCGTTTCCTCTTACAGCCAAAAATGTACAGGTTAGGTGAATTGGTCAAGCTTAATTGCCGGTAGTGCTGGGTGAATGGGTAAATGTAGGGGAATGCATCTTGGTGGGTTGCTCTTTGGATGGTGGTTGTCGATTTGTTGGGCCGAAGGGCCTGTTTCCACACTGTAAGTAATCTAATCTAATAAAAGGTCGTTTACAGCAAAGTTTTCATTTAGCTCTTCTGATCATCCAACACCAATTCCTAAATAACCTCATCTCGAGCTCGGTGCTTGACATACAGTTAATACAAGCCATCTCACACATGCTCATGAGATCCATTTTTCCAAGCATTAGCATTCAGTTGGGTTCACACTGCTTAGATATAATTTAAACAGTACATTATTACTGCAGTCGCCACAATCGTGCATATCTTATTTTCCTGTTTTATTACATACCCAGCACTTGTATTGCAACTTTACATTGATATATAACTCCCATCAATGTTTGCTTCTCCTTGCTGTTTCTGAGCTCCACCTTATTAGATTCTGTAGAATCTGAGCGACGTGGGCTCTGGGTAAATTAGTGTTAGAGAACATCTCGCCACATTATATATGCTCTTCTTCAGATCTCCTGTTATGCTGGTAGAGTAGAGAAGGACAATGATCTTTCAACAATGCTGTGTATTTCCCCAGGCAACTGAGACTGCTGTAACCTGGATGGGAACCTTACAGCAGGCTGCTAAAGCATTGCTGCTGCTGTACAGGGTCTTAGTGAGATCACATCTGAAGTAGTGTGTACAGATTTAATCTCCTCAATGAGGAATGGATATTGTTACATTCGAAGCAGCTCAGAGACGGTTCCCTCAACTGATTCCTGTAATGAAGGTGTTGACCTATAAAGAAAGGATGATCAGGTTGTGTTTAGAAGAATGAAAGATGTTCATATTTTTACATCGAACACCGGAAGGAGTCGGCAATAGAAGCCAATTACATAATAAATGGAGCAATCTATTCCATTTATCCAGCAAGTTACACAGGAACAGCAGAAGGATATTCATGCCCTTCGACCCTTTTACACCAGAACAGGACAAGGTTATTCAGCCCTGGAGCCTAATGTAAGGTTAAAGGAGGAGGCCAATGAGCCCCTCGAGTCAAAGAACTGGACCCAGAGTCGGTCATGCTGCACCAGTATCCTGTTACACAGCAACAGGATCAGTCCATCAGCCTCATCAAGTCTGTAACACAGGAACTGGAAGAGGCCACACAATAACTGGAGATTTGTTACACTGGGATAACAGGAGGTCATCCAGTCCCTCCGATCCTTTGTGGGGGGAATTGGATAAGGATACAAAGTATCGGGGACATTTTCTTAACAAGAAATTTGGAGGTAATTCTGACACGTGCCTGTTGTGTGAGAACAGGAGAAGACCAATCACTCCCTAAGTCCCATCTCAGGGATACATCAGGAGACCATTCAGTATCTCCAGCCTGTTATGGAGAAGTATGAGAAGACCCATCTTCCCTCAAAATGTTACACAGCAACAGAAAGATTCCATCATCCCACAACCCTCTAACACATCAACAAGAAGAGGTCATTCTGGCCATAGAGATGAGAATATCTGAAAACCAGAAAGACTTCAGCCCATCGATTTTGTACACCAGCAGTATGATGAATCCATTCAGCCACACATGCCTCTTATACAGCAATTGGAGCAGATCCTTTAAAAACATGTGCCCGTAAAACAGGAATTCAAAGAAAACGTAAAGGTTTTCAAAAGTGAAGAACTTATAATAACTGTATACAATACGTTAAAACATAATGATAAAACTGTTTCAATTGAAGGCAAATTATTAGAATCCGTTGTTGAGTACATTTGCAAAGTTAAACCACAATCCATCAGAGTCAACACGGTTTTATGAAAGATAAACCGAGTATGCATTCTTTGCTTGAGTTACTTAAGGACACGTCAAACAAGTTGGACAGTATGATGTCTGGGGATGGAATGTATCTGGTCTTCCTGAAGGCATCGGATATGTTGCTTCTCCAATGAGTAAGTGGTAATATCATAGAACATGGGTTTAGGAGTAATTTATTAGCTTGGATGGAGAATTGGTTAACCAACAAAATGCAGTCAGATGGAATAAATCTGTCATTTTCTTTTGGAAATTTCAATTTTTGGAGTTCCAGAGATTTCAGTACTCATGCCTCAACTATTTCGGTTCGATATTATTACTCAGTTGACGGGATAGAAAACACTATTTTCAGAGGACACTAACATTGGTGGGAAATTACTTCAGAATGAAGATGGAAGACATGCAAAAATAAACATGGATAGGTTGGTTGAATGGTCATAATTTGCAAATGAAAATCAAATTGGATAAGTATGGGTTATTCAAGTTGGCCAGCATAATAGAACGGTAATTTATTATCTAAATGTAGAGAAACTTCAAAGTGTTTAGGAGTAGAGGCATCTCGGTGTCCACTTGCATATCACAGAAAACCTGCATGCGAGTACTGCAAGTAATGAGAAATGCAAGCATGATTTCAGTCTTTGTTTGGTAAATGACAGAGTAGAAAGGCAGCGTGTGTTACTGTAGCTATGCAAGTCATTCGCGAAGCTGCAACTGGTGTAGAGTTTACGTGCCATGACTTGTGGAAGTATGCATTTGCATTGGAGGAAATTCAGAAGAGGTTCATAAGATTGATTCCAGAGATGAAACGATTGTCTAATGAAGAGAAATTGATCAGTTAAGGCCGATATTCTCAAGTTTATAAGAATGAAAGGAGATCTCATTGAGATCTGCAAAATCTTAAGAGTAATTGAAAATGTAGATGTGGAGTGGATATTTTCTCATGTTGCGCAATCTACAGCAGAGCCCAGTATTTTAGGATTGAGAGATGGCAGGAGGGCGGAACAGGGGCTGCAATGACACCAGCCATGTTTGTATTCAATGGTGGAGCAGAGATGACATCAGCCATGTTTGTATTCAATGGCGGAGCAGAGATGACATCAGCCATGATTGTATTCAATGCCGGAGCAGAGATGACATCAGCCATGATTGTATTCAATGGTAGAGCAGAGATGACATCAGCCATGTTTGTATTCGATGGCGGACCAGAGATAACATCAGCCATGTTTGTATTCAATGGTGGAGCAGAAATGACATCAGCTATGATTGTATTCAATATCGGAGCAGGATAAAGGGGCTGAATAGCCGAGTGATGCTCCTTGTTCTTATTCAGTCCTTCGAATGTGTTACACAGGAATGGGGAGAACTTCTTATCAAACAGGAAGCAAGCACTCCGGATAAGTCAGTCTTAATTAGTTGGACAGGACGTAAAATGTTGACTCATATAGTGACCGCTGTTTGGCCCTCAACTATTTACAATCTATATCAATGATCAGTGGGGTGGAACAGATGTACTGACACTGAGTTTGGTAATGTCTTTGTGATAAGAAACAGATTACATTATCAAGAGAGAGTGGAGAGTCTGCAAATAGATACAGAGTGGTGAAAGCAAGGATCATAACTTGGCAGTTGGAATATAACATGATATAACCTGTCATTTCATTTACAGGAATAATGGATGGCAGTATGTTACTGAAATGGAGAGGGATTACAGAACATAATGATACTGTCTACTAGGGGATTCAGTTAGATCCATTCAGACATGGGAGGTTTTGCTCTATCCCTGATTGTCTGCTCCTTGATGCTCCAAGTGACGCCATTGCTCTCCGTGCACATGAATATTTTGTTGTGGTTGGTTGGTGGTGGGATGATGTTTCGAAATGTGCATCAAGGGGACGGCCTTTTTCCAACATACATTCATTCCTTTCTTATCGTCTTTGGAAACCCGAAGACGATAAGAATGTCTGCCTGCATCTTAATGAAGGAACTGTGGCTGCTGTCAGGACAGAGGTATTCACCAACATGATGCACTGTGCATGGGCACACTGTCACATCAATAGAGAGAGAGCTCCTTCAGTTCCTCTACCTCTCCCCATTGACATGGGTACTCCGCAGATGCCATGTATACCATCGGGAATCCCACTATACTGGGAAAATAAGGATACACCCGGTAGCTCTCTGCTGTGGGAGAAACAATGTATTTACCTCATCCACCATATACATCCTCTATCACCGAATGGTGACATTGATATTGAGATACTGGGACATGATGGATCTGTCACCTAGTCCTTCCTGGAAAGTTCCTGATCATGGAAACTGAATAAAATTGTGACCTGAACATCCACTGGCAGCATCATCCTCCCCCTGGTATGAAACTGCAGGTCGTGTTGAAGGAGTTGACACCGCTCTGTGATCAGCCATTTCTTCAGTCAGGGACCCCTCACACTCTGCTCCTGGGTTAAGTGTAGCTTGGGAAGCTGTTCCTGGAAAACCCGGGGTGGATGCAGCAGATCCCTTTCCCCATACACACTCACTGCGTGGGTTCAGAGCTTCCCCTCTCTGAAGCCTCTTCGCCATTTGTTGTTCATGTTGCAGGCTCAGATGCTGCAACTACAGTCCCCATGCTCCATCCAGAGTTGGGACACCAAATCCTCAGGTCTCCCTGAATGTCTGAAGCAGCTTACAGCACAACCTCCAGCAAACCATCCCCAGCCCCTCCACTAAATTTTCAATTTCAGGAGTCAGTCACAAACCCCTCGGCTACAGTGTTTTGGACCAGACCAGAACCCCGCTTAGACCCAAACCTTTCCTTATTTTGAATATCGATGTGAAGTGTGCGTTCCAGATATGGTGTGACTGGACAAACCACGCGACATTAAGCAAACTGTAATCTATTCAAATGCTTTATTTAGAATGCAATCAAAGAAAAGATCATTTTGGGATAGCTTGTGTCGAAACACTTACACATCAATTGATACTATACATTCTTGGTTTACACCGCTTGGCACAAAGATATATTTAAATACTGATCCTTACAGCAGTTTTCCAATCCAGGGGGAAACAATATCAACAGAGATCTCAGAGAGAAAAGCAGCTAGGGATCAGGTATTGAAGCTTCCAACCCTTCTGCGATCCCCAGCAGCTTCTGAATGTTGCTGCTAAAAACAAAACGAGAAAACCTGGTCTGGGAGAGCTGGCCACTGCCCTTCATTGTTACCACCGTTTTAATGAAACCTAAAGGCTTTCTCAGTTATTTACTTAAACTATTTTCAGACAGCAGTTCTGTCCCTCTGGCGTTGTCAGATCAGCTGAAATGGTTTGTTACATCAAATTCTGAATCTCCTTGAGAGAACACCACATACAACATAAACTGGGACAAGATGACAGCCCAGCATAGAGAGCTGTGCAGAGCAGGTTAGTGTGTTGCTCATTAAACTGCACTATCTGCCCAGCATAGAGAGTATTGCAAACGTTACCATCATATGCTAACTATACTCGCATCAGATTACTGCAATGTCTACAATGAGAAGATTTGCTTTGTGTGTGTTCAGCAGAGACTGAGAGGGAGTCCATGTGTACGCGCGATTGGCGTGGTTGAATGTGAAACTCATTGTTTGAGAAGGAAAGCACATGGAGGAAACTATTTTAAATATGAACAACTGGCAGGCATTTTGTTAATCGACGGAGAGGGAACAGGAGAAGCTTCATGGACAGATGACAAAAAGTGTTTGAGAAGGTCAAAATAAAGGCATTGCCAGACAAAACAGCAAAATACATCGGCGTGCACATGAATGACAGTTGGATGGGAGTTTGGTGTGTGGTCGAATCAGATTTGCTTCGGCAGTTGCGAATCTGGGAGTGTCAGCAGCAGATTATTGGCTTCATTAAGCCTGTACTTCATCGCTCAAGGTTCAAACAGCAGATGGAATAAACCAGTGAGATATATTCTGGAGTGGTGAGTATTTCAAATTAGAAATGGTCAGGCAATGGTGTCATGTATCAGCTCATGGTCAAATGGATCTCCCACAGTTGTGACTTGTCTGCTTCAGTCACAGATATTGGCCAGGGATGGGATGGAAACAGTGGAAGGAAGTGGAGTTTATAACAAGAAGAGTAGAGAGTGACCTCCATGCTCTTAATATTTAAATAACAAAGGCCATGATACAATAAATTGTAGTTCTCCGCTGGAACTGAGTCGATCAACATAGAGACCCAGGAGGAACACTGCCAGAGCAGAGGGAGACAATAATTGAACACATTCATTGATGTAGTTAGTAGTGGTCTTTAGAGTGAGTATCTGGATTCAGAGTTTCAACAGGAACAATAATAGTGGCAAGAAGTGTAGACTATATAAAAGTACAGTAATACAGTCATAACTGGTTTATAGAACAACAAAATCTGGACAGTGACACTTACCAGGAACACCAACGATAGCCAGGTAGGGATAATAAAAAATATTGAATAACAAGAAGAGTGTAATAGATCCACAATGATAATGACCACCAATAAAATGCAGAAAGATACCAAACATAATTGGATAAACTCCAGTCTGTTGTTGGAACATGCCAGTCCAATGATCCCAGATTCTGATACATTTTTGGAACGTTCCAGTCTAATGTTCTCAGATTCTGATCTCTCCGCGACCTCTCTCTAAATCAGCTGATCCCTGTCAGTACTGTCGGTGATGCTCCCGCTCACACTTTGGGATAACATATTGAACGGCGCTCAATTATCATTAAAATATGGAAACCCTCAACTGGGATAATTAGAATCCATGGAGATTGGCATTAATCACAATCACTGAACAAACACTGGGAAACTGAGCGAAGGCTACGGCAACGGATTAATGGGCTCCACTCAACAATCAACACACAGGAGTGTTCCCTTCCAGGACGTTAAACCTGGGACCTTCTGGTGACCATCCTTCAAGGTGGACTTCAGGACAGGCAGCAGCGAACAGTGGCCGAGCAGAGGATGATAACTAATTTCGGTACCCATAAGGAGGGCCTCAACCGGGACATTGGGTTCATGTCACATTACAGGTGACCACTATTGCACTGTATACACACACACACACGCAAACACACACACACTCCTATACACACACATATATACGGACACACATGTACACAGACACGCACACAGACACTCACACACACACTTACAGACACCCACACTCACACAGGCATCCGATCAGAGACTTAGACCACTCTACACTCATGCACACACATATACACTCTCTCTCACTAATGCTCAAAACGGCCCCCATCCAGCCACGCACGCACACTCCCACATTCACACATACACCCCCTCACAGATTTAAGACACTCTACATCACTACACACACATATACACTCCCTCTCGCACTCACAACCCCCAACGAAGACAAACACCCACACAGAAAAAGACCCACCTGCACACATATATTTTGTGGGGTGAATTTGTGCTTGCAGAGTTACATTGTACTTTGCTCAAAACCTACATGAATTCATGTAAACCTCTGAGCTCAAAAACTGCATGAATACATGTAAAACTCTGTTTTCTCACTTTTCAGATTAGAATCATTGTATAGACAGAGAACACAAGGGGCCAACACCTTCAACATATTGTCTAGCTATCACTCAATGTTACCGCTAGCCTGAGAATGCAATTATAAAAGAAAAAGGTTTTGTGATTTACAGATAAAAGAAGTGAAACTATCATGGTGTTCGAACAGATTAAAGACTCAACACACAATCAAGATATTTTTCAATGTATAATATCAGTTACATCACACTGTAAATTTTTGCTATAAATTCTGAGCCTTCTAAGTGTGTCTTCCACTATCACCTGATGAAGGAGCGTCGCTCTGAAAGCTAATGTGCTTCCAATTAAACCTGTTGGACTATAACTTGGTGCTGTGTGATTTTTAACTTTGTACACCTCAGTCCAACACCGGCATCTACAAATCATGACTAAACAAACAGGCTCAGTTAACCAGTTCTACACATCACTTTTCATAATCACTAGAAAAGGGAACATTTACCGGGTTTGGATGGAATTGATGAGGGTTGCTGAGGGATGGACCATAAATCTTTAAAACCTTTAATTTTCTTTTAACTTGTATATGAGAGCATCAACAGGACACTGCAGGGGTTTATATATGTTCTGCTCTGTTTATGAAAGGAGACAATTATAAAAAAACAGATCGGTTGCATAAAAAAATCAGGTGGGCACGTTTCTAGATACCTTATCCCAATGTATAATACTTATTGACCACTGTGAGGATACACCTGGTTTTAAGTGCCCTGTTATCAAATCCTTTCATAACCTTGCGACAGAGCATTGAATTTGCTGCTCAGCAACTGGCCGAAGCAATTCTGTCCCTATGGATCTCTTTCAAAGAGATAAGAGAAGGCCATTCAGCCCATATAAGCCTGTTGCTAGTTGAAAAGGTGGAAATCTAGAATATTGGCACATTTTACCAACAGAATCATTCAAAACGAAGAGATGTGTCGCTTTAGCTGTATGAGGTGCTACTGAGAGGGCCCCTGGAGTACATTGTGTTGTTTGTGTTTCTGTAACTGAGAAGGGTTGGACCTCCATCAGATACAGTTTAACGGCTGCTCGTAATCCACGGGCTGCTGTGTCATTTAATGTCTCGAGTCTGTTACACAGGACAGGAGGAGGCTATTCAGCCTTTCCAGTCTATTACAGAGGGCCACGAGGAGCCTATTCAGCCTCTCGAGCCTGTTACAGAGGGGCGGGAAGTGTTTATTTAACTCCCAAGTCTGTTGCACATAAACATTAGTTTTAAATTAGTTTTGGAATAGGAAAGACCTGATGTAAACATTAAAGTTCTAACTTTGAACAAGGCCAATTTTGAAATTCTGAGGCGAGCCCTGTGAAAGGCAGATTGGAATACCCTATTCACAGGTAAAGAGATGGTTAGAAAATGCAAGGGAATCAAAACTTGGTTTCAGAGAGTCCAGAGCCAACGTGTTCCAATTAGTGACATGGGCAAGGCTGGTGGGTGCAAGGAGTGCTGGATGGGTGGATATATTGATGCTCTGTTCAAGGTAAGGAAGGAGGCATATGTCAGGTAAACAGAGTTGAGATTAAGTGAATCCTGAGAGGTATATAATGACAACAAGTGTATAATCAATGGGGAAATCGGCCAGAAAAATGTGGACAAGAGATGGCTTTAGAAATAGGTTTAACGAGGCATCGAAGAAATTCTACAAATCCTTTAATGGCAAATGATTACATAGGTAGAGAATAGGGCCCCTTAAAGATCAGTAAGGCTACCTATTTGTGGAAATACAGGAGTTTGGAGGGATACTAAACAAGTATTTCTCCTCAGTATTTAATGTCGAAGAGGTTATCAGAGAGAATGAAGAAATATATAGTGCTACCTTGAAAAGTGTCTATATTACAAGGAGATGTTGGACATTTTAAAACACATAATGGTGAACAAATCCCTGGGACCTGAGCAGTTGTATCACAGATGCTTGTGGGAAGCTAGGAACGAGATTGCTCAGCATTTTGCTGACATTTTCGTAACACTGATTTCCACAGCTGAGGTGTCAAAAGACTGGAGGGCTGATAACATTGTGTTATTATTTAAGAAAACATCGCAGATTGGTTAGCAAGGTTAGACTACCTGGAATCCAGGGAGAGCTCGCCACTCATATCCAAAATTTTCTTTAATATTGGAGACAGGGTGTGACAGTGACAGTTGTTCATTCAACCTGGAGGCCTGTGACCAGTGGCATGCCACAATGATCAATCATGGGCCCACTGCCTTTTGTCACTTCTACAAATTATTTGCATTTAGATTGGATTACTTTACAGTGTGGAAACAGGCCCTTCGGCCCAACAAGTCCACACCGCCCCGCCGAAGCGTAACCAACCCATACCCCTACGTCTACACCTTACCTCACACTACGGGCAATTTAGCATGGCCAATTCACCTGACATGCACATTTTTGGACTGTGGGAGGAAACCGGAGCACCCGGAGGGAACCTACGCAGACACGGGGAGAACGTGCAAACTCCACACAGTCAGTCGCCTGAGGCGGGAATTGAACCCAGGTCTCCGGCGCTGTGAGGCAGCAGTGCTAACCACTGTGCCACCGTGCTGAGCACTGAGCACATGAAGTATGGTCAGTAAATTTGTAGATAATCCCAAATTGTTTGGTACAGTCGACAGTGAAGCATGATCTCTCAGACTACAATGGGACTTTGCTCAGGTGAGCCGAGGAGTGGCAGATGGAGTTTATTGCAGTTAAATGTGAGGTGTTGCATTTTGGCAAGACAAATCAAGGGAAGTCATATAGGTAGGGTTCTGTCGAAAGCTGCCAATCAAAGCGAACTCCATCGAAATTATCGAAGCCCTACAGTGAGGAAACAGGCTATTTGGCCCATCAAGGCCACACGGAACCTCTAAACAGTATCCCACTGGACAAACCCCTCCCCTATCACTCTAAGCTTGCTTTTTTCGTTGGCTAATCCAACTCGCCTATATATCCCTGGGTACTATACGCAATTTAGCATGGCCAATCTACACTTATCTGTATATCTTTATACTGTCGGAGTAAAACATACCATCCGGAGTAAACTTTTGCAGACACGGGGAAATGTGCAATCTCCACACAGGCAGTCATTCAAGGATGGAATTTAACCCAGATCGCTGCGCTCTCAAGCAGCAATGCTAGTCACTGAGCTACTGTGTCACCTTCTGGTGCAGGTTCTCCGTTCCTTCAAAGTGCCATCACAGATAGACAGCGCCGTGAAGAAGGCACTTGGTGATGTGCCCTTTATTCGTACGTGCTTTGTGCCTAAGCGTTTGCATGACGTTTTGCATCTGTACAGGACATTGGTTTGGCCACTTTTGTAATATTGCCTTTAATTCTGGTCTCCCTGCTGTCGGAAAGATGTTATCAAACTTGAAAAGGTGCAGAAGAGATTTAAAAGAATGTTGCAGGTGTTGGACGGTGAGAGTTACAGGGAGAGTTTGAATAGGCTGGGACTATATTCAAGTGTTGAGGCCGAGGGGTAACCTTGAAGAGGTTTATAAAATCATGAGGGGCATAGAAAAGGTAAACAGTCAACGTCTATGCCCAGAATAGGCGAGTCCAAAATTAGAAGACAAAGGTTTAAGGTGAGAGGAGAAACATTTAAAAAGGGACACGAGGGACAACATTTTCACACAGAGACTGCTGTGTGTATGGAGTGAACAGCCAAACGACGTGGTGGAGACAGGTACAGTTACACCATTTAAAAGGCATTTGGATGGATACATGCTTGGAAAGTGTTTAGAGGAAGATGGGCCAAGTGCTGGCAAGGGGTACGAGTGTTATTTAGGATATTTGGTCGGTATGGATGAAAGGTATTTTTCCGTGCTGTACATCTCTCATACTCTATTGCCTCTTGAGTGGAAAACACAGGAACAGGAGGAAGCTATTCAGCTTCTGAATAACTCAATTACTGAGAGTAAAATACCAAAATTCATCATTCAGATTTTAATGGTGTTTCACAGCAACAGGAGAAAGGCTTTTAGACAAGAGAAGCTGTAAGGAATGTGAAGAGGCCATTCAGGACCTCAACTCCATTCCACAGGAGCAGCAGGTGAGCACAGAGCTATTGGAGCCTGATAGTCATTTGCAGGAGGAGGGCATCTACTTTCGCAAACCTTGAATCAGGAGGCAGTCACTCAGCTGCCCAAGATTGGGACACAGGAACTGGTCGCAGTCATTCAACAGCTTGAGACTGGGGCACAGGGAAAGGAGGGGGTCACTCAGAGCTCAAAACTGAGGCACAGGGAAATCTGGAGGTTAGTGAGGCCCAGTATCCTGTTATGCAAGGACAGCAGGAGGTACCTTGCTCCCCACCAGTATGGGACTCTTGGAGAGAAGGGGAGTTTGCTTGGAACAAACAGAAATGTATGAATTAGTTGCATTAGTGGTCCATTCAATCCTGCCCCACCATCCACTAAGACCACGGCTGATCTGAATCTGATTTCCTCATTCCATTTTACGGATACTCCCCTCTCTGCAGCCTCTGCTCCTTTTGTTGGTCATGTTGCAGACTCAGACGCTGCAACAACACTCACCATCACTCATCCAGAGGGTTCGGTCTAGAGATGAGTCAGCATTTGAAGGGTCCAATCACAAGAATGAAAACACAAAATAAAGGTATTGCCAGATGTTTAGTTCTCTCACATTCGCAATCCAACTCACAAAACCACCCATCCATTATACTTTCAGGATGGAGCACTGTGTAGATCCGGCTAGCGTAGAGCTGAATGCAACCAGCAATATCCAGAATGGAACTCTGTGTAGCCCACACCAATGCTTGATCTCTAATCCTGGCCTAAATGTCCAGCGTGAGGAGCTGTGCAGACCGCACTGGTTCATTCATATATAAACCCAGGCTGTTACATTGTTCGGTAACACTGTGTTAGATCACTGCCCAGTGTGGGGAAACGTATAACCAATGCTGGAAGTGACAGGATGTGCAGTTCCATCCATTTACAGCTCCATATCTCCACTGTACCTTGACAAGGGGTGCTGCGAACGTGAAAGTCACTGCGAGGAAGAGATGTAATTGGAAACAATTTACATGCCAATAATTCTAATTAAGGCACATATCACTCTCGTAATTAAAGTTGAAATAACTGAGATAATATCGAATGAGGTTTTGTGAACTGTGCAAAGAAGTAAGAGGGGGATGGTGATGTTATAGTGGTTGCACTATAAGCCTCCAAATAATCAATGGGAATTAGTGGAACAAATATTCAGGGAGACTGGCGAGACTTGCAGGAGCAATAGGTTTGTTATAATAGGTGATTTTAATTTTCCTAACATAGACTGGGACTTCCAGAGGGTTAAGAACTTAGATGAAACGTAAGTGTGTTCAGGAAAGCTTCCACAAGCAGTATGTAGAGGGTCCAACTCGGAAAGTGACTAGAGCTGTATTAATTTTAAAATAGTTATGGTAGGGACAAAATTAGTCCACAGTTTCAAGTTCTAAATTGGGGCAAGGCGTATTTTGTTGGAATTAGACAGAAGATTGCAGGGGTTGATGGGAGTAGTTTGTTTTGAGGTAAAATGATCCCGGGGAATTGGGAGGGCTTCAAAAGTGAGATAGCTCGAGTTCAAGGTATAAGTGTTCCTGTGCGAGTGAAGGGGAAGTGAGGCTGGAAGAGAGAACCCTGGATGACAAGAGATATTGCGGCTCTGACCAGAAAAAAAGGAGGCGTGGCTCAGGTGCAGGCAGCTGGGACCAAGGGAATCCATGGAGGCACACAGGGTATACAGAAGTTTACTGAAGAAGGAAATCAGCAAGGCGAAAAGGGGGTATGAGATAGCCTTGGCTGAGCAGATTAGTGTTAATCCAAATTCAGTATAGGAAAGAAAAAGAACAACCAGAGAGAGAATACGACGTCTTAAAATCCAAAACAGGCACGCATGTGTAAAATCTCAAGAGATGGGTGAAGTCCTCAATTTCCCCTCTGTGTTTCCCAGGAAGAAAGACATGAAGACCTGTGACCTTTGGGAGGTTAGTTGTCATATCTGGGTACAGTCCATATCACAGTGGAGGTGCTGATGGACATATTAGAATGCATAAAGTCAGGTAAATCTCTTGGTCCTGAGAGATATATCCAAGAGCACTGCTAGAGACGAGAGAAGACAGTTCAGGGGCCAAGGTCCCGGAAGACTGGGCGGTAACAATGTGCCCTTCTTCACAAAGGGCTGCAAAGAAAAGCCTGGGAAATATAGACCAGTAAGCTTCACATCTATTTCTGAAACCACTTGAGAAGGTTCGGAGATATAAGAAATGCATACATTTGGAAAGAAAGAGTTTAACTTGTAGCAGTCAGCATAGCTTTGTACGTGGCAGATCATGCCTTCCAAATTCTGTTATAGCTTTTGAGGAAGTGACCGGGAAGGTTGAAGAGGGCAGGATGATGGACATAGTCTATATGGATTTCAGTACGGCCTTTGATCAGGTTCCACATGGTAGACCGCTGTAGAAGGTTAGATCGCATGGACTCCAATGTAAACTGGCAAATTGGCGACACAATTGGCTTGACGTTATGAAGCAAATGACTATGGTGAAGGTTTGCTTGTCGGACTGGAGACCTGTGACTAGTGGAGTGCCTCAGTGGTCGTTCCTGGGCCAACTGTTGTTTGTTAACTATGATTTGGACCAGAGTGCACAACACAAGGTTACGAAGTTTGCAGATGACTCTAAATTAGGAGGCATCATTTACAATCAGGAACTTTATCAGAAATTGCAGCAGTACCTTGGTCAGCAGAGGAAGTGCGCTGAGAAATATCAAATGGCGTTTAATATAGATAAGTGTGACGTCTTGCATTTTGGAAAATCAAATCCAGGTAGGAGTTTAATGATAAATGAGAGGGTCTGAAGGAGTATAGTGGAACAAAAGGACGTTGGGGATCAGGTGCACGGTTGTCTGATATTTGAGTCACAGATACACAGGACAGTGAAGAAGGCTGTTGGCACACTGGCCTGCATCAGCACATTGAGTATAGAAGTTGGGACGTTATGTTGCAGTTGTACAGGATGTTGGTTATGCTGCAGTTGGAGTATTATGCTCAGTTTTGTTCACCTTGCTCTAGAAAGGATATTATTGAACAAAAAAGAATGCAAAACAAATTTCCAAATATGTTTCCTGGGCTAAAGGCTCTAAGTTATAGACAGAGGTTGGGCAGGTTAGAACTTATTTCCTTACAGCGTAGGATACCGAGGGGGTTCTTATAGAAGTGTAGCTCTTAGAAAACCATGAAAGGCGTCCATGGGGTGAATACTTGAAATTTTTTCCTAAGGTTGGGGAATCGAGGACTCGAGCACATCCATTAGTGTTTGGAAAGGAAAAAAATATGCAAAAAGGAACCTGAGAGGATACTTTTTTACACTGAGTGTGGTATGCAAATGGACTGAGCTGTCAGTGCAAGTGATTAAGGTGGGTATAATAACAACATTGAAAAGGCATTTGGACAAATGCACAGATAGAAAAGGATTAGAGGGATACAGAGCATTGGCAGGGAAATGGGGTGAGCGTGGTTGAACATTTTGGTTGGCATGGTCCAATTGGGCCAAATGGCCAGTCATACTGGCAGTCTCGTGCAGTATCACTGTAAATGAGTGTGTTTTGGAGTGGAGAGAGATGTGGTGGGGGGGGGGAAGACTAAGAAAATATGTCATGGAAGGATATATTCACAGGTTGCTGAATGCAGAAATGAAGACAGTGCGATAATATCATGCAATACGTTTCAGTATTATGAAGAATTATGAGTGAAAGGGATATTGCTGTGAGTTCAGGTGATGGAGAGTTTTGGATGAGTATTTGTTCTGCAACTTCGTAACTTGGAGTGAGGACAGCAGCGACTTCACCTCACTGGGCTGAATCTAACAAAGAACTGTCTCAGTGACATTTTGATTGAGTGTGACAGAGGGGTTGTCTGCACGTATTCGAGCTAGTTTCCTGGTGCTATCTTACCAAACTCGTCTCATTAACTACCCACCCACTCCATGTGTCCCTCTCATACAATGCTAGCCCGATTCTCCCACCCATCATGACTGGAGGTACTCACCATCGCCCGGATGCCCCTGGATATTCCGTGTTCCCTGACACTGGGGCCATCTTTAAAAGGCCAATGGGCATACGGTTGAGCTTTCTCAGTTTAGAGCTGCCCTGCACAGTTTACACCGAGCATGGCAGTTAAGGGGAAATTACATGACAGTTTGTCGACAGGGGCACAGAGGTCCTCGTGGATGGGCTAATACAGAAGGGACTATTCTCTTCCCAGAGGGATCACAACACCAGACCCACTGAGCATGGTCTGAGCTCACCACCCACTTCAGTGCAGTATCTGTGGTCTGAAGAAATGTCCAGCAAAGCAGGACAAACATCAATAACCTTCCCCGCTCTGTCAGGATAAGGGTCACCATATTCTCTCTGCTCCCTCACACTCACTGTATATCTGTTATAGCACCGACCCTCGAACAAGGCTCATGGTCTACCACTCTCACTACTGCATGCAGCACCTTCTCTCTGTTTCTCTCTTTCATTTCTACTGCCCATCCCCCCCTCTCCACACCCCCCCCCACACACACTGTTATAAAATATTCTGGAGAATGCCAATTATGGAATGTTCAAGATAATGTTCCAACTTATTCCCAGTTTCAGTAAAGCCGAAGTGCCAAAGTGTGTGAAACGTAAGAGGATGGAATAGAGATGTACGTTTTTCAAATCGCACACAATTAAAATCCTTCACGAGGCCATTCAGCACTTCAAACATGCTCCAACATTCAATACGTTTGCGCGTGATGTGATGGTTTTCTCAGCTCCATGTTATAGGAACTTTCAGTCATTCAATCGCCAGGTTCCTGTTACCAAGCAGACGATTCTCAGACACTTTATACCCCGTGTTTCTTCGAGCATGTGTTCAGAATGCATTTCCCATGGGGACGGACTCTCCTTATAATATATTACATCTGCTTTATAAATTTATGCAACAGCTGAAAATGTGTTTCTGGAAAAGCGCAGCAGGTCAGGCAGCATCCAAGGAGAAGGAGAATCGAAGTTTCGGGCATGAGCACTTCTTCAGGAATTCATGTAGTTGGAAAGGCAAGGACTGATTATGGATATTCAACATGTCTTTGTGCATGAGAAGTCATGTCTCACAAACTTGATTGAGTTTTTTGAGTAAGTAACAAAGAGAATTGGTGAGGGCAGAGGGGTAGATGTGATCTATATGGACTTCAGTAAGGGTTTTGATAAGGTTCCCCATGGGAGACTGAATGGCATGGTTAGCTCTCATGGAATACAGGGAGCACTAGCCATTTGGATATAGAACTGGCTCAAAGTTATAAGACAGGGTGGTGGTGGAGGGTTGTTTTTCAGACTGGAGGCTTGTGACCAGTGCAGTGCCACAAGGATCGGTGCTGGATTCACTAAATTTTGTCATTGACAAATAATTTGGATGCGAGAGTAAGAGTTACAGTTAGTAAGTTTGCAGATGACACCAAAATTGGAGTTGCAGTGGAGAGCGAAGAGGGCCACCTCAGATTTATCAAAAGGCCAATGGGCTGAGTAGTGGCAGATGGAGTTTAATTCAGATAAATGCGAGGTGCTGCATTTTGAGAAAGAAAATCTTAGCAGGAATTATACACTACATCGTAATGTCGCAGGGAGTGTTGCTGAAGAAAAAGACCTTGGAGTGCAGGTTCATAGCTCCTTAAAAGTGAAGTCGTAGGTGGATAGGATAGTGAATAAGGCGTTTGGTTTCCTTTATTGGTCAGGGTATTGAGTGCAGGAGTTGGAACGTCATGTTGCAGCTGTACAGGTTGCACCGAAGGGTCTGTTTCCATGCTGCACATCTCTATGTCTCTATGACTTATATTAATCTCTGTTTTTTGTTGCAGCATGCTGGTGAGAAAGTCCAAACGGATATTCTCCATGATGAGCTCACAAAGACCCAACAGACCCGGGGAGATTTCAGCTGCAACCAGCTGTACACTGGTTCGGCCACTGTTGGAATATTGCGTGCAATTCTGGTCTCCTTCCTATTGGATAGATGTTGTGAAACTTGAAAGGGTTCAGAAAAGATTTCAAAGATGTTGCCAGGGTTGGAGGATTTGAGCTATAGAGAGAAGTTGAACAGATTGAGACTGTTTTCCCTGGAGCGTTGGAGGCTTAGGTCTGACATTATAGAGATCGAGAAAATTACGAGGGGCATGTATAGGATAAATAGGTAAAGTCATTTCTCTGTGGTTGGAGGGGGGGGGGTCCAGAACGAGAGAGTATAAGTTTAGGGTGAGAAGGGAATGATGTAATAGAGAACTACGGGGCAACTATTTCACACAGAGAGTGGTACATGTATGGAATGAACTGCCAGGTGATGTCGGGGCGTCTGATACAAGTGCAACATTTAACAGGCATTTGGATGTGTATATGAATAGGAAGGGTTTGGAGGGTTATGGGCCGGGTGCTGGCAGGTGGGGCTAGATTGGTTTGGATATCTGGTCGGTATGGACAGGTTGCACCGAAGGGTCTGTTTCCATGCTGCACATCTCTATGTCTCTATGACTTATATTAATCTCTGTTTTTTGGTGCAGCATGCTGGTGAGAAAGTCCAAACGGATATTCTCCATGATGAGCTCACAAAGACCCAACAGATCGGGGGAGATTTCAGACATCCAACACAACAGAATATTGTACCTAGCACAGTAAGGATATTTTTTCCCATTTGCATCTGCGTAAGATATTCTGGGCTGGCCCAGGAAAAGAGAAACTGGGTCCATCTCCAATTCGGTCCCCAAAACCAACTCTACCACACCGAACACGGTGCTCCAATATATACAAAGCCTGCAGCAGGACCACATGCGGTGATTAAGAGTGCCTGTAGTTATTCTGCATTTAGGACATGCTGAAGATAATCCCACTTTGAATTTTGAGAGAAAACCTGGGTTCAGATAGAACCTATGAAAAATTTTCAACTGTATGGAGTGGGTCCTATTATTGATCAAAATCCTTCGAGCATTTTGACAAATATCTTCCCATGTCTCCGAAAAGATCTAAACCTTCAAATCTCTCGCACAGACGTCACGAAGCTGCACAGTCTTGTCTGCGGGGACACTCTCCAACAAATGGTAAAGGGTACTGACAGAGAATGTATTCTTTACAATAATCACCTGCTTCTCTGTATCGGATCTATAAGTGTCTGTTAAAATTGTGTTTTTAATCAAATCTCTAATCTGGCAAAAAAAAAACAGAAGAAGCCTCTACTAGGTAGTCCATTCTTATGAGTTAGTTGATCAAATTATATCATTGTTTCTCCCTCAAGTAACATGTCGTAGCTCGGTGGTTTGCACTGCTGACTCACTGCACCAGGGTCACGGGTTTGGATCCAGTCTTGGGTGACTGGCTGTGTGGTGTAAGTATATTCTCAACTGTGTCTGCGCAGGCTTCCTCCCACAGTGACAAACATGTGCAGGTTAGATGACTTAGCCATTGCTCAATCGCTCATAGTGTTCCAGGATCTGTAAGTTAGGGCATTAGTCAGGGTAAATATAGGATGTTAGGGGAAATGGGTCTGGGTGGATTACTCTTCAGAGGGTCGAAGTGGACTTGCTGTGCCCAAGGACCTGTTTCCACACTGTACGGATTCTAATAATTCTAAATAACCCAATCAAAGTATCCCCCTCGCTGCCCACAGTTTAAACCTGGAATCCATTATCCCCGGTATACCAATTACAGGGTTAAGAAACGTGGTAATGGCTGTATTGCCCTCGATCTGACGCCTTGTCCTTCAAGTTTTAACAGTATTAATAAACATTAGTTTATGACAATATTCCATAAATGTTGTCATTTTATCGAAGAACAACAGTCTAATACGGGTTCACTTTGTCTGAGAGGGCTCAATGTCTAGCCATATTGATGCCGAGACCTCAGCGGCCCAGGCACTAACCAACTTTTAAAAAACTTAATTGATTGCTTTTAATCAGGGAGATCTACCCCCACAATTTGTGGGGCAGTTGCAATTTTGTTAGCTTGATAAAGAATCGCTTATGGTGCCAAATAAAAGAGCTAAACCAGCCATTATATTTCTGAAATATCTGTCGGGAAACATCAAAGAAAGTATTCGAACGGGGTGTAGGAAATGAGGAAGGACATTTATTTTAATAACAGCTATCCGACCTAGCCAGGATATTGGAAATGCCTCCCATCTTTGAAGTTCCTGTATAATTTTGTCAAACAAATGGACATCGTTCGCGTTAAATAACTGATCAAAGACAGTTTTAATGAATATACTAAAATAGGGAAATCACCCCCGTGACCATTTAAAAGGAAACCAGGATTTGCCCTCAACATCAGGTATTTCCCTAAGACCTCCCATAGGCATGGCCTCCAACGTTGTAAAATTATTTTTATCGTCTGGAAAGGCAACAAGCGAATCAATGCATTGCATCACATGAACGACCGAAATTGCGGGATTTGACAAAAACATAAGACCTTCAACTGCATACAATGTAATCTTTCGAGACTTCGATCCCATTTCTGGGGCAGATATGTTGGCATCCTTACGGATGGCCTCCGCCAGTGGCTCAATCCCCAACGTAAACAAAAATGGTGAAAGGTGTCAACCTTGTCGTCTACCTGGAGAAATATTAATGTTACTGGTTGGCCACACCATTAGTGAGAACTGCAGCCAGAGGATCGCGGTAAAGGACCCTCACCCACTTGATAAAAACTTTGCATATACCAAACCGTTCTCATGTACTGAAGAGATCCGGCCAATCAACCCAATCAAATGCCTCTTTCATCTGAAGAGATCAATAATCCCTGAACAGATTGTTGTTGACACTCTTGGATCATATTGAGTAAATTCTTAACATTGTAGGAAGAATTGCGGCCCTTTATAAAGTATGTTTGGTCCTCTTTGGTAACGGAAGGCAGCAAAGTTTCAACCCTGAATGCACGGATCTCACACAGGATTTTGAGACCAACATTTAAAAGTGAGATTGGCGTGTAAGAAGCACAATCCTCCAGGGTCTTCCTTTCTTCAGCATCAGAGAGATATGAGCCTCTATTAAGGATGGAGGGAGGGGTTTGTGACTGTATGAGTGACGGAACATATTAAACATCAGCCCTGACAATAGGTTTATAAGCTATTTATAAAATTCACTAGGAAATCTGTCAGGAATGTGCGCCTTTACATTCGGAAGCTGCTTCACACCCTCCTGCGCTGACAATGGCACATTAAGGCACAACACTTATTCAGGGGTTACTCCTGGAAGACCCAGGTCCTTGAAAAATTACTCCATCTTCATCCATCTATCCTCAAAATGTTCAGGCTGAAATAATTCGGTGAAAAATCTCGGACAGGAGGCATTAATCTTTTTGGAATTGAAGGTGAGGATGCCAGTACCTTCCCTAATTGAGGTAATGGCTTAAGAGGGGCGCTCGTTTTCCTGGCAAGATAGAATAAATACCTGCCTGGCTTATCACCATGTTCAAACAGCCTTTGTTTTGCAAAAGTAAGTTCCTCCTTAGCTGTCTGTGTGAGCGTGGAATTCACTGTAGGCCGAAGCGTTGTAATCCTCTGCAGTTTAGCCACTGAGGATCAATCACAGTATGCCCTCTCGGCTGTTCTCAGCTGTGCTTCAAGCCAGCGTTCCTGCTCCCCCTTCTGCAGCATCCTAAGGAATATTTATTCCCTTGCCATGAGCCTTAGCAATAACCCATAGAGTGGATGAGTTACTGGTTAAATTCGAATTAATGGCTAAGAAAGTTCTGAATTCATTGCAGTGGGCAGCACGCTGGCGCAGTTGCACAATGGTTCAGTGGTTAGCACTGCTGCCTCACAGCACCAGAGACCCGGGTTCAATTCCTGCCTTCGCTGACAGTCTGTGTGGAGTTTATACATTCTCCCTGTGTCTGTGTGGGTTTCCTTCCCGTGATCCGATTTCCTCCCACAGTCCAAAAATGTGCAGGTTAGGTGAATTGGCTATGCTAAATTGCCTATAGTGTTAGGTGAAGGGGTAAATGTCAGCGAATGAGGCTTTGTTGTTTTGTTCTTCGGCGGGTCGGTGTGGACTTGTTGTGCCGAAGGGCCTGTTTCTACACTGTAACTAATCTAATCTAAATACTCAATTAACCAACTAGTCTTAAGAATAAAAGGATACATTTGCAAGTGCCTCGAATCTTTTATATTGCCCTTAATCTTATTCAATAAGTATACTGCTTCATGGTCAGAAACGGTAATATTCCCAATTGTGTAGGATGCCACCGAATCTAAGATTGTTGCAGGGATGGGGAAGATATCAACCCTCGTGTGGCATTTCTGCGGGTTAAAGAAGAAAATAAAATCCCTAGTTGTGAGGTAGATCTGCCTCCAGACATCCACCAGCTCTAGTTCTGCACACATATCCACTAATTGCTTACATTATAACGAGGGTATTGAGGCACCTTTGGACATTCTGTCTACCGTGGGGTCCATAAGACAGTTGAAATCTTGTACAATAATGTGCCACGATGCAAGATAACTGAATTTGGAAAACGCATCTACCATGATTTTAAGTGGGTGCGCCGGGTATGGTATGGTGGTGGGGGCAATACACAATCAAAATACTGTATTATTTACCATAGTTCAAGGCTTTGGGGATTATGAGCCTCCTGTGAGAGTCAAATACAATCTAGTAGGTTAAGTGAATGATTCTTTTTTATCCATTATGGCTTCTCCCCTACTCGTAGGATTAAAAGAGGAGAAATAAACCCGATCAAATCAGCCCTGCTGTAATGTCAAATGTTCCTTGGCATCAAGATGCATCTCCTGCAATAGGGCAACATCCACCCTCTCTTTTTCAGACTAGACAGTAATATTTTCCTCTTTTCTGACCAATGTCTCCCCTTAATGATCCAGGTTCACCAGTTAAGAACATCATTATCCAGAACACACTGTAGCAACATTGGAGCTCGAGAGACGAAGAACTAGAATCCTGAACATTAATAAACAAAGTCTCATGGAGCTTAAAAACTACACAAACTAAGACTACTATAACTGCCAACTCCCGAAACGTTCCAAAAGAAAGCATTTTAAGTAAATGGCTGGGATGGAGTGGGTTAGGGAACTACTTTGCCCGTGCTGTGATGCAGAGCCCAAAAAAGCAGACCTTCCAGATCGCCACCATCTTGGATTTCCCCTTAACATTTTATCATATTATCATTTCATTTTGCATTATATTCCTGGATGTTCTGGGGCAGTGTGATTTTTCTACCACTGTCAGCATTTCCCCAACACTGCACATTCCTGCCATTTCCCGATAATCCTTGACTCCGTTATTATGTATGAACCTTCTGTCTGTGCCTCAAACGTATTCAATATCTCTGCCTCCCATGCTCGGCAGGGAAGAGAGTTCCAAGTACTCTCACCACTGAGAAAACAAAAATTAACTTCATCTTGTGTGAGATTATTTTTGTCTCCTTACCTGAGAAAAGATACAATTAAATTGGAAGCAGTTTGGAGATGTTTCACTTCATGTATTCCAGGAATGAGGGTCTTATATTATGAAGGTTTGAACAGGTTACTCTTGGAATGAGAGGTGATTTTATTGCAACATACAAAACCTAGAGGAGAGTGATCAGAGAGATACCCACTGGGTGTTTGTATCATCCAAACCTCTTGTTGTTTTTATAGAATCTCTACAGTGTGGAAGCAGGACATTCCACCAAGTCCACATTGATCCTCGGAACAGTATCCCCCCGGACCTGCCCCCCTACTCTATTCATGTAACCCTGCATTTCCAAAACTAACCTATCTAACCTACACATCCCTGGGCACTATGGGCAATTTAGCATGGCCAATCCGCTCTAAGCTGCATGTCTTTGGACTATGGGAGGAAACACACACAGACATGGGGAGAATGTTCATAATCCACATCGAGGATTGCCCGCGGTTGGAATTGAACACAGTTCCTTGGTGATGGGAGGTAGCAGTGCTAACCACAGATCCACCATGCACATCCGTTAGTTCTATTAGTTACTTGTGGCTGACAAAAGAAATCTGCCTGACTTGTTCCTGTCACTGAACCTGACTCAGTCTGAGAACTTTATCATCGGCCATATCACCAATCTGGTTACATTTAAAATTTGGTGTCAGCAGTGGAGGAATGGGACGATAAAAGGAAACAGTGACACCATCCAACCTCTTCAGAGCAGGATTTAGGACAAATCCACAAAGTGGAATTTCAGTCAAGTGGGAATTCTCTTCCCCAGAAGTTTGGGATGGCTGGACTTTTATATTACATCGAAGCTGGCTTTGTTTGATTTTCCATGGACAGGTGAATTAGGGATAATTGTACATGGAAGAAAACTGCAGCTGGGATCACAATGAGATGAGCCATGACCTTATTTAATGGTGGATTAGTGTCAAAGGGCCGAATGGCCGACTTGTGTCCCTCAGCCCTATGTTCTGATGTTCCATTCAGACCTCGGACATGCTAAATAGGGGCAGATCGAGGCCACTCAGATTGTTAGGTGTAGTTTTGGAAATGTACTTGGAAAATCCAGGCTGGATCAGGAAGTGACCACCACTCCCACTCCCCAATCCCTGTTTCCAGGCTTCCCCTCTCTGTAACTTCTGCTCCAGATGTGGGTCATGTTGCAGACACAAATACTCTGGGAATACAGCCACATACCCCACCCATGGTTAAAACAACAAATCCTCTGCTCTCCCCGAATGAAACATTGTACAACACGATTTCCATGAAAATAACCCGTTACTTTCCAAAAGCATGACATGTGAAATTAATAAATAGGAGCAGGAGTAGGTCAATCGGCCCCTCAAGCTAACCCTGTCATTTCATAAGAACATGGCTGATTTACCCCAGGCCTCAACTCCACTTTCTTGCCGCCTTCTTGTATCCCTCCACACCTCTCTGGGTTAGGGAATTCCAGGCATTCACTCCCTTCGCAGTGAAGACTTTACTCTGCATCTCAGATTGAAATCGATGTTCCTCATTCGGTATCTATATCATCGAGTTCAACACTTTGCCAAGAATTGAAACAACTTCTCAACATCTACCTTCTCCAACCCCTTCTGTGTCTTGTATTTTTCAACAGTATCACTCCTCATGCATTTAAACCCCAATGAATTATCGCCTCACCATTTTAGAGATTCTCAAAAACTCAACCCTTTCATCCCAGGAAACCGCCTGATGTACCAACCGAGTTACTTGCTGCATCAGCATGCTGACTTTATGTTTCATACACAGGAAGACTCCAAAGCCTTTGTACTGCTCCATTTCTCGAAGTCCTCTTCATTAAATAGAGCCTGTCTTTTGGTTCTCAGTGTCATCCATAAACTTGGATGTATGTTGCACTCAATTCCCTCCTTCAGGCTGTGAGTCTAAATTGTAAATAACTGATGCCATCGGGCTCATAGCTGTCGTACTCGAACAGATACAACTTTATCATGAAGATTAATTAATCCAGACTCTCCGATTTCTATGTGCTCACCAATCATCATCCCATATTAATAATTATCCATCATCCTCCGAGCTTCTGTCTTGTGTAAGAACTTTTATTCTGTGGAAAATCTCAGGAAAGCCTGGTGTCTACCAGATCCCCTGTACCAAATCCGCTTGTTACATTCTCAGGCATCTCCAGAAATACTTTGCATACTTTTTGCAGGGAAATTATTGTTTTCCTTTCACAAACACACACTGACTCTGCGTGAATCTTTTCTAAATGTACATGCTGGCCAGGATTGCCAAATTAAGCTCGTCCCATCTGCTTTCATTTGGCCGATATGCCTCTAACTGTTTCCCATTCATATGTTTGTCCAAATGAGTTTTAAATGTTGTAACTGTACTGGCATATACCACTCTTCCTCTGACAGCTCATTCCATACTTACACCACTCTTTGTGTAAAGAAGTTGCTCCTTCCTTCCTTTTCAACCTTTCCTCTTTCACCATAAACCGATGCCATCTATGGCTGAACTCCCCCATGCCGTTGGAATGGTCTTGGCTATTCAACCTATGCATATCTCTCATGATTTTAGAAACATTTACAATGTCGCCACCCAACCTCCTTCACTCCATCTGATACTAATTTCAAGAACAAGCATTTAAAGATAAGCACTGCAAAGTTGAAACAATATTAACCATGACAAGTAAACAATACAGAGCCCAAACTTCATATGGTGATTTGTTTTCCTCCCTATTATAATACGAAGGCAGCATGAAACGCTTACTAGTGCCAATAAGAAGTCAAGCACCTGGTTTCCTTTCTCTAAAGGGGGCGATGATCTCGACAGTGAAAACGTATTTATGGCCCGATCTATATAAAGTCACATCGTCAACATTCTCCCTCCTGGCCTCCCTATGTCCTTGTGTGGTTGTGTCTTCTTTATCTTGCACTCAGTAGAGAGAACCCCTTTCCCCCATTCACACCTTAATTTAAATACATTTTATATCATCCACTCATTCACCAGTGCTAAAAGCCCGTTTATCTTTCTCACACCTCTTTTCCCTGTCACCCATCCCCTACCTCTGACAAGGGATTAAAAATCTAAGTTTCCAATCCTTTTCAGTTCTGAAGAAATGTCACACTAAACTTTAAATGCTAACGCTTTTTCTCTGTTTCTGCAGATGCTGACAGACCTGCTGAGTTTCTCCAGAAATGAATAGGCACAGAACAAAGTTTCACTAAAACAAATAACTGTGGATACTTGAAATAAAAATACAAAAATTGCTGTAGAAACTGGGAGCTTTGTAAAGGGTCACTGGACCTGAACGTTTCACTCTGCATTCACTCCAGAATATACTGCAACATTTCCAGTAAGTTCCTCAGCAATTTCTGTTTTTGGACAATTTCCAAAGAAGGATGTCAAAGATGCTCAAACATCCTGTCCAACATGGAGAGCCATACACTGGGAACTGAACAATAATGCATGGTGGACAAGTTCCTTGACTCTGAAACTGCATAAGACTGACATCACTGACACTACAGAGCTTTTCATCAAGGTCAGGGAGAAAAACAGAGTGAAACATGTTCACTTCAAATACAGAAGTTGACATTGTGGAAAAGAAACGGTTTAGTTTAGTACCTTAAATGGATTGAGTTAAATTAAGAAATTGGAGGCGTGACACCAGGGAGATGCCCTCAGCAGAATGAGAATATGAAAATGGAAGTGTTGCCGCATCAGAACCAAGGATAGGTCACTGAATACAGGGCTGATGCCAAGGTCAGAATCACGTGCACCTAAACCTGTTGACAACCCATTAAAGCCACCACACTTGACTGGTTACTTTCCAAAGAGCAGAATTAACGTCTGATGGAGAGGGAGAAATGATGCCAAGACGAACAGATCGAATCTAAGCTCTGTCGTCCTGTTAATCCAAGCATAAATGTCGGTGGCCTATTAAACAATTTACCGGAGGAGAGGACTCCACAAAGATTCTCATCCTAAATATCGGAACAACTCTGTACATCAGTGGAAAAAAGTCAAAGATGTGGTGTCTGCACGACCCTTAACCAGAGGTGTTGAATGGATGATCCAACTCACACTCACCATGATGCTCACAGAATCACAGATGCCAGTCTTCAACCAATTAGATTTGCTGAAACAGCTGAACACAGTAGATACGACAAAGGCAATGGTCCCTGACACCATTCCTGCAATAGGACTGTAGACTTGTGCTGCACAACAGGCCGTGTCCCTGGGGAATCTGTTTCATTCCAGCTCCTACTCTGACATCTCCCTGCCAATGTGGAAATTTACTTAGCTATGTCCAGTCCCCGAAGAGAATAATCACAATCTGAACAATTGGCACCTCGAACTCCCATCACGATAGTCTAATTGGTGTTTTTTTTTTGACAGAGTTGTCAAGTAACACCAAAATAATCTGGTCAGCCTGGTTTCCAATAGGTCCCCATGTGGAGATGATGTTGTTGTGGAAATATCATTGGATTACGAATCCAGACCACGATAATGTTCTGGCAGCTGGTGGAGATTAAAAATAATTAATAAAATATTGAGACCTAAAATCTGGTGTCAGTAATAGTGATGTTGTGTCCAATGTTTATTGCAAACATTGATCTCCTTCGCCAATGTACTTTCAGGAAGTGAAACTCCCGTGCTTTCTTGGCCTGGCCTAAAAGTGACTCCAGACGCACAGACATGTGTTAAACATTTTCAATGGTTTCTGAATCGGCCAAGCAATACACTCAATTGTATCAAATTGCTCTGAGGTCTTAAAGGATAAAACCGGACAGAACACCTGGCACCAGTTTCGTTATCAGAAAAGGGAATGGGAAACACAGTCCTATCGACCCTGCAGATGCCTCCTTCCTAACATCTGAGAGCTTGTGACAACATTAACAGAACATTCCCATAGACTGCACAGAAACATCGGGAAAGGAGGAGGTCATTCAATACAGTGAGTTTTCCCCATGCCAGTTCATGATCGAACATCTCCTCAATGCAGTTTTCTCCATACAATGTTCATATCCCATAATATGTTTCAACATTGTGAAATATAGACCAAGAACAGTTGTAGTGCTTTTAGCCACTCATTTTTGCTCCTCACATTCAATATACACATGGTTCTTTGATAACGCTTGTGTATTAAATACGATTTGACTGTTTTCTATAAAGTGAACTATCATACCTGCTTCCAATGTGTCTCACACTGTCAGAGTTTGAGATAGTTCAATGATATCTCCACTCATTTACCTACTCTCTATGAAATACAGGCCCAGTCACCCCAAACCTCTGGTCCCACAAAAAGCCTGTCATCCCAGAGATCATTCTGGTCCTCCTCCATTGCTCTCCCTCAATGTCAGGTTTGTCCCTTACTAGGCAAAGAGACCAAAACTTCATACAATACTGCACAATGTTCGAGATGGGGTCTCACTAAGGCCCTGTATAGATGCAGTAAATGACCCTTATTTGTGTATTCAAATCCACCTGAAATCAAGGCGAATATACCATTTATCTGCCTATCTGCTTTCTGCTCCTGCAATATTACTTTCACTGACTGGTGTACAGGGAGATACATATCGTTTTCAATGTTAGAGCTCCCCACTTGCTGGGTCTATATACACTGGTCAGTGTGCCAATGCCATTCCCAGTATTGACTTCTGGTTTCAGAAATCACTGCCTTACATGGATCAGAGGGCTGCACAGAAATAAAGCAAAAATGCAGCTTAATTCCCTTTATAGAGCAAAATTTTTCAACCACACCCTTTGAAAATGATAGGCTGCCATTCTATTGTTCTCATCAAAGTGCACAACATCTCGTCTCTCCCATTGCTCTCCATCTACCACTTATTTGCCCAGTCTCTGCACTTATGGGCGGCACAGTGGCACAGTGGTTAGCACTGCTACCTCACAGCGCCAGAAACCCGGGTTCAATTCCTGCCTCAAGCGCCTGATTGTGTGGAGTTTGCACATTCCCCCCGTGTCTGTGTGGGTTTCCTTCGGGTGCTCCGGTTTCCTCCCACAGTCCAAAGATGTGCAGGGCAGGTGAATTGGTCGTGCTAAATTGCCCGTAGTGTTCGGTAAGGGGTAGATGTAGGGGTATGGGTGGGTTACGCTTTGGTGGGGCGGTGTGGACTTGTTGGGCCGAAGGGCCTGTTTCCACACTGTAAGTTATCTAATCTTGTCTCAATCACCTTGGAGTCTTTTTTACATCCTCCTCATTCACTCAAAAGCTAACATCGTTTAGTCCTGTCAGCAGACTTGGGAATATTGCATTTGAGCCCATCAACCAAAGTTATGATGAGTATTGGGAATAGCTGGATGTCAAATCTCGATTCTTGTTATATCATCTAAGCCTTCCATTAAAAACAAACATGGTGGTATTCTTACTCACTGTTTCCTGCCAGCTCTCCCATTCTAAAACAATAACCATATATTAGCCCCAGTCCCACAGGAATCGAATTTGCACAAAAGACTTGGGGCTTTATCAAAATTCTTTCTGAGATTCCAATCATATTTCATTGATACCTTTTCCATAATTTTGCTAAATGCCACTTTCCCAAATATGATTCCCATTTCATAAATCGCTGTTGACATTTTCTAAGCCCATTAATTTCAGTGCAATATTTGTCTTTAAAACTGTTTAGTTGCTAATTTAGTTGCTATTCCCTTTTTCTCACCAGACCAAAGTTCTCTAGTATTTCTAGGAAGTTTTCTTTGTTCTTTATTTCTTCTGTGAAGGCATAACTGAAGTATTTATTCCATAGTTCTGCTATTTCACTGTCCTCAATCATCTGGTTTCAGACTGTAAGAAAGCTGCATCTTTTTCTCTTAATTTTGCCATTGACATATTTTCAGAAGATAGTACAAGTTCACTCTTATATACTTTGATAAGATATTCTTCAGAAACACTTCAATTCCTATTTTAAGCTATTCAATGATTGACCTCCCACATCCATACAATAACAGAAGCACAGTCTCTGTTCCATCAGAACTACAGCACGACCTACATTAGGCCCACTTTCCGACACAAGACCCATAGCTGTGAACCTTATGGCATTTCAACTGCACAACCATGTATTTTCTAAAGGTTCTGAGGTTACCATGACAACTCCCCTCTCAAGAAGTGCATTCCAGACCACAACACACTCTGGGTGAAAAAACAGTCCTCAAATCCTCACTAAACCTTAAACCTTTCACTTTCAAAGTGTGGCCTTTTGACTAAAAGGAACAGCTGCTGTCTATCCACCCTGTCCATGACCTTCGTAATGTTATCCGTCTGATTCATGCACCCCTCAGCCTTCTCTGCTTCAAAGTAAACAACCCAAGCTTACACAACCTCTCTCCATACAGATATACACCATCACAGGGAACATCCTGGTGAATCTCTTCTGCACCCCATCCAGTACAATCACATCCTTCCTGTAATGTTGCTCCCATAACTATACACAGTATTACATCTTGGTCTAAACAAAGTTCCGCATAGCTCTTATAATCTATGCTTCGATATATCAAGGCTGTGTTTACACTCCCCTGTGCTTTCCCAAATTGTGCAATAACCTGTCCAGTCACATTCATGGAAGTGTGAAGAAGCACACTCTGAGATACCCCGTGTGCTGTCATTCACCGAGTCCTCCCCTGTCTGTTTCCTTCTTGCAAAGTGCATCACCTCATATTAATTAGGGTTACATTCCATTTGCCATTGACCTGCCCATCTGACCATTCCATCTGTATCTTCACTGTCAACCACCCGGCCCATCTTCGTATCAATAACAAACTTACTTATGACGCCCCTACCCCTCGTTCATATTCACAGCTGCATCCCTTATGATAAGGTTTAAAATCAGAAAACATCAGCTTATACTCCAACAGGTTTATTCGGAGGCACGAGCTTTCGAAATTCTGCTTCTTCACCAGGTGGTTGTGCGCTTTGATTAAGCGCTTTGAAAGCTACTGCCGAATAATAAACCTTTTGGAATTTAACCTGGTGTTATGCAATTTTTAGCTTTGTCCACCCCAGTCCAACACCAACACCTCTGAATCAGAAATAACAAGAGACACAGCACTAATCCCTGTGGCACATCATTGGACACTCGCCTCCAATCACTCAAACAGTCTTCTACCACCACCCTCTGTCTCCTACCACGAAAGTTGATTTGGATGCAACTTGGCAAATCACAAATGAGTCCTACCTGTTCCTGATTGTTCTGTTCCGCTGGAAACACTTGTAGAATATCAGGACATTCTCCCTAATTTTTCCTGCCAGTAGTTTTCCATGCCCCTGTGTGAATTAGTCCCCTCCAAGTGATGAATTTCCTCCTTGTTGCAGTCTTAACTGGTCTGTCCCAGATCCTGCCATTATTTGCCTTGATTGTGGAATAGACAGTGAGGGAAGAGTTCTGTTAATTTCCAACTTGTCATATGTTTTCTGAATTTTCGAAATTTCACTGTGACCCACCTCTCATTCTTTGAAATTCTAGAGAACACAGGCCGAGTTTCCTCATCAGGCAATCGCACTATCTAAGGGATTAATCTGGAGAATGTCCATTGCACTTCCTCTGTGGTCAGTATATTCTTTCTGAGATTCGGTCACAAAAACTGCGCACAATACTCCAGGTACAGTCCTATCAACACGCTGTGAAACTGCTTCAACATGTCTTTACATCAATGTCCTAACTCTCTTATATGAAGGCGAACCAAACATTAACTTTCCACTTACATACATTCCTCCAAATTCCATTCACATTCATTGCATTTACAACCTCGTTTTTTGAGTTCTTATAGAAACACTTCAGAAAATCCAATATATGCCACTTCTATTGATTCCCCGTTATCTATGCTGTAAGTAACAACTTCGAACAATTCCGAAGTTTCTCAAGTATGATTTCTCTTTCAGAAATGCATGCTGATTCTCTTCATTGTTGCTGTTAATTTCTAAATAGCAAAAATGTCATACTGTGTAATAGATTCGAACAGTTTCCTACAAATGTCAAGTTAATTAGTCTGCAGTTCTCCACATTATGTCTTTTTCCCTTTGTAGCTGTTTGGATCCCTTCCATTCATCGATCGTGCTTGGATCACGTTTATCCACAATAGTTTCCGGTCTCTGCAGAATGTACGGGAAAATAAAACACAGTCATCGGCAGTGCAATTAATACTACTATTGGTGATTTATTTCCGTCATTTTGATAGGACGTATATCTGTTTCGTCAGACTTAGCAATGCTCAATCCAGCTTCATGTTCAAGTACGACCTTGTTATTGACATGAATTGACTTTATGTCTTTAGCTCCAGGAGTCCGGTATGATCACTTGGTATTACTGGGGTATTTTCTGGATCTTCCTCCATGAAGACAGATACAAAGTTTTCTTGGCCATTTCCCTGTTCTACACAATGACCTCTCCTCTCCCGATTACAAATTTCCACATTTGACCTTGCTTTAATTTTGTTTCCTTTGAAATATAGATCGCAGATTGACACAGTCTTTTTGTTCCTGTTTGTTGGCAAGTATGTTCTCTTTTTGATTTCCTTTTCTGTTTCATGGCCTTCCTTTTTTCAGATCGTTAATGTCTGAGAATTCTCAGGTTTTCACAATAGCTGGAATTCTTCTGAAGTCACTTCCTATGATAAACATATTTTCTAATTTGTCATGTTAACTATCATTGAGTCACTTTCTCACTCTTTGGTGTTTGTAGCTGAAATAAATAGATGTATGTTGCAGACTTTGCAGTATTTCAAAAAATTCCTGGTCCTGACCAGTTAAATTCAGGAACAGCGCAGGAGGATAAGAGGATAGAGAAGAAAATGTGGGAGCACTGCTTGGCTCTTCTCTATCATCGCTGGCCAACGAGTGAGGTCCCGGACAACTGGAGCATAGCGAATACTGAGCCCGTATTCAAGAAATGCTACAAAGATAAACCTGGGAACTAAAGACCAGTAATCCTAAAATCTAGTGGGCAGATTACTTTAGAAGATTCGGAGAGATTGGATATACATGTATTTGGAAAGACAGGGAGTGGTTCAGAGTAAGAATAGAATGGTGCTGGAAAAGCAGAGCCAATCAGGCAGCATCCGAGGAGCAGGAAAATCGATGTTCATCAAATTCAGCACGGGAGTTTGTGCAAGGCAGATCATGACTCACAATTTTGTTGGAGTTCTTTGATAATGCGACCAGCAACGTTGGGGAGGTGCGGATAGTAGACGTAGTCGAGATG